>NC_062222.1:71577042-72256626 GCF_902686445.1 Sciurus carolinensis | reverse complement strand
GAGGGGTGGGGGGGAAGGGGAAAAAAATAACAGAATGAATCAAACAACATTACCCTATGTAAGTTTATGATTACACAAATGGTATGCCTTTACACCATGTACAAACAGAGAAACAACATGTATCCCATTTGTTTACAATAATAAAAAAAAAAGAAATATATGTGGTAAATGTTTTTAAATATGAACATTGAAGGTTTTTTTTTTTTTTTTTTTTTTTTTCTTTTTATTGTAAACAAATGGGATACATGTTGTTTCTCTATTTGTACATGGCGTAAAGGCATACCATTTGTGTAATCATAAATTTACATAGGGTAATGTTGTTTGATTCATTCTGCCATTTTTTCCCTTCCCCCCTCCCCTCCCACCCTTCCCCTCCATCTATACAGTCCTTCCTTCCTCCATTCCTGTCCCCCTCCCTAAACCCAACTCCAACCCCAACACTAACCCTTCCCACCCCCATTATGTGTCATCATCCACTTATTAGCGATATCATTCTTCCTTTGGTTTTTTGAGATTGGCTTATCTCACTTAGCATGATATTCTCCAGTTTCATCCATTTGCCTGCAAATGCCATAATTTTATCATTCTTTATGGCTGAGTAATATTCCATTGTATATATATACCACATTTTCTTTATCCATTCATCAATTGAAGGACATCTAGGTTGGTTCCACAATCTGGCTATTGTGAACTGAGCAGCTATGAACATTGATGTGGCTGTATCTCTGTAATATGCTGATTTTAAGTCCTTTGGGTATAGGCCAAGGAGTGGGATAGCTGGGTCAAATGGTGTTTCCATTCCAAGTTTTCTAAGGAATCTCCACACTGCTTTCCAGAGTGTCTGCACTAATTTGCAGCCCCACCAGCAATGTAAGAGTGTACCTTTCTCCCCACATCCTCGCCAACACCTGTTGTTGGTTGTATTCTTGATAATTGCCATTCTAATTGGGGTGAGATGGAATCTTAGGGTGGTTTTGATTTGCATTTCTCTTATTACTAGAGATGTTGAACATTTTTCCATATGTTTGTTGATTGCTTGTACATCTTCTTCTGTGAAGTGTCTATACATTTCCTTAGCCCATTTGTCAATTGGATTATTTACATTCTTGGTGTAGAGTTTTTTGAGTTCTTTATAGATTCTGGAGATTAGCGCTCTATCTGAAGTATGATTGGCAAAGATTTTCTCCCACTCTGTAGGCTCTTTCTTTGCATTGCTGATAGTTTCCTTTGCTGAGAGAAAGCTTTTTAGTTTGAATCTATCCCAGTTATTAATTCTTGCTTTTATTTCTTGTGCTATGGGAGTCCTGTTGAGGAAGTCTGGTCCTAAGCCGACATGTTGAAGCTCTGGACCTACTTTTTCTTCTATAAGATGCAAGGTCTCTGGTCTGATTCCGAGATCCTTAATCCATTTTGAGTTTAGTTTTGTGCATGGTGAGAGATATGGGTTTAGTTTCATTCTGTTGCATATGGATTTCCAATTCTCCCAGCACCATTTGTTGAAGAGGCTATCTTTTCTCCATTGCATATTTTTGGCCCCTTTGTCTAGTATGAGAAAATTGTATTTATTTGGGTTTGTGTCCGTGTCCTCTATTCTGTACCATTGATCCACCTTTCTATTTTGGTACCAATACCATGCCGTTTTTGTTACTATTGCTTTGTAGTAGAGTTGAAGATCTGGTATTGCGATACCCCCTGCTTCACTCTTTCTGCCAAGGATTGCTTTAGCTATTCTGGGTTTTTTATTCTTCCAGATGAATTTCATAATTGCTTGCTCTATTTCTGTAAGGTACATCATTGGGATTTTAATTGGAATTGCATTGAATCTGTATAGCACTTTTGGTAGTATGGCCATTTTGACAATATTAATTCTTCCTATCCAAGAACATGGGAGATCTTTCCATCTTCTAAGGTTTTCTTGAATTTCTTTCTTTAGTGTTCTGTAGTTCTCATTGTAGAGGTCTTTCACCTCTTTTGTGAGGTTGATTCCCAAATACTTTATTTTTTTCGAAGCTATTGTGAATGGGGTAGTTTTCCTAATTTCTCTTTCTGAAGATTCATCGCTTATATATAAAAATGCCTTCGATTTATGTGCATTGATCTTATATCCTGCTACTTTACTGAATTCACTTATGAGATCTAAAAGTTTTCTGGTGGAATTTCCTGGTTCCTCTAAGTATACAATCATATCATCAGCAAATAGGGATAGTTTGAGTTCTTCTTTTCCTATTCGTATCCCTTTAATTTCTTTGGTCTGTCTAATTGCTCTGGCTAGAGTTTCAAGGACGATATTGAATAGAAGTGGTGAAAGAGGGCATCCCTGCCTTGTTCCAGTTTTTAGAGGGAATGCTTTCAGTTTTTCACCATTAAGAATAATATTAGCCATGGGTTTAGCATAGATGGCCTTTACAATGTTAAGGAATGTTCCCACTATCCCTATTTTTTCTAGTGTTTTGAGCATGAAGGGGTGCTGTATTTTATCAAATGCTTTTTCTGCATCTATCGAAATAATCATGTGATTCTTGACTTTAAGTCTATTGATATGGTGAATGACATTTATTGATTTCCTGATGTTGAACCAACCTTGCATCCCTGGGATGAAACCCACTTGATCATGGTGCACTATCTTTTTAATATGTTTTTGTATGCGATTTGCTAAAATTTTGTTGAGAATTTTTGCGTCGATGTTCATTAAGGATATTGGTCTGAAATTTTCTTTCCTCGATGTGTCTCTGTCTGGTTTAGGAATCAGGGTAATATTGGCTTCATAGAATGAGTTTGGGAGAGTTCCCTCCTCTTCTATTTTCTGGAATACTTTGAGAAGTATTGGAATGAGTTCTTCTTTAAAAGTTTTGTAGAACTCGGCTGAGAACCCATCTGGTCCTGGACTTTTCTTTGTTGGAAGGCTTTTGATGACTTCTTCTATTTCATTACTTGAAATTGGTCTATTTAAATTGTATATGTCCTCCTCGTTCAGTTTAGGCAATTCATATGTCTCTAGAAACCTGTTGATGTCTTCGAAATTTTCTATTTTGTTGGAGTATAGATTTTCAAAATAGCTTCTAATTATGTTTTGTATTTCGGTCGTGTCTGTTGTGATATTTCCTTGTTCATTCCGAATTTTAGTGATTTGGGTTTTCTCTCGTCTTCTCTTTGTTAGTGTGGCTAAAGGTTTATCAATTTTGTTTATTTTTTCGAAGAACCAACTATTTATTTTGTCAATTTTTTGTATTGTTTCTTTCGTTTCAATTTCGTTGATTTCAGCTCTCAGTTTAACTATTTCCTGTCTTCTACTACTTTTGGTGTTGGTCTGTTCTTCTTTTTCTAGGGCTTTGAGCTGTAGTGTTAGGTCATTTATTTTTTGAGTTTTACTTCTTTTATTAAATGCGCTCCATGAAATAAATCTTCCTCTAAGTACCGCTTTCATAGTGTCCCAGAGATTTTGATATGTTGTTTCTTTGTTCTCGTTTACCTCTAAGAATTTTTTAATTTCCTTCCTAATATCTTCTGTTATCCATTCATCATATAGTAGCATATTGTTTAATCTCCAGGTGTTGGAGTAGTTTCTGTTTTTTACTCTTTCATTAATTTGTAACTTCAATCCATTATGATCTGATAGAATACAAGGTAGTGTCTCTATCTTCTTGTATTTGCTGACATTAGCTTTGTGGCATAATATATGGTCTATTTTAGAGAAGGATCCATGTGCTGCTGAGAAGAAAGTGTATTCGCTCTTGGTTGGATGGTATATTCTATAAATGTCTGTTAAGTCTAAATTATTGATTGTGTTATTGAGATCTATGGTTTCTTTGTTCAATTTTTGTTTGGAAGATCTGTCCAGTGGTGAAAGAGGCGTGTTAAAATCACCTAGTATTATTGTGTTATGGTCTATTTGGTTTCTAAAATTGAGAAGGATTTGTTTAACATATATGGATGAGCCACTGTTTGGGGCATAGATGTTTATGATTGTTATATCTTGCTGATTTATGCTTCCCTTAAGCAGTATGAAATGTCCTTCTTTATCCCTTCTAACTAACATTGGCTTGAAGTCCACTTTATCTGAAATGAGGATGGATACTCCAGCTTTTTTGCTGAGCCCATGTGCATGGTATGTTTTTCCCCATCCTTTCACCTTTAGTCTATGGGTATCTCTTTCTATGAGGTGAGTCTCTTGCAGGCAACATATTGTTGGATCTTTCTTTTTAATCCAATCTGCCAGTCTATGTCTTTTGATTGATTAATTCAGGCCATTAACATTCAGGGTTATTATTGAGATATGATTTGTATTCCCAGTCATTTGGTTCATATTTAAAATTTTTGACACATCTTGGTTCCTCCTTTATTTGACAGTTCCTTTAGGATAATTCCTCCCTTTGCTGATTTTCTTCTTTGTTTTTTATCTCTTCCTCATGGAATATTTTGCTGAGAATGTTCTGTAATGCTGGCTTTCTTTTTGTAAATTCTTTTAGCTTTTGTTTATCATGGAATGATCTTATTTCATCGTCAAATTTGAAGGTAAGTTTTGCTGGGTATAAGATTCTTGGTTGGCATCCATTTTCTTTCAGAGCTTGAAAAATGTTGTTCCAGGCCCTTCTAGCTTTTAGGGTCTGGATTGAAAAATCTGCTGATATCCGTATTGGCTTCCCCCTGAATGTAATTTGGTTCTTTTCTCTCACAGCCTTTAAAATTCTGTCTTTATTTTGTATGTTAGGTATTTTCATTATAATGTGCCTTGGTGTGGGTCTGTTGTAATTTTGTGTATTTGGAGTCCTATAAGCCTCTTGGACTTGATTTTCCATTTCATTCTTCAGATTTGGGAAATTTTCTGATATTATTTCTTCAAATAGATTGTTCATTCCTTTGGTTTGTTTCTCTAAGCCTTCCTCAATCCCAATAATTCTCAAATTTGGCCTTTTCATGATATCCCATAGTTCTTGGAGATTCTGTTCATGATTTCTCACCATCTTCTCTGTTTGTTCAACTTTGTTTTCGAGGTTAAGTATTTTGTCTTCAATATCTGAAGTTCTGTCTTCCAGCTGTTCTATCCTATTGGTTGTGCTTTCTATGGAGTTCTTAATTTGGTTTATTGTTTCCTTCATTTCAAGGATTTCTGTTTGGTTTTTTTTTCAATATCTCTAACTCTTTATTGAAATGATCTTTTGCTTCCTGAATTTGCTCTGTTAACTGTCGATTGGTGCGATCGTTCAATGCCTGCATTTGCTCTTTCATCTCATCGTTTGCTTCCCTAATCATTTTAATTATGTACATTCTGAACTCCCTTTCTGTCATTTCTTCTGCCATGCTGTCGTTGGATTTTATTGATGTAACATCTAGATTTGTTTGGGGCATTTTCTTCCCTTGTTTTCTCATATTGTTCAGGGATCAGTGGGTCATTAAGATATTGCAGATTTCCTCTATCAACTTATAATGTCCCTGAAGATTGTTAGTATATCCCCTCTTATCCTTCAGTAGCCTGAAGTCTTGGAGGAGGTTGATAATGCAGAGCTCCACGAAGAAGCTGCCTCTCTAGTGGTGGTGACCCTCAGGTGGCGTATATTCCCTGCTAGTGGGCAGAGGTGTCTCCACTTGTTGACCAATGGTCATCCAACGGGGAACTAGACTGCGGGCTGAGGCAAGGCCTGTTTGTGCCTATGTCTCTGGCTTTACCGTCCCTGTGGGAAAACCTCCCCTGGCCGGGAAGAGTCACTCGGTGGGGACGTCTCGCTAGTCAGTTGCCCTCCTAGAGGTTCCCCTCAATCTACAACTACCCCCTGGGCTGGGCTGTCTTCTTCTGCAACGATCCCAGGGGCCTGGACCTACGTCCTGGGCCTGGGAGCCTCACCCTTCGCAGGCGAGTCTCCTTAGGCTGCCTCTCCCAGAGAGTCTGCCCGCCGCCCTGGAAACTTCGCTCCGCCCCTAGGCGTGTCTCTGTGCGGCTCTTCCAGCAAGAAGCCACCTAGCTCCTGGGACCCTGCTCTGCACCAATCGCCTGGCTATGCAGCCCCTCCCCTGAGCCACCACCTGGAGCCCTGTACAATAGCTCCGAGACACAGAGACCCGCCACACACCTCCTCCTCCGGACAGCCGCCCGGTTTCCGACGCAGTCACTAGGAATCCAAACAACTCGCTTTGGGTCTCCTCCTCCCACCAACCACCCGTAGCCCTAGGCAGTCACTCCAAGTCCAAGTGACCCGCCCTGTTCCTCCTCCTCCTCCTTGGGGTAGCCCCCCGGGTGTTCAGGAGCGGTGGCTCCGAGACCAGGTGACTCACCACGCTCCTTCTCCAGGCAGGCCACCGGTGTTCCGGAGCGGTTGCTTTTAGTCCAATCAACTCACCACTCGCCTCCTCCTCTGGCAACCGCCTGTGGTTCTGATGCAGTCACTCACAGACTAAGCATCCCACTGCTCTCCTCCTCCAGGCAGGCCACCAGTGTTCTGGAGCAGCTGCTCCGAGTTCAAACAGCTCGTCACGCAGCTCCTCCTTCGGCAACCGCCCGCAGCTCTGATGCAGTCACTCCCAGGTCAAGCAACAAGCCACGCTCCTCCTCCTCCTCCGGGCAACCTCCCGGCACTCAGGAGCGCTCGCTCTGGGTTCAAACAGTTCACCACGCAACTCCTCCTCTGGCAACCTCCTGTGGTTCTGATGCAGTCATTCCCAGACCAAGCGTCCCGCCGTGCTCCTCCTCTTCCTCCGGGCAGTCCCCCGGCGCTCAGGAGCGCCCACTCTGAGTTCAAACAGCTCACCACGCAGCTCCTCCTCTGGCAACCGCCCGTGGCTCTGATGCAGTCACTCCTAGACCCAAGCGACCCGCCGGGCCTCTCCTCCTCCTCCGGGCAACCCCCCGGTGTTCGGAAGCGGTCACTCTGGGTCCAAACAGCTCACCACGCAGCTCCTCCCCAGGCAGCCGCCCGGAGCCCCAGCGGCTGCTCGAGTCCAAGCACTATGCTGAGCCGCCTCCTCTACGATGATCCCAGTTGTCCGTGTTTACCGCTCCAGCGGGGGGAGGGGCGTCTCGCCGAGCAACTCCACTTCACAAATTCCCTGCGTTCCGGGGCTACCGCCCCATCCGGGACGCCTCCCCAACAGGAGAGACTCACCCGGCAGCTTTGAGTTGGTCCCAAGTCTCTCACTATCTCCTCTTTTGAATCTTGCGTCCTGGAGCAGCGTGAAATGCAGCCGCCCTCTAGTCCGCCATCTTGGCCCGCCCTGAAGGTTTTTTAAAAATATGACAAAATGTTAAGACAGTGTAGTGAGTCATGTGTGGTTGTTATATTATTCTCTGCACTTTTTTGTGCATATGAAATATATAACATATGTAAATAAACAAATTAAT
Organism: Sciurus carolinensis; assembly: GCF_902686445.1. NCBI lineage: Eukaryota > Metazoa > Chordata > Mammalia > Rodentia > Sciuridae > Sciurus > Sciurus carolinensis. The sequence continues at coordinate 72,249,296 of NC_062222.1, read as the reverse complement.
GTACTATTTACATATCCCTGTATATGTTTTTAAAAAAATAGGCATGATTTTCAGTATTATCCATGCTTTACAATGTAAACCTAATTCAGTTACTTCATTTCTGTATTCAATCTTATAGATTACAGTTTATTCTCTTATTGATGATTATTTAGGTGGTTACTAATTTTTCAGCTATTAAGAATATGACTGAATTGTACTGATGCTAGAATTTCTTATATTGTATCTCCTGTATATATTATTTTCTTTAATATAAGGCCTGTGCATTTGTAATTTAAAATTTTACATTAAAACTAAAGGTAAGAATAATAATCAAACAACCACATATTTTGATCGTATTTTATGAAAGATTCACTTTACTTTTTGCAGTCTCTTTGGTTTCTTCCATTTTTTACTCTGTCCAAAAAATTATTTCAGAGTTGTAATCAATGGGTACGTATAATTTTTAAGTCTACTTTTGCATTTAACATAATTACATACAAATATTTTAGTCATTCAATACATTCATTAAATAAATGCTTAATTAGTGCCTCCCATGGGCCAGACTAACTCCTAGGGGCAAAGACAGAAATCCCTGTCTTCTTGGACTTGACATGACATTTCATATAATCACTGTGATTTTACTTAAATAGCAATTAATATTATGCACAATACATATACTATAGTTTGTTTTTCTATTTCCCCAGGGAATTGTGAATGTTTCATGCTCTGTTTTATTTTAGAAATATATTCATATATGCCATCCATGGTAGAATTAAGAACTAAATTTGACTAGTGTGGTCTTACCACGGGGGAAGTATGCCTGGCTCATTTTAACTCAATCTGAGGATTAACCAGGCATACTTCCCCCATGGTAATGGCTATTGCCATTATCAGTAGTTATTGCTTCCCCATTCTCTCCACTTACTCTCTGCAGCTCAGCCTACTTCCCTCTGCAGGCTAGTCCAGTGGTCAGGGATCTGGTCTATAGAATGACTTGGAATACTGGATCCTTGGCTTACTGGATGAATAAACTTAGGAAAATGATTAATAACCAGTGCCACAGTTTTCTCTTTTGTAAATTGAGATCTTAATTCATCTGGTTAATGCTTGGAAAAATCCTCAGAACAGCAAGTGTGCTCTGTTTCAGCACTGACTGCTATAAGCCTGGGTTTTTAGAAGTCAGATTTTGCTGCCTAATTTCTAAAGCAATCTCCCTAAAGGATATGTTGGGAAGGTGAAAAATAGGGCAAAAAGAGCCCTGCATGGAAACAAGGCTTTGTTATCTTTGTAAGGAACTGGACTCTGTGTATCTGCATGAAGCAGGAGTCTGTGGCTTACTGGAAGCTATTGACCTTAGGTCCTGGGCTATTCGATGGCTGTCGGCAGCTGTGACTTCTGTGACTAGGAGAAAGGTATTCTGATAGGTATTACTTGTGCACACACACACATACACTATCACACATCACAGGTACACTCAGACATCACACACACACACACACACGCACACACACACACACAATGTGAATACAAACACAGACACACAAACACAGACACCACACATTCAGATATCCAGTATACATGGACACATTGCACACACACATACAGACAGACATACCCAGGAGAGAGGGGAAGGCAGCTAAAGAAAGGATCTCAGTTAAGAAGTTGTTCGTGAGAACAAACTCATTCATTTCAGTATTTTACCTGACAGTTTAGTATTATTTCTAAAATGTAAAAGTTAATCAATTAGGTCTTTAGCCTGTTCTCACTCCACGTAAATATGTAGGTCATTTGTTCACACACCCAGGGCAACTAATATAAAGTGGAAGAAAGCATAGAATAACAAAGGATGTTGACAAAAATGCCATATTTTACTTCCCTGAAAATGTTCTTTATTGCCTATTGCCTCCTTCTCCACCCCTCTTCCTTCTCCTCTTTCTTGTTCTCAGTCTTCCTAACCAGAAAAACTAGTCTTGGGGAAAATCGAACTCACATAAGTATATTTGTCCCTATTTCTGTTCTATGCAGACATTAATCAGAAACACGGAGCTGGCAGAGTTAAGGAGTGAATTCTGTATGCAACGAAGTCACTGATTAATATAATTAAAAGCCTGAGTTAATTGCATTACTTTCCATTAGCTTTCATTGTATACCTACCTTCCAAGGACCTGACTGGCCATCCCCACGGGGCTCTGGTCCCACGTTTACTCAAGTGAGATGGCTGCTTTCAAAACCGAACCTTTCATCAATCCCCTATTAATTAGCTAAATGCCGCATTGGATTATGCATTGGAGCTTGCCAGCTGGGAGGGAGCATCAGGAGAGCAGGGCTCACAGTCCTCCTAGCTCATCCTCCAGCCCGGTCATTGGTATTCCAGGACAAGTCAGCTTACTGTAATTTGAAATTGGTCTGCCATCCCATTAGGAATCTGCCCGATCAATACCAAGTGAATTAGAGTTTCAGTGATCTGATTAACTCCCCATTATTTTCTACCCTGGCTGATTTAGAATGCATGATGAGACAATATTCCAGTTTCTTTGCTTTATCCCAGTTTAAGTGAAATATAGACATCTAAGGAAGCAGTGCCTGTGCATTTGATTTGGCTCGGCTGTAATAAAGTCAAACACCATGAGTATCTCTCTCATCACGACAGTCTTAAGTGACTGAGGGCTGCCGCCCGCGCACGGAGGAGCTGTGAGTGGCAAGGGGAAGACGTAGGTGGGAGCTCCCGGTGCTCATCTCTCTTCTTTTTGGCTCTATCTTCTGAATAGATTCCTCAAAGGCTTTTAACAGGACAGTTTCATTATTTGTCATATGATCAACATTAGCAGCTTTGTGACTGAAGCTCTGGGTCATGTGGTTGGAAGGCAGACTGTAATTCTCTCCCAAAGGTCCACGACAATAGAGCAACTAAATGTTATCTCCCATGACTGAAAACAAGCACTGTAGCCAGGGGTCCAAATACTGCCCTTGGGGAAAAGGCTTGGTGCCCTCAGAGAGTGAATTTGGCTTCCTGTGCAGCAAGAGTGTTTTCATGCCCTGGTCCTGGGTTTCAGAGGGATCTGAATGGACCTCAGTGAGACAGTGTGACTTTCTGAGGCTTGAAATTCAATCTAGTCACAATCGCCGCACTCTGAAATTACACAAGCCATGGTGCTGCAGCTCTGATAAAGGCAGTTGTATTATTTCCTCATATATTTGAATGTGTTGATCAAGCATTGCTGGGTAGAGTGCCTCAAATAACTGATTGCTATTTTTTTAAGATGTGATATTTGCAATGGGTTTATCAATTGCTTTGATGTTGTATGAATAAAAAAAAGCCACATATTTTTCAAACATGTCTGAGCTATTATAATACAATATAGGTTTAACCAATGATCCTAAAAAAATTCAGCAGGGCTCATATATGACATAAATGGTAACTTATTTGTATGGCCTACACTAACTATCTCCCCATATTTCTCTCAGAAATTATTTAGCAATTCAGAATATTCTGGGTGCATAAATGAAAACATCTATATAAAGATGCTGTAATATGATTTGCTAGCTAGTGACATAAATACCTGGATAGAAAATATAAATGTATAGAAATAGACCAGCTTGGCACTGACAAATGTCAGCTGGGGGAAAGCTTTGGTCAGCTCCACTATTTCTCCACTATTGATTGTTACTCAAGCAAATATTTCTGAATATCTTGTGTGTTTTATCTCTCAATTACATTTCATGCAACTCAATTAGAACAAACTTGCAATGGCAATTTGCAAAGATAAATAAGGTTTGAAGTACCATAATACAGAAACAAGAATTCGTTCATTCAGGTTTTGAACCCTGCTATTTGCTGCTAGGTTAACTCATTGACTCCATTAAGCCAAATTTTTTCCACTAATCAAGTGGGAATAGTAATATTAACATCATCTTATCGTAAATATGGTATGTGCGTAGAGCATGATAAATGCTTGGAGCCTGTTAGCTTTCTCTTCATTTCCCCTACATGTTCACCAAACCCGACAATATGTTTCATGTCAATATCTAAATTAAAATGACCCACTTAACAATCCTAAATTGAAGAGAAAAAGAAGTCTAAGAACAAATGAGTTGTGTCAGGTATTTTTATACATATAGTTTAAATGGAAAATTACCAAGGTATTGCCAGTCTTCTGAAGTACTTCAAACTTTTCACCTGGGAAAAGTTAAAGGTGCATAAAGAAATGATTCAAACTACTACATCTAGAAGCAGTGGGATGGTATCAAACTAAAAACTTCTTCACAGCAAAAGAAACAAGAATGTGAACAGAGAACCTACAGAATGGTAGAAATCTTTACCATCTGCACCTCTCAGATAAAGCGTTAATCTCCAGGTTATACAAAAAACTTAACACCAAAACCCCCAAATAACCCAATCAATAAATGAGCGAAGGAACCAAACAAGCACTTCACAGAAGAAGAAATACAAATGGTCAAAAAATATATGAAAAAGTGTTCTCTAGCAATTAGGGAAATGCAAATTAAAAGTACACTGAGGTTCCATCTTACTTCAGTCAGAATGACAATTATCAAGAATACAAGTAACAACAAATGTTGTTGAGTATGGGGGAGAAAGGTACTCTCATACATTGCTGGTGGGACTGCAAATCTGTGCAACCACTATAGAAAGCAGTACTGAGAATCCTTAGAAAACTTGGAATGGAACCACTATTTGACCCAGTTATCTCACCTCTCAGTATATATCCAAAGACTTAAAATCAGCATACTATAGTGACACAGTCACATCAATGTTTATAGCAGCTGAACTTAGAATAGCCACACTATGGAACCAACCAAGGTGTCCTTCAACAGATGAATGGATAAAGAAAATGTGGCATACATTGGAATATTACTCAGTCATAAAGAAGAATGAAATTATGGCATTTTCCAGTAAGTGAGTGGAACTGGAGAATATCTTGCTAAGTGAAATAAGCCAATCCCCCAAAAAACAAAGGCTGAATGCTCTTTCTGTTATGTGAATGCTAACCCACAACAAGGGAGGATGGGAAGGGGAAGAATAGAACTCCATTGGATTAGACAAAGGGAAACAAAGGGAAGGGAGAGGGAGGGGAATAGAAAGGACCATAGAATTAATCAGATATAACTTATTCTCCTAGGCTTGTATTTGAATATACAACCAGGGTAACTCTGTATCGTGTACAACCACAAGAATAGGATCCTAATTAGAATAAGTTAGATTCCATGTATGTATAATATGCCAAAATACATTCTACTGTCATGTATATCTAAAAAGAACATATAAAATAAAAATTTAATAAAAAAAAGAATGCCTCTATTTGACTACCAATGCAAAGCTACCTCTGGACCTCTGGTGGAGGCAAGGACCTGCACAGGGCTCAGAGGCAGTGAGCTCAGCAAGATTGTTCTGGGTTATGACATGGTTTCTGATATTCACCATGTTGATCAGTCCCCATTTTCTGAATGCAGTAGTTTCTATTCTGACAATAGATCTAGTTCTTTCTTCAGATTTCATAGTATGTGTCTATTCATAGATTGAAGTCAAACATTCTTCGATTGAAAGTGTAGTAGACTAAAATTTTCAAGTTGTTATTACATCTACTCTTATTCTTTTAAGATGGATTATTTCATAACATGTAAAATGTGGCATTTTCCCCATGTCAGCATTGTTTTGATTGTAGCTCTTCATTCCAATTTATTATCTTTTTTTTTTTTTTTTGGTATTTTGTGTATTGCACACATAGCTAATTATCTTCCTAAGCTTAGAGTTCTTGGTAACCATTTTAGTCAGTTAGTTGTTTTTGAAGAGCAATGAAAGACCAGACAAGAACAAATTTAGAGGAGGAAAAGTTTATCACTCAGAGTTTCAGAAATCTCAGTCCTTAAAAAAATGACTCCATTGTTCTGTGCTCAAGGGGAAGTAGGACATCATGGCAGAAGGGTGTGGTAGAGAAAAGCAGCAGGACACATGGCACCCGGAAGCAGAGAGAGAGAGAGAGAGAGAGAGAGAGAGAGAGAGAGAGAGAGAGAAAGCTCTGATCAACAGGACAAAATACATACGGGAAAGGCACTCCCTCAATGATCTACCTCCTCCAGTATACCCTACCTGCTGATAGTGACTGCCCAGTTAATCCCTATTAGGGGATTAATGCATTGATTAGGTTAAAACTCTCATAACCCAATCTTTTTACATCTAAACTTTCTTGCTTTGTCTCACACATGAGCCCTGAGGGACACCTCATATCTACACCCTAAATGTAACTAATAAAACATGGTGTAAATAGCACTAACACCCATTCCAGTTTCAATCTTGAAATCCACACCCTTGGGCACAGGGTTAAAGAAACTCTAAACATTGATTTATGATGGCATCCAGCCCACATTTCTTTACACTTTTCCTGCTATGCTGTGCTGAGACACGCACATACTGACTTTTCCCTCCACCTTGCTCTTTCCTACCCTACTACGTGTCCTGGGACATGGGCCTGCATGGACTCTATCAAAGGCTCCCTGGTTCTCTGACTTCTGGTAGGGTTCAGCCAATGGAGAGCTGGCTGGATATAGAAGGGAAGGAGTGAGTGAAGTCAGTGTTCCTTTTCCAAACTGCCCCCTGATAAATTGCCATGGGTTGGCTTCTTCCCTTGATTCAAGTCCATGGCTCCCATGGGAGACTTTATGTATCTCATGATTATTATGAATTTTGTGACTATGAGACAAAGTGGACAGTTACCTTAAATATAAGCTATTATATTAATATCAATTTATGTCTATTACAAATTACTATTACAGATTTGCTGACTTGTACATAGGCAATGCATAAAAACATACATAAAATTTTATCATCTTTGGACCACTATATTTGATGACATCGTACTGTTGCATTTTAGTGATAGTTTGAATGTTGCTTGAAGCTCGACATATAACCCAAATGTCACAATTAAATTATTAACTGGACTGTAAAAATACTCACACTTAGCACTTACGTGTTGCTTTTCATCATTAGTGTATATGCCAAATAGGAGCTAATCAATAGCATAGCAGTGTATTCAGTAATGATCTTTTACTGTTGCTTGGTTCATTTCGGTTCAGAGGCCTTTTACTAGTAAGCCCATAAAACTGGTGACGAGTTTCAAGTTAATAGATAAGATTTATTTCAGCCTGTCTCTCTACATCCACTGTCTCTTCACCTGCCTGTCTTCCCATTGTAGGTGAGCCTCTAAGGCACAGATATCCTTTGTCTCTGTATCCCCAGTGCCTCGTAGAGGACCTGACACCTAGTGAACATTCAAAATAGTGCCTGCAGAGTGGATAAATGAATGAGCAATATAGCAAAACTATTGAGTTGATCATTAATGTTGTTTCTAAGACCAACTGTAACAAGTGTCAGGTGGTGTGTGGTGTGTGTGCGTGTGAGTGTGTGCATGTTGTACTTTTCAATCTTTCTTTTAGTTGAAAAAGAAGTCCACAGTTTGAAACTTTTTGAAATTCATGCCAGTATTTATTGAAAGATAGAAAGGAGCCTGTACTAACAAAATGGATACACCCCACCATGATGTGGGAGACCAAAGCTGTTTCTGTGAATTCAGCACTTCCTGTTCCCTTTGATCCATGAATCACCACTAAATGCACTGAGGATGCCAGAGTGGGTCTTTGTAGATTTCACTAGCAAAGTGTAAAGGTTGTAGAGCTTCATTCTTGTCCACCTGGTGCCTTGGACTTTGGACAAGTGTTGTGTCTGTCCTCAGGTCTTGAAGAGAGAGCTCATGGCTTTCTGAGGAGATGAGTTCATCACCAATTCATGGCAGTGGTGGTGAAGAGCCTTGACAAGCAAGGTCTACCATGCTGGGCATCTACATCATTTTGCCTGTCAACACTCACATCAAAGAATAAGAGAAATACTTTGCAATGAAGAAAAAAAAAAAAAGACTAACAGAGAGCAAAATCCAATGTGGAAAATAAATATTTGCATAATTCTAATGTTAAAAAAGACATGTGTTATGAAAGAAATGACTAAAAACAGTCCAAGTTAGTGTTGAAAAAGAATCAGATTTTTAAAAATGTTTATTTAAAAAAATCAACACAAAATAATTATACAAATTGATGGAATACCAATGACTCAGATTTAGATGTTGGTGAGGATGTAGGGAAAAAGGTTCACTCATATATTGCTGGTGGGACTGCAAATTGGTGCAACCACTGTGAAAAGCAGTATGCAGAGTCCTCAGAAAACTTGGAATGGAACTACGAGTTATTTAACCAGTTATCCTACTCCTTGGTTTATACCCAAAGGACTTAAAGTCAGCATATTACAGGGATATAGCCACATAAATGTTCATAGCAGCTCAGTTCACAATAGCCAAGCTATGGAACCAACCAAGGTATCAACAGATGAATGGATAAAGAAAATGTGATATGTATGTGTGTGTGTGTGTGTGTGTGTGCGTGTGTGCATGCACATGCAATAGAATATTACTCAGTCATAAAGAAGAATGAAATTATGGTATTTGCTGGCAAATGGATAGAACTGGAGAATATCATGCTAATAAACCAGTCCCCCCAAAACCAAAGGTTGAATGTTCTCTCTGATATATGGATGCTAAGCCATTACTAAGGATGGTAGGGAAGTAAAGTATAGAAGATCATAGGACTAGGAAAAGAGGAATGAAGGGGAGGGGGAATGGGGATAGGAAAGATAGTAGAATGAATTGGACATAACTTTTTCATGTTTCTGTATGAATACACAAGCAGTGTAACTCCACATCATATTCAACCACAAGAATGGCATCAAAATTGTAATGGGTTGCATCCCATGTATAAGTAATATGTGAAAATATACGCTACTCACGTACATCTAAAAAACCCCAAATTAAAAAAAAATAGAGAAATCAGAGCCACAGCAGTAAAAAGAGTAAAAAAATAAAAACAATAAAAATGACCTTTGAAACAATTTAGTCTGATCCCTTCTTTTTACAGGTTAGGAAATTCTGACCCAAAGAAGATAAAGGACTTGCTCAAGGTCTTACAACCAGGGCTCATTCCACTGTTTCCCTCAATGCCACCTTCATCTATTTCCACAGGACTCTGTACTCAAAACTCCACCTTTACTTTATCAGGTATCTTAGAATCTAAAAATCAAATTAGGACATTATCCTTTGTAACATTTGGTGAAGGCTGATTTGGGTTTAACTGTAGGTGACATCCAGATACAGTATTCCTACAGCTCTAGTGACTGATCAAGCCTGATCTGCGAAAGGAAAGAGGCAAGACTATTCCTGTGATAAAAAGTGAAGTGAGTTAGCATCCACATATCAGAGAGAGCTTCCAGCCTTTGTTCTTCAGGACTGGTTTGTTTCACTTAGCATGATATTTTCCAGTTCCATCCATTTACTGGTGAATGGAGGAGAAGTATAGATGTTCATTGAACTAAACAAAGGGGATTGAAGGGATGGGAATAAGAAATACAGTAGAAGGAATCGGACATAACTCTCCTATGTTCATATATGAATATTTGTCCAGTGTAAATCCACATCATATTCAACCACAAGAATGGGATCAAATCATAATGGGTTGCACCCTATGTACATATGATATATCCAAATACACCCTGCTGTTATATATATCTAAAAACAACAAATAAAAAACAAGTGAAATGAAGCTTCTTTGGTTCCAATTCTACTGTTTAGACTTTTGAATAATTCATTCTCTGTGATTAAAAAATAACTTTCTAAAGAGTTTTTCCCTCACACTCTAACTAATGTTGTTTTGGTTTAAAACATGTAGATTTAAAAAAAAAAATCAGGGAATCTAATATGAAGAATTCTTCAAATTTTCTTTAACTACTGGTCATCATTCTCTGATTAAGAAGCTTTGATTTTTATATTTTAATGTAATAGAGAACTATTTTAACTTTTGTTCAATACTGAGCATAACAAGACTGAAAAAGTGATGTACTACAGATAAGGTGGGGCCGGAGGACTTGAAGGTAGAGTGACCGCTGGAGCAACCCGCAAGTGCAATAGGTGGACCTCTGGGCAAAATTAAACAGCTGTGCAAAACAGAGAAGCAACGTGATCACGGCTGGCTAATGTGTTCCTCCCACTGCCAGTGGAGAGGGCTTCAGGGAAGTGGTTTTTCTGGAGTGGAAAACAAAAATAAACCAGAGACAGCATAGCCACAATGCATCATGCAGCTTTCTGGAAAGGACAGAAAGGGCCAAGACAGCCAGAGCCAGTGGGAAGGAGCTCACCATCTGATGTGGCATTGCTTAGGAGGAATGCCTGGTCACTTTCAAAGAGTACTGAGATCAGAGCCCTTAGCAAAGTCAGAGAGTTCTCCCACTGCCCAGCAAACCCTGGGGGGAAGAGAAAGCTCAAATCCCTAGAGTTTGGATTATAAAGAGGTACAGTAAGTGATCAGATTAGAGAGTTAACCAGAGTCCTGGCAAAGAACCTGGCATATAGAAGATGCTCATTTAAAACTGAAGGAGTGAATGGGTTTTTCAGTCAGGATGAGGAGAAGAATTTCATCCCAGGTCAATGTTTTTAAAGTAGAGGTTGATGTGATCAAATTCATACTTTAGGAACAGTGTGCAGGATGGATTTAAGTTGGAAATTGGGAAATAGATTTGGAGGTTTTTGCTGGTGGTCTGAGTAAAGGTTGCAGTTATTCAGTGAATGGTGGGAATATTGGATAATTAACATTTTTTAACAATTAAAGTAACTGTTTTAGTCAGTTTTTTCATTTCTGTGACTAAAAGATCTGATCAGAACAATTGTAGAGGAGGAAAAGTTTATTTAGGGGCTCACGGTTTCAGAGGTCTCAGTCCATAGATAGCTGGCTCCATTCCTTGGGGCTGGAGGTGAGGCAAAACATCATGGTGGAAGAGTGTGGCAGAGGTAAGCAGCTCACATGACAGTCAGAAAGCAGAGAGACAGACTCCATTCACCAGATCCAATGCCCCAAACACCTACCTCCTCCAGCCACACCCTACTCACCTTCAGTTAATTCCCATGGGGATTAATTCACTCATTGGGTTAAGGTTGTCATGACCCAATCATTTCTCCTCTCAACCTTCTTTCATTGTCTCACACATGAGCTTTTGGGGGCTACCTCACATTGAAATCATAACAGTAACTAATACAACTATGTGGTCATAATATGTACCATATATATCACATAATCTCAGGAGTATTTTTACATACTACCTGGCAATATCCTATGAAATCAACAATTTTGGAAAAATACAATAACAGTTCATTTATAATATAATTATATAAAATATAATTTGCATCATAAGGAAAATTTGGATAAGGATGGTAATGATTAAACATGATACATACATATCTGAAGTCTTTTGTCTAACTTAAAAAATACAAGTATATATACATTTATCAGTCTTTCAATATAAAGTCAGAACTTTATCCTTTGAGTATGAATTTACTGAGTTATCTTTAGCCTTTTTGCATTTATCAAAAATGTAGTGTATTTTTATAATACTCAACTCATTTTAGTTCCAGTGGAGTGAGAAATTGGAGCCCTTTATAAAACAATTTGAAAACTTTCATAATTGTTTTCCTGACCTTTTACAGTTGTTTTGCCCACATCTAATTTAACAGAAATCTTTTATTACCTCTTTGCCTTTATCATTTTCTAAAGTGATCAAATGATTTTCTTTAGCATGTCCACCTTTATTTGATCTACGGGTGTAGCCACAAGCATTTGCAGTGTTGTCTTGGCCAGGCTACCCACCAAGGTTTTCTGATGCCATTGCATGAAATATCTTATGCCTTAGGGAAACTCCCTGTACGCGTGGGTGTAGGAATCTCACAAATGTGTCAGGGAATTGTATCTTCTGTTGTTGGGGGATGAGACCATAAAGAAGAAACTTAATTCTTCTGTCCATTTTACATAGCTTTTCACCAGTTTCCAGGGGGACATTCAGCTCCAGTTGCTAAGAGTAATGAGCAGGTCAAAAACACACTTTAATTTTGGTTTTTTGCTCTTTCTGTCTCTTCATTCTTGGGATCCCATTAACTACCTGCATGTAAGTCCTTGCATGAGCCCCTGCTTTCTGGGAGCCAAGTCAAACAAAGATACAAAGGAGTCATGTCCCTCTTTAAAACTCACATTATTTTACTAATTTTTTTTTATCTTATTACAAATTTATCACAAGTAGGTGTTGTGAACAAAACCTAGAGGACCCAGGAGATATATACTATGACTATTGGGAAGGGACATAGCAGAGTAGCTTACCAGCTCTAAGAATTCAGCATGCCCTGTTTGACATGCAAATTTCATTTTACTGTGAGAAGATTCTGATGGTTTTATTTTATGGAGGTCTCCAAAGAAGTCTTCTGTGGCCCTGGTCTAAAAGTCATCATAATTTATAAGATTGCTAGACCATGGCAAATGGAAGAAGAAAATAGTTTGTCTTCAGAGGTTTTAAACTACTCTTTCTACTCTGTATCTTCCTCTGAATTATCCTGTGTGTGGTTTGAGGCATCAAAATTGATTTTAGGAACTATTCAATTGCTATGACTTGGATCTGGAATGTCTCCCAAAGGCCCATTATTAGTGAATTAGTCCCCAACCCATGATGCTATTGTAGTGGAGGAAACTTTAAGAGGTGGGACTTAGTGGGAGTTTTTAGGTGATTGGTGTGCCCTTGAAGGGGACTTGGGAAAACAGTCTCTTCCTATCTCTGCTTCCTAGTTGCCATGAGATGAGCTGTTTGCTTCATCATATGCTCTCTGCCAGGATGTTCTGTCTCATCATAGGCCCAAAGGCAAAGGGGCCAAGATGCCATAACTCTTAAAGCAAACTTTTCTTCATAAGTTGATTATCTCAGATATTTTGTCACAGTGATGGAAAACTTGCTAACACACTGACCAGTTAATTTAATCTAAGAAATATTGTAGTAATGAGGCAACTCTATGATTATAGGAATAGTTGCATTTTTGACTAAAAATATTCTATCACTAATTATTGACATTTAAAGTATAAATGAATCTGATAAAAAGGGAATGTTTTGAAGTTGGGAGGAGGAATAAAGTAGGCAAATGAAAACTTATTGATATCTTTCAAGGTCATCATCGTTATTTGTTTATGCCATTGAAATTATAATGTGGTTTTGCTCACGATGGATCCACCTATCAATTATTGCTGTCCTCATAACAATTTCCTTACATAGATATCCTTACCTGGTAATTGTTCCATCCCTTGTAATATAAAATTCTCTAGCAGTTACTTCTTTTTCTGTTACCTGACTCAGAATTGATTGAAATAGATTTGATTTGGGAATGTCCAAAACAATAGCAAATGCTTGATCACGTGTCCTACCTATGAGATGTATTATTATTATCGGTTTGTAGTTGGGGCAACAGGACACAGAGAAGTTGAGATACTTGTCCAAAGTCACAGCATGTTGTGTCAGAAGTGGTACCTGTAGGTGCCAGACAATCTTCCTTCCGAAGTCTCACTCAAACAATCACATAGCTCACATTTTACAGATTTTAGTGATTCCAACAGGCATAACTCTCAGTACCTTCTGTAATCCCAACTTTTACTTTATGTGATGTCCTCTTCTTGCTCTATCATCCATCAAACGTCCAGTGTGATTTATTTTGATCTGTTTTCTATTAAATACTCTATGTAATAAAAATGTATGCCCCATTTTTTTTTTCCTTAGGAGGACTTTTAGAATCTTGGAAATTTTGTAGTGACAAGTTTTGGCATTGATTTTTATCATAGTATATTCCCTAAGGATTATAGAAGATTCATTTTGTAAGAGGATTAACAAACAGTGCACTCACAATGACATTGTAGGCTTATTTTTGCTTTGCTTCATTTAATTCCCTTGGTTTTTAAAGACTAGTGTAAAAAGCGTGAGGCTTGAGTTATTTTTGACGATATCTTGGTGAGAATGTTCATATAGCATTAATTATATTTCTTACTAAATTAGAGAGAGCAGGTATCATCACTGTCAACATTATAAATAATCAGATTTTAAACACTATTGGCAAAATTATCTTCACCATTTTATACAAACTACAATTTATGTTTTATAATCATTTCTAAAAAACTTTATAGAATTCTATTAATTAAGACTTGCTTTGACACATGGACTCAAATATTCAGCAATTACTGAGATTTTATCTCATTTGTGCATTTGCAGCCGTTTTTGTGCTGCCAATTAACTAATCTGCATCTGCAAGGTAAGTTTTTCATCCCACAATTCATCTGGACTGTCCTGTCTGAAACACATCACAAAATGACAGCTGCTTGAAAGAGATCTTTAATGAAGGAGGCTTCCTTTCCCAATGTTCTGTCTTTAGTAATTTGATTTTCTTGTTGCTGAATCCTGGATCTTTTTAAGCTAAAAGAGAGTGATTTTCAATTTTTCAGGTTCCATTTTTGTAAATAGATATTAGCCCTGTGAACTCTTTTAGAGACTAAATGTAGGAAAGATTCACCTAAACTTGCTAAAGCAATGAAACATCAGCAGTTCATGCCTCCCTGAGGTCTATATGATGATGTCTAAATCGATAAGAAATGACACTGTGTCCCATTGACATTGTAGCCAATGAAATTGTATCCTGGTATGTGGTTTTCTCTGTGTTTTCCTCTTTTTTTGTATGTGATGTTGTACAAAGAAATTTTATTTTTTCTCCTTGTACATTTTTTTGTCTGTGCATTATAGTTGTGCATAATGATGGGATTTATTGTTACATATTTGTATATGCACACAGCATAATTTGGCCAATATTGCTCCCCAGCACTTCCCCCTCCCTCTCTTCCTCCTGCCACCTGGTCTCTTTCCTGATAGTTTTTTTTTTTTTTTTTTCATAGAAACATGAATGAAGCAAGAGCAACTGAGCTATTTAATAAAAAGTTATTAAAAGCAGTATTTTGTTGATTTATTTGACTTCAGAATACTCATTAAAAATGTGTTATATTCTTCTCACTAGACGGCATTTGTTTGGGACTTCTGTGCTCCAGGAGCTGGTAACTTAAAGATCTAAGAAACAGGAAGCCTGTCTTCAAAGAGCTCTCAGTCTAATCATTCTCTTATGGGTGCTTCTTATCTCCACCCCAAGGTTTTCTTGTCTCCAGAGAGTCTGACTTGGAGATGAGTCTGATAAGTTTGAGCTAAGTGGTTTATTGGCTAATTGCTAATTAGTGAAGGGACTGTCGATAACTATTTTGAGGATCATGGACAGTATTTGATTTAGGAGAAAGTTCTAAAAACTGGCAATCACTACTGGCCTGTAATATTTTATTTGGCAGTCAAGGTGGTTTTGTGATCTACTTGTTTTGTCTGGAAATATCCTGTTGCCTTCACCTTTTCCATCAGATTTGGGAAGCTTGAGGACATTTTTTTCTCATACCCTTCTTCCAGCACTTGAACCCATGTTCCTGTGTGTTGGGCTATGTGATATTTCCCACAGGCCCCATGTCTGGCTTTCTGAATCTTTGGGAGATCCCTCAACATTTCTGATCTGACCCTGCTTTTGGAGCATCAGCAAAGGCCTGGAAGGGACATTTCCTAATCCTCTCCTCCTTCCCCTGTCTTTAGTGGTGTGCCCACTGCACTTGGGGAAGGTCTGCAGGCCTCAGGGGATCTCACTTCCTTCTCCTCTTCCACCCCCAGTTTTCACTGTCCTCCCAGCATGCACTTAGTAAAGACCCAGCTGGTGGGTGCAGACATGTTCTGTGGCTGAGCTCTTAAGGAATCTAGTCCACAATCCCAGGAAGATCCAGCCATTAGGAATTTGTAAAAAGTCTGGCTGGTTTCTCCTTATTGCTGATTCTTCATTCTCTTGTTTCAACTTTCATCAGGGATGAAAGTAGATAAGCAGATCTTCTGTCCCAGGAAAACCTCATCACCTACTTTTTTGTGTTCTCAATTCCCTGATGGATTTTCTTTAACCTATGATTTTTAATTTTAGTTATTAGAATATCTTATGAATTTCTAATATCCCAACCAGAAGTGGAAGTCCTCCACAATGTACAAAAAATTTAAATAACTGCCAACACTAAAAATGTTAAAAGGTTTACATAACAATCTTGTTTCTGGATCCTATTGAAAAATGAGAAATTCTGGCAAGTGTGAGCCCAAATTTCCTCACAATGTTAAATGGAGCAAAGTAATGACTGCCCCAATCTGTGAATGAAATATGGCATTTAATTCTTCTTTTATAGGAGAATGCTTCATAGTATTATTGGATAGGCAGAGAAGTAAAGAAGCAGAAAGATACAGTATAAATTCTCCTTCATTATGTGTTCAGAGCACATTCTAAGCCAGGTCATTTAAGAAGCTCTTAGTGTGGTTTCTCAAAGTGAAAATGTCCCTCTTGGTCCCTTGCTGGTGCAAGGCATTCCTGAATCCTTCCTGTGAGGTCCTTAGTATTAAGATCTATCGGTGAAGGCAAACGACGCCTTTCAAATCATCCTTCAACAGGTGGAAAGATTTGTGGAAATGTATTGTTTTCCCAGAGCTGTAAGATTTCCTGACAGACCTAAAAACAAGACTTGTTTAAATGCACCTGTGTATCCTTCTATGTGTTTCTCATCAATAAAAGGTACTACGATTGAGGCTTCTTCTTTATTTGAAGGGAATAGGAAAGGACTGATCAAAAGAAAAGAAAGTAATGAAATATATATTCAATAATGTCAACAAAACACTTAAAATTTATGGAAATATGGATAAAGAAATTACACTGCTAGTTCACTGCACTGCGTCTAGGTCCGCTCTGCATAGAATCCAAGTCCCTAATGCCTTACTTTCTTTCCTCCATTCCTTTATTCCAACATATGTCCACTATTTGCCAAGCACTTTGCTAGGCACTGGGGATTTAATGGAAAGACCTGGTTGATGTACTAAGGAAATTTAGGGATGTTAAATAGGCATTTGCACAAAGCGTATCAGGTCTGTATTTTTGCTTTTGTTTAGTGAAACCATAAGTCTGATGACAGACTATCTAGAAATTAATGATAATTCATTTCATGTCTAATTTGAAGGTAATTTAGAGTGATTTTTTTTTCTTCTCACTCTGGTCTTTTTAGGGAGATAAGTTTGAATTGCATAAATTTCATTAGCTAAAATCTTTTAGAATATTGATGTGAAAAGAAAGCAATATGAACTATTATGTGTTTAAAAAGTATTTTATATACTCCTAGATATTGGTCCCTCAGAAGTAGTCACATTGAGAAAGATCCATTATTCCAAAGAATGTAATTTTGGATTTCCTTTCCAAGGAAATTCTTGGATATCCTGAATGAGGAACATTTTTATTTGTGGGGGATACATTAATTTGTGAAATAAGCCAAAAATATTTTGGCTATCACATCTTCTTTCAGACATTCCAGTGGTTGACATTTTCATTTGCAAAAGATAAATTTACATCTTGAAATAAACCCAAAATATTTCAAATCTATGCCTATTGAATAAGATGGGGTAATATTATTTGAGGGGATGAGGTTGTTGGTATCCCAAAGCAGTTATGACTAAAGAGTCAAGAAGGCTGATCTGTAGTTAACCAGCTCTGAAGATGATTGTTAAAAAGGAGTTCCACAAATCATTTGCTATAAATATAGATATGAATAGTTCTCTATAATTATGAGTGAATATTAATAATCATTTGAATAAATAACTTTCCATATGTTTATTTAAAATTTGTCTTAGAGGGAGTTACAATGACAACAAAAATAATTAAATCTCAAAAAATATGCATACTCTAGTAGTTTCTTTGGTGGCACAATATGGTATTAAGCATGTGCAACAGCTTTTATTTTTTATTTATTTATTTATTTATTTTTTCAGTCCTTCCTTCCTCCATTCTTGCCCCCCTCCCTAAACCTAACTCTAACCCTAACCCTAACCCCTCCCACCCCCCATTATGTGTCATCATCCACTTATTAGCGATATCATTCTTCCTTTGGTTTTTTGAGATTGGCTTATCTCACTTAGCAAGATATTCTCCAGTTTCATTCATTTGCCTGCAAATGCCATAATTTTATCATTCTTTATGGCTGAGTAATATTCCATTGTATATATATATATATATATACCACATTTTCTTTATCCATTCATCAATTGAAGGATATCTACGTTGGTTCCACAATCTGGCTATTGTGAACTGAGCAGCTATGAACATTGATGTGGCTGTATCTCTGTAATATGCTGATTTTAAGTCCTTTGGGTATAGGCCAAGGAGTGGGATAGCTGGGTCAAATGGTGGTTCCATTCCAAGTTTTCTAAGGAGTCTCCACACTGCTTTCCAGAGTGGCTGCACTAATTTGCAGCCCCACCAGCAATGTATGAGTGTACCTTTCTCCCCACATCCTCGCCAACACCTGTTGTTGCTTGTATTCTTGATAATCGCCATTCTAATTGGGGTGAGATGGAATCTTAGGGTGGTTTTGATTTGCATTTCTCTTATTACTAGAGATGTTGAACATTTTTCCATATGTTTGTTGATTGCTTGTAGATCTTCTTCTGTGAAGTGTCTATTCATTTCCTTAGCCCATTTGTCGATTGGATTATTTGCATTCTTGGTGTAGAGTTTTTTGAGTTCTTTATAGATTCTGGAGATTAGTGCTCTATCTGAAGTATGATTGGCAAAGATTTTCTCCCACTCTGTAGGCTCTTTCTTTGCATTGCTGATAGTTTCCTTTGCTGAGAGAAAGCTTTTTAGTTTGAATCTATCCCAGTTATTGATTCTTGCTTTTATTTCTTGTGCTATGGGAGTCCTGTTGAGGAAGTCTGGTCCTAAGCCGACATGTTGAAGATCTGGACCTACTTTTTCTTCTATAAGATGCAGGGTCTCTGGTCTGATTCCGAGGTCCTTAATCCATTTTGAGTTTAGTTTCGTGCATGGTGAGAGATATGGGTTTAGTTTCATTCTGTTGCATATGGATTTCCAATTCTCCCAGCACCATTTGTTGAACCTTAGAAGATGGAAAGATCTCCCAAATTCTTGGATAGGAAGAATTAATATTGTCAAAATGGCCATACTACCAAAAGTGCTATACAGATTCAATGCAATTCCAATTAAAATCCCAATGATGTACCTTACAGAAATAGAGCAAGCAATTATGAAATTCATCTGGAAGAATAAAAAACCCAGAATAGCTAAAGCAATCCTTGGCAGAAAGAGTGAAGCAGGGGGTATCGCAATACCAGATCTTCAACTCTACTACAAAGCAATAGTAACAAAAACGGCATGGTATTGGTACCAAAATAGAAAGGTGGATCAATGGTACAGAATAGAGGACACGGACACAAAACCAAATAAATACAATTTTCTCATACTAGACAAAGGGGCCAGAAATATGCAATGGAGAAAAGATAGCCTCTGCAACAGCTTTTAAAGTAGACCATCTGAAAAAAAAAAGTAGACCATCTGTATTTCTTTGTATGTTTTTGTATTTACAATGTAAATATAGCTTATCTGAAAATGTTGCTTTCCAATAAAGAATGGGCTATTCTAAGAGAGCATTTTCTTCAGCCACTTATGTCTACATTTTTGAAACTGTATATGTAGAATACCTTATTTATTAAAAAATGTATCAAGATTTTGTATAAAATTTTGGCAAGACACTAATGAATTATACATTGACCTATTAAACCACTTTAAATAGTTATCTTGGGTGGAACTAATATTTAATTCATCATAAGCAAATGACAAAACAAAATGGTATGGGCCTTGAAGCTAAAGAAACCTAATTTTACCATAAACTAACTGTCCATAGCCTCCTACAACTTTCATTCTCATTTTGCATATACATGGAAATTATGTATGATGGCAGACTGTATATGTGTACACACATTCACCTATACACATTGACATATGACATATATATATATATATATACATATATATATAATAATGCCTATCATTTGACTAGAGTATTAACATGACTGGTATCTAATAGACTCCACAACAGTGGTTATTATCAAGATATGATACAAAATAGCAATTACCTTTTGTATACTTGTTACTTTCTTGTAATTAATAAAAATGTTAACACTACTAAACATAATTTTAAATAACATTCTTAACTTTCTTTTCATAAATACCTACCATGGTGCTCTTAGGGTGTCA
Organism: Sciurus carolinensis; assembly: GCF_902686445.1. NCBI lineage: Eukaryota > Metazoa > Chordata > Mammalia > Rodentia > Sciuridae > Sciurus > Sciurus carolinensis. The sequence goes on along the minus strand of NC_062222.1, from coordinate 72,229,212 downwards.
ATGATAATCCAGGAGTTTCCCAAGATTTTCCAAATTACAGCATATGATTATCTAGGCTCAAACGTGGCAGTCAACAGTCATTATAAAGGGAAAGTGCTTTTCTTGGGGAAGGTACATTTAGCACTTTTCTTTGAGAATCAAATGGGACTGCAATTAAATCTTGTTAAGAACAGTTCTACTTTTTTATATCATGTGTTTCTGTTTATGTGGGCACTCTAAAATTTTCTTACCCTCTGACTTCTGAATCAGTAATGTGATTGCTGTGTTCTGGCAGCTCAGTATGATTATTTTTCTTTTGTAATATATCCATGAGTAAGAGCCAGATGTTCAAATTCACCTTTTGTTGTTGTTATTGTTAAAGAGATTATCATCCCTGAATATAATCTCAAGGAAAGTTCCTGGGCTCTGCTCCAATAAGAAAAAGTCTTGTTTCTCCTAACAAAATCAAAGGAAAAGGCTTTTTGTTATATGAGAAATTTAACACTGCATTCCAGTAGAGGAAACAGGCAATCACCTTTTGATCCCTAATGTGGATGCCCAAGTTTGTAAATTTAATAAAAAGATAAAAAATGTGGCAGTGTTTTTATCTGAAGCAATAAACTCTGATTAAATCTTACCAGTTTGATGCTAACGGTCTTTCTGGACAGAATGAAGATGAGTGAGAGCTTTGGGCAAGATAATAGCGACAGACAAATGTGAAAGAATATGAAGTTTTAAAGAGCCTTTCAGAACACTAAAGAGTTTAGGAAATTAAAATAATCAGTACAGCGCTTCATGCTCCTGACTGGTCTTAACTGCCCGTGTTCATTCACTTCTCCATCATTGAGTAAATCTATCTCCTCCATTGTAATGACTGTTTCTTAGTCTGTAATGATTATCTTTCATGTTCTTTTTTTATTAATATTTTAAAATAAATGGGCCAAAAAGTAATATGCATATTATCTGTTGAGTCTGACAGGATGTCAGTCAGCTAAGCCTCATTGCTCTTTTAACTAAAGAGACAAATTTGGGAAAGGGAGGATGTAGGCAGGCATTTATAATTATGTATTAGAAATTGTTTTTGTCATCATGTTGAGCAGAAATTACAGCATATAGGAAGCAATAATAATTGCTATAAGGTATGTTAAAATGCTTGGCTATATGGACACATATTTAAAACGTTAATGCCTAATGATCATCGGAAAAGCCAGAAACTTTAGGTGGCATGATTTTATCAATAGATATTGAATTCAGTTCTGTTCAGTATGTATGTTTATATAGATGGTAGGGTCTCTAGTTATAATAAATTGCAATTAATGGTGATATTAACCTTATATTCTGTCAATTAAATTTCTTAGTTCATATCTATCACATATCCATGAGGATAGTATTTTGATAGGAGAAATGAAGATTTGGATTATGGATATGGATAGAGAGCAGAGTTTACCATTTTGGTTTTGTCTTAAACATTTGCTCTGCTTAGTGTTAATAGTGAGCAAAGAATTCTAACACTACCTAATTTAGGGATATAGCTTATATTTTGTTACCTAAATTACAAAAATAAATTGAGCTGGCTTCTTTTACTGTTTCACAGTTGTGGTTATACTAAAACATATTAGCTTGGCACAGCTTTCAAAAGTGCACCCTCTGTGAGATAAAGGGTGCCATAATGGTTTCTGGAATGATCTATTATTTTTGGCATATAAAAAGAAGTTATAATGCTGTTCTTTAAAATTTATGTTTCATAATAAAATGAATAATTCATTCACTCATCCACTGACAAGCAGAATACTTAAATTAATGTCTCAAAGTAAAAAATCAGCACCAAACCAAAAAGCTAGGGCTGGAGGTAGGGAAAGAAGCTTGGCTATTAGGATATAATACATTTTCAGAAGATAACCATAATATAAAATGAGTCTGAAAGTCATTTATAAAGAACAGGATATTAAAAGCTATAAGAAAAAAAAGAGACCATTTATCTATTTGTGTACTATTTTGAAGACTTGAGCCAAATGTTTCATCAGAGATCTGGGAGCCTTCCAATAAATTGGACAGGGTGCTCTGTATGTGTATGTGTGTGTGTGTGTGTGTGTGTGTGTGTGCTCACGCGTGCGCACAAGGAGTACACACAGGGTCAGGGACAGGAAAGTGGGCAGCAGTCTCTTTCCTTTAAGCTTGGTTTATCTAAACTTTCATTTGTCAATCCAATGAGTGCCTACTAAATAGCTAATGGGGTAAGCAAGCTGCTGGGTGTTATAATTTACATATAAAGATACTTAAGGCATGGCACCTGAGAAGTTCAGAATTTATAAGTGGAGATAGCATACATAGGTGAATTTCAGACAAGATTAATTTTTAAAATAATTCTGAAGTAAGTTTTAAACTGAAATTAATTTATTAATGACTAAGGATGAGTAAATAAATCTTATTCATTCTCCTTTTTATAAGTGCAATGAAACATCATCATTAGCAGCAGCGGCATCGTCACCCACAGAAGGACAATAGCCAACACACGTGTCCCAGGTATGGCTGTATGTGTTTTATATGTATTTACATGTGTACAATAACCCAATCAAGCAGGAACTAATTATTGTCTCCAACAAACAGATGTGGAAACTGAGGGCAGGATCACATAGGTATAAGGGCAGTCAGTGTCCAGTGCCAGAGTCCAGGTTTTTAGCTCTCAGAAATGACACAGATGTAGGCATTGCTGTCAACTTGGAGTTGAGTTTGCATAATCCCCTGACAATATCTTGTGGGCATTCTAGGATGTCAGGATTATGAGGACGCTTTCATTCTGGTTTCCTGTTTTCTTCAAAGTTGTCAGTAGTAGTCATCCAGACAGTTAGAAATAAGTCAGGGAGCTCAGAACTTGGTTTTAAAAAGGAAATGACATGAGTATGACAGATATTCTTTTTGTTTGTATCTGAACACTTGCCTTTACGGAGAATCTGTATTTCTTGCAACTGGTGTTTTTCAGGGTTGGTCAAGATAGCTACAAATCAAAGAGGAATCATTTCTGGATTGGTTAGATTCCATTCATCATCAAGGAGCTTTAGACTGGGAGCTCTGTGCTTTTGACTTTATGAATTTTTAGGACGTCGGTTTTTCTCCCCCATGTGTAAAGTGAGACAATTAGATGAGATGGTCTCCCATGTTTATTTCAAGTCTACCTTCTCTCTGAATTAATTAGACTTATGAAGCTGTAGATTTACTAATAGCAATAGTGACGATTTTAGCAAAGTAAATCATCCAAAATCAGACAGGTAGAAAAAAGTTTTACATAAGTAGTTGTCTTTTGTTCCAATGACACATAGCTTTGGTCAAGTCAACCAGCTTACATTGGGTAGATGGATTTATTACATGCCCTTTCCTAGTGATTTAAAATAATTATTCTTTAGAAATTGGTACTATTTTAATTTCTAGTTATCATATTTCGACATTTGGCTATAGCTTCTCATATGTTTGCCATGACACAAAGTAAAATAAGTTTTGTAGGGAGGAAATGTGTAAGTACCAAAAAGAAAACAGTAAAAATAGAAAACACTAAAAACTGGTACAGGCAGTATCAGAGTGATAACGTGTCCATCTCATGCGTCTTGTAGAACATTGTAAAAAAAACTTAATACTCTTCTATATCATAGATTTGCAGGTATTTTTGCTTCTAGAAACCTTCAGTATCACTTTCTCAAACCAGAAGTTCTGCTAGGTAATCCACAATGGCTGAGAATTTACACATGCTGTGGCATGTGACCACAGCATTTCACTTTGTGATCACAGTCTCCTATTTAGATGTTTGATTGTCTGCAGGGGCTCAGAGGTGAGTTTACCTATTCTTGGGAAATAAAGCCTTGAGACCTTAGTAACGTGATGCTCTGTTTGTCACACGGATGAGCCACCACTCCATGCCAGTGCACAACCCACTTTCATAGAGAAACAGTACATGACAAAAACACGGACTTTGTTCCCTTTACTTCTTTCTACTTATGTGACCTAAGGCCAATCAGTAACTTCTCAATTACTATTTTTTTTCCTACTCCAAAGTGGGAAATGTAATCCTTAATCTATTCTCATTTTTTAAAGAACAATTTCGATTTTTTTTCCTAAAAAATAACAACCTTTTTGTGACCTGTTTTCTATCTCTGATAACATGTATGAGTATTTTTGGAAGGAGAACAGATGTTCTACATTAGAATCAAAGACTCCAAGGGTAATAAATCCATAACCAAATTTTTGCACATCAGGATCAAGAAAGTGGAAGACTGGAAATTGGGAGCTATTTTCTAACCATTTTGGGTGGTACGCCAAAGTTTTTAGAAGAGAAAATTGAAGAAGTAGCAAAGCAAAGTGTAAATTATTTGAAAAAGGCTTTATTATAAATTTTTTTCTTGGTACTAGGGATTGAATCAAAGGTGCTTTACCACTGAGCTACATTCCAGCCATTTTTATCTTTTATGTATGTGTGTGTGTATATATATATATATATATACACACATATATATCTGATATATATATAACATATATATCTGATATATATATCACATATATACATATATATATAACACACATATATATATATCTGACACATATATATATGATATATATATATATATCAGTTGTAGGTGGACACAATATCTTTATTTTATTTTTATGTGATGCTGAGGATTAAACCCAGGGCCTCACACATGCTAGGTGAGCCCTCTACCACTGAGCCACAACTCCAGCCCCTTATCTTTTATTTTGAGACAGGATCTTGCTAAGTTGCATAGGCTGTCCTTGAACTTGACATCCCCCTGCCTCAGCCTCCTGAGTAGCTGGGATTATAGGCATGTGCCACTGGGACTGACTTTTGTTATTACGTTTAAAACTGATGAATGCAAGTGTCATTTTTCTTGATTCTAAAGTTTCAAGAGAGTAGAGTCACAGTTCCTTCTGTTGTTGGGGAATTTTATTTCCAATTTGGAGAGTAGAAGGGGAGAGCTGTAGGTCTAGGTCCTTTATAATGCAGCCACATATTCACTTCATTTTGCAGGAAAATAGAATGGACTTAACCTGACTGTTAGTCCCACTGGTCAGATGCTTCCATTACTGCAAATGTGCTGCTCACTTGGCCGAATCACACACAACTACCTCAACTTATTCTGACCTATGCATCTACCTCAGTTTTCCTTTTACCTCACAACTTTGAGGCCTGATTTATATAAGGAGAGTTTCCTGCTCCACCTGAGAAGGTAAATTTGTCCAAGGAAGGGCGTGTCCATCTATGGCAGAAACACAGTTTATTATTGTTCTTTCGAACTGAGAATTTCTAATTTACATTTAGGGAAAGGTTTTCAATTCACTAAATCTAGAGAATGAAATCTGTGATATCAATAGAATAAAATCTCATTCACTTCTGTTTTCTGGAAGGCATAGATTTCCAGTTCTTTTCCTTTACTGACTTCTCCCAACCCAGAGGTAAGACAATCCTGTCCATTACCATCATAAATTTGTTTTGCAGGTTTTTAAAGAAAATTTATTTATAATTGATTCATAATAATTGGACATGTTTATAGGGCACAAGGGATGTATACATTGAATAATGATCAAATCAGGGTAATTCATATATCATTTTTGCTTGGTTTTGAATTTCACATACATGCATATGCATTTTTTTTTTTCATTTTGAGCTTCTTTTCTGCTCAATGTTATTTTAGGGAGATTTTATTCACATGATGCTGAGCTATAGTATGTTCTTTTTCACTGTTGTGAGCTATTTCATTGTATGAATTACTAACATTTAGTATTTCATTTTATTGTTGATGAACATTTGAGTTGTTTTCTAGTTTTTAGCTGTTAGGCATACTGTGGCCATGAGCATTCTTATAAATGTGTTTGGAGAACATAGCAACAATGGTAGGACTACTGGATCATAGCCAAAACCAGTATTTAAAATTAGTAGATAAGTCAAAAGTTTCCCAAAGAGCTTATGCCAGTTTATCCTCCCATAAGCAATATATGGGTATTTCAGCAATATATGAAAGTTCCACATGAACATTTGATATTACAGGTCTAGAACCTCATATTCTTCACCATTTTGGATGGTGTATGGTAATGTTTTATTGTAGCTTTAATTGGAAATTCTCAGTCAATTGAGCATGCTGAACTTCTTACATATTTATTGACCATATACTTCACTTTTGTTGAAGTGTCTGATAATTTTTTATCCATTTAAGAAAGAAATGGGGTGTCTTTCTCTTATTGATTTGTGTTTTTTTTAAATATGTTGTAAACATGGGTCATTTTTTAGGTATATGTATTCAAAATTTTTTCTAGTCTGTTGCTTGCATTTTCATTTTAAAATATTTTTGTTTTTAAATTAAATTTAACTGATATATAAAACATAAAATTTTTGCACATCAGTGTGGTATCATGTAATATTTTAATACATGAATACCTCGCAGAAGTTTAAATCCAGTTAATTATATCCATCTGCCTTTTTGGTATTGAATTTCAAAAGAAAGTTTTAAATTGTCTGCAAAGAAATTTAAGTATCTTTTCTCTTATGAATAATTTATTTGCTTTTTCAAGACTAAGAAATATTTGCCTATATCAAGATATTAAAGGTATCCCTTATCTTCTCTTCCAGAAAGAATACTGTATGCCTTTCATATTTAGGTCTCTGATTTACCTCAGATTAATTTTGCACATGGTATGAGATGAAGGTCAAATTTCATTTTTCCCCCCAATTATTGAGAAGATCATCCTGGCCCCTCCAGACTGCAGTGGTTCCTTTATTGTAAATTCAATGACTGTACCTGTGTGGGTCTCTCTCTTGACTTTTCATCCTGTCTCTTTGATTTACTTGTGTATCCTTGAGTTGAAACCTGTCTTAGTTACTTTGCTGAATAATAAGCCTTGAAATCTGGTAGCAATTCCTGCAACTTTGTTCTTCTTCATCTTCAAGATTTTTTCTGTTAATTGTAGGCTCTATATATTCCAATACAGATATTTGTAAGCTTTGCCTTTGAAGGATTAAAAAAAAAAATGGGGAATTAGTAAGAAATATTCAAAGTAAGAGACTGATTCCCAAGCTGGTTTTTACTATTACCGTTTTTGGTGAATTAATGGCTTTTGAGATCTTAATTGCTGTGGTGGATAGAATAGGCCTCAACAATATCCATCTACCTCCCTGGATTGTTGTATGGCCAGGACACAAACAGTTGTAAATCTCTTGAATTTGATACTAATGAGTTAGTGTCTCTTAGGGAAGAGAATTTCCTTGATGATTATCTGGCTCAAGCCTTTCTGACCCAAAAACTGCAAGTTTAGGTGATTTTCCTGATCTGTAGGTCAGTTTGCTTTCTGCTTAAGCTTTCCATCTTTTAATTAAGTTTACAGCATTTCAGAAAGCATTCTTCTTGATATGGAGCCTCTTGGACCTCCTGGAGGAAAGAGATGTGTGACCTTAAAAAGGTTCAACTTCAATAAGGGGGGAAACAGTTTATGAACTGTTCCTTTGTGATGTAGAGAGGTGCTTAATGAACTAGAACTTCATTTAAAACTGTAGTGTAAATCTTTAAAAAATTAATCCAAGTCCCCATGAATTATGTCTCCTCCAATTGTGCAGTCCAAAAGATTTTAAACCAGCCAGGCACATTTTGATCTGAGAACAATGTTAGTATTTGTACACTTTCTGCATTCTCATTTGTTTCAAGAGACAAAGTCTCTCTCTTCCTTAATTCCATTTGCAACAGCTGGATGTTGGAGGCCAAACATCAGCAATCTACAATTAAAAACATTTCATAGAATGAACCAAAGTATGAGACACACAGTTGACAGTGGAACCTCCCAGCCCTCCCCACTCCCTACACTCTTCCCCTAACCACTGTTTGTTTCCTCTCCTTTTATTTTATTTCTATCACTCTTCTGAGACATAGTTGGGACTGACTCTTTATCAAGGTGTCCAGCTGAAAAATGGTTATCAGATCCTGCTGAGGCAGGGACAGGGGAACAGCAGTCCACATCGGCTGCAGATGTGCAGAGTGGTAACTCTGGGAGGCAATGATAATTAAAGAGCATATGGTCTGTAATAAATCTGTACAGTAGTGCTAGCTCGTATTAATTGAGGGATTAAGAATAATAGCACATCCTTATGAATAGTGTGTTAAATCTCAAGTTACATTTCCTAGGCTTAATATAGCTCTGTGTAAATTTGGTGGTTTTTCATATTTGATGTAGTACATGAAGTGTGAGAAGATTTATGATATAATTTGTATACATGTACCCTGATCAAAATGGCTGAGAAGGGCCTGATAAAACACGAACATCTGGAGCTACAGATGTCATTTCCATGAAGATGAAGACTGTTTGACAGGGAGCAGGAACATATGATTGTGAGAGGAGTGGGGCTCCAAAGTGCCAACTTTCACATGAGTTTGATAGAAATGTGTTACGAATGCATAAGATTGTGACTGATAGTTTCTGATGAAGAAAACTATCCCCTCTGCCTGTGCTTACCTTTTTGTTTTGTTTTGTATTTGTTTTTACTTTTATTCTTTTTACAATGTGAAATGAAGAAAGGTATTGGGCTTCCAGACTTGGAAGACACACTGGCAGTTTTAGAGCAGGGAAAGCTATGTTGCAAAAAGCAAATCATATCCATATTGTGCCCCATTATCCTAAGGAAAGGAGAGGTGTTTAGGTCCTCCTTTATTCTGATGTACAAATCTGTACAGCAGTACCCTCTAACCAGCTACTAAGAACTAATATTAATCTACGTCCTTATACATATCTATATTTCTCTACATATGATTTGATATATCTATATGAGAAACCTAACTTTAATAACAGTTACCTCTAATTACAGAAATTATAGGAGATTTTGTCTTATTTTGCTTATAAAAATGTTCAGCAATGAATTAAATCAACTGGTCTTTGTCAGAAGAGAAATATTAAATGGACTATTATTCTCGAGATGAGTCTTCACCAGAGTTCTGTGTTTCCATCCATCTCTCTTTCATGGGCCCTAGTGACTTCCTTCAGATGTCGAAGAATGACTTCTACTTCAAACTCAAAGGGTTGAACTTTGGGTTCCTGAAGAATCCTTCCTAGCAGAAGACATATCATCTCAATGTCAAGTCAGTCAGGTCTCTTTCTGATGGATCAATATTCCACTGGCTGAAGATTTTGGGGAATAGTTTTTCAAGTTCATACCTCTTGCTTCCACTGGAATGGTCAGAGCTGATTGTAAGAGTAATGGTTTACTCTTGTGTCTTAGAGACAAATGAAAAACTCAAGTTAACTCCCATAATCCTCTTTATAGGATCACAGTGTAGGTGACATCTTAGATAACATAAATTTATGTATATAATAAGAGAATGGTCTGCCCATTCACTTACTGGGCATATGTACTGTTGCAGTGGGAATACGATTGCTAACAAGAGCAAAGTAATTAAGGCAATATTGAGTTTCCCTGGTAAGAGCGAGAGAGGATGATTATATTGCCATAACCTTTGGAGTTGGACAGTAACCTTAGCTGATCAGCAACTCATTTTTCACCCAATGTCATTCTGTTCTTTTCTAGCCTTCTAACCATATTGTAGATGAATAGCCACGTTCCCAGATTTACTGTTCTGCCACCGACTAAGGAAGCAGCTGCAAATGCTGTGATGATGCATGCAATCTAGAGATGCCAGGCTTTGGCTTCTGTCTATTGGGGACTTTTTTTCCTAGTTGGTTTTTAATAAGTAATATTGTATTTCATACTGGCAGTGCTACATCACTGCCTGAAGATGGCTTAAAAGCCCCAAATATTTGAAATGGATTTCACAGGGGGGCATAATCCACCCTCAAGGAAAGTTTAAATGCCATGGTGGCAAATGACTTTAGCGTGGAATCGCCAGGGAGCATTTTTCAGTTTCCCCCGAAACAAATAGAAAGAGAAGGAAGGAGGCAGGCAGATGCAGACTGTCATATACAAACAACAGGTAGCACACACTCCATTCTCTTCCTGACACCAGAGAGGGTTCTTCAAGGGTTTGAAGACAATAAAGTTTAGGTAACAGAAACCAAACATGTAATCTCCATATGTAGTGTCATGGTGTGTTAAACATACATGTGTGCCTATGTGTATGTGCATATGTGCATGCTCAATTGCTGTACATGTGATCAGTTCCTCACACAGACCAGTGGAACACGTGTGTGGTTCTGATTTTAAACTACGAATTCTTATTCATCATAGTGTAAGCAAAAGGGACGAGAGGGCTGTGTCTTTTCTTTGTCTTGTCTACTTTCCTTCTTAGACTTATGTTCATGTGCCAGAAACTAATTGCAGAAAATCCTCCGTCTCTCTGTTCAGAATAAAGTTTATGATCTTAGACAACTTCATTTCTATAGTGCTAGACATTTCTGTTCTGATTTGCCACTGTATCAATCTATGTACTTACAAAAACTTCATGAGTTGAAATTCTAATTCAACGCATGACTTGCAAAAATATCTGTCGGGTTAGTTTTTTACAAAACATCTCTGTTGAAGTACTAAGGGATTTTTTTCATTTGTTATGCCAATGATGCTTTAGTTTTTGTTTGAATCAGAATAAATTCCTGTCTTGGCATATTGTTGCTTAGGAAAATTTGTCTCCTTAGAATTCTCAGGTTGTAGTTGTTTTAATATCAAAACTATAATTGCTGCATTTTAGGAATTTTGCTGCACAAATCAGGAACACTTATTAATACAGCTAGTCAGTCTGGTGCAAAATGTTTTATTTCTTTTTAGATGTAGGAATAATGCCTTTCTAAAAAAGGAAGTACAAATGTAATATTTGGGAAAATTTGATATTTCTCAAGTGTCTTAATCAATCCTTAATTGTGCTTAGAAGAAATTGCAGTAAGCAGACACAGAAGGTTGCCTGAGATGATGTGTTTAGAATTAATGACCAAAGGAACAATGACCATCTTTACATTGGGAAACAATGATGAAATTCTTCCTTAAATTTGGGAAGCCAAACTAAAAAGTCCTGTAGACTATGGAGCTGAAACTGCCATTTTGTAGCACATAAAATATAAGTTAGAAGAAAAAAATGAGTCTGTAGAATAAGAAATAGAAGTAGATATATTGGTAGGCACCAGGTGGACCCTGAACAAAAAAGGAGGAAAGAATATTGGTTATGTATCTTGAGTTATTTACAGATCCAAGTCCCTTGAGACCCGACTCTGTTCAGTTATTTTTAATATGACTTGGTTTCCTAGATTTAATTCCTTTGCATGTGAAGAAATGAACATAACGCTGGGAGGAGTCTGAGAAATCCTGCAGCCTATACTTGATTTTACAGATTGGTAAATACAAGTTCATTACTTTTTAAGAAAACTTGCTTAAGATCACATAGAGACATAATCAGCCCTCTATCTATAATCCTTAGTGTAGATATTATATAATCCAAATGAATATTTATTATCAATGATAATAAATATGATAATGATGGATATCATTTGCAGATATATGAATATAAATAATCGATGTTATTATTAATGAATATTAATAACAAATAATACTGCCTTATAAGCATTGAAGATATTTTCTCTATAGTTTTTCAGGGAACAAATGGCTTTTCTCATGGTTGATCTGGAGCATTCTTCACTGTGAAAATGTGTGGCCTTCCATGATCTCTCCCAAGTTGCACTTCCAGACTAAGCAGCACTCCTCCCCCTGTGCTCTGGCCACATTGTTCCCTAAACATGCCCAATTTTACTCTTTTAAAAAATATTTTTATTTATTTATAAACTAAGTTTGTGTATTTTTATATGCATTTGCTCATAATGTTTCTTTTCCTTAAAACAGCAATTCTTCACCCTGTCTGCTTAATAGAAGTTCCTGAGGAAGTTTTTTTTTTTTTAAATACTGATATCCGGTCCTCTCAGTTTCTGATTTAATTGGTCTGTGTTATGGTATTAGTTAACTGAAGTATAATTTATATACGATAAAAACTCAACCATTTAACTATACAGCTTGATGAAATTTGTCAACTTTATATAGTCAAGTAACCCCAATCACAGAAACAGCTTAGCATAGTTCCATCTCCTTAAAATTTCCTCATGCCCTTTTATAGTTGATCCCCTCTCCTGATATCTGGCTTCAGGTCACCACTGATCCGCTTTCTCTTACTATAGTTTTTGGGCTTTACAGAACTTTGTATACGTATAAATGAATTCATAGTGTACAGTCACCTAGGTTTGACTTTACCTATTTAGCATGCATTCATGATTTTGAGATTCATTCATATTTTGCATATATTAATATTTTGTTCCTGTTTATTGCTGAGTAGAATTTGATAGTATGGATAAACCATAATTTATCTTTTGACAGGTTGATGGTGAGTTAAGTTGTTTCCAGTTATTTGGCTACATTGGATGGTGTCCCCATGGATATTGGCACATAAGTCTCTGAGTGGATTTGTGTTTTCATTTTTGGATCCCATGGTAAATGTGTGTCTGCCATTCTAGATCCTGTCACATTGTTCCTTCAAGTGACTGTACTGCTTGCATTCCCACCAGTAATGTGTGAGAAGTCCAGCTACGCCACATTCTCACCAATATTTAGTATTATTAGAGGATGTGATGAGGGCCCTCTAAGGCTCTGGTGATTTAGTTAGTATTAATTCAAGCATCACTATTTTATAAAATATCCTCAGGCAATTCTAATGCCAGCTATGAATGAATGTTACTGCCCTTCAATCTCCTCCAATGCCAGATCTCAAGATTTGAATCTATCCACTCTTTAGGCCCCAACTTAAGTCCTGACTATACCAAGAAAACTTTTCTCATTAAGACAAAGTTATTCTTTCCTAAAACTTCACACCACTACTACTCAGCACTTGTTATTTAATATTTAAACTTATTTATGTATGCAACTACCTTTTCTACTAGATTCTAAAGTCTTTAAAGTAAAAAATTTATCTTTGTACCTCAATGAATATTCATGGGACTAATTATGGATATTTGTAATGTTTGCTTCATATTTAATACAACAAAGTGATAATATTAAGATTGCAGACTCTGGAGCCCAACTGTCTGCATTTCAATAGCAGCTCTGTACCTTAATACATACTCTGTGAGTTTAGGCAAGGAAATTAATCTTTCCATTCTTCAGTTTTCTAAATATGGGAGTATAAATAGCACCAGCCTTAATGGGTTACTTGATAACTAAATGAATTAATAGTCACACAACATTTGGAATTGTGCTTAGCACTAGGTAAGCAGTCTGCAAGTATCAGCTACTTTCAGAGTGCGAGTTTCTGCTTTACATGCTGTTGAAGGTTAGGAGCAAGGGTGAAAACAGCAGACACTAGAAACAGAAGAGGATCAAAATGGGAAGGAGAGGCTAGTATTCTTCCTTAAATGCAGTCATGTGTCATTTCATGGTGACACATTCTGAGGTATGTGTCATCAGGTGATTTTATCACTTTGCAAACATTGTAGACTGCATTTTCACTAACCAAGATGCACTGCATGGTACAGTGCTATTGCTCTAAGGTGATGAACATGTTCAGCATGTTACTGTGGTAAATACTGTAAGCACTTGTAGCACAATTATGAACTCGTGTATCTAAACATAGAAAATGTACAATGAAAATGCTAGGCAATGCGAATTTCCCAGTTCCATTACAGTCTTATGGAGCTACTGTTGTATATGCAATTATTAACCAAAATGTCCATATGTGGTGCATGACTGTATTGGCTTTGGAAAAATTGAAAATCAAATATCTTTTTAACCCTCGCCAGTCAAATTCTCTAGAGCAGTGCTTTACAGTCAACTGAGTGCTTGCCTCACTCCCCATCCCAAGGTCAAGCACCATGTTAGTCAGCTGATGTCTGATTTGGGAAATTCTTCCCCTTAGTCTGGATGCTACCACTCATTGTTTCATGGAGAGCCAGTTCTGATCTCCACTGACTGGGATGAGGGGAGGAAGAGATCACAATTACATATTAAGAAAGAAATCAGAAAGAAAGGCACAGAGATTTGAAGGTTTAAAGCATACTCATTCAGACTAGGATTTGATATTTCCACTCGTGTTACCTTCATTCTGTAAATGATTTAGACCTTTACAGGAGAGATATTAAAAAACGTAGTCTTTTGCGGGGAGGTACCAGGGATTGAACCAGCGGCACTCGACCGCTGAGTCACATCACCAGCCCTATTTTGTATTATATTTAGAGACAGGGTCTCAATGAGTTGCTTAGCGCCTCACTTTTGCTGAGGCTGGCTTTGAACTCTCTTGATCCTCCTGCCTCAGCCTCCTGAGCCACTGTGATTATAGGCATGTGCCACCATGCCTGGCTAAAGGTAGTCTTAAAAACAAAAACAAAAAATAATAGTCACAGAACAATCAGTGAGCAGATGTAATGAAAGGAAAGACTCCTATTTATATAGCACTAAAAAGATAAAAATATCTAGAATAAACTTAACAGGAACATTCAAGACTTGAAGGAATCATAAACCATTCTCAAAAGACACAAGAGAGATCTGAATACATGAAAATGCATACCTTATTTCTGGACACCCGGGTTGTAAAGTTGTTATTTTACAAATTAGAACACTTCCAATCACAAAAATACAATTGTTTCAGGAGTGAGGGAGGAGAGAGGGATGCTGAACAAAATGATCTACAAATCAATGTGGAAAAATAAAACTATTTCTAGGAAAAGCTTTTCATAAAGAAAACTGAGGAAGAATAACATATCAGATATTAAAAATATCATAATGCCTCAATGAAAAAGAATATAGAACTAGTTGTGGAAATAAACAGAACATAAAACAAAATAAACAAATGAAATAAAAAGGAGAGTCCCGAATAGATAGAAAATGTGTACAGGAATAATATGTAAAAATGATGACGTGGTGATGAAAAGAGAAGTATGTGCCTTACATATTTGACTCCACTTGTGTTGACATCAAAAAAAATGGATATAATTCTCACACCATTTGCTACCACATAATACTAAGTGAATGAAGTACTTCGTTATAAAATATAAAAGTACAAGTATTATAGAAATGAAAGATTTTTTTGATGTTTTCTAAAGATATTTTTTAATTTATTTTATTTATTTTTATTTTTATTATTATTGTATACAAATGGGATACATGCTGTTTCTCTATTTGTGCACGGAGTCAAGGCATACCATTTGTGTAATCATACATTTACATAGGGCAATGATGTTTGATTCACTATTTTTTTTCCCTTCCCCCCCACCCCTCCCACCCCTCTTTTCCCTCTATACAGTCCTTCTTTCCTTCATTCTTACCACACTGCTTATCCCTAACCCTAAACCTAACCCTAAACCTAATGCTAAACCCTCCCACCCCCCCATTATATGTCCTCATCCGCTTATCAGCGAGATCATTCGTCCTTTAGTTTCTTGAGACTGGCTTATCTCACTTAGCATGATATTCTCCAACTTCATCCATTTGCCTGCAGATGCCATAATTTTATCATTCTTCATTGCAGAGTAATATTCCATTGTATATATATGCCATAGTTTCTTTATCCATTCATCTAGGTTGGTTCCACAATCTGGCTATGGTGAATTGAGCAGCAATGAACATTAATGAGGCTGTATCTCTGTAGTATGCTGATTTTAGGTCCTTTGGGTATAGGCCAAGGAGTGGGATAGCTGGGTCAAATGGGTTCCATTCCAAGCTTTCTGAGAATCTCCATACTGCTTTCCAGAGTGGCTGCCCTAATTTGCAACCCCACCAGCAATGTATGAGTGTTCCTTTTCACCACAATCCTCGCCAACACCTATTGTTGCTTGTGTTCTTGATAATCGCCATTCTGATTGGGGTGAGATGAAATCTTAGGGTAGTTTTGATTTGCATTTCCCTTATTACTAGGGATGTTGAGCATTTTTTCATATATCTGTTGATTGCTTGTACATCTTCTTCTGTGAAGTGTCTGTTCATTTCCTTAGCCCATTTGTTGATTGGATTATTTGTATTCTTGGTGTAGAGTTTTTTGAGTTCTCTATAGATTCTGGAAATTAGCGCTCTATCTGAAGTATGGTTGGCAAAGATATTCTCCCACTCTGTAGGCTCTTTCTTCACATTGCTGATAGTTTCCTTGCTGAGAGAAAGCTTTTTAGTTTGAATCTATCCCAGTTGTGGATTCTTGCTTTTATTTCTTGTGCTATGGGAGTCCTGTTAAGGAAGTCTGATCCTAAGCCAACAAGTTGAAGATTTGGACCTACTTTTTCTTCTATAAGATGCAGGGTCTCTGGTCTGATTCCGAGGTCCTTGATCCATTTTGAGTTGAGTTTTGTGTAGGGTGAGAGATAGGGGTTTAATTTCATTCTGTTGCATATGGTTTTTCCAGTTTTCCCAGCACACCTTTGTTGAAGAGGCTATCTTTTCTCCATTGCATATTTTTGGCCCCTTTGTCCTAGTATGAGAAAATTGTATTTATTTGGGTTTGTGTCCATGTCCTCTATTCTGTACCATTGATCTACCTGTCTATTTTGGTACCAATACCATGCCGTTTTGTTACTATGCTTTGTAGTAGAGTTGAAGATCTGCTATTGCAATATCCCCTGCTTCGCTCTTGCTACTGAGGATTGCTTTAGCTATTCTAGGTTTTTATTCTTCCAGATGAATTTCATAAATCAACAAATGTCATTCACCATATCAACAGACTTAAAGTTAAGAATCACATGATTATTTCAATAGATGCAGAAAAAGCATTCGATAAAATACAGCATCCCTTCATGCTCAAACACTAGAAAAAATTGGGTAGTGGGAACATTCCTTAACATTATAAGGCCATCTATGCTAAGCCCATGGCCAATATCATTCTAAATGGTGAAAAACTGAAAGCGTTCCCCCTAAAAACTGGAAACAAGGCAGGGATGCCCTCTTTCACCACTTCTATTCAACATCGTCCTTGAGACTGTGGCCAGAGCAATTAGACAAACCAAAGAAATTAAAGGGATACAAATTGGAAAAGAAGAACTCACACTATCCCTGTTCGCTGACGACATGATTATATATTTAGAGGAACCTGGAAATTCCACCACAAAACTTTTAGAACTCATAAGTGAATTCAGTAAAGTAGCAGGTTACAAGATCATGCTCATAAATCCAATGCATTTTTATACATAAGTGATGAATCTTCAGAAAGAGAAATTAGAAAAACTACCCCATTCACAATAGCATCGAAAAAAATAAAATACTTGGGAATCAATCTCACAAAAGAGGTGAAATATCTCTACAATGAGAACTACAGAACACTAAAGAAAGAAATTCAAGAAAACCTTAGAAGATGGAAAGATCTCCCATGTTCCTGGATAGGCAGAATTAATATTGTTCAAATGGCCATACTACCTAAAGTGCTATACAGATTCAATGCAATCCAATTAAAATCCCAATGATGTACCTTTCAGAAATAGAGCAAGCAATTATGAAGAATTTTTCATAATTCAGACTCATTGAAGAAATTTCTCAATGTAACTCAAAATTCAGATGCCATAAAATCAATTGATATGTTTACTACATAAACTTACATTGTGGCAAAATATACCATGTGCAAAGTCAAAGCAACAACAACTGTGGGTAAATCACAACTCATGTTACAAAGGGCTAATGGTCCTAATAAATGAAGGGCTCCTAAAAAGTAATAGAAAATAAAAGCACATAGAAAAATGGCTTAATGATGTGAATAGACATTTCACAGAAAATTCAAATGGCTATTAAACCACCTAAAAGAATATCTATTAACATCCATACAATTAATATACAGATTAATATTTGTTTCCTTTTTTTATAATAAATAGTTGTATGTATATTCATGTCACCCATGCATTTTTTTCCTTGGAGCTATGCAATCTTTCTTAAAATACAAATGCCAGCACATTTTAGTGAGGTTACTATTTCTCTCCAATAGCATAAGGTTAGTTGTGAACTCCAGACTTGATAGTAAGCATATACAATTTTGCAGGCAACAATCATAAAGTTGGCAATTTTTACAATAATAAATGCTAGTGAGGAAGTGGGGAAAAATGTACACTCATCCATTATTGGCAGGACTGCAGACTAGTACAACCACTCTAGAAAGCAGTATGGAGAGTCCTCAAAAAACTAGGAATGGAACCACCAGATGACCCTGCTATGCCACTTCCTGGTATTTCTCCAGAACAACTAAAATCAGCATATTAAAGGAATACAGTCACTTCAATGTTTATAGCAGCACAATTCACAATAGTTAAATTATGGAATTAACCTAGATGCCCCGTCAATTGATGGATTAAGAAATTGTCTTATTTATACACTATTCCAGTCAGCTTTTTTTGCTGTTATGACCAAAAGACCTGACAAGAACAATTTTAGGAGGAAAAGTTATTTGGGAGCTCATGGTCCACAGATCTCTCAGTTCATACATGGCTGACTCCATTCTTTGGGCCTGAGGTGAGGCAGCACATCAAAAGGCTGTGGTAGAGGAAAGCAGTGGGAAACAGAGAGAAAGAGAGAGAGAGAGAGAGAGGAGAGGAGAGAGAGAGAGAGATGAGAGAGAGAGAGAGAGGGAGAGAGAGAGCTCTATGTGCCTACTGTTACCCACTCAATTAATCCCTATCAGGGAATTAATGCACTGTTTAGGTTAAAATCTCATAATGCTGTCCATTTCACCTCTAAATTTTCTTGCACTGTTCCACACAGGAGCTTTGGGGGGGACACCTCACATCTAAACGATAACATACACAATGGATTTTGCTCGCCCGAGAATTTGTCAATTATGGTATTTGCTGTAAATGAATGGAAATGGAGAATATGAGGGTAAGTGAAATAATCCAGACTCCAGAAAATCAAGGGTCAAATGTTTTCTCTCATGTGGAAGCTAGAGTCAAACAAAGAAAGAGAGAAGGATCAGGTTTCATAAAGATATAGGGAAGGATCAATAGTGTAGAAGAAGGAGAGAGGAGAGACTGGGAAGCAGAAGAGATTCTTTAAAAATCATGTTATGTGCATATATAAATATACCACAGGGAATTTCACCTTATGTATAAATAGAAATACCAATAAAAATAAATACATGAGTGAAAGGAAGATCAGTAGAGTAGAAGAAGGAGAATGGGGTTGGGGATGAGGGACAAGGGGACAGTGTGAACTGGAAATCAAATTCCATGCCTGCGATTTGTTGGGATGAACCCAACTACTATGTATAACTATGATACTTTGAGAGAGAGAGAGAGAGAGAGAGCAAGCACTTTGAAGTTTCTAAAATGGTTATTTCCCTTGCACAGAGGTAAAATCATGAAGAAGATTCATGCTTTTGGAAAAAAACAGCAAAAGAAGCAGGACCTGGCAGGAAGTCCAGGGTACAATCCTTAGGTTTTCAGCTGTGATTTGGGACTCAAGGAGTGGGCTTGGCTTGTAGTGATCTCTCTCTTCCCCTGGATCCTGCAACACAGCTTCTCTAACAGGGACTTCATCTCTGTTACAACACAACTTAGGAGCATAGAAGACTTCTTAACTGAGGTGACTTTTGAAATGCTGTGTTCCTTTTTTAAAAAAGGAACTGAAGGAACACAGCAGGCTCCCTTACAATCACCTCCAGGGTCCTTGTCACATGAAATAGCTCTCCATCAGTGGCCAGCAGGGAGCCAAAACTTGCATGGAGGGGCAAGCTATAAAATAAAATCATATTTTCAAGATTCCTCTCCCCTGTTCCTCAGGGTCATATTTGATCAATGGAGTGCATTTGTTTTAAAAGTGTGATTGCTCACACATTTCTTATACTGTGCCACTGTGTGCCTGGCAGAGAGAGAAAACTCATTACAAATTCTGAACCACAGTGAAATGTTAGCACATCATTAATATGCATAGGTGCAGATATCTGTCTGTTGTTTTATAATGCTATTTCATTTATATAGTGCTGGTACTTGACGGATTATAAGAGACTCCATTCCCAGTTAGAGAGATCCCTAAATAAAACTAGCAAGTGCTTGCAGAAGTAATCAGAGAGAGTGAAAGAGTTCAGGTTCTTGTGTCTCCTCTGTATATAAGACCAGTTCTTGAGTTTTACTTCAAACATCTCACATGTAGGCTAGCTTAATTCATTCCTTTCTTTTCTCACTGACAGATCTAGTATCCTTGAGTCCTACCACGCAAATGTAAATATAAATTTGCAACTTATATTATGAATAAATCTGTTCTTACTTTTCTTTCTTTTTCCCTCCCTTAATTCTGTTTCATCTGAAAATGCAGCTTGCTGCTGGTTTCCACCAGCTAGAAAGTAACCTCACAGAATACAATTTCCGAGCTGTGTGGAGCTAGAATTGCTGGTGCACATTTTTATGTAAATGAATGTACAGCCCTGGAGGGGGCAGCCCACAATAGGACTCAGTGTGCCTGTCTGCCAGGAAGAAATGGGACACAGTTATCTGGGAATATTTTGAAGTCATTGTCTCCCTACTCATATTTGTTGTGAATAAGAAAATTCCAGCTCTACAGAGAGTTGGCAGCAGAGTCTTAGCTAAATTCTACCCTTTCTAGCTGCAATCCTACATCTTCACTCTGGCCAGAAAAAGCTCCCAGCTGCTTTCCAAAATGCTGTGTTGTGGTATGTGCTTTCCCTGTTCTTTGCCGTTGCACATTTTCTCCCTGTCTAAAACATTTTTCCTCTCTTTCCCTGCTTGGTGGTTTCTTTCCCAAGGATTTGCTCTCTTGCAAAATCACTTATTGATCCTCATGGAGGACTTACCCTTTCTTTCTTGCCTATTTCAATTGTACCTTGATATATTATAATCTATTACAATACCACTTACATCATACAATGAATTCCTTGTGCATCTCTAACCCACCTGAACTGTGGTTGCCTAAAAGGAACGTAATGTGTCTCTGGTCATCATAACTCCTATACTCAACACAGTGCCTGGAACCAACTGGCCCTAAATAAATGTGTATTGAGCACATACCCTGGGAACTTGGTAGATATTTAAGATAGGATGAGGAAACTGTCAAAACACCATGTCAGAAACTTTGGATTGTGTATTGAGATTATGGGAAAATCAATTATGATTAGAAGAGTTTCTAAGTGTCCCCCTTGTGTTACCAAATTGAAACTTGTTGCTGAAAGTTCTTCCTTCCCAAGGCAGTTGTGAGTGGCTGTTCTAGGAATGATTGCAGCAATTCTATTACTTTGAAGAGGGGGTCTTAGGATGGCATCCTTTGGCAGGAATTCAATACACCTGAAGGTTCTCTATCCATGCTGAGTTCTCAAATGCTTCTGTATCCTGTTTTTTAAAAAATTAGTTACCAGTATTAAAAAAACCTGAAGATTTCACACATAGATCTTAACTTTAGCTTCTCTTAAAGCAAAAGAACTGCAATGAGCTTACATTCTCATCTGGCAAATATTGAATGGACTATACATTTGCCTATCTGATTATTTTAAATGCTACAAATCCATAGTGTTTGGTGGTAATTTAGTCTATTTGAGTCATGCAGATATTTGAAGAAACATGTCCTTAGATTTTATTAAAATTTCAAAGACAGACATAAACCTAAAAAGGTTACAACTAACTAATTTGGATAAAATTCATACAAAAGACAAATTGAACCAAGAGAAGAATATTAACATAAAACAGACATCAAAAAGTCGTGATTGAACTATTTCCATTATTGTCACTTATTCCCAAAGGATGGATGAGTGATTTAAGTGGGTTTTAAGTTGTGGAAAAGATTTGTTATCTCCATAGTTTAATATAGCTGGACACATGTGCGTGCGTGCACACACACACACGCACACACACACCCCGGAAGTATAACTCACTGAAGAAAAATAGCCTAGCAAATTTTGTAACTGCCACTCTAGTGATTTTAAATACTTTAGTTGTAATCCATAGAGTAATTAACAGAACTCAAGTGCTCTGTATATATTTTTCGAAATTACAAATTAATCTGTAATTCTTATTTCCCCTGAATTTAGGCTTGGTTTCAGACAATTATACAATTGTGCTATTAATGGAGTTCCATTTCCTGCCATACATCATGCTACCTCTATTATAATTAAGGAAAGTCTTTTAAATATGAGGTGAGGCTGGAATTGACTTATTGTGCTTTATCCTTTCTTTTGAGCCTAGCAGCAGAATCTCTGTTTTCTCCCTATTTAATATGTTACATAGTGTATGTTAGTAGTGTACTGGTATTCTCTATAATAGTTAATATAGTGTCTTAGTTAATGCATTGAACTCCCTCTTAATACATTTTTAAAAGGGAATGCCATACAGTATTGATGTGGAATCCATTTTATTTCCTAATTCTAACTTAAGTTACATGATTCAGAGAGGACAAATTTTGTTTTCTGAGAGTCCCTCTTTCAAGAGATTTTGATAAAAGCATATTCCATCTCTCATTGAATTAAGATACAATAATGATTTAGCTGGAGATTTAGTACCCATATTTTACCCCTGCATATAGGTAGATAAATCCTAATAATAGATAAATTCTATTTCAAAGAGGATAATTCACCACTTTCCTCAGTAACTTCTTTCATTATTATAAAATCTTTACTGCTACAAAATTCTTCCTCATATTAAAGCAGGAATCATTAGTGAGAGAAGATAAAGCTCATTTTCTTGTTCATTTGGAAATAATCTATGTGATCCTGTCTTTATGTTATTTGCATTAGCTGAAAAAAGCAAGAATTTAATTAATAATTTCTTAAATTTAAAATAAAAGCCAAGGAGGACTGAAATCAAAGCCTCTAAGAAATCTTAAGAACAAAATGGAAGATTATCAACTATTTGCTTAACTTGCAATATTTCACTTGAATTCAAACACTTAGAGCAAATCAAAAAAATCAAAGGATATTTATTGCTAGTTTGAAATTACATAAAATAACAGTTGTGACGTGGAAATGATATTGATTGAATTCATTTGGGAGCTGTATAATTTAGTTTTATGGTGAATTTGGTAATGGAAGCTTGTCAAGTGACATTGAAGCAGGTCTATAATTCCTATTAAGTTTACTGATCTCAGGAAAATGGGGATATCATTATATGTTTAACAATACATACTCCTTGGGGATTTACACAGAAATTATTATTTCATCTTCAAAAATGTTGATACTTTATCTTATACTTTTCCCAATGGAATGGTAATAAATAGAGGTATATTTTGCCACCAAAATCCATAACAAACTTTACTACTTTTTAAATATTGGCTAAAAACATAGCAGGTTGTTTGCATTTGGTCAAACGTGGACTTCATAGTCCTATGGTGATGGGGGTGCCCTCAGAGGGTGCCCCCCAGAGGCCCTAATGAGGCATCAGATAATTTTGTGAATAGCTGCTCTTGAGACATGCTTGTTCACTGAACATATTTCAACAAATCTAAAACTTCATTAATTATAAGTCAAACTAATATTTTAAATTCCATTAAGAAATAAAAATACTGCCAATTAAATTAAGATGCACCATTGATTATAAGACATCTTTAATTTTAGAGATGTTAATGTGAAAAGAAATTATGTCTTTAAGAACAAGAAAAGGTATTAGCTTTATTTTTCAAGCTCTCCACTCCAGAAACCTCTCATTTCCCTTCTGGAGTCCATATAATTTTGGAAAATGGTAATGTAGCCATGTGTAGCCAGCTCTGCTGGTGATGCAATAGTGCTTTTGTGTGTATTAACTGTTAGCCTGGAAAAAGCAAATAGATGACCTGCTGAGTACTAAAAAGTAGAGTTCTCAGTCTGAGTATTTTCCAAGAAGGTGCTAACTAAAGTTAGGTCTGTGTAACAGGATGTTCTTGAATAGTAGATCTTTTTTGCATCATTCATCAGCGTAGGCCTTTGTTTGTTCAGAAACTCTAAAGCTCTTTTTGGAGACCTGTGTGACCAGTCCCAGAGCCTTTTGGGCCTTTTGCATTTAACATCATGTGCAAGAAGCTGTTCTGGATAGGCATGTTGCATCTCTGAATTATGGAAAATAATAGTACTGAATGTGTTGCATACACCAACACACACACACACACGCACACACACATACACACACACACCACACACACACATACAACACAAGCATGCACACAGAACTCAACATCTAATATCTATTTAAGGAGGCTTAGTAATTTGTCTGGTAGCATTTACACATATTATAGACATTTAATTTAAACCTTAGCTATTACTACTACTGAACTCACAGCAACCTGTGAGTTTGATAACAGTATATCTAGTATAATAAATAAAGACTTAACAATATTGGTTACTTGCCCATGAGATGCAAATAGCAACCAGCAAATCCAAGATTCAAATCCAACTCTGTCATATTCTAAAACCATTTGTTGATTTTTAACCACTGTAATATTTCTCCCAAACACCTCACATTTATCTTTTCATATCTACTTCATTACATTGTTTATTTATTTAGTTTTACTCTAAGTTGCTCCCAGAAGGCCTTTTTATAGTTCATCCTCCTCAACATACATTGCCCGACACCAACTATGTAGAGATGGAGCAGAGGAATAAGAAGGGGGGAAGTGGAGCATCGATATGTCTCTAAGTGTGAGCGGTTTTCAGCAATAACAAGGAGGTTCAGGAGGTTCAATTTTGATTTTTCTTCTCTTTTCATTTTGGTCAGTTAAGTTCTTAAGATGCTTTAATATCTCTTGATATGAATGGTTCTTTGTAACAGCTAAAGCAAGCAAGTATTACTTTCTTTTTCTGTTATTTTCCTCTTTTGAATTAAGTAAATGGTTTTATTTGGAAAGAACCAGAATGCAAGCTTAGAACAATTGCTATTAATCTTTTAGTGTTCCATTAATGTATTTATTTTTATAGAGTGAGCAATAGGGATGTAGGAATTTCCTTTTGTCCAAAGTATTGTATTGGATGTGGGGGAAAATCAAGTACTATAAATAATATAGTTTGTACAATGTCAAGGTACAGAATTTGGATGATTCCAGTCCCCAAAAGTTAATGACAATATGCTCATCCTTTTAATGGAAACATTACTAGGAGGGCTCCTGGCTACATAATCCTCATACTGCAGAAGGCTTGCTGACTTATGCTTTGTGACGGGCCCAGTGAGAAAAATATACAAACTCATACACCAATGTGCAAATCAATTCTGCGGCCAAAGTGGAAATAACTCTTGTACCAATAAGCAGTAAGACCTACAGGGAAAAATCCTTTTCTGAATTTCCAACTTGCAGATAGAAAGAGAAGTCATCAATCATGCTGGAGAGCTTCCATTTCAGGGCCGTTGTTCTTAAAGACAAACCAGATGAAATCAGACAAGACCAGAATATGCAAAGGCCCTTTGGATTTTTCCACAGTCTTGGTGCAGAGGAAGCAAAAGAAAAGTAAGACCTTTCTTTCATTTTCTTCTACATCTGAAACTTGGAGTCCAGCAAAGGCATGTACATAAGCTCAGTTTATTGTCAAACGACTAATTAATCATTCCACAAATGGCTATTAATCATACATTAATGAGATATTCTCTTTGCTCTAGCAAATACAGGTTCTGTGGAAATCCTTTTCTCCCTGGTACTCATAGCAAGCTAAAAGCATGCAGAACTCAATTAATCTTGGAGCAGCATGGGGTGTTTGAAATTGCTCACAGTTTGAAAGAAGCAAATAGCGAAGACATTTAAACTGTCCATATTTCACTGTGTAAATTCAGAAGCCACTTAATCATCTCCTACACATTCTTTTGTTGCCTTTCTTCCTCTGTCATGTTATAACTGTGTTTCAACCTGTTTCCCCATTATTCCTCCAAACTAGAACACTGAAGCCCCAAACGGAAAGAGTGGGACTTTAATAAATCGGATTCTCAGTCCTTTTAGATAATAGACACACAACAGAAAATATGTATGTCTGTGTTTGTGTGTGTGTGTATATATGAGAAATTATATAAAAAGATGATGTACAATATATATGAAATTTCAGCAAAAGAAGTACTTATATTTAGTTTCACCAATTTTGATGAATTGAATTGAATGTCACAGCTTACTGAGCAACATCTAGTTAGATTTCCATTTCCAGGTGGACCCTGGGATTGACCAAGGAAGGAATAGTTATGAAATTTGCCTCAGTTAAATCCTTTGAAGACATTTCTACTGTGATAATGGAATCCTTTGGCATATTGAACATTTACTTTGTGTCAGGCCCTGTGCTAGGTGTGAGGATAAAAATGTAAATCCATTTTATTTATTTCAGTCTAGAGGTTGAAATGAACTCTTGTTTCCCTAGGAGAGTAAAGGAAGAAGGAAGAAACTGGCATGAGGCATATTATGCCTATGCAAAGAACATGACAGGTTGTGGGATGGCCTGTAATAAAGGAAGACCAGATCCTGGCCTGGGGAGATGACTAAATGTGTGTAGGGATTGCTGATGGGAAGGGAGATTGAAGCAGATTGAGATGGGTGTTGTACATCTTCCTAAATGTGTTGTGAGCTGCCAGAGGGTCTTCCCATCATCCCTAGGACTTTGTGTTAGGACTTTGAGTTTAAGGCCATGACTTGAAAGACATTTGTTGGTTCTGGAATAAGAGTGAGCAGATTCAGCATGTGGAAAGGACATGAATAAGTGTGTCCATGAGGACTGAGCACAATACATTCATTCCATTAATGGTACAAAGTTTACCCTTCCCTGGATCCATCCTCTGTTCACATGAAGTTTTACAGTGTCTTCCTATGGCTAGCATTCCTTCCTACTGGGTTTGGCCACAAGATCTCTTGACACATTATCACTTCTGGTTCATTTTAAAATAAAGGTTCAATTCCAGTCACCTTTGTTTGCATGCTCAGGTTGCATTTGGATATCAAAATGTGGTCAGCAACCCACATTTCAGTGAACTCTAAAAAAAAGAGGTCGGAATTATATTCCCTATTCTCTCTAGATCAAATAATCTCCCTTTTATATCATTTGAACATGTACACTGCATGGGAATCATCATGTGCTTTGTATACTACCATTTCTTCCTTAGAGCTTCTTCCTAATTCAGAGGAAATTTTCAGGGATGATTGGAATAGTAGAAAATTTCTTTTGACCTGATTCCTTCCACAGTTTCCTATTCAATCACCTCTTTAAAGTATATTTTCCTCTCCACACACATATACTTATTGAACATCTGTTTCACTATTGGATCTTTGGCTGCCATTATTGTTCATCACATATTGTCAGATCTTAAAAAGCAGGTCCAGCATAGAAATAACTGAAGCAGGCCTTGAATAAATCCTTTAAATGCAATAATGATTGTCTGTGGAGAATCTAAGCCAACAGGCTTGAAGCCAACAAACTGATGCCAGTGTCAGCGTAGAAACATCAACTCCAACACAATGCTATCAGTATCAGCATTTTAGTATTAGAATATCATTGGCATCCAAGGAAAATGGACCTAATATAGACTGCTTGACCCCTTGCTGGCTCAAAGTTACTCATACTTTGCCTTCTTAGAGTTAGGACATATGGTGCAACCTGTACATGGGAGACAAATGAGCATTTCAATAGTTCTTCAATGGCATGATGGTATCCATGCTCTCTACCTTTCTTGCTAACAAGTATTTTAAATTTACTTATCCTCAACTGAAAAAAAAATGGCATAATATGTAATGGAAATACCAAATTTCTTTTGTTATTTTAATCCATGTGTGGTTTTGGATAAGGAGTATAATTCCATGCCTTTCTACCAAAGGTTAACTTCCTATGTGTATAACAAGATGTCAACCTTTGCTCGATTCCCAGACTGGGCATACCTTCCTTCCACAAGGATCTCTTGGTCTTCACTTGCAAACCCAGCCTTCTCTCAAACTTTAGGTCAAGTCCTAAAAGTTTTTATGTTTCCAAAAAAAGGGGTATACATAGAGGATCTGGGGCTTAAGAAAAACATGGAAAACCATCAATCCAGCTGTAGGTAGCTCAGTTGTGTTCTGTTGGCAAAGGTTGTGTTAGAGAAGAGCTTTGTGCCTTTGGACAGGTAAATCCTCCATAAGGAGTATTTCCCTTATGTGTTTTTTATTTCTTAGGATGATCATCAGGATACTTGCCATGTTTTTCAAGACTTAGATTTTTAACTCTGCAACTACCTACTTTTCTGATCTAGGAATAATGCCATGTCATGCATATTATCAATAAGCATCATATAATTTTTCAAGGATAATGATCTTTGTTTAAGACATCATTTAAGCTATTTTGGCCCCTAGTTACTATTATGTTATCACATATGTTATAAATATCATATTTTACTTATTCCATTTTTAAATTTATGTCTGTAGGTATTTTAGAGAGATTTCTGTGTTTCCATTGCTAGAAATTTAATGATGAGCATAAAATACACGATTTGGGGGTTCTAGTACCAGTTAGAACATAGAGCAGAAGACCTTCACCTTCATGGTAACAGTGAAATACACAGACAGAAATAAAAACTTACTTTTCTGTGAGTGTAGCAAAGAGCAGTGAGAAAAGGAAGCTGAGAAGCTGAATTCCAGTGGGAAATGTGATTCTGACAGGTGAGCAGGGAGCCATGGTGGTGTCTCTTCCAAGAGGCAGCTTCCTGGTTTGGGTGGGGTGAATGGAAGAACCAGACTGACATCTAGAAAGACTGCAGGTGAGAAGAAATCAATCAGGACTTAGACAAAACTGTGGACCAGAGGAACAGACCAGAATCTGAAAGAGTCAGAGATGTAAACAACAAATTTCCTTGACCTGAAATTTTTCTCCTTGTTGCACATATTTTCAAGAAAGCAGCAGTAAGAGAGGATCAAGAATTCAGGGAGAAACTGCAGAATTCTGCACCTTCATGGAGATTGAATCTAAGGTTTTGTTCTGTTTCATTTTATTTTAATTGAAGTCCATAGTTTATTAGGGTTCCTTTACTCTTTGTGTTATACAATTTTATGTGTTTTGACAAATGCATAATGCCATACATCCACCATTGGAGTATCACTTAGAATAGAATCACTGCCCTCCAAAATCCCTGTGCTCCTCTTATTCATTCCCCTACTTTCCCACAACATCTAGCGAACACAGATATTTTAGTCTCTATAATTTTACTTTTCTCTAGAATGTTATATAGTTAGAAACACATAATATGTAGCCTTTCAGACTGGTTTCATTCACAAGCAATATGCATTTAAGTTTCCTCTAAGTCTTTTTGTGGCTTGCTAGCTTATTAGTATTTTTTCAATTTTTTAATTTGTTCTAATTAGTTATACATGACAGTAGAATGCACTTTGACACATCATAAATAGAGTGTAACTTCTCATTCTTCTGGTGGTGCATGATGTAGAATCACACCGGGTGTGTAGTCATATGCATATAGGATAATAATGCTCTGTTCATTCTCCTATCCTTCCTACCCCCATTACCCCCCACCCCAGTTCCCTCCCCTTTGCCAAATCCAAAGTACCTCTATTCTTCCCTAGCAACCCCACCTTATTGTGAATTAGCATCGGCATATCAGAGAAAACATTCAGCCTTTGGTTTTTTGGGACTGGCTTACTTCACTTAGCATGATACTCTCCGCTCCATCCATTTACCTGCAAATGTCATAATTTCATTCTTCTTTAAGGATGAACAATATTCATTATGAATTCTAAGGTTTTGCTTAAGCCAAATCAAAGGAGACCTGGAGCAGTATTGGCAACTAGAGTTCAACTTCATCCAGCTCAAAAATGACAAGATCTAATAGTTAATTTTCTATGGAGGTTGGAAGTTGTGCTACTCATAGATGAACTTGACCTAATGTAAGCTGGAATCCAGGTTCAGATCAACTTTATTCTAGTCATAGAAAAAATGACTATCTTTAAAAAGTATCTCTATAAAACACACAAAATAAAATAATTACATCTGAGTCTCCAGTGTTCTATATTCTTCTTGTGAGTTTTTAGATGTTCTGTAGTCCAAAAACTATGTATGAGCTTTATGTGTGAGAAAGCAAATATGGTCAATAGAGGAAGACCCACAGATGGCTCAGTTATTTGAATTAACAGAAAAGACCTTCAAACAACTCTTATATAAATATTAGTGTTTAGTGAAATATATAATAATGAGAATATGGGATATTTCAGGAGAGAAATACAAACACTGAAAAACAAATAAATGGAAAAGTTAAAATGAAAAATAATATATCAGAAACCAAGATTTTAAAAATCAAATTGACATTAAATTGGATAGGAGAGGGAAAAAATCTTCAATGGATTTCAGGATACATTAATAAAAATAATCTAACTATAATGGAGAAAAAAAGAAAAGAGAAGAAGCCTTCATGGATATTATAAACTAGGGATCCCCAAAAAGAAAGGAAAATAAAAATAGAGCAAAAAACTTACTTGAAGAAATAACACTGAACAGTTTTCAAATGAGATGAAAACAATAATGCAAGATCAAATAACTCAATAAACTCCAGGCAGGATAAATAAAGAAAATCACACTGAGACTACATATCAAACTTATGAAAAATGAAAGATAAAGAGAAAAATCTTAAAAGCAACTGGAAAGAAGATATGTTACATGGAGAGTAGTTGCTACCCAGGTGATGTCTTGCTTTCCTGAGAAACAGTGCAAGTGAGGAAATAGTGAAGCAGCATATTTTAGAAGGCAAAAGAAAAAAAAAATCTGTAGACCTGAACTGTGTTGAGTGAAAATATCCTTCAAAAATAAAGGGAGAAAGCAAAAGTATTTCAGATAAGCAAAAGTCAGAATTCAACCCCAGCAGACCAGAACTAAAAGAAAAACCAAATGAAGTCTAGGACAAAGAACACAACCAAAAAGAAATTGGATCTACTGGAGAGAATGAAGAATGTTAGGAATGGTATGTCATTAAATATTACAAACAGTTCTCCTAAGAGTTAAAATTTCTTTAAATAAGAATAAACTCTTTAAAGCAAAATTAAAATGAAATAACATATGAAGATAACAGGCTTTAAATTTAACTTTTTTAATTTTTACATGACTGTATTTAAATTTACCATATTGCTATTTGTTTCTATTTGTCCCTTCTGATCTTTCTCTTTTCTTCTTTGGACCAATGAAATGCTTTTATCATTCTATTTTATATTTTCTTGTATTGTTTTCCTCCTCTAGGAATTAAAACACTTTTTAAACCTCCCACAATGTCGTTTAAATTGATGTTATAACATTTATGGGAAAAAAAGCCCCTTTGGTAAAAGTCAGTACTCATCCATGATAAAATTCTCCACAATCTAGAATTAGAAGGGAATTTTCTTAATTAAAAAAAAAATCTAAAAAAAGAAAAACCCTATAGCTAATGTTATACATAATGGTGAGATATTGAATGCTTTTCTTTTTAGATCAGTAACAAAGAAGAATTTTGCTTTCATCATTTTCCATTGAAATTGTGTTGGAGGTCTTAATACAATGAGACAAAAAAAAAAGTATAAGGATCAGAAAAAATAAATAGAACTCTTTATTCTTAAGATGATAAAATTGTGTGTGTAGAAAACACTAAGGGATCTCCAAAAACACAATTAGAATTAATAAATTAATTTAGCAAGTTCATAGGATAGAAGGTCAAATATAAAATGATTATATTTTTATATACTACTAATTCATATTTTGAACATGACATTAAAACAATATCATTACAGTCTCATCCAAGAATAAACTATTATGTGTTAAATTTTACAGAAGATGTACAAGGTCACTATAATAAGAATTATGAAAAGTTTGCTGGAAGAATTTGAAAGTCCTAAGTAAACAGAAATATCACATTCACAAATTGAAAGACTAATTTATTGTTAGATATCAATTTCCAACAACATAAGCTATGGACTCACTCAATTCCCATCTCAATTCCAACAGATCTTTTTGAAAAAGGTGGCTAGTCAAATTTGGACTCAAGGATATAAGGATTTAGAATAGCCAAACTAATCTTAAAGTGGAAGAGCCAAGTTGGAAAATTTACTCTCTCTAATTTTATTATTATGTAAAATTAAAGCAGGAAGACAGTATGATAATGGTATAAGTATAGACAAATATATTAATTGACAGGAATGGAGACTCCAAAATAGTTCTATACTTGTCTGACAAATTAATATTTAATAAAAGCACTAAAGAAATTTAATAGAAAAAATGAAATTAGTCAATCAGTGGTGCTGGAAAATACAGATAATTTATGAGGAAAAATAAATCATACTTCACATTATATGTGAATCTAATTTGGAATGGATCATGGATCTTAACAAAGAAGGTAAGTCCTAAAGCTTTTAGAAGAGCACAGCAAATATATTCATGACATTGGGTGAGACAAAGATATCTTAGATAATTATGATCGCCCACTGCCCGCCAGGACAATCACAACGCGTACGCTCTTCTTGATCACAGGAACCAAAAGGTTTATTCCACAAGTCTCAGACTTATATTGAGAACATCAGCCTATCAGAGAGTAGACTACCAGGAAAGTCAGCCTATCAAGGAACAGTCTCCAGGCAGATACCAGGATCGCCTCATGTACAACAGCCAACCAGAGTTACTTCCTAAAACTGTTTATGAGTGCAGCCATGTCTGGCAAGCTGCCAGGTGCCATCTTAGAGATCAGGCCACGGTGCGGCTCTGGGACCCTCAGAGCCCGCCCCTGACAGATAATATATAAAAACACTAATCATCAAAACAGATAAATTAGACTTTATCAGAATTCAAAATGTCTGAGTTTCAAAAGATACTTTTAAAAAAATAAATAAGCAACTTGTCATCTGAAAGAAAATATTTGTAAGCTATTTATCTGCCATAGGACTTAGCATCTGGAATTTTGAAAGAATAAGCAAACCAGGAAAAGTGGCGCAAGAATGGATACCTCACAAATGACGATACAGAAATGGCTGATAAGCACATTGAACATTACTTAAGGTCACTAATATCAGGAAAAGGCAATTTGAAACTGTACTGGGATACAACTTTCCAAAATGGCTGAAATTTAAAACTGGACAATAGTAGATATATATGGGCAAAAGAAACTTATACATTCACTGGTGAGAGTATAAAACAGTACAAACCCATTGAAAACTGTGTGAACAATGTACACTCACTCTTTAACCTGGAAAGTTCATCCACAGTATTATCCATTAGAAATAAAATATTATGTCCACTAAAATGTGGACAGTGTTTATAGTACTGCTTTAGCCATAACAGTTAAGAACTGAAAATGAATATATTGATAGAAGGTCGAATAAACAAATTGTGCTAGATCTATATAGTGGATTTAAGAGTCAAAAGAACAAATTACTGATATATACAATATGAATGAAATTCACAGATATCTGATGAATTTAAAAGTTACATCACAAAATAACACATCTGTATGATTTTATTTATACTAAGTCCAAGAACAGGCAAAACTCATCTACTGTGATTGAAATCAGAATGAAGATTGACTCTGTAAGTTTGGGGGTTGAGTAATAGGGTGTGTGGGGAAACTCGTTGGGTTGATGGAAATATTCTGTAACCTGATTGGTATGTGCCACAGATGTTAATTTTTCAAAGCATCTTTAACTTTACATGTATGAAGTTATGCATTTTCTGTGTGTTAACCATTCCTCAATGTAAAGAAAATATCATCTCTACGCTCATGGTGCTTTCATATTAGTAGAGAAAAAAGAACACTAGTAAACAATTACATAAACATATAGTTATAAATAATGGTGAATACCAGGAAAGAACAAGACAGAGGGTCAAGGAGTAAAGGGAAACTAATTTAATTGGAGATTCAGGGATGGTTTTTTCAGAGAGATTAACATTATTTGAAGTGTGCACTGAAGGTTGAATAGATGCTAACTAGAAGAGATCTTCAGGAAGGGAAAGATAAGAGCATTCCAGGCAAGAAGAGGTCAACACCTGTGCAGAGGACCTAAAAAAAGGAAGGCATAGGCAATATCAGAAAGGGAGCCATCGTGACTAGGAGCATGTAGTAAGGGGTAAGATATGTTGTCAGTAAGGCTGATTGTACACGGCACATTTAAGATCATACAAAAGTACTGTTTTTAATCGTAAAGATACTAGTAGATGTTTTAAGTGTCTTACATAGGAGGCTGGAAGGATCAACTGCATTTAAAAGCTCTCCTTTGTCACACATGAATCAAGAATGAATATGAGGAAATCAGTGTGAAGTTCTTGCACCTGGGAGTTATCATGTAAACTTGGGCAAAGGACAATGACAATAGTGCAAGTTTGGAAGGTAAATATGGCAGAATTTGTTGATGGATTAGATTGAAGTCTCTGGTGAATAGTTAGTTGTTTCATGTATGACCTCTAAGTTTCTGGCCTGAAACTGGAAGGAACTGGATGGGCAGATACTAAGACAGAATAGAAATGAGGAACTAAATTGTAGGGGACAACACATGAGTTGACTTTTGAGCAGATACAGATTGATATGGCTTTGAGACCTCTAAGTGGATATTGATTAAACAGTTGGATTGCACAAAAAGGATCTGGGCTGGAAATATATTTACTGGAAATTTGGGAGTCATCCACTTATACTGATGATTAGAATCACAAGCACTGATGATGTCATCCAGGGAGTGACTAAAGTACAAGAGTTTGAGGCCGAGCCTAAAGAAACTCCAACACCCAGAGATCGGGCAGACAGAAGAGCCAGCAAAGGAGACTGAGGAAGAACATGCAAGTCAATGAAGGAGAAGGTTGCATGGAAGAAATAACAATTAATGCTGTTGATTAGCTAATAGAAGAGAACTAGAAAATGCCGATTTAATTTATTGGTAAAATAGAGTCGAATGTCCATAAGAACTAAAAAGTTCCTGTGCACTAGGGATTCTACCTACAGCTGTCTATAGAGGAGGTAAGAGATCTCAGTGAATTCCCAGAAATTGTCCATAAACGTTTGTTAGGTAGGACGTTTGTTCCCCAACCCCTGCCTCCCCAGGACACAAAATATAGATTTAATTGTTAGTTTGACACCAAAGAGTCAACCATTTGCTTCCCCTTTCTTGGTGTGTGGGGGTATATGTATATGCATGCAGGAGTAAAGGGAAACTAATTTAATTGGAGATTCAGGGCTTCTGGCTCCCACAGACCTTTGCTAAATATCAATATTCAGTTTATCTTTCTCATATTAGTAGAAACTAAATGTAATCTAGTTTTGTTTTGTCCTCCATAAGCAGCATGAAGACATTCTGACAATTTTTCTATAGAATATTTGGCACTGGGGAAGCAGGTTTGAACTTAGAATGACTGAATTTTTAGCCACTTCCTAGCTGTGAAATCTTAGGTAAGATGCTTAAATACTCTATACTTCAATTGTCTATCTGTAAAATGGGGAGAACAAAATCAGTCTAGTAAGCTTATTGGGAAAGTAAAAGGAAATGTTGGCTTACAAAGCACCTTGCAAATTATGAACTGTTAAAAAATGAAACTTATTCTCTATTATGTTTATATGAAGAGATAGGAAAAATGCGAGAGAATATCTTAGTGTTAGGATAGCTATAAGGCAAAAGCAGAAAGCACCTTTTCTTAGGTGTCAAGGACAGTTGCCAGAACTTTCCATCCTGTTGACATTTACCATACTGACTCCAATAGATACAAAATAAATCCCACACCCCTTCCATTTCTGAGGAAAACTAGGAAATCAGGTCAAAAGCCTTCTTCTATTTTTTGTTAAATAAAGCAGTATAAACAGGATCAAATACATGTTATGTAAAGTAGGAGACAAGAAGAAATTGTGTTTGGGACCAAAATCTTTCAAGGCCTAAGTTTTGCCTCACCTTTCTTAGCCAAATAGTGGTTTATGGATTTTTTACGTTTTTACCCTATAACTTTGTATTCACGTATGATGAGGGTGGTAAAACACATTTCTTTTCTCAATAGTAGAAAGATTTTCTTTGCCCACATCTCAGTGAAAACAAGTGCTTCAGCACTGAGGGTCTAAAATGCTGATACACAGTGTCTTCCTTTTTCAGACTCGTTTTCATAACTTCTGCATTAACAGGACAAATCTGTCACCTGATTGAAATGTCCTATGAACTTGCCAAATTGCCCTCAAATCTGGAAGTTCTCCCCACCATCAGTGTTTTGAGATATTATTTCTGATCTGTGAAATAAAATATGGTCTGAGTTTGACAAGTAAAGATTGCATCAGGGGCAGCTCTTTGGCTCCCCCTCCCTTCATGACTGAAGAGGAGCCCACAACACTGCAGGTGGCAGAGGAGCTGTTATTAAAAAAGGCAACCAATGACCTTCCCCATTCATTGTGCTCTCTTTGGCTTCTATCATTTGTCTTAAAATTAACTAAGGACAAGTCCAGAGATTGTAGTGAGATATTGGATAATATTGACTTTTGAATCACTGTTAAAAACAATGCTGGCCGGCCGTGGTGGCACACTCCTTGAGCATCCCAGAAGCTTGGGAGGCTGATGCAGCAGGATCGAGAGTTCAAAGCCAGACTCAGCAAAGTGAGATGCTAAGCAACTCAGTGAGACGCTGTCTCCAAATAAAATACAAAATAGGGCTGGGGATGTGGCTCAGTGGTCAAGCACCACTGAGTTCAATCCCTGGTACCACCCCCGCACCAAAAAGAACCAATGATGGCTTACTAAAAACAGATGCTGTTTTTAAAAGAAAAGTTTATATACACATATGCTTGAGAAAATCTTATTCTCAAGTGAATCAAATATAATTTTATTAATATATGGGGACTTTGTTATGTGTTAGTTAAGCTGTATTGATTTTTTAAAAAAATACATGGTGTTATGCCTGCAAAACATTTTCTTTTGCAATTATTTCCTTTCATGAGGAGACTTGAGGAGTCCCCCATGAGGGGACTTGAGTCTTATTTCAACAAAAACAGTGTTGTCATTGATGAAAATATTTCCTGAAATGTATTTTGGAGTTCTCCTCAAAGTATTTTCCTGCTTGATCTTCTTTATCAGTCTTGTCTCCAAGTGACTCTTGACTATTTGGACAAATGAAATCCACCCTCAGAGGTGAAGAATTTCTACCACAAAGGATATTTACATAAATTAACTTTGAGTTTTGAACACTGTATTTTAAATAGGCATTCCAAACCTGCTTTTAGGATTGACAGCATTATTGAAAATGAGAATATAAAATGTTTGACTATGTCAGAGTGTGGTCCCTCACCCTTGTTTACCCAGGACTTTCTTGCTTTAGCACTGCAAGTCTTGCATCCTGAGAAGTCTTTCATTTCCAGGAAAAATGAGAAGACAGACCATTCTAGAAAGAGTGATACTGACTGTAGCATCTCTTGGACTCTGTGAAGTTTATAGAATTTAAAAGAGAACACCAATTGCATAGTAAACTGCTGGTTCTATTACTACAGCTGTTCTTTGCTTCTTCATGGTTGGTAATGGAACTCCAGATACATGACTTGGCACAAAATAGCTCAGAATGAAGTCTATATTTTCTGTTTCTCTTCTAGTTAAGTGTGGCATGTGGCTTAGGACTGGACAATGAGACAGAAGTTTAAGAAATATATGGAACTTGTAGAGGTGTCCTTAGCAGGGTGCGGGGGCCGCTGTGCACTGCATCTCCCTCCCTGCACCTGCCCCTACACTGGATAATGAGAGGATCTTGGGGACAAAGATCAAGTGCAGTGCAGACTGGGTAGTCAGTGGCACTGCAGGGTGTCACAGCAGTCTGGTTGTTTGCCTCTGAACTTCTTGATAATGAGAGAAGTCACTTTATTTATTTTTAAGGCTATTGTTACTCAGAGATTTTATGTTACCCAAAGCTAAATTGAATGCTCTGAAACCCTAGTAAAATGTTTTAAACGAAGGACTTTCTCAAGATCTCCATGGTCACAGGAAAACCTAGGCCTTCTTGGGCTATAATTTCCCATCTTAGTTTTGCAATGTTTGCAAACTTAGAGTTGCAAGTTTCCAAATTTTAATTAAATTTAATTCATTATAATTTAAAATATAAATCACATGTCAAGGGGAAGCCTTTACAAAGGAAGAGGAAATCAAGGTGAACGTCATATTTTTGAAGTGTTCATAGTAACTCGCCTATGATATTTCAGAGGTGGGAATACTGTAGAGTTGGGGGAAGTCTTGAAACTCCTTATTATACTTGTCTTTATGACCCCACACTCCTGGCCTTCCTTGTAATTTTCTAATAATTCCTTCTCAAATTGCTTCGTGGACTGCTGTTGCTTCATCAGTGTTTTCTGATGTGATTTAAGAAGCTTATCTTTAATTCAGTACTTCCTCACCCTTCACTCCATACTCCTAGTTGAGCTCATCTGCTATTTTTATTGCAATAAACTTCATTTATTTAAAGCCAAGTTCTATACACATTGGAATTTCTTTGGTATTAGTTTACTTTTATGTGGTTCCTGTTCCTACTCTTAACATGATGTGTTTGCCACTACCTTATTTCTAGCTGTTTCCCTAATACAAATGTGAACTGTCTTTGTTAAATATTAACTGGCTATTTTTAGAGCACTCTATTTTCTCTTTCTCTTTCATTTAAAAGAGACTACTTTGAATTTCTCTCATTCTTGGCCAAGAGATTCAAATGTTTTTTACTACAATTCAAACACAGCAACCCAGGACACACACACCACACACACACACACACACACATAATAGAATGGAATAGAGAAAACATCATTAAAGCAAGATAAGTTTTATATAG
Source organism: Sciurus carolinensis (assembly GCF_902686445.1). Lineage (NCBI taxonomy): Eukaryota > Metazoa > Chordata > Mammalia > Rodentia > Sciuridae > Sciurus > Sciurus carolinensis. The sequence goes on along the minus strand of NC_062222.1, from coordinate 72,190,648 downwards.
TAAGACTAAGTAATCTTGAATTTTGCTTAATTTTACACACACCAATGAACACATACACACAATTACTTACTACATGAGATATACTCTGTTTTCTAGCCTCTTTATCCCAGCTTATTTTCTTCTCTTTTGCTTGGTTTAAAATATATTTATCACAATCAATGGAATTTATTTCATGGTCTACTAACAAGTTATGATGCACAGTTTGAAAAGTGCTCACTAAATTCTTATCAGAAGGGAAGAGGAAGGAAGAATGTCCCTGATATTTTCCAGGGCCCAAGGAAGAGTTTTCTATAAGGTCAACTAAAATAATACCCACTGGTGTTTGTATATGGTAGCAAAACTGTATTTTCATGGTCAAAGTGATGTAGGAGATTGAATCTCATCTGCTTTTGTATCTTAAATCACTATTTTAATGTCTATCATTGTCACAATTTTATCTGTAGACCAGAATTTCTGCTGCTTCCATTTCCTATAGTCAACTGCTTTCTAGTAAATATATAATCTTTATGTAACTCAAATCATTCTGTTCAGAATTCAAGTTGATTGAAAAGTACGTCTACTCCCTAAACCTGACTCACTTTGCTATGGTCTGATAACTTGTATCTTCCCCAAATTCATATGTTGACGCCTAATCACCAATGTGGTGGCATTGGGAGATGGGGCTGTGGGGAGGCGATTAGGTCTTAGGTGGAGCCTTCGTGAATAGGTTGGTGCTGTCATAAGAAGAGACAGGAGAGCACTTGCTTCTCTTGGTCTCCCTGTCTCCCTCTTTCTCCCTCTCCCTTCCCTCTCATACAGCCATCTGGAAACCAGGAAGAGGCCCTTCACCTAGAACCATGATTTTACTCTGATCTCAGACTTCCAGTTGCCAGAACTGTGGGAAACATATGTTGGTAATTTAAGCCAACCATCTGTGGTATTCTCCTATGGCAGCTCTCACTCACTAGGTCACCCATTTCGGTTTCTCTCTTTCTCTATTTCAATGTCATAAGCAGCCCACCCAAGTCAGAACCCTGGCATTCCTGACTCTGTTTTTTTCCTTAGTTTCCAGTAGCACCACCCATTTCTCATTGTTCACTGAGTAATTCTTACAAACTTTGGGGCTTAAATATTTATTGAACCTACCATATGCTCTTTATTCCTTTGCTTGGGTTACTGTTGACATTTTTGACTCCTTTTCCTGCTCTATTTTGTGTACCTCAAATCCCATTCTTCCATCCAGGCACTATAGGAAATAATCTGTATTTCATCTCCTTTCATATCACTCTTTTAATTAAAACCTTTCAATGACTTTGTTTGTAGGATATAACCCAAGTTTCTTAGGATGGCAAAGAAGTCACTGGGGATCTGGGCCTGGTTTGCCACCCCAAGCCTCATCTGCTACAGTTCCTAGCACTGATATTGGCATTCTAGCTACACAAAAATGCTCTAGCACGTACAATATGCCAAGTCTCACATCTGTGCATCTGCTAATGTGTCCTCCAACACTTCTGTATGTAACCTTTGACACTTATTCCAGGTGTCTTCATTCCAGGGTGAATTAGACATCACTTCCATCTGCTCCCCAAATACTCTAGCATGTTTCTCCCATTTTACTCAACATATTGCCCTAGTTATCTGTTTAAATATATCTTCTTATTAAGACATATAGTTGGCCTTGAGTCAAAGTATGTTTGATGAAGGCATGGATTAATTAATGCTTTAATGAATGAACTAAGTTCATAATAACATAGTTCCTGGAAGAGGGACACATAGTGGAGATATTTATTTCTGGATATAAGATTGAGTGGGAATAACCTCTACTATCTGAGAGATCATTAGATTTGGTTTGTCTGATTTACTGACTGGATAGGTATCCTTTGCAGTCTGCCATTTACATATGATATTCCTGTAGTAGGGAGTTAGAGATGATGTCCTTTGCCTTGAAGAGGAAGAAAAATCCCGGTCCATACTGTTTTCAGGAGATTGCAAGAAGGGTTGATGCAATAATGTTTCAGGAAATAGATTCTAATCATGTTATTCCTAACAAGTTATTTGTTCAACCAGTTTTACATTTTATTATATAATGCATTATATAAATTCTACAAATTCTTATAAAACTAGTCAATTTGAATGAACCATTTTAGCAGATCAGAAATTAATTTTTAATTAAAGAGATTCAGGAAGTTAACTAGCCTCAGAATGAAACATTTAAAAAATAAAAAAGTAAGCAGATAAAAAACTCCTTCAGAAAAACTCCATAAAATTATTTTAAGTAATTTTAAATTTATAATACTTTAATTTGTTCCAATCCCTTTTTATTCTTCCTGTATAACTATTTAATTATTATAAAATCTCTATAATATTTTCCTTAAATTTTGTGTATATTTCAACATGATTGGGGGGGCAATAAAAGAATAAATAATAAAAGGAAACTTATGTATATGTTCTCTTTGTTGTTTTTCTTCTGATCATATGTAGCTAGGACATAGTTAACGTAATATTTCTCTTGGGATGAGACAAGGCTACTCTTGAAAATTCAAGTAGAAACTAGAATTGAGTTCAGTTTGGGGGACGATAATGTTTAATGGACATTAAGAGACTGTGAAGCTCATGCATGATGTGGTCTAGGTTAGTAGGATAAAAAAATCCTGCAGTAAATCGAGGATAAACTTACAACCAGTTATAAAAGAATATATTTGTTTGGAGAATCCTTTTGAGTTTGGGATTGTAGCATGATTTCTGAATTTAAGGATACTATTCTACTATTCTTTTCATTTATCACAACTAAAATGAAACACGACTATGTTTGCCATTTAAAATAACCATGTCTACTTTTTAGACATAGCTACTGTCTAAGCAAGAAGGGGTGGAAGAAAGATTGCTAGAAACAGATATATATACAAATCCATATGTACTTACATTTAATATATATTTGACAGTGAGATTTAATATTTGCTGGCATTTACTCCAATGTTTTTCTTTCTCTAAAGGACCAAGGTTGATTTTCAAAATGATTTATCCCTATGGCTCATACTAATATATCACCACTTTAAAATTTTGCTTCATACAGCTGTAGCTTTACCCACATGCCACAAGAAAACAAACCTTTTTAATATATGAAGGGTGTCAATGTTAGTCATGTGATTTGTAATGCTTTTGCTTAAATATTGATTTTTTTCAAATTCAATTTTTATTGATTTCTCTTAAATATTAATCATTTCTAATGACAGCTTAAAAAATAGGCTGAGCCCCTTGAACATTCTTGCTATCCACTCCTTGGAGAAATAGAGTACAATTTTAGTATGCTTCAAATTAAGTCAAACAAAAACATACTGCTTTTTCATTTAAGGGTTTAATGTCATAAATCAAAATTTTATTTGTGCCAAATCCAGGAATTTATGCAGAGTATGAAATGCAGGTATGTAGTTTCTCCAGGACCAGTTCAATGTCATCTATGATCTCCAGCCAATATCTATACTTTGCTTCCACTGTTGCTTCATGAAAAACTATCTCTGAATTTCAGGAGGTCAGGATTCTGCAGAATCGATGAAGATGACAGGGCCCAACTTAAAATATGACCAAAAAGTGGTTGATCATCAACAGCCCCAGTGGATGAGGCTTCTTCTATTAAAAGTATGTAGAAGATGCCCCAATTCTTTGGGAAAATAAATAACACTTTCCTATAGTGCTTTAGATTTTGGATTGGGAAATCAGGGTTTCTGAAGCATTGAGAGTTAAACTTGGCAATGATCAGCTGTGAAGCTTTGAATACATTATTTAACCCCTCTGACCTCAGTGCCCCCAACCATATCATGGAGGAAACAGGCTGCCACTGGCTGTTGCAGACTTGGCTTGGGTAAGCGTATTAGCATTGGTGGTCCCTTGGGAAAGGAGCAGCTCAGAGAGTTCCCCGCACTAGAGGGTTTGCATTCAGAATTTGTCTTTCTATCTGGATTATTGAGATTTGGAAGTATATTTACCATACAAGCAATTTTGAAGTGCCAGTTGGATTTCAATCCAGTTCACAAAGACTTTTAGGTCTATAATGTAACTAAAAATAAAAATTATTATATGAATTAATGATTAACAAATTAAATATTTTTATTTTAAAGTGAGAAAAGCAAAAATGTCATTGAAGTAGTATAAATTAAAGGGAAATGCAATAAAATGGATTTTTTTCTTTTGTATTTTCAGTGATGATTGAGAATTACAATTAAAGGACAAGAAAAATGGGAGTTAATGAAAAATTACATATATTTCTATCAGTATGAATTATTAAAGATGATGGAAATTTTAAAAAGGCCTCAAAATGCATGTATCTCTAACCACTTGGAGATCCTCATGATAAACACTTTCGCAATGACTTGGTTCTTGATTTTAATAAGTTGAGACATTTAACTTTGTCTTTCTTTGATGAAAGTGCCTCACCCACACTATTCTTACATTTAACTATTATAAACTTTCTTTTTAAAATTTGTTCTAATTAGTTATACATGACAGTAGACTCCATTTTGACAAATCATACATAATAAACCTTTTTTCTCACAAATAAATCAGGGCCTAAAATCAGCATAAGAAGCACTAGCAAGTATTTGGCTGGTGTGGTTCTTAATGATGATGGAGGAATCCTGCAGGATGAGAAGTTAATTCAGGCAAAACTTGTGCTGATGTATTAAGGAGAAAGGTTATGGAAGAAGCAGCATGTGTCAAGGGCCAGAGTCTATTTGGAAAGTTGACTTAGTTTCTGTAAATGAACCAAAAATGAATTTGTAGTCACTCATCTTTTATTATGGCTCTAATTCAGCCAAACCTGGGTTCCAATTTAGGTTGTATCACTTAATAGCTATGTAACTCTAGATGAAATTTATGTAGCTTCTTTCCTCCATGAGGAATAAAGTCTATATAACATAAAAAACTATTTAAAAATGTACAGACCAATGGCATTTAGTGCATTTACAAGGCCTTATAGCACTCACTTCCCTTGAGTTACAAAATACTTTCAGCATCCCGAAAGGAAACTTATACCAATTAAACAGCCATTCCCCATCCCTCTCTTCCTGGAAACTTCTAATCTGCTTTCTCTACTCATAGATTAACCTCTTCTAAACACTTTATAATAAATAGAGTTACACAACATACCTTTTATGCCAATTTAAACTTTTTAACTTCTTTTTGGTGACTCAGTCTCTCCCACTATCTCCCCAACTTAGCGTGTACCTTATTGCATTATTGCATGAATTAAAATGAGATTGTGTATATCAAATATCAAACACAAACCCTGGAACAAGGTAGACTGTCAAAGAGTTCCTCATTTATAGTCTGACTTTAAATCATTGCAAATATCTTTGTGTACAGATGTTATACTAATCTGTGAAGATTTACTTAACACAGATTAGCCTTATGAGCAGATCAGTATGTCTCCCTATCACTGAGAAACCATCTTTTTGGCCTGGCTAATGTAGGTGTACCCAGGGATTTTCATCTTGCCTGCCCTTTCCCTTCACCTTGTCTTTTGTCTTCTTTTCTAAACATAGTTACACTTCCATCTATTTGGTAGGTCCTGGGAATTTTCTTTTCATATCTGTGAAAACAGCAAGCTGACAAGCTTCTCCTTGGCATGACACAGCATGAGTGAATCAATGTCATGTCCAAGCAACTTTGTTCATAGTTAATTTGTTAAATTCTTTTGGAGAACAGACATGGCGTTCCCTACTGAGCAATCAGCGCAGCTGTGAAGCCAGGCAGTGGCCAAACAGAACCCAGTGGGAAATGTGTATTCAAAGTCCAGAGACAGCAGTCATGGTTGAGCCCCTGAAAGTTTCCTGGCGTCTCTTTGGGGATATGCAGTTTAACGTGCCCAGGAGTCCCACATTGCCCATGGATCTTAGGTGTATAAGGCAACTAGCTGAGAAGGTTAAAACCAGCAGAAGGAGATGCCCAGGGCTCACACTGTAATCCCATCTCCATTTATAATCTCCCTCATTTGTTCCCTTTTATTTTCCACCCCCTTTCTTTTTCTGTTATCCTAATATTTCCCTTCCATCTCCTCAGAGGCTTTGATCTTGGTGTGGTGCTCTTTTGACTATTAAGTGATGGGGGCTGCCCCCTGACAAGTCATTATAAAGGGAACTGGACTTTAAAAAGAAATAAAATAAACCTCAGGCACCACTTCCATGATTCAGCAGAGACCATGTGCCTCTACCTTGACGTGGGTAGACAGTGGGTGGGCAGAAATGACAGTGTGTGCACAGTCTTCAATAAGCACTCCTAATAAAGTTCCCCCCAGCCGAGATGATCAAAGGCTGATTTTCCCAAAGCAAGCCTCTGAATTGTGAAAGACAGCCTGGTACTCAGAGGTCAGATCACATGTCTTCCTGAGATATTCCATGTGGTCCAGAAGCTAATCCTTCCCATCATGGGTAAGAAAACAAGCTCAGGTCCAAAGACTGGATATAAAGATTTCAAGGCAGTGAGTCTAAGGAGATTGCCAACAAACTTGGTCTTTCTTTGTACTTTGGTTTTTGGGAGTTTGGGTTCTTAAGTTCTTAGGCTAATGTAATAATGGCTAAAAAGAAGAACTTGGCATGGAAAATGTGAGATTATCATGAAACAGTCCTTCACGATTCCAGAGAAAGTTCATAGAATTCTGCTGTAATTTCCCAATCATTCTTCTTCACTGAGGAAAAACTTTCCTACATGTTTGTCTCAAAAAGTTTTATAGAAATATTGTGAATAGAAAAGAAGTTTCTGGAAACCTCTAATTAGATCTTTGTGTGTGTGTGTGTGTGTGTGTGTGTGTGTGTGTGTGCGTGTACAAGTGTGCACATGGGGTGCACTCAGCATTATGCCAAGTACCTTACAGGTGTTATCTCCTTTATTTCTAACAAATGTGAATTGTTATTTGGAAAAACTGAGATTCAGAAATGGATGCAACTTTTGAATTGATTAAGATGTTGGTGTGGATGTGGGGAAAAAGGCACACTTTTACATTGTTGGTGGAGTTGCAAATTGGTACAACCACTCTGGAAAGCAGTACGGAGAATCCTCAGAAAACTTGTAATGAACCCATGTTTTGACCCAGTTATCCCACTCCTCAGTTTATACCCAAAGGACTTAAAATCAGCAAACTACAGTAACACAGTCACATCAATGTTCATAGCAGCTCGGTTCACAATGTTAAATTGTGGAATCAACCTAGATGCCCTTCAACAGATGAATGGATAAAGAAACTGTGATATATATACACAATGGAATACTATTTAGCCATAAAGAATAATAATATTATGGCATTTGCAAATAAATGGATGGAATTGGAGAATATCATGCTAAGTGAAATAAGCCTAGCCCCCAAAACAAAGGCCAAATGTTTTCCCTGATAAGTGGAGAATGATTTGTAATGGGGGTGGAGAGGTGGGGAGGGAGAGAAGAATGGGGAACTTTAGAATATATAGAAGGAAATGAGAGGGAGGGGGGTTATGAAAAATGGTGGAATGAGACAGACATCATTACCCTATGTACATGTATGATTACATGAATGGTATGAATCTACATCATGTACAACCATAGAATGATGGTTCTACATCACCATTTGGATGTACCCCATTTATGTACAATGAATCAAAATGCAATCTGTAAAAAATTAAAAGCTAAATTAAAAAAAAAAAAGAAGCCAGTAGATGGCAAGGTAAAAATTTGAACTCCAAGGCCTACGCATTTTCCACTGTGCCACCTGCCATCATACTGAGTACTCCCCCCCAATATCGAGGGTCCCCTCTTCTCACTGATCCCTGAAGGGGAGCAAAGTTAATTTGTTTCTGCTTAATTTTTATTAAATTCTTTTGGAAACAAAAGCATTTGTAGACTAGACAATGAGTACACGCAAAGCTCTCAGGGGACATGAAGGGGAGGAACTCAGTTCCTATCCCGAGGGATATTAGAGTTTGGGGACTCACCTAAGGAGATGGCAAGGCAGATTCAGCCAGAGAGTACTGAGAAAGAAGAGCTTCATTTCTGACTGGGAGCACCCAGAGGTCTCACAGAGGGCTAGCCCTAGAGCTTGGCTTTGAAAGTGGGAAGGACTCAGAAATGCAGATAGGGAAGAATTCCAGGCAGGAAGGATAAAAAAGAAAAGGTACAGAGAAAGGATTTCAGGTTGAGAGTGAGTATTCTAGGTTTTCTAGCTCTAAGTTAAGACCAATCAGATCTGGACTCCTACCCAAGGATTTGGACTTTGTCCTTTACTTTGTGTCAGGTATTTGCAAGGGAGAAAATAAATAATGATGAGATATTAAACCTGAGGTTACAAATGAATGACTGGCAGATTAAGGCCTAAGTTTTTGCTTTTTTTTTTTTTTTTTTGACAAGCTCACTAATTTTTTTTTAAAGGTTGAGTAATTATTTACAAACTGAGAGGATCCACGTAACAATGGGCTGGCATTTGATAAGTCAACTACTGGCTGCTAGTGAGTAACAGCTGCTTCTTTCAAAGGATTCCATACGCTGCTTCTGTTTCCTGGAGTCCCCAACTCATCCAATGCATCCAACCTGATCCAGTGCCTGGATTGCTTCATTCATTCACATTGTCAACTTAGTTCCTGTGAGCAGTTAAATTGGTAAACCTGTCTTACTAGTTACTAGTAAATAGTCTATTGTTAGAGGAGGTTTTCAAGATGGCGGACTAGAGGGTGGCTGCATTTCATGTTGCTCCAGGACTCAGGATTCAAAAGAGGAGATAGTGAGTGACTTGGGACCAACTCAAAGCTGCCGGGTGAGTCTCTCCCATTGGGGAGGCGTCCCGGATGGGGCGGTAGCCCCGGAATGCAGGGAATTTGTGAAGTGGAGTTGCTCGGTGAGACGCCCCTCCCCCCGCTGTTGCGGTAAACACGGACCACTGGGATCTTTGCAGAGGAAGCTGCTCAGCACAGCGCTTGGTTTCAGAGTAAACCACCCGGCTTCGATGGCTGCCCAGAGGACGGCCTGCATAGGCAGGCGATTAGGTGCAGAACAGGGTCCCAGGTCCTAGGCGGCTTTTCGGTGGAAGAGCTGCAGAGACAAGCTGAGGGGCGGAGCGAAGGTTCCAGGACTGCGGGCAGATTCTCTGAGGAGAGGCAGCCTAAGGAGACTCGTCTGCGAAGGGTGAGGCTCCCAGGCCCAGGAGGTAGGTCCGGGCCTCTGGGAACGTTGCCTGGGAAGGCTGCCCTGCCCAGGCGGCAAGATACCCTTCTCCCCGCTGGAGCAGTGAACACGGACAGCGGGGAACATTGCAGAGGAGGCCGTGCAGCACGCTTGGTTTCGGAGCAACCTGCAGGGGCTCCAGCGGCTGCCAGAGGAAGAGCTGGGTGGTGAGCTGTTTGGACTCAGAGCAACCTCCTGAACAACGGGGGCAGGGCTGTCCTGAGGAGGTGGAGGTGCGCAGTGAGTTGCTTGGTCTCCAAGTGCCCACACAGAACACCGGGTGCCTGCCTGGAGGAAGAGGCGAGCGGCGGGTCACTGGGGCTCAGAGCATATGTACGAGGCTCCAGGTGGCTGCTCAGAGGAGGGGTCACATAACCAGGCGATTAGGTGTAAAGCACGGTCCGGGGACCTAGGCACCTTTTGGTGAGAGAGCTACACAGAGAGAAGCTGAGGGGTGGAGCGAAGGTTCCAGGACTGCAGGCAGCTTCTCTGAGGAGGGGCAACCTAAGGAGACTCCTCTGCGAAGGGTGAGGCTCCCAGGCCCAGGAGGTAGGTCCAGGCCCCTGGGAACGTTGCCTGGGAAGGCTGCCCTGCCCAGGCGGTAATTGTGGACTGAGGGGAAACTCTAGGAGGGGAACTGACCAGTGAGACCTCCCCACCGGGTGAGTCTTCCCCGCCAGGTGAGGTTTTCCCACAAGGACGGTAAAACCAGAGACATAGGCACAAACAGGCCTTGCCTCAGCCTGCAGCCAAGTTCCCCATTGGATGACCATTGGTCAACAAGTGCAGGCACCTCTGCCCACTAGCAGGGAATATACCCCACCTGAAGACCACAACCCCTAGAGAGGCAGCTTCCTTGGGGAGCACCGCATTATCAACTTCCTCCAAGACTTCAGGCTACTGAAGGATTAGAGGGGATACACTAGCAATCTTCAGGGACATTATAAGTCAATAGAGGAAATCTGCAACATCTCAGCAGTCCACTGATACCTGAACGACATGAGAAAACAAGGGAAGAAAATGCCTCAAACAAATCTGGATGTTACATCAATAAAATCCAACGACAGCATGGCAGAAGAAATGTCAGAAAGGGAGTTCAGAATGTACATAATTAACATGATAAAGCAAACGATGAAATGAAAGAGCAAATGCAGGCATTGAATGAACACACCAATCCACAGTTAAAAGAGCAAATACAGGAAGCAAAAGACCATTTCAATAAAGAGTTAGAGATGTTGACAAAAAAACAAACAGAAATCCTTGAAATGAAGGAAACAATAAACCAAATTAAGAACTCCATAGAAAGCACAACCAATAGGAGAGAACACCTGGAAGACAGAACCTCAGATATTGAAGACAAAATATTTAACCTTCAAAACAAAGTTGAACAAACAGAGAAGATGGCAAGAAATCATGAACAGAATCTCCAAGAACTATGGGATATCATGAAAAGGCCAAATTTGAGAATTATTGGGATTGAGGAAGGCTTAGAGAAACAAACCAAAGGAATGAACAATCTATTTGAAGAAATAATATCAGAAAATTTCCCAAATCTGAAGAACGAAATGGAAAATCAAGTTCAAGAGGCTTATAGGACTCCAAATACACAAAATTACAACAGACCCACACCAAGGCACATTATAATGAAAATACCTAACATACAAAATAAAGACAGAATTTTAAAGGCTGTGAGAGAAAAGAACCAAATTACATTCAGGGGGAAACCAATAAGAATATCAGCAGATTTTTCAGTCCAGACCTTAAAAGCTAGAAGAGCCTGGAATAACATTTTTCAAGCCCTAAAAGAAAATGGATGCCAACCAAGAATCTTATACCCAGCAAAACTTACCTTCAAATTTGACTATGAAATAAATCCTTCCATGATAAACAAAAGCTAAAAGAATATACAAAAAGAAAGCCAGCATTACAGAACATTCTCAGCAAAATATTCCATGAGGAAGAGATAAAAAACAAAGAAGCAAATCAGCAAAGGGAGGAGCTATCCTAAAGGAACTCTCAAATAAAGAGGAACCAAGTCGTGTCAAAAATAAACAAATAAATGAATAAAATGAATCAAATGACCGGGAATACAAATCATATCTCAATAATAACCCTGAATGTTAATGGCCTGAATTCATCAATCAAAAGACATAGACTGGCAGATTAGATAAAAAAGAAAGATCCAACAATATGTTGCTTGCAAGAGACTCATCTCTTAGAAAGAGATACCCATAGACTAAAGGTGAAAGGATGGGAAAAAACATACCATGCACATGGACCCAGCAAAATAGCTGGGGTATCCATCCTCATTTCAGATAATGTGGACTTCAAGCCAAAGTTAGTCAGAAGGGATAAAGAAGGACATTTCATACTGCTTAAGGGAACCATAAATCAGCAAGACATAACAATCATAAATATCTATGCCCCAAACAGTGTCTCATCCATGTATGTCAAACAAATCCTTCTCAATCTTAGAAACCAAATAGACCATAATAAAATAATACTAGGTGATTTTAACACACCTCTCTCACCACTGAACAGATCTTCCAAACAAAAATTGAACAAAGAAACCATAGAACTCAATAACACAATCAATAATTTAGACTTAACAGACATTTATAGAATATACCATCCAACGAAGAGTGAATACACTTTCTTCTCAGCAGCACATGGATCCTTCTCTAAAATAGACCATATATTATGCCACAAAGCTAATGTTAGCAAATACAAGAAGATAGAGACACTACCTTGTATTCTATCAGATCATAATGGATTGAAGTTAGAAATAAATGAAAGAGTAAAAAACATAAATTACTCCAACACCTGGAGATTAAACAATGTGCTATTATATGATGAATGGATAACAGAAGATTTTAGGAAGGAAATTAAAAAATTCTTAGAGGTAAATGAGAACAAAGAAACATCATATCAAAATCTCTGGGACACTATGAAAGCAGTACTTATAGGAAAATTTATTTCATGGAGCGCATTCAATAAAAGAAGTAAAACTCAACAAATAAACGACCTAACACTACAGCTGAAAGCCCTAGAAAAAGAAGAACAGACCAACACCAAAAGTAGTAGAAGATAGGAAATAGTTAAACTCAGAGCTGAAATCAATGAAATTGAAACAAAAGAAACAATACAAAAAATTGACAAAATAAATAGTTGGTTCTTTGAAAAAATAAACAAAATTGATAAACCTTTAGCCACACTAACAAAGAGAAGACGAGAGAAAACCCAAATCACCAAAATTCGGAATGAACAAGGAAATATCACAACAGACACGATTGAAATACAAAACATAAATAGAAGCTATTTTGAAAATCTATACTCCAACAAAATAGAAAATTTCGAAGATATCAACAAGTTTCTAGAGACATATGAATTGCCTAAACTGAACGAGGAGGACATACACAATTTAAATAGAACAATTTCAAGTAATGAAATAGAGAAGTCATCAAAAGCCTACCAACAAAGAAAAGTCCGGGACCAGATGGGTTCTCAGCCGAGTTCTACAAAACTTTTAAAGAAGAGCTCATTCCAATACTTTTCAAAGTGTTCCATAAAATAGAAGAGGAGGGAACTCTCTCAAACTCATTCTATGAAGCCAATATCACCCTGATACCTAAACTAGACAGAGACACATTGAGGAAAGAAAAATTTAGACCAATATCCTTAATGAACATTGACGCAAAAATTCTTAACAAAATTTTAGCAAATCGCATACAAAAACATATTAAAAAGATAGTGCACCTTGATCAAGTGGGTTTCATCCCAGGGATGCAAGGTTGGTTCAACATTAGGAAATCAATAAATGTCATTCACCATATCAATAGACTTAAAGTCAAGAATCACATGATTATTTCAATAGATGCAGAAAAAGCATTTGATAAAATACAGCACCCCTTCATGCTCAAAACACTAGAAAAAATAGGGATAGTGGGAACGTTCCTTAACATTGTAAAGGCCATCTATGCTAAGCCCATGGCTAATATCATTCTAAATGGTGAAAAACTGAAAGCATTCCCCCTAAAATCTGGAACAAGGCAGGGATGCCCTCTTTCACCACTTCTTTTCAATATTGTCCTTGAAACTCTAGACAGAGCAATTAGACAGACCAAAGAAATTAAAGGGATACGAATAGGAAAAGAAGAATTCAAACTATCCCTATTGGCTGATGGTATGATTATATACTTAGAGGAACCAGGAAATTCCACCAGAAAACTCTTAGAACTCATAAGTGAATTTAGTAAAGTAGCGGGATATAAGATCAATGCTCATAAATCTAATGCATTTTTATACATAAGTGATGAATCTTCAGAAAGAGATGTTAGGAAAACTACCCCATTCACAATAGCCTCGAAAAAAATAAAATACTTGGGAATCAATCTCACAAAAGAGGTGAAAGACCTCTACAATGAGAACTACAGAACACTAAAGAAAGAAATTAAAGAACACCTTAGAAGATGGAAAGATCTCCCATGTTCCTGGATAGGCAGAATTAATATTGTTAAAATGGCCATACTACCAAAAGTGCTATACAGATTCAATGCAATTCCAATTAAAATCCCAATGACGTACCTTACAGAAATAGAACAAGCAATCATGAAATTCATCTGGAAGAATAAGAAACCCAGAATTACTAAAGCAATCCTTCGCAGGAAAATGAAGCAGGGGGTATTGCAATACCAGAACTTCAACTATACTACAAAGCAATAGTAACAAAAACGGCATGGTATTGGTACCAAAATAGACAGGTAGATCAAATGGTACAGAATAGAGGACACGGACACAAACCCAAATAAATATAATTTTCTCATACTGGACAAAGGGGCCAAAAATATTCAATGGAGAAAAGATAGCCTCTTCAACAAATGGTGCTGGGAAAATTGGAAATCCATATGCAACAGAATGAAACTAAACCCATATCTCTCACCATGCACGAAACTAAACTCAAAATGGATTAAGGACCTCGGAATCAGACCAGAGACCTTGCATCTTATAGAAGAAAAAGTAGGTCCAGAGCTTCAACATGTCGGCTTAGGACCAGACTTCCTCAACAGGACTCCCATAGCACAAGAAATAAAAGCAAGAATCAACAACTGGGATAGATTCAAACTAAAAAGCTTTCTCTCAGCAAAGGAAACTATCAGCAATGCAAAGAAAGAGCCTACAGAGTGGGAGAAAATCTTTGCCAATCATACTTCAGATAGAGCACTAATCTCCAGAATCTATAAAGAACTCAAAAAATTCAACACCAAGACTACAAATAACCCAATCGATAAATGGGCTAAGTAAATGAACAGACACTTCACAGAAGAAGACCTATAAGCAATCAACAAACATATGGAAAAATGTTCAACATCTCTAGTAATAAGAGAAATGCAAATCAAAACTACCCTAAGATTCCATCTCACCCCAATTAGAATGGCGATTATCAAGAATACAAGCAACAACAGGTGTTGGCGAATGATGTAGGGAAAAAGGTACACTCATACTTTGCTGGTGGGGCTGCAAATTAGTGCAGCCACCCTGGAAAGCAGTATGGAGATTCCTTAGAAAACTTGGAATGGAACTACCATTTGACCCAGCTATCCCACTCCTTGGCCTATACCCAAAGGACTTACAATCAGCATACTACAGAGATACAGCCACATCAATGTTCATAGCTGCTCAATTTACCATAGCCAGATTGTGGAACCAACCTAGATGCCTTTCAGTTGATGAATGCATAAAGAAACTGGCATATATTTACAATGGGATATTACTCATCCATAAAGAATGATAAAATTATGGCATTTTCAGGCAAATGGATGAAATTGGAGAATATCATGCTAAGTGAGATAAGCCAATCTCAAAAAAACCAAAGGAAGAATGATCTTGCTGATAAGTGGATGATGATACGTAATGGGGCGTGGGAGGGGTTAGTTAAAGGGTCAGAGTTAGGGTTAGGGAGGGGGGGCAAGAATCGGGGAAGGAAGGACTGTATAGAGGGAAAAGAGGGATGGGAGGGGTGAGGGGGGAGGGAAAAAAATAACAGAATGAATCAACCAACATTACCCTATGTAAATTTATGATTACACAAATGGTATGCCTTTACTCTATGTACAAACAGAGAAACAACATGTATCCCATTTGTTCAAAAAAAAAAAGTTGAGTAAATCAAGCATGTTATATACATTGCTTCTGATCTTATACAAAGAGAAGCCTAGAATTTATTGACTTATTAGTATTTTTTGAACTTTTCTTCTGTTGTATTTCTTCTTCCTAAGAGACAAAGACTCTTGGTTTTTCCACTAAGGGAGCACTTTGAGTTTGTCAGAAAAAAGTATGAATAGAGTTAGAATAGAAAAAGCTAACTGTATTTTCAGCATGATTTAAAAAATTGTATTAGTCTCCTCTTGCCGCTATAACAAATTACCACGAACACAGTGGCTTAACAAAACACACATTTATTCTTTTAATGTTGTAGAAGTCAGAAGTCTGAAAAGAGTCTTAGGGTCTAGTAACAACGTGTTACAGGGCTATAATCCATCTGAAGGCTCTGGGGGACAGTCTATTTCCTTGACTTTTCCATCTTCCAGAGGCTGCCTGGAATACTAGGCTCATGGCCCCCTAGGGAAGTATATCCACTCTAACCTCTTCTTCTTCCTTTACATCTCCTTCTTTTACTCAGTTGTTCTTGCCTTCTCTTATAAACATCCTTTTGATTATATTAAGTCCAACTATCTTCAGATCCTTAACTCAATCACATCTGCAAGATCCTTTTTGCTGGGTAAGGTAACAAGTTCACAAGTACATGGATTTTTTTGGCAGGGAGTATTATACTACACCCCCAAGAATGTATCTACCTGAGTGGTTCAAATTCCATGAAAAGTGCTTAGAGCTTTCATTCAAAAGTGCAGCTAAGAACAAGAATGAGAGAAAAAGGTAGAACATTATCTTAAAATTTATTCCAGACTGAGACACAAATTCTCATCCAAAGTTTTGAGCAGAAAGTGAAGGAAAGTGAGAGAAACAGGTCCCTGTAGGGAAGGGTTTAGGAGGAATCTGGGAGTGATGAGTAGTGACTATTCATACAATGATTAATAACTGACCAAGTGTCTCACTGCATGATTTCATGAGACTCACAGCAAGAGAGTTAGCATCTTTACCCTTATTTTATAGGTGTACAAAAAGGCTCATTTTAGGTAACTTCTTGGGGACACACAGGTAATGAGACAGAGTCAGATCTTCCTCTCAGATATATCCAACTTCAAGCTACACCAAAAAGTGGCCTGCTACATAATATGCCAAAGACCAAGTGGAAACTGTCAATAAATATTGCTTCTATTATGCAAATTTTACAATTTTTAAAGATTTCTAGAAGATCGGTTGTTTTGAGAATAATTACCTCTAGAGTTAAAAAGACTAAGTTGCTTTAAAAGTGCTATCTATTTCAGGGTCCTATTAAAAAACAGATATTATTCTAGGTCTTGTAAATGGAGGCACTATAATATGGGGGATTGGTTGTACAAATGTTGTAAGACTGAAGGAAAGAAAAAAAACAATGCTGGATTAGGTAAAGCGGACAAGCCACCTCATGAACCAGCTATTAATCTATGTGACTAGGGAATAATTTAGGACATATTTGGTGAGGTTAACAGGATCCCTGGCTGATTTGGGAATGGACAGCCACAACATTGGTACTTGTCCCTCCAAGGGAGGCATATGTTTGGCTGAGGCTCATACTTGTGACTCATACCTGTGACTCTCCCACAGATGGTGCTGAGAGGATGAGTAGTATGACTCTCTTAAGGCATTTGTGAGGTTAAGTGTGGTAATTCTAGGAGAGTATTAGTTGACATCCACAACTCAAGCTAGTCTGTGCTATGGGTGAATCTGACTTTCACTTCCTGCTGGTGCCTTCAGTTGTCAGAACCTTATGGCAATTCAAAGCAGGGTACTCTGGGAAAGATGTAGTGCAGACTCCAGCCCTAGCACTGCGGGGCAGAGAACAGGAAAGAAAGCGGAGAATAAAAATAAGTAAATTGTCAGCACAAGATGATGAACTTGTTAGCAACATCATTTATTTATGCTTACTGTGCCCTAAGCATTTTCCTGCAAAATATATTATGTTGTAATTTTATAATCATGAAAGATAGATGCCATTCCCTCCGCTTTATAGATGAGGAAATGAAAGTACCTACTTACTCATAGTACAGTAAATCAGAATGAAAATCATCTTATGAATTTACTCATATACCACACATTTATAGTCCAATGTTCCCTTTAATATTCCTATAAACCCCACATGAATCTTTTCTTTGTTCCTTTCTAAGCTAATTTTAGAACTTGATTTATTAATAATAGATTTATGTGACTACAGAATCTTTTTAGATAGCTTGATGTCTTACTGACTTAAACTATTGTCGTCATTAAATGACCATAATCTGGAGCCAGACTGTATAAGCATAAACACTGCTCCAGTTCTTATCAATCTCTCTAGGCCTCAGTTTCCTCATCTGTAAAATGAGGATAATAATAATAATATGAATCTCATAATGCATTTGTGAGGTGAAGTGTGTTAATACGTGGGAAGAACTAGATGACATCCTGGCTTCGTATGATAGCGATTGCTTCTAATTGCTATTATAATTACAATTAGGATAAGGAACAACACTTAAGAAGAAGTGATTCCTAACCCCTCAACCACACACACCAAACATATGCTATCAAGTCACCAAACAAATGATCGAACTTCTCTGATCAGGAGGCTGACCCTTTCTAGCTTTCTTGCCACCAGACAGAAACCTACCACCTCTCCTAGCAGATTTACTTGGACAATGGTTTGGAGTTCCTCTGATCTCTTGGTTCAATTGGCAGCTCTCCTTCCTCAAAGGTTGAAATAAGGGTAATCCCCTCTGAATGCAGTAAGTCACTCACCAAAACTGTGGGGTGAGCTTGTTACAGAAAATCAGACACCTGTCTTGACCGGGCTTGGCTATTTCTTTCTCCTATCTTTGGTAGTTCTGAAATTCCTCCACAGGTATCACACCAAGCCCTCTGTGTGGAACAACTTTATTCTTGAGTTGTCTCTGAACAACTAGTTCTTGAGTTGTCTCTGTCTTGTCACACTCATAGCCACTAGCCATGAAGAGAAATGAAAGTACAGCATTTGCAAGTAAATGGATGGAACTGGAAACTATCGTGCTAAGTGAAACAATTGAATTTATTCTAAAGACACAGAAGTTACTAAACCAAAAAAAAAAAAAAAGAAAAATTGCAAAAGATACAGAGTTTGTTTGTTATGTTTAGATTTCAATCCTGATATGACTTAATGTTATTTATAGTAAATTATTATTGAGAAAAATGTTTCCTCAAAATGCAGTTGTATTACTTCCCAGAGGTGAAACAGTGAGCCCCACTCTTGAAATAAGTCAAGTTCCCCACAGTGATCATTGACCAGCTCCATGTATCCCTTCAACTGAGATGCCAGACATCTGTCAAGATCTTCACTTATTAACAACACGGGCAATCGGTTATAAAGAGTGATGAGTGACAACCATAATAATATCTACAGTTGCCATCTGCACATTTTTTTCTAAGGAACATTTATTGCGAAACATTTGCTAGTGGTATGATTTGGTCAAGACCCTTACTCTCTGTTCTTCAGTTTCCTCACATGTAATTTGCAGGTAGTGACAGACCTACTTCATAAACTGTTGTGACAATAAAATGATTAATATATGTAAATAATTTAAAGCCTGGCACATAGCAAAGGACATGTAAGTGTCTACTATAACTGGCAAAAAAATAGACTGTCATTTACACATATTATCTTTTTAAATTTTATCTTCTTAATAATCTTCTTATAAGTACATTTTTGCATTTTTATAGGTGTGGAATCTGAAACTCAAAGAAATAATTGGTTTAAGATTTCTTCACTAATAAACTGCAGAGTTGGAATTTGAACCTAAGTTTGTCTGACACTTAACCATCAGGTTATACTGTCATCAGATTATATCTCTAATTCCCTTTGAAACTGTGTGTTCCTGGTGTGGGCCTTGCACATCAAGAATAATGATTACGAGAATTACTTCCATTTCTGCACATTTGAAGCAGCATCTTCACTTTAACACCCTCCCTTCACCAGTTAAGGTAAAGGTGCGTCCAGGGTGCTAAGGAAGCACTTACCAAAGTGGAGGAGGGAAGAAGATGTGTTCCAGAAGACTGTGAGGCATTAGTACCAGAGCCAAACCTTCACCAGGGATGAATTAGAGGATAACTGGGAAGGGGCCTCAAAGCACAAGAATTTGCTTGTGCAAAGAACTGGAGTCCTGGAGAAACACAGTGCAATAAGTAGCCACAAGAAGCTCGCTAAGGTTGGAATTCAGGTAAGGTAGCACTGATTAGTGACAGAGGTTCGACTGTGAAAGGCCTTTTGTGCCACACTGAGCGATTTGAACTTTATCATGAGGTTGATGAGAATTTGTTGAATACTTCAGCAACAGAGACATGAGGTTAGCATTGGTAATGAATATGAAATTTTTATCCTGAGGGGATGTGCTGGAGGCAAAAATGTGGTGGGAATAGACTTAGACAGACCATGTGGGCATCTGGGTGAGAAGCAATAGACAAAAGCAGAGGTTGTAGCCTGGAAAGAGGAGAAAATGCCTAAATATACTTGGAGTGGCCAGAATGTGAGGATTAGCAGTATTGGCAAGGGTGGACAAGGGTGCATCTAAGCTGACTCCCACATTCAAACTAGAGCTGGGTACTCTGATGATTTCACTAGAACAGGGAATATAGAAAGAGAAGCAAATTTCAAATGGAAAGGAGCCAGGTTAGTGAGAAATGCAGTGAATTTAAGAAATTTATGACTGATGGGGATGTCTCAGGTTGGTTTGGAGCTAGAAGGATATATGTTCTTGGGAAAGGGTTTTAGATGAAATCATAGACGAAGATGCAGTCACTGAAAAATGCTAGCTAGGACTTGAATGCAGGTTGATCTAACTCCAAACCCATCCTTTTCCAATGCCCTATATTACCATTTCTCAAGGATAAAATGTATTTATAACTGTTTGTACTATTTCTTCAACACACAATGCACTCTCCCTTCAATTGATGTCCTAAAATTCTTGCTGCTTTTCAAATCTCAGTTCAAATCTTACCTACAGTCACCATCAGCCTTACCTGTCCCATCTTCTGTGTATGATTTTCCTCCTCTAATGTAGCACTTAGAATCTCAGACACCTCAGAAGATCCATTTAACCCAAGTCCTGTTGCAAGAATCACCTTTTCAACAACCTCCATAAGTAATCTAGTAGGTTTTCCTTTAACAAATCTTTAAGCAGGAAGCTCACACTTGAGCTGGGGATGTCGCTTAGTTGTAGTGTGTCTGCCTGCCATGCATAAGGCCTGAGGTTCAATCCTACCTCTTTCAGAGGCAATCCTTCCCAATTAAGAACAATTTGGATTGTTAGAACATTCTCCTTATATTATCTCTGGAGTTGTCTATTTTAATTTCCACTTACTGACACTTGATTTGCCCCTGACATCTACTCCTTCTGTACATGTCAGCCCTTTGGTTCTTTAAAAGTCGCTATTCTGTACCACTTTTTCTTCCCTTCCAAGAGCTGATGGTCCTCAGTCTCTCAAGCTTCTCTCTAAAGCAGGACATGTTTTGTCTCTTCCTCACTATCCTTTTGCCTTCCTTTCAAGGTACTCCAGTTTGTTTACGACTCTCTAAAAATTGGATACTCAGAGCTTATTCCAAAAAGAAATATGATCTAACCAGCACCAAAGCTGAGAGCAAAGCTACTCCCTTTGATGTTCAGAACATTTTTACTACTTTAGATCTAGTCTAAGATGTTATAGATATTGTCATGACCTTCACCTATTGACTTCTGTTGAATCCAGTTAATGACTTCAGTAGTTGCATTTGTAAACCTGACCCTGCCTTCCCCTGATCATGTCTTTAGAATTATCCAAAAGTAAGTATTATATATCTCTGTAATCATTTTACTCAGATTAATGCCAGCATGCTGTTGGAGCCTAATAAATGCTGAATCTTCAAGCTGACCTTAATTATGGTGATTTTCTAAGGTGTTTTTCCTTAAAAAACTGCAGACAAAGTAACTGCACAATTTTTTTTTGAGTAATGGAAATTTCTGCCCTCTTCAGTTATTAATAAAAAAGGATTTATTGAAACAATGTTCACCTTAAAGAAAGATGAATGTTAAATTTGAGCTAAAGACACTGAATGAAGGGAAGACTGAATTTTCTCCATGACAAAATGGAGTTATGCATCTGCTTTTTCAGGAACATGTCTGAACTCAGGCCTGATCTCTGAGTCTCTAAGAACTCTGTCTCTGCATTGTGCTATAATTTGTTTCCAAGTCAGCTGAGAATATGCTCTTCTCCTCTTTTTATCTGTCTTCCTAGCAAAACTATTTCTTAATACAATACTAAGAATTAACACAAAGTGACCCAGTTCCAATTTTCTAAGAGTGTAAAGATTGGATAGTTAAAAGGGGTATACATGCCATGATAATTTGGAGAATAGTCAAGTAGTAGAAACATATCTGAAAACTTAAAGAGTATTTGAGTATTTGAGCATGATTTTAGCTGAATTCATGACAGATGACAGATGAGGAATATGAACTTATGTCTAAGTCAAAAAGCCTAGGATCTTGATGTTGGATAGACCTTCTAATCCTACATTCTATAAGAGTCTTATGTCCGAACATCTGGGGCAATGATCAGCTGGCCATGTTTAAGTATAGCTTAATATGTCTCCTATTTCTAGAGTTGAGATTCCTACTTAGCCATTCTGGATATAAGATCTTCCTTGAGCCTCCTTCCAATCTGTGGTACAGTAGTGAATCATTCTTGTTTCTTTTGCTGTCATTCTTTATTCCATGGGCAATCTTTCCTAGAGACAAAGTGTTACACTGAAGAGGGATCTGTTCCAGGCTAATATGATTAGGGCTTACTTACATTATGTCAAGGTGCCCATGATAAACTTTTTATTATTTTTAAGAACAGAAGCAGTTAGAAACAAGGTGAGTTTGAGGACAGAAATGTATATTAGAATTTTTCTTTTAAAAAATGATTGTATTAGTGTATTTTAGTTGATCCTAATAATGGGGTTCATTTTGATATAATCATATTTGCATGGGATATCACTTGATTCATTTCAGTCCCTAGAGATCAGAGACACTGTCCAACTAAACTAAATGTCTTGCTGCATGATAGCCTTGAGCAGGAAAGAAGCTGCATCTCTCCTGGCTGCCTGTGGAGGAGAGGAAGGAACCATTTTGCAGCTGTGGTGCTGGTGCCAGCGGCTGGGGGAGCCAGTTCCTGGCAAACCTGAGTTAGGCTTGAGATACAGGCCTAACAAACCCTCACTGCATGACACAGAGTGTGCTAAGTGACTAGGAGAAAATAAAATGTAGAGAGGAGTTTACACAGGGGAATACTGGTCATGGGAACCCACCCAGCTCTTCCCCTCCCCTTTAAACCTGCTGCCTGCAGGACCTGCTGGGAGAGATGCACCTGCCCAGGAGTTTGAAAGGGTGGGGAGTTGGGGAGATTGAGTTTGGAGATTGAACCCAAGAGACCAGGAAACCTGGGGTCCACAGGTAATGCAAGGGACTAAGAATTGGCTCTTTCACCACATGAGTGGAACCCAGGGGAGATCCCTGGGATTCAGTCTTCCAGTGTGGACCTGTAACTACTGGGCCCAGGAGGTGCACTGATTTAAAATCTTCAGAAAAATTGCCATTCAACCAAGAACCTGGAGCCTGTCTAAGCCTAAACCCAGCCTCCAGAAGTTCTGCTTATGGGACTGATTACCTCTCTCACTCCAGCAACCCCACCCTGAAGGTGGAACAAGCATCATACTGCAGCCCTTTCCACCTAAAACTGCTGAGAAGGGAAGCAGAGAATCCTTTGAACTCCAATGGAAATAATTCTTTAACTTTTCATCAAGATCTTTATTTTTATTTTTATTTATTTGTGTTTCTTTTTTTCTACATTTAACTGTGACCTGAATGGTTCACGGATACTTATATTCATGTTTGTTTTTTATCTCATTTCTAGCATTTTTGAAACCAGTTATTTTTCATGGATCAGTATTTTGAGGACTAGGATATCTGATTATTAAATTTCAGCTTTGTTTTGTATTCTTTTATTTTTATTTTAAATTTTTTAAATTTTTAATTATTATATTTTTTCTCTGACTTATCTGTTTCCCTTGATTCTCCTTCTCTCTTTTCTTCAGCTGATGACCAATCTCTATTATTTTCTCTTTCACTCTTCCTTCAATTTTTACTTCTATTTTCCCTCCTCCCTCATAATCATCACATCCTACATCACTTCTTTTCTCTCCCTGTCCAAATTCAAAATTGTAAAACCTTTTGCAAATTTACTGTTTTTACTGTAGGCAATAACATTTCAGACCCCAGTGTTTCCACTTTCCCATCCCTTATTCCGTCTTTTCCCTTTCCTCTACTCCACTGATTTCCCTTCTATTTTCTTGGATTTCCCACTTTTCTCCCCTTATTTCTTTCTATCTTCCACATATGAGAGAAAACATTCAATCCTTGATTTTCTAAGTCTGGCTTATTTCACTTAGTATGATGCTTTCTAGTTCCATCCATTTATTAGAAAATGACATTATTTCATTCTTTTTATGCTTGAGTAAAACGTCATTGTGTATATACAACACATTTTCTTTCTCAATCATCTTTTGAAAGTTACCTTGATGGTTGTCTAACTATTGTGAATTGTTCTGCTATAAACATTAATGCATCTATTTCTATAGTATGCTGATTTTAGTTCTTTTGGATAAACACCAAGGAGTAGGATAGCTGAGTCACATGGTGGTTCAAAGTCTTCTGAGGAATCTTCACACTGCTTCCAAAGTGGTTGTACTAATTTTCAGTCCCACCAACAATGTATAAGTATCACTTTCCCCCACATCCTTGCCAGTATTTGTTATCGTTTGTATTCTTGATGATTGCCCTGCTAACTGGATTGAATTGAAATCTCAGTGTAGTTTTGATTTGCATTATTCTGATTGCTAGGGATATTGAACACTTTTTCAATGTTCAACATTGTTGGTCATTTGTATTTCTTCTTTGAGAAATGTCTTTAGTTTGTTTTGCCCACTTGTTGATCAGGTTGGGGTTGTTTGTGTTAATTTTTTGAGTTCTTCACATATTATGAATATGAATCTGCTGTTGGAGGAGTAGCTGGTAAATATTTTCTCCCATTTTGTGGGCTTTCTTTTAAGCTTTTAATTGTTTCCTTTGCTGTGAAGAGGTTTTTAAGTTTGATGCCATTCCACTTATTGATTCTTGGTTTTATTTTTTGAACTTTAAGGGTCTTGTTAAGGAACTCAGTGTCCATGCCAGTATCTTAGAATATTAACCCTATGTTTTCTTTTAGCATTTCTGATCTAAGTCTTAGGTCTTTCATCCACATTGAGTTGAATTTTGCACAGGGTGAAAGACAGGGTCTAGTTTCATTCTTTTACATAAGAATATCCAGTTTTCCCAGCACCATTTGTTAAAAAGGCTCTCTTTTCTCCAACATGTTTTTGGTGCCTTTGTGGAGTATCAGATGGCTGTATCTATGGGATTTGTCTCCATGTCTTCTATTGTATTCCATTGGTCTTCGTGTCTGTTTTAATGCCAATTTCATGCTGTTTTTGTTACAATAGATCTATAGTACAATTTGAGATTAGGTATTGTAATACCTCCAACATTACTCTTCTCACTTAGTATTGCTTTGGCTATTCTAGGTCTTTTATTCTTCCATATGAATTTTAGGACTGTTTTTTCTTTTTCTTTTTCTTTTTTTTTAGGACTGTTTTTTCTAGTTCTGTAAGTGCCATTGGCATTTTGATGGATATTGCATTGAATCTGTATGTCACTTTTGGTAATATTGCCATTTTGACAATATTTATCCAAGAACATGGGAATTCTTTTAATCTAAAGTCTTCTTCAATATCTTTCTTCAGTGTTCTATACTTTTCATTTTAGAGGACTTTCACCTCTTTATATTTAGTTACAAGTATATTATTATTATTTTTAGGATATTCTACAGAATGGTTTTCCCAATTTCTTTCTCAGTAGATTCATTATTGAATTATAGGAAAGCAATTACTTTGTATGTTGATCTTGTATCCTGCTACCTTGCAGAATTTGATTATCAACTCTAGAAGTCATCTGGTGAATAAAGGATCCAAGATATAGGATCATGTCATCAGCAAACAGATAATTTGACTTCTTCTTTTCCTCTTTGTATCCCTTTTATTTCTCCAGCTTTATTTCTCTGATTAGTTTCAGGAACTATTTTGAATAGGAGTAATGAGAGTGGACATCCTTGTCTTGTTACTTACTTCAAAGAAAATGCTTTCAGTTTTTCTTCATTCAACATGATATCGGTTTGGAGTTTGTTGTATGTAGCCTTAACAATGTTGAGGTAAGTGCCTTCTGTCCCTTGTTTCTTTGGCATTTGTAACATGAATGGGTGCTGGATTTTGTTAGACTATTCTTGATAATGTTCAAGAATGGACCAACTCCCCTCCAGCCATCATAAGTAAAGATGCAATATAATTTAAAATAGTGTGTTTGTTACACATTGTCCTAGCACCTTGCAATAGACGACTTCCCATAACCCTTTCTCTGTAGAAATTCTAGAGTTCTCACTGAACAGAGGGTAGTAATTTTATTTATAGGTACAGAGAGCACTTTCATTAATGCAGGGTTAGTTGATGATAGAAGCAACTCTTGATGTAGTTGAAGGGCTGCATATTGAAACCATTAATTCACTGAGACTTTTTGGCCCTTTTGATTACCTTTTCCAAAATGTCTTCCATTAACATTAACCTCTGCTGGTATTCCAGGTTTTCTCCATGATGTTTAAGAAGTAATCACATTGAAGTTGTGAATACCTCTACTGGTTTCATGATGAGGGGAGACATGTGCATCTGTTGAAATCCTCTATTCAACTATCTATAAAGCTGCAGTTAGCTGGATTCCTTACACAAACTCAATTCTCTGGTGGTTGCTGCCCCTCTAAATAAATGAAAAGCCACAGATGTCTGAAAGAATTTTTATGAAAATGAATTCACAAATCTTCAAGTGTAAAAGTTTTGAACTAATTCCAATGTTTGTCTGTGGTTCAATACTGCCATTGCTTTTAATTTAAGGTCTTAAAACCATTTTCAAAAATGAATCAGATATTTGTTCATGGCCCCTCAACAGTACTAGGAATCCTTGCTTATGGGACAAGAGGAACAAAGGAGGGGATGGAGAGAAATATATCAATAAGTAAGAATAGAGATAAATAGCAGTAGTAGCAAGAACATTATTCATTAAATTACTTAATAAATATTTCTTGTGTGTATGGCAGGCTCTGGGGAAATACCAGTTTAGAATGTACTTGGTTTATATCCTCGTGAAGCAGCAGCAAATTACAAAGGAATGATCATTAAAAACAAAATCAAAGAGATCTGGTTTTGCCTATAGCAACCTTGTTGAGTTTTTCTGGTCCTCAACTTTCCCATCTATAAAATGAACTGAACTATATACCAGTTGTCATTGATTGTAGTTCTGTAGATTTTATTAGTTGTTTTATGAAAAATTATTTTTGCCTGTCTTACATTAAGTCCCTTCCAGTTCTATGCCCCTTTCATTTTATGAGGTTTGTATTAAAGCATCTTCCCAGTGAAAAATAGAGATCAATTATAGACCATGTTTATCTGCCTGCTGAGAATCTCTAAGAAAGTTTAAGAATCTAGCAATTAGAATAGCTCCTACTTAATTGGCCCTTATAATATCCCATTATTCTCTGTCCAGCATTACATTTTAGCATTGTTCTGTATGACACTTTGGTCAATTTTAATTAAATAACTTATCCAGTCAATTAAAAATAACTTTGAGTGGAAAATGTTCATGCTTTAGCATACTACTCATGCCCATTCTACTGCAGTATATTCTTTATTTTATAGCGTGGTTATTTGTTGTACAAATGGTTGGATCTTGCAATCTTGAGAGGTTTGCTAAATATTTTTACAGAATTTTCTTGGCAAGTTTTCTGTTTCCTTTGTGTTACTCAATAATTAGGTATACTTTCTAATTGGTAGAGTCATTTTTCATACTTTCCCATTCTTTTCTTGGTCCATTTGTATTTGCTTCCTCTCAATTTACTCTTTGTTCTCAATTTCCTCTGTTATCCCTCACTGTTCTTGAAAACAATGGTCTGGATTTTAGTGGCTTCATTATGTGCTCACCTCCATAACCCAGGAGGCATATTTTCCAGTCACTCTGATTCATTCAGGTCTTCTAAGCTTTTTTAACCCACTCTATATTAATAGCTATTTTTACAAGGTCTTCATTACTTCCTAATTCTACAAATTCCATTTCCTTATTTATCTTGCCAAAGACAGAGTTGAAAAAGGAGTTCATTATCTCAGCTGTTTTAGAGTCATTATTAATTTCACTCCTTTCCTTATTTGTTAATGGCTTTACATATGCTCAGATATTTCCTTTCCCTGGTACAGTTGTAAAACACCTTCTCACTCCCTTTAATGTATTTGGCCAGCATGAGCTCATTATTCCTTTTTGGCTGTCCTTCCCATTACATTCCTGAGAGTCCTAATAGGTTTTTGCATCCTTTGGGGACACAGGAAAGGGCAGGGAGGATCCAGGTTTGTGGGCCTCTTTACAAGGAAAAAGAATTATAAATTTAAGTAAAAATATGAACATTCATTATAGGACAAGGCTGACAAAAACTACAAATATCACAAAATCTAGGAAAGTAATATTTTGTTTTGTTAATTAATTGACAGACAAACCTCTGTAAAGTTTTTTTCCCTGCATTTTTTGGCTACATAATTTTTGATAATCTCTTTATAAAATAATAATTTTGGAATACAGAGTTGTCAGGTTTACTAAATAAAAAATAGAGACCTTTGATTAAAGTTTAATTTCAGATCACTAATGAATAATTTCTTTAGCATAACTATGTCCCTTGTGATCTATGATATGGGATTTGCAATTTTGCACTTTGGGAATACTATGCTAAAAATTTGTTATACTGCATGCTTTCTTACATGTGGAAATGAAAACATCAAACACATAAAAACAGAGAGCAGAGTGACTGGTACCATAAAACTAGGGAGTGAGGAATGGGGGGATGTTGGTCAAAGGGTACTACATTTCAGTTAAATGGGAGGAATAGGCATTAGAGATCATGGGTATTTAAATTAGGCTGATTCAATCATTCTACATTGTATAGAACACCATAGCCTTTGTGTCCCATAAATAAATACAATTATAAATTTTCACTGTACAATAAAAAGTAATCTCAAAAATTAATTGCTGTTTATCTGAAGTTCATATTTAGCTAAGCATGCTATAGTTTATCTGGCAACTATAATAATATCATTCTCTACAAAATCATATGAAAATACTTTAGTGTCTCTTCTAGAAAAATTAATTAAAGAATAGTTTAGAGGAATCTCTGTAACATTATAAATTGTTTCTGGTTACATCATGCAAATTTTATGACTATCTAATTTGGGAAAATTTCTATCAATTTTCTTTCATATATGAACTATATAATATTTGAAAGAATTTATCCAAAGATAACTTCTAGCTTTGCCCATATTGAGCATTATCTCTCCTCTCCTGGTCATGCCTTTCTGGTGCTGACACCATGGGACATATCCATAAGGCAATATGAACTTTGACCCTGCACTTTATGTCCATGGGACTGTGCACCTTATGAATCTATCCCGCTGCGTGCAAATCTAAAGTATCTCTAATTTACCTGGACTTGGTAGTTCACACCTATAATTCCAACATTTGAGAGACTGAAGCAAGAGGATCACAAGTTAGAGGCCAGTCTCAGCAATTTAGTTAGACCCTCAGCAACTTAAAGAGATATTTTCTCACAATTTTTTTTTTTTTAAAAAAAGGTAGTGGGGACTAAGGATGTAGTTCAGTAGTAATGTGTCCATGGATTCAATCTCAGTACTAAAAAGAAATTTTAAAAAGTATCTCTAATTGCCTTTCCTCATCTGATCCCCAAATGTGCATGATCTCCCTTCAGTTGTCACCTGATCAGTAGGGAAGATGGAATGAAAAAACCCAGAGGTCTTGACTGATTTTGGATAAGAGATAGATTAACAAAATGTATGGCCTGTGAGAACAGATAGCTAGGGTTTTCTTTTGGGTTAGGAAGGAGAATGCTGAGTTCTAAAGCTTAAACCTGGTTAGATTCATGGTAAATCTGCTTTTGGCAATTGTGTGTGTGTGTGTGTGTGTGTGTGTGTGTGTGTGTGTGTTGAGGGAAGGAGTCCCATTCTCCTCTTCCTCCTTCAGGGTATAGTACATTCTCAGTTCTTTGCTGCTCATTCTCTTCTACCTTTTTCTGTCTCTGCTCTGTGCCTCTCTTTTTTTCTTCCTCTTCCCCCTCATTTGCCTTTCTCTTGAATACCCTGTTTGTATGTCAGTATGTAATCTTACTTTTTCTTGCAAAGAATCTGCTGGAACCTCAATGATGCTATCCTTGAAGCTACTTGGATTGTAATATGTTCTCTCAATGTTCCTTATGCACTACATTGAGACCTACAAAGATATTCTTCACTGTGGTCAGTTCAGGTTGTTCCCTCTCAGGGATATTAAACTTTCTTAATAGTCTTACATGCTCAGTGGCTCTGTTTTAGTTAGTGGGTCTTCCTGTGGTGGGCTCTTTAATATGCTGGATTTGACCCAGAATCATGCATATCTTTGGGATCAACTCTATAATGAATGTTATCTGAGTCTCCAATCTCCTAGACTGTGAAACTGAGATTTTTGCATACTGTGTGGTCTTTAGACTGAGTTTCTATGTTAGGAATTCATATGAGAATGCCTTGCCTTTGGAATTAGGTCTGTACAGCAGATACTTCACTGTTCCTGTGTCTATGCTTTTCTTTTCCCTCTTCGCATTCTTTTTCCTTCTATTTCTCCTTATCGTACATATTCCAAAATACCACTGTGTCTTCATCAGTGATGGAATGTTTTTTAAAAACTGATTTATTATCACTTTTCTTTTTTAAAAAAAGCAACTGAATGATTAGTATAGATAATCTACCTGGTCACTTACTTGAAAAGAGCTTTTATTTCCTTATAAACTATATAGAATTGGTTTGAATGAAACCAAAAGTCAAATAGATTCTAAAACCACTATGCTACTGCCATTAATAATAACTTCCACTGATGGAGCATTTACTGTGTGGTAAATGTAGGAATGTCATCTCATTCATAAGCATTATCTAGTTTAATCCTCACAACATCCTGATAGAGGAGAAATTATTATTCTTATTCACAAGGAAACTGAGGCTGTGAGAATTTGCTCACAGTCATGTATTTAGTAGTGGTAGAGAGGTATCTGCTTTTAAATGTGTGTTTTAATCAGCAAGTCATCTTACATATGTGCCAGAACTTCCTATGGGACTGATAATTTTAAATCCAGAAAATCTTAAAGAACTGAAAGCAGTGTATGTCTTCCATAAAGGAACTAGCACTTAATTTGGAACAGGTCCTATCTTTGTTTTAAGAGGCAACATTCTGAAGAACCTTTAGAATTGAAGAGAGTAGACAGTCCTAATTCCTTGTTCCCTTTGTCTTTGTGTCTACCTTCTTGGAACAGCACTTCCTTTATTTGGGCTCTTTCACTTCCTCTGGTTCTGGTGGAGCCACCTAAAATCCCCTCCACCATGACTGACCATGGATGAGCAAAAAGCCATGCTGGATCAGAGTTCTTTCTGCTATTCTCTTTGGGGATGCTAAGCTGGGATGGGATGACAACTGACCTAGAGTTGTTAGTGACCATTAAACCCTCAACCAACTACCTGCTACATGCATGTACTCTTTCTAAAGAGACAAGCATAACCTTGAGATGGAGAAAGAGGGGCTCTAGATGCACGAATGTGTGTGTATTATCTCAAGGGAGCTCCATCCTAGAACTTCCTAGTTACAGGAAACAAAAAATTTTCCCTCTTTGGTAATGTTTCCTTATTTTTTTTATGTATATATTTGTTTCTTTATTTATAGGAACCCAGAAATGAAGTCAAAACCAGTGGGGAAATCATGTAGACCAGAAATAATTCAGAATTTGCATATTGCAAGTGTCAGACCTCAAAATGCAATAAGTTGAGCTTTGGGAAAATTATTAATTGCATAATTCTAAGTTCAGACCCCAGTCTGTGAATAGAGTCCTTCTAAAAGGAATCTATCTGCAAATTGTCAATCATCTACTGAGTAAGCTAGTCTTGGCACAATAAGTTGTTTGGACTTCTTGGGAGAAGGGCTACTGGAAGGCCTTTCTCCTCTCTCTGAGGCTGACAGGATGGACTGATAGGAGCTTACACTGTGTTTAGCCCTTGAAGTGAATTGGGCTTTCCACATGGGAGAAGACAGGGGTCAGAGATGGTGCTCTCAGATGTCAGTGGATATTACCATCAGAGGACAGTGCCCCAGAAGAGTGGTGCTCTCATGGTGCCCACCAAAATCAGAGGCAACCATGATGACATAGGAAGTAGGAAAGGAAGAGGAGGAAGAATCAATTCCTGAGCACAGCCTTCTGGGAAACTTAGCAAGGGTATATTTTGAGAGGAGATATTTTCTGAAGATTAGACAAGTAGGGGTTCCAGGAAAAAGTAAGCATGAGCTTATTTTGTACAGAAAGACTGGTAGTGACAGGGGCATTTAGGTTTTATATAGATGTGATCTTCAATAGCTAATTCCTAATGGTAGTTGCTAATTGGATTTTCACAGACCTGCCAGAAAGGAGTTCTCTCCTCAGAGTGCTCAGTCCTAAAGCTCTGTACCAACCCTCTATTAAACTGACTAGTTCCGATGGAATGGTGCCAGAAAATTACTGGTTTTAATACCATCTCCTCTTGGTTGTAGCTGTCATCATAGGCTATAGTTTATGTACTTTAATTAAAATGGAGATGGTGTTCCTTAAACTTGAACTCTGAGGTGGTTCATGCAGCTGGCACTAATTTTTTCAAAGGAAAGTAAATAAAACTGACATTTTTCATTCTTAATATATCTAGCCCAGATTACATTTTCAAATCAACTTTTTGCCTAAAAAATAGATCTCATTGGCACACAAATTTTTGGCATATATTAATAATTCTCACATAAAGCATTTGAGTACCACTTTAATATTTACCAAGAGTTTGCAGGTCCTTTATCTTTTTTGTTCATCAATAACCTAGTGAAGCATATAGGGCAAGAATGATCATTATTCCCAGTACGCAGATGACCTGGTTAGGTTTAATGAAGTGGAGAATCTGGTCTGAGCTCACACATATGTTTGGGATCTGGATTCTACTGTCTTTGCATTAGGTACTCTTATTTCCTACCTAAATTTATTGGTGGCACTTATTCTTTATGATGATTTGTGAACTTCATTCCACTAAGGTTGGAAACACCTTTGAGAGGTCAAGATGTTCACCTTTGTATTTCAAGTCTGTTCACTAGGTAGAACCAGAGCACTGAATGAAGGGTGGTAGGTAGAGGTGTAGTCTACTCATATTCTGCTTCATGGAGAAGGCAGTTTTCCTTCTCAAGAATTAATTTCCCCATCAATAAAATAAATCCCTCAATTATACTTAATTTTCTCCTGGTCCATACATAGAACATCCTTCTCTTGCTAGGCTCTGTGCAGAATCCATGTTTTTTATATTATCTGAGAGTTTTACTCTATTCCATTTATTTGCTGTAAATACTCTTACCTTATTTCTACTTTCTATTTTTGAAGAATGAAATCAGATCTGTGGCTGTGCATTCTGGCAGTGCACGCCAGGAGAGATGCTGAGATGATCCATATGACTTTGAAGACCTTTGCGCAGAAATGAGGGAAATAAATACAAAGAACCAAATACAATTCTGAAATTTGGGATCTCTATTTTGAGAAAAAGAAAACTAAGAACTTCAATCCACCAATGCATAGAAATTGGGAAAGTAATTACTTTGGGATGCCCCTCCAGGATCTGGTTACAGCTGAGAAGCCCATACCACTGTTTGTTGAAAAATGTGCGGAATTTATTGAAGATACAGGATTATGTACTGAAGGACTTTACCATGTAAGTGGAAACAAAACTGATCAAGACAACATTCAAAAGCAGTTTGATCAAGAGCATAATATCAATCTAGTCTCAATGGAAGTAACAGTAAATGCTGTAGCTGGAGCTCTTAAAGCTTTTTTTGCAGATCTTTCAGATCCTTTAATTCCATATTCCCTTCATCCAGAGCTATTGGAAGCAGCAAAAATTCCAGATAAAGCAGAACATCTTCATGCCTTGAAAGAAATTGTTAAGAAGTTTCATCCTGTAAACTATGATGTATTCAGATATGTAATAACACATCTAAACAGGGTAGTCAACAAAATAAAATCAACCTAACGACAGCAGACAACTTATCCATCTGTTTTTGGCCAACTCTGATGGGACCTGATTTTGAAAATTGGGAGTTTCTGTCTACCACTAAGATCTAACAATCTGTTGTTGAAACATTCATTTAGCAGTGTCAGTTTTTCTTTTACAATGGAGAAATTGTAGGTACTGGGAACACTGTGGCTCCTCCACCACCTTCAAACCCAGGACAATTGGTGGAATCAATGGTACCCCTTCAGTTACCACCACCATT
Source organism: Sciurus carolinensis (assembly GCF_902686445.1). Taxonomy (NCBI): domain Eukaryota; kingdom Metazoa; phylum Chordata; class Mammalia; order Rodentia; family Sciuridae; genus Sciurus; species Sciurus carolinensis. Next base: position 72,156,788 of record NC_062222.1, on the reverse strand, counting down.
GCAACCTCAGCTGATACAACCACAATTACAGACAGATGCTCTTGGTATTATATAAATATAAAGTGATTGCAGACAGCCTGAAATTGGACAAAAAGCAAATCTAAACATGCATGTTTCAGGGTTCAATAGAATACTTCATGTTTTGTACAGATAATTCACACTCAAAATGATGAGACATTTTCTCTCTGAACTGTATAGTATTCCTCATTCACTTACATTACAAATCTTAAGACCATGTGGTAAGCATGATTGGAGAGGTTTAATTTTTATAAACAAAAATAGCTATAAAATACAAAGCTACTGCTGCATGCAACCTTATTGCAATCAGTATATCATTCCTGTGGCAATTTCTGTCACTTTATATTGTGAATAAAATTTTTCTATAGAAATTAAATGATTTAAAAACTCACATATACAAAACATATAATGCTTTTCAGCCTGCTTTATGGCTGGTTTTGTTATTTGATGTGCTAATTTGAGCAGCTTAATTTACATTATAGCAGTCTGTGTAGATAACTAAAAGCCCAGTTAAGTATTTCATAATTTCAAGCTACTTAATGCTATGCTTGGGATGTGGTTTGAAAGAAAGAAAAATTACACAACATACTTCACATTTCTACACCTTTATCTTTACTTCTAAGTAAACCTGTGAATGATTTGATGAGGGATAAATGAACCTATTTCTTTTATGCACATACCAAGGACATGTTTGTGGTTAAATTAAGTTGACAATGTTGTGCAAAGGAAAGTTGTCACCAACTCATTTCTTTATGGTCCCTAATGAAATAAGCATTTTGTATATGTTTACATTATATGTATATGTTTAACATTTTGTATATGGTTAATTCTGTAAACAGATGCATGTTCAAAAGGTCTATGATGGTCTTATAATCTTAATCTAATATATTTTAGATATTTTAATTTTTCCCTCTTGGGGAATACATTTAGTATAGTGTAGAGAAATACTTCATGACATTTTCATATAAGGTTATACAACTTTTCATAAACATGAAATTTGTTGTAGAAAATTCTTTAAACCAAACATTTTAATCTAGGACTTCAATTTAATCTGTTCCTTGAATCTATTTTTATGTGGCCCTTAGAAACATATCCAAAAAACCCTTTGCTAATATAGCAATAAAAATACTTTGAGTACTGACAGACTCCTTGGAGTGTGTCTATATAAAATTACAAACCTGTTTTCATATTATTTTCTGTGTTGTACTAAAATCCAAAATGGCTTTTACACCATTTTTTAAATCATTTGTTTCCTTTCATGTTGGTACCAGAGTTGCTATAAATCACTGCTGCTTTTGGGGTTAAATATTTTGTTAGTGAAGATACAACCAGAGCACTAAATTATGAATTAAAATTTTTGGAATTGATGGCACAGGTAAATTTTGTTAGACTTTATTCAAAATTCTTTAATTATCAAACCATGGCCATTTTTTTTTCTGAAAAAATAAAATGGTTTGTATTCCATTGCTAGATCATATTTTGTGTAGTAAAAATCATATTTTGGTCAATGTTATAATCTTCATCCATACTGCAATTTTAAGGTTATCTTACATGTATAATAGTAAATAGATGATTTTGAGATTCAAGGCTCCTAAGAGTTTGATTTGCTCCAGTTTTTCTAAAATAAATATTCTTTCTTAACTGTTATGTCCTAGGCATTGTACTTCCAATTTTAACTTCAGAACCAAGATGTTGACATGAACCAGGCTGCTGTTGAAGTACAAGTGTATTATAAATTATCTTATTTGTGTTATACTCTTACATGTTATTATCTTTTCTAAGAAAACAAAGTCCCTATTATTCCTATTGCAAAGCACACAGGAATTAAGAAAGTAAAGTAATTTTTTTTAAAAATCCAGTATATGTAGTATTCTTAACTTGCTCTATATTACTTATACCTATTGTCTATGTAGCTTTAATTTATAGCTGTCAGTTTAACATTGGCATGTCTGGCAAAGAAAATTAAACTTCAAGAGTTTTATAAACTGTTTCTAGGTTGCTAAAGAATTTATTTTTCTACTATATATGGTATAGACAAACATCAAACTATGTACAGGAAAAAAGTCTGACTTTTTAAATTGGAAGTAGGCTGAAAAAGAATTTTCAGAACTGTTCATGTCTGGTTCATTCTGTCGTAACTATACTATTGTAATATGTGAATCCCAGTTTATTTAAGCTATTCTCTTTTATTCTGTGTTAATTTAACATTCATCTGCATTTAGTATCATTTTTATTATTAAAATTAGCATTTGCCATTTTCCCTATGAAACCTTACACCTTTCCCAAACCTTATCTCTGCTTTTCTATGCATTTCTATTGTTGATTTGACTCACTCCATAGTGAGTCATTTCAAATACTCTACATTTGGTTCAATCAACCAGTAGGTTACAGTTTTTGAAAATTAAAGTACGGTTTAAAGCTCAAGAAAAAAATAGAAATTAGATCTGGTAGGAAAAGCTCTAATCACTTCATATAAAATTTTTTTTATATGTCTCTGTCTCAAATACTTTTAGGACAATCTAATTATCCATGACTTACTTGTGGTAACCAATGATTTGTAACATTTTGGAAACCACTGCATCTTTATCATAATGTTTTGAATCAGATTTGGAAGAGATTTGGAGAAATTTACCCTTCTAAAGATATGCCCTATTTATTAGGAACATCTGTTGCCAATCATCAGTGAATGTCCAATGTCCAATGATAATTCCTCTATGAAAGACCCATATAGGAACAAAATCATGCAACTCTCAGAGTTTAAAAAGCTCATTAAAATAAGTTTATATTTATATGAATTAGAGTGAATTTGCTTCCCAAAATGAGACAACTGGGTGTTATGAACTGAATTGAGTCACCCCAAATTCATACATTGAAGTTTTAACCCCTAATATCTCAGCATGTGGCTGTATTTTCTATTAGGACCTTTAAAGGTACCCAATATTAAGTTAAAAGGAGGTTTTTAGGGTGGGCTTTAATTCAACTTAATGATAAATTATTCTTATAAAAACAAGATTAATATGTACAGAAAGATACCAGGGATGAACATGCACAGAGAAAAGACCAAGGGAAGAAGGATCAAAGGGTTCCATCTGCAAGTCTCTTGAGAAGCCTCAGAGGAAATCAAACCTGCCTGCACCATGACCTTGGAATTCCAGTCACCAGGACAAGTGAGAAAATAAATTCCTGTTGTTTAAACCACCAGGAGTACAGGATTTTCTTATAGCATTTCTAGTAGATCAGTGCACTGGCCTTATGCATGGTTTTCTTAAAATTTTATTTAATGGACTTGGTGAAGTCTGATTGAGAAGCAAAAGCTCTAACCCAGCAGTGCTGTAGAGTATGAGATGTGTATATTCCACATCAATAGACAATGCCCACATCACTAGACAAGTCCAATATTAAGGAATGAGAAAGAATTTTCTTCCTTCTCATCTTCTCCCTCCCCCATTTTATGCCCTGGAGTCTCTCCTTAACATCTTCCATCATCAAAATAGTGAATGATTTGAGATAATCTTTTATACTTATTATTGTTATTTGTTGGAAGATAACTGTTTTAGTTAGTTTTTTCATTGCTCTGAACAAGATACCTGAAAAGGATGGTTTTAGAGGAGAAAAAAATTATTTGAGGGCTCACAGTTTTAGAAGTCTCAGTCCATAGAAGGTCAACCCCATTACTGCGATCCAGAAATGAGGCAGAACTTCATGGAGGAAGAGTGTGGTGGAGGAAACCGGTTCAATACATGACCAGGAAGCAGGGAGAGAGACTCCCCTCAACAAGGACAAAATATATACCCCAAAGGCATGACCCACTTCCTCCAGTCAATCCTGCCTGCCTGCAGTTACCATCCAGTTAATCTCTATCAGGAGATCGATGCACTTATTAAATCAAGATTCTCATAACCCAATTATTTCATCTCTAAACTTTTTTGCATTGTCTCACACATGAGATTTGGGGAAACATCTAATATCTAAACCATAACCATGACTCAGTCTATTCCTTTTTCTCTATAACAAAATACCACTACCTTGATAATTTTTTTTATTGTAAACAAATGGGATACATGTTGTTTCTCTGTTTGTACATGGCATAAAGGCATACCATTTGTGTAATCAAAAATTTACATAGGGTAATGTTGTTTGATTCATTCTGTTATTTTTTCCCTTCCCCTCCACCCCTCCCACCCCTCTTTTCCCTCTATACAGTCCTTCCTTCCTCCATTCTTGCCCCCCTCCCTAACCCTAACTCTAACCCTAACACTAACCCCTCCCACCCAGCATTATGTGGCATCATCCACTTATCAGCGATATCATTCATCCTTTGGTTTTTTGAGATTGGCTTATCTCACTTAGCATGATATTCTCCAATTTCATCCATTTACCTGCAAATGCCATAATTTTATCATTCTTTATGGCTGAGTAATATTCCATTGTATATATATGCCACAGTTTCTTTATCCATTCATCAACTGAAGGACATCTAGGTTGGTTCCACAATCTGGGCTATTGTGAATTGAGCTGCTATGAACATTGATGTGGCTGTATCTCTGTAATATGCTGATTTTAAGTCCTTTGGGTATAGGCCAAGGAGTGGGATAGCTGGGTCAAATGGTGGTCCCATTCCAAGTTTTCTAAGGAATCTCCACACTGCTTTCCAGAGTGGCTGCACTAATTTGCAACCCCACCAGCAATGTATGAGTGTACCTTTCTCCTCACATCCTCTCCAACACCTATTGTGGCTTGTATTCTTGATAATCGCCATTCTAATTGGGGTGAGATGGAATCTTAGGGTAGTTTTGATTTGCATTTCTCTTATTACTAGAGATGTTGAATATTTTTCCATATGTTTGTTGATTGCTTGTAGATCTTCTTCTGTGAAGTGTCAATTCATTTCCTTAGCCCATTTGTTGATTGGATTATTTGCATTCTTGGTGTAGAGTTTTTTGAGTTCTTTATAGATTCTGGAGATTACTGCTCTATCTGAAGTATGATTGGCAAAGATTTTCTCCCACTCTGTAGGCTCTTTCTTCGCATAGCTGATAGTTTCCTTTGCTGAGAGAAAGCTTTTCAGTGCGAATAGGAAAAGAAGAACTCAAACTATCCCTGTTTGCTGAAGATATGATTATATACATAGAGGAACCTGGAAATTCCACTAGAAAACTTTCAGAACTCATAAGGGAATTCAGTAAAGTAGTGGGTTATAAGATCAATGCACATAAATCTAATGCATTTTTATACATAAGTGATGAATCTTCAGAAAGAGAAATTAGGAAAACTATCCCAATCACAATAGCATCGAAAAAAATAAAATACTTGGGAATCAATCTCACAAAAGAGGTGAAAGACCTCTACAATGAGAACTACAGAACACTAAGAAAGAAATTAAAGAAAACCTCAGAAGATGGAAAGATCTCCCATGTTCTTGGATAGGAAGAATTAATATTGTCAAAATGGCCATACTACCAAAAGTGCTATACAGATTCAATGCAATTCCAATTAAAATCCCAATGATGTACCTCGCAGAAATAGAGCAAGCAATTATGAAATTCATCTGGAAGAATAAGAAACCCAGAATAGCTAAAGCAATCCTTAGCAGAAAGAGTGAAGCAGGGGGTATCGCAATACCAGATCTTCAACTCCACCACAAAACAATAGTAACAAAAACGGCATGGTATTGGTACCAAAATAGACAGGTAGATCAATGGTACAGAATAGAGGACATGGACACAAACCCAAATAAATACAATTTTCTCATACTAGACAAAGGGGCCAAAAATATGCAATGGAGAAAAGATAGCCTCTTCAACAAATGGTGCTGGGAAAATTGGAAATCCATATGCAACAGAATGAAACTAAACCCATATCTCTCACCATGCATGAAACTAAACTCAAAATGGATCAAGGACCTCGGAATCAGACCAGAGACCTTGCATCTTATAGAAGTAAAAGTAGGTCCAGAGCTTCAACATGTCGGCTTAGGACCAGACTTCCTCAACAGGACTCCCATAGCACAACAAATAAAAGCAAGAATTGATAATTTTTAATAGCATACATTTGTTGCTTAGTTATGGAGGCTGGGAAGTTCAATTTTTTTAAATTTTTATTATTATTGTATACAAATGGGATACATGTTGTTTCTCTATTTGTACACGGAGTCAAGGCATACCATTTGTGTAATCATACGTTTACATAGGGCAATGATGTTTGATTCATTATTTTTTTTCCCTTCCCCCCCACCCCTCCCACCCCTCTTTTCCCTCTATACAGTCCTTCTTTCCTTCATTCTTACCACACTCCTTATCCCTAACCCTAAACCTAACCCTAAACCTAATGCTAACCCCTCCCACCCCCCATTATATGTCCTCATCCACTTATCAGCGAGATCATTCGTCCTTTAGTTTTTTGAGATTGGCTTATCTCACTTACCATGATATTCTCCAATTTCATCCATTTGCCTGCAAATGCCATAATTTTATCATTCTTCATTGCAGAGTAATATTCCATTGTATATATATGCCACAGTTTCTTTATCCATTCATCAACTGAAGGGCATCTAGGTTGGTTCCACAATCTGGCTATGGTGAATTGAGCAGCAATGAACATTGATGTGGCTGTATCTCTGTAGTATGCTGATTTTAAGTCCTTTGGGTATAGGCCAAGGAGTGGGATAGCTGGGTCAAATGGTGGTTCCATTCCAAGCTTTCTGAGAAATCTCCACACTGCTTTCCAGAGTGGCTGCACTAATTTGCAACCCCACCAGCAATGTATGAGTGTTCCTTTTTCACCACATCCTCGCCAACACCTATTGTTGCTTGTGTTCTTGATAATCACCATTCTAATTGGGGTGAGATGAAATCTTAGGGTAGTTTTGATTTGCATTTCCCTTATTACTAGGGATGTTGAACATTGTTTCATATATCTGTTGATTGCTTGTACATCTTCTTCTGTGAAGTGTCTGTTCATTTCCTTAGCCCATTTGTTGATTGGATTATTTGTATTCTTCGTGTAGAGTTTTTTGAGTTCTTTATAGATTCTGGAAATTAGCGCTCTATCTGAAGTATGGTTGGCAAAGATATTCTCCCACTCTGTAGGCTCTCTCTTCACATTGCTGATAGTTTCCTTTACTGAGAGAAAGCTTTTTAGTTTGAATCTATCCCAGTTGTGGATTCTTGCTTTTATTTCTTGTGCTATGGGAGTCCTGTTAAGGAAGACTGATCCTAAGCCAACAAGTTGAAGATTTGGACCTACTTTTTCTTCTATAAGATGCAGGGTCTCTGGTCTGATTCCGAGGTCCTTGATCCATTTTGAGTTGAGTTTTGTGTAGGGTGAGAGATAGGGGTTTAATTTCATTCTATTGCATATGGATTTCCAGTTTTCCCAGCACCATTTGTTGAAGAGGCTATCTTTTCTCCATTGCATATTTTTGGCCCCTTTGTCTAGTATGAGAAAATTGTATTTATTTGGGTTTGTGTCCATGTCCTCTATTCTGTACCATTGATCTACCTGTCTATTTTGGTACCAATACCATGCCGTTTTTGTTACTATTGTTTTGTAGTAGAGTTGAAGATCTGCTATTGCAATACCCCCTGCTTCGTTCTTGCTACTTAGGATTGCTTTAGCTATTGTAGGTTTTTTATTCTTCCAGATGAATTTCATAATTGCTTGCTCTATTTCTGCAAGGTACATCATTGGGATTTTAATTGGAATTGCATTGAATCTGTATAGCACTTTTGGTAGTATGGCCATTTTGACAATATTAATTCTTCCTATCCAAGAACATGGGAGATCTTTCCATCTTCTAAGGTTTTCTTTAATTTCTTTCTTTAGTGTTCTGTAGTTCTCATTGTAGAGGTCTTTCACCTCTTTTGTGAGATTGATTCCCAAGTATTTTATTTTTTTCGATGCTATTGTGAATGGGGTAGTTTTCCTAATTTCTCTTTCTGAAGATTCATCACTTATGTATAAAAATGCATTGGATTTATGAGCATTGATCTTGTAACCCGCTACTTTACTGAATTCCCTTATGAGTTCTAAAAGTTTTCTGGTGGAATTTCCAGGTTCCTCTAAGTATATAATCATGTCGTCAGCGAACAGGGATAGTTTGAGTTCTTCTTTTCCTATTTGTATCCCTTTAATTTCTTTGGTTTGTCTAATTTTCTGGCTAGAGTCTCAAGGACAATGTTGAATAGAAGTGGTGAAAGAGGGCATCCCTGCCTTGTTCCAGTTTTTAGGGGGAACGCTTTCAGTTTTTCACCATTTAGAATGATATTGGCCATGGACTTAGCGTAGATGGCCTTTATAATGTTAAGGAATGTTCCACTATCCTTATTTTTTCTAGTGTTTTGAGCATGAAGGGATGCTGTATTTTATCGAATGCTTTTTCTGCACCTATTGAAATAACCATGTGATTCTTAACTTTAAGTCTGTTGATATGGTGAATGACATTTATTGATTTCAGAATGTTGAACCAACCTTGCATTCCTGGGATAAAACCCACTTGATCGTGGTGCACTATCTTTTTAATATATATTTGTATGCGATTTGCTAAAATTTTGTTGAGAATTTTTGCATCGATGTTCATTAAGGATATTGGTCTGAAATTTTCTTTCCTCGATGTGTCTCTGTCTGGTTTAGGTATCAGGGTGATATTGGCTTCATAGAACGAGTTTGGGAGGGTTCCCTCCTCTTCTATTTCATGGAATAGTTTGAGGAGTATTGGAATGAGCTCTTCTTTAAAGGTTTTGTAGAACTCGGCTGAGAACCCATTTGGTCCCGGACTTTTCTTTGTTGGTAGGCTTTTGATGACCTCTTCTATTTCATTGCTTGAAATTGGTTTATTTAAGTTGTGTATGTCCTCCTCGTTCAGTATAGGCAATTCATATGTCTCTAGAAACTTGTTGATGTCTTCGAGGTTTTCTGTTTTGTTGGAGTATAGATTTTCAAAATAGCTTCTAATTATGTTTTGTATTTCACTCATGTCTGTTGTGATGTTTCCTTGTTCATTCCGAATTTTGGTGATTTGGGTTTTCTCTCGTCTTCTCTTTGTTAGTGTGGCTAAAGGTTTATCAATTTTTTAAATTTTTTCGAAGAACCAACTATTTATTTTGTCAATTTTTTGTACTGTTTCTTTTGTTTCAATTTCATTGATTTCAGCTCTGATTTTAACTATTTCCTGTCTTCTAGTACTTTTGGTATTGGTCTGCTCTTCTTTTTCTAGCGCTTTGAGCTGTAGTGTTAAGTCGTTTATTTGTTGATTTCTACTTCTTTTTTTGAATGCGCCCCATGAAATAAATCTTCCTCTAAGTACTGCTTTCATAGTGTCCCAGAGATTTTGATATGATGTGTCTTTGTTCTCGTTTACTTCTAAGAATTTTTTTATTTCCCTCGTGATGTCTTCTGTTATCCATTCATCATATAATAGTGTATTATTTAATCTCCAGGTATTGGAGAAATTTCTGTTTTTTATTCTTTCATTTCTTTCTAATTTCAATCCATTATGATCTGATAGAGTACAATGTAGTGTCTCTATCTTCTTGTATTTGCTAACAGTAGCTTTGTGGCATAAAATATGGTCTATTTTAGAGAAGGATCCATGTGCTGCTGAGAAGAAAGTGTATTCACTCTTCGTTGGATGGTATATTCTATAAATGTCTGTTAAGTCTAAATTGTTGATTGTGTTATTGAGATCTATGGTTTCTTTATTCAATTTTTGTTTGGACGATCTATCCAGTGGTGAGAGAGGTGTGTTAAAATCGCCTAGTATTATTGTGTTGTGGTCTATTTGGTTTCTGAGATTGAGAAGGATTTGTTTGACATACATGGATGAGACACTGTTCGGGGCATAGATATTTATGATTGTTAAGTCTTGCTGATTTATACTTCCCTTAAGCAGTATGAAATGTCCTTCTTTATCCCTTCTGACTAGTTTTGGCTTGAAGTCCACATTATCTGATATGAGGATGGAAACTCCAGCTTTTTTGCTGTGTCCGTGTGCATGGTATGTTTTTCCCCATCCTTTCACCTTTAGTCTATGGGTATCTCTTTCTATGAGATGAGTCTCTTGCAGGCAGCATATTGTTGGATTTTTCTTTTTAATCCAATCTGCCAGTCTATGTCTTTTGATTTATGAATTCAGGCCATTAACATTCAGGGTTATTATTGTGATATGATTTGTATTCCCAGTCATTTGACTCATATTTGTTTTTGGACATGATTTGGTTTCTCCTTTATTTGGCTATTCCTTTAGGCTAGCGCCTCCTGTTGTTGATTTGCATCATTGTTTTTCATCTCTTCCTCATGAAATATTTTGCTGAGAATGTTCTGTAATGCTGGCTTTCTTTTTGTAAATTCCTTTAGCTTTTGTTTATCATGGAAGGATCTTATTTCATCGTCAAATTTGAAGGTAAGTTTTGCTGGGTATAAGATTCTTGGTTGGCATCCATTTTCTTTCAGGGCTTGGTAAATGTTGTTCCAGGCCCTTCTAGATTTTAGGGTCTGGATTGAAAAATCTGCTGATATTCTTATTGGTTTCCCTCTGAATGTAATTTGATTCTTTTCTCTCATGGCCTTTAAAATTCTGTCTTTATTTTGTATGTTAGGTATTTTCATTATAATGTGCCTTGGTGTGGGTCTGTTGTAATTTTGTATGTTTGGAGTTCTATAAGCCTCTTGTACTTGGTTTTCCATTTCATTCTTCCAATTTGGGAAATTTTCTGATATTATTTCATTGAATAGATTGTTCATTCCTTTGGTTTGTTTCTCTAAGCCTTCCTCAATCCCAATAATTCTCAAATTTGGCCTTTTCATGATATCCCATATTTCTTGTAGATTCTGTTCATGATTTCTTACCATCTTCTCTATTTGGCCAACTTTGTTTTCAAGATTAAATATTTTGTCTTCAATGTCTGAGGTTCTGTCTTCCAGGTGTTCTACCCTATTGGTTATGCTTTCTATGGAGTTTTTAACTTGGTTTATTGTTTCCTTCATTTCAAGTATTTCAGTTTGTTTTTTTTTCAGTATCTCTAACTCTTTATTGAAATGATCTCTTGCTTCCCGTATTTGGTCTTTTAACTGTTGATTGGTGCGATCATTTAATGCCTGCATTTGCTCTTTCATCTCCTCCCTCAATGCCTGCATTTGCTCTTTAATCTCCTCATTTGCTTCCCTGATTGTTTTAATTATGTACATTCTGAATTCCCTTTCTGACATTTCTTCTGCTGTGCTGTCATTGGGTTTTATTGATGTAGTATCTAGGTTTGTTTGGGACATTTTCTTCCCTTGTTTTCTCATATTGGTCAGATGTCAGTGGGAATCTGAGATATTGCAGATTTCCTCTATTGGCCTATAGTGTCCTGGTAGATTTCCAGTGTATCACCTCCCAGCCTTCAGTAGCCTGATGTCTTGGAGGAACTTGATAATGCAGTGCTTCCAAAGAAAGCTGCCCCTAGCCCCCTACTGGTTCCTGGGCTTGGAGCTGGCTCTGTGCGGAAAGGCTCTCTCTGGGGGCCTCCACCATGCAGCTGGCCGTGTGGGGGGAGCCCACCGCCGGAGTGTGGAAGGCTACCTGTGGAAGACTCTAGCTGCCCTGCCCTGCTCTGATAAGCCACCCCTATCTGTGCCTGCCGCCCAGGCCAAGTTTCACCCAGTAGGGGAGACTCACCCCGTGACTCTATTTTTGTCCAAGTCTCTCAATGCCTCCCCTTCTTGAGTCCTGGGTTCTGGAGCGACTGGAGATGCAGTCACCCTCTAGTCCGCCATCTTGGATCACCCTGTGGAAAGAGCCTGCGGGCCGGAGTGGGCAGAGCCGCCGGAGAAGTCTCTGGCTGCCCTGCCCTGATCCCAGAGCCTGCTTACGGATCCAAGCTCTCCGTTGGCTTGGGGACTTGTGGCTGGCTCTATGTAGAAAGGCTCTCACTGGGCGGTCTGTTCCGAGAAGCTAGCCTTGAAAGGCGCCTCCCACTGCTGGGGGCCAGGCTGCTTGGGTAAGTCTCTGACTGCCCTGTCCTGGTCCCTGAAGCCGCTTGCGGGCCGGAGTATGCCGCGCAGGCTCCGGGACTTGGGCTTGTTCTGATCAGAAAGGCTCTCACTAGGGGGCCTGCTCCAAGAACCTGGAGAAGCTGGCTGTGTGGGAGGGGCCCAACACCGGAGTGTGCAGGGCTGTCTGTGGAAGACTCTAGCTGCACTGCCCTGCTCCGATAAGCCACCTCTATCTGGGCCTGCCACCCGGGCCGAGCTTTACCCAGTGGGCAGACTCACCCGTGGCTCTATTTTGGTCCGAGTCTCTCAATGCCTCCCCTTCTTAACTCCTGGGTTCTGGAGTAACTGGGGATGCAGTCCCCCTCTAGTCTGCCATCTTGGATCGCCCCCGGGAAGTTCAATATTAAGGCACTGGAAGGCTTGCTATCTGGTGAGGGCTGCTTTCTGTTTCCAGGAGGTGACCTGCTGCATCCTTTGGAGGGGATGAATGCTGCGTTCTCACATGGTGTAATGTCAAAGGGTAAAGAAGGACAAAAGAGCCCAGCTAGTTCCCTCCAGCTCTTTTACAAGGCACTAATTCCATCCATGAGAAGAGTCCTCAGTGGCCTAATCACCTTCCAAAGGCCCCACCTTCTAATATTGTTGCTTTGGGGATTAAGTTTCAACATGAGACCACAAACATTCAAACTGTATCATTATGCTTTAGTTTTATTTTTTAATTTTTCATTTTTAGTCAACAAATATTTATTGAGTGTCTACTATGTACCAGGTGCTGGATATACTCCAGAGAATGAAATAAAGTTCTTATAGGCATGGAATTCTCATTCTAGAGATCAGAGCAGGACAGAAAAACAAAGAAAAGAGTAAAATGTATGAGTATTTAAGACAGTGATAACTATAGGGATAAGTAAGGCTGATAAGGTCTAAGGAGGTCAGGGGATAGTATGAATAAAACTGGCTATGTGTGGCATCAAAGTCACTCTCCTGTAACATAGCACGAAGGCTCAACAATCACTGAGACAGAAACATGGGGTAAGAAGGGTCACAGTATAACCTAGGACCCTTTGCAAGGCTGGAAGTTGAGCCTGATTATATTATAGGATAACTCAGTGGAAAGAAGTAGAGTCTGACAAAGTGACCTCTGTTTTCCAAAGGAAGAGGGCCAGAGGTCAGAGCTACTAAGGCTCACAATGGCCCATTGCTTGCACTAAACGAGCTGGAGTTTCTTGATTCTATTGATTAATTGGACCTGGGTTCCCTTAGTCTAGTTAGGTACATGCACACAAGTAGAGTCTTCAAGGCCCTCCTGCCAAAAACCTGGCTGAGTATCTCAACTCCTTATCTCCTTTTAAGTCAGGTTTTCATTAGTATCTATCCTCTATTTTCTAAAAATGTAATTGATATTTTCTGACAAGCTTACCACTGTCTTAACCTAGCATTTAACACACTCATTTTGACAGTTGATATCTCTAAGTTATGAGATTTTAGATGAGATTTTTTTTCTTCTTTTTAACTTATGTGGTTTTGTACATTTTCTACCATAAACAAGTGTTACCTGTGAAAAGAAAAAAAATATATAAAAGTATAGTAGCAGATAATGAGATATCATTAAAGATCAACCACTCTCTATCCCATGATCCACTGTTCTAATTTTTTACAATTTCTTTCAATCGTTATCATTATACATACATATTGAAAATTAGTTCCAGGGGTTAGAGGAATAACAAAAGCTAACAGTTTTAAGGGCCTATCATGAACTAAGAATGCATAAATCACAGGAATCTCAATTTAATTCTTCTAATAACCTTAAAAGTCCCCATTATAAAGATGAGGAAACTGAGATTCAAAGAGGTTAAATAACTTACCTGAAACCACACAGCCAGAGAGTATTGGAACTGAGATTTGAAAACAGCTATTCCTATTCTCATTACTCTGTGGTATGTCTACATCATGAACCTGGCATGAAAGAATTTTGGTATGGTAAAGACAACTTTGGAATTCATAGTCCCAGAATTTACTAATATGAAGATTCTCGTGTAAAGGGAATAAAAATAGTCCCTAAACTGGCAGAAAACTTACTGGGAGATTAGAACAGGTTTGACTTGTATGCATGCAATCTTAGATGCAGTGAATTGTCCCTGGGAAAATATTTTCTATAATTGGAGGGTGTCAATCAAAAGGCTTCCACACTAGCCTGAGGGGAACTTACCATACCTTCTTACCGAATCCTAGAGTCTGTGTTTAGCAAAAACTTGTAATCATGCCTGTCCCTCACCATCATACTGTGTACCATGAATAACTTTGTGTCCTTCATTTATAGCATAGTGTTTTCCAAAATTATTGAATGAAGGAAATATATAATTTAAAGAGATTTAGGAGAAAATGGAAGAAACAAGGCACAGAATGAAACCCTTTGAGGAAGCCCTGTCACACCTCCATGAGGACACCATTGGGGACCACCAAGTGATGAAGTAGGCACTGTGTTGGTGGATCTGGGAATATGTACTGACTGAATGTGGTGGGACCAGAATAGTACATAAGTCATTGACTCAGACACAATATCACATGGTCTCATAAGCTCCTGGCTTTGGAACGTCGAGCTACATGTGTAAGAATGACAGGAAATTTAAAATATATTCTCAGGATATATCAAATATATCCTGTCAGGAGCAGGGAGAAAAAAATGGAGTATTCAACCTCTCAGTAGTTCTTGGGGTGGGAAATGCAAAGGCTTTCATTTGATGAACTATGTGTTGGTATTCACACCTTCATCACAAACTATTGTCTGTGATTTGGGGAATTAAATGTAACTCATTGCATGTTCGGATTTAATCTATTTATAGTTAAAAATTCACCATTTACTTTTTAAATATGTCTGACTTTTATTTAATGATAGGTTTGTTTACACCTTTTTCACCATGTGTAGAGGTATGTATTGACCTATGTCTTATTTCTATCAGTGGGAAGTAGAGATTTTATATCTAACAGTGGCCTTTCAGGTCATCTAATGCAACTCTCATTTTACCTATACAGAAACTTAAATCTAGGGCATGTAGTGCACTCATGTATATTTAGTATAAATTTGCATCAAGGCAAGAAGTAGAATCATGGCTCCATCTTTCAACCCAGTATTCTTTCCACTCTGCTGTTTCTCCAACCACTGGAGAAATGCCCACAAGCAGGTGAATTTGTGTAATGAACAACTGTGGCCTCAAAATTTATTTATACTTCAATTTTCTAGGAAGAAAAGCAAAAATACAAAGAAAAATTATGTCTATTAATTATTCACCTCTCACTATTAACACTGCATCTCATGGTGTGCATAGAAGGAAGGTGGGTGGGATATTATTGATTTAAAAATATACTAATAAAATATAGCTTTATCACTGTGTGTGCTTTGCAAAGAAATCCATTTAAAAAATCCTTCCTGTTGAAATGGGACTTTAGATGATGAAAATCACTATTATTTGTATAGATTAGAGAACAGAAAAATTATTATTATTTATTTTAACTGTTGAGCAAAAAAGTACTTTTAGTATGTATTTCATTGAAAAACAATTTATTCATGTATGATTACACAAATGGTGTGCCTCTACTTCATGTACAACTAGAGAAACAATAGTTGTACCCCATTTGTGTACAATGAATCAAAATAAATAAATTTTCAAATAAAACAATTTATTGCTGGACATGGCACATGCCTGTAACCCCAGTGACTCAGGAGGCTGAGGCAGGAGGATTCCAAGTTGATGGTGGCCAGCCTCAGCAACTTATCCAGACACTGAGTAACTCAGTGAGACCCTGTGTCTAGATAAAATATTAAAAAGGGCTGGGGATGTGGTTCAGTGGTTAAGCATCTTTGGGTTCAATGCCTGGTACACTTCCCCCATCCCCCAAATGTATTACCTTCTAATGTTACGTTGTAATTTTTAATGTGTTTCCCTTTGTGTAAAGATAAAGTCCAAATACCTAAAATATCCACTGGTATATAGTAAGCATTCATAAATGTTTATGGAAAATTTGTTGGACATTTTTTAAAGAAGTGACTACCTAATGGTCTAAAGAAGACTATCATATGATGTTTTGTACGAAACTATGTGGCAAGCCTGCTTTTCATTAGGATAAAAAATTAACTTTTTTGATTTGTTCACTTCAAGGATTTTATCTCTAAAAATTCCATTTAGAACACGAAAGAAGGGGTATACGCATGATGTTTCTTATCACGTAGGGTCTCATTTGTACTGATACTACATAGTCTCAGTATATAAAGGGTTCAGTGTTTGGACTTCATGCAGCTCTGTGTGTGCATTTAAGTAAACATGTGAGAAAGACTTGCTATTTAAATAGCTAAGAAACCACATTTAAAATTAACTTTATCTCCAAACACTTGATTTCAAAAACCTAGTCATGAAACTCTGGCACTGGGGAAAAGAGAAATAGAGAGTAATTTATTTCCTTAACTAGATTTCATTAAATGTGACTGTTTACTTGCCTTTTCCATTTGTGATGGACTGACTTTTTAGTTATCGTTAATGGACTCATTTAGCGTTTTTCCCCCTATAGACCTTTAGCTGCAAATTTCTTTTTTATCTTGAATTTGCAGTGAAATATTCTCCTTTTGTTAAGATAAAATGAGTGAAAACGTATTTTATAAAAGGAGAAGTAAGGTCAACATTTAAATATGAGGCCAAAAGAAACCAGAGAGTGAACCCAAGGAAAAATCACACACGTGCAAGTAAATCACACATACCTTAAATTGGTCTGGTCTGCCATCGTATAAAACCATACTTGTTGGTTGTTGTGATGCTTTATTATTTCTAAGCACTTTCATATACTTTATTTCATTTCATCTTTATGCCAACTCTGTGAGAATGTAGGATGGGTGTGATTACCTCCATTTTGTTTTCAATAAAGAGGCCTCATGCAGTTATTTAAGAAAAATGTCCATGGTATGAACAGAAGGACTTGAGGGTAGTTGGATCAGGACCAGGACCAGGTTCTATGATTCCATTCTGGCAGCTCTGTCCACAAATCTGAGAGATGATTATCCCTTAAAGATAGGGAACCCCTCTCTACTCCTTTCTCTAAAGCATGGGTGACCCTGACATGAGGAGAATTTAGCTTTGCAACATGATTTGCATTAGGAAAGAATGGATGGTGGTTCCTGTGCTTTCATTTCTCCTCATTTAATTAGACTCCAGTAACACTGGAAAAATCACCTGTCCACACAATCGTAGAGCCTAAGTTAGACAAAGAAGCAGAAACCTTGGTCTTAGTAGACTATGTGAGAATGTGTTAGAAACAAACATTTTCCAGTTTGAACATGAAAACAAGAAACAGGAGATCATTATTATTATTATTGAGAACATCATGATATGTCACTTGAAGCCAGAGATGTCAAAGACAGTCACACTGATTGAAAAAATAGAATTCTATCCTCACATTCTCCCCTGGACCTCTGGGACTCATCTTTCCTTCCTCTCACCCCCACACAGACATAATGTGAGTCTGCCTACAGACGTGATGAGAAATGGAAGCAGATGCTGGATGAAGTAGGGACCTACATACCAAATAAATGTTTGCTAAAGATGACTTGATTGGGATTCATAGCTATTTATCATGTATAAGAGTCATGGTGCCTGACAAGAGGGAATGTACCAATGGATTTCATGGGATTACCCCCCAAGATTCCCTAGGCCCTGACATTACAAAAGCAAGCAGTTTGCACAAGTGCCTCACAAGGCCATGACTCTACCACTAACAACTCCTGTTCTCTACTATTTACAAGTCTTGAACCATCAACAGGATAGACAGTATATTGTATTTGCTGAGATAATGATGACTTTGGATTCATCCTCTCTATCTCTTTACCCTATGATGACAGACTGGGCTTCATACAATGACTAACCAGACCAAGAACAGCATGGAAGTAACTAGATTATGCTCAGGGTTTTCACTTTCTCGGCATTATATTTGTTTTTGTTTGAAGACTTTGGTTACTTTTTCACATTCTCAGTCCACTTGTGAAGTAGAAGACTTCCCTGGTAAGGCTTCTACATTGACATTTCCTCCAATGGAATGAACTCAAACTGACTGCCTGTCTTTAAATTTCAAATCAAAGTCCAAAGAGAGAAAAACATTTGTCCAGTAAAGGCCACCATGCACCTCTGGTTCAGTCAGTAAGAATGAGACAGAGCTATATCTTGATAATGGCAGCCAGAGATACTCCACTGGCCAGCAGGAAATTTCCTGGAAGATAGTCACTGTACTACTATGAAACAAACACCAAGGGTGTTTCTCCAAGGGTGTTGCTGAAATAAGAATGACAAAAATTCACATTTATATGACATTTTACAAGGTACAAAATATTTTGTATGCCTTTTCATGTTAATTTAATGATAAGGGGGAGAACTTTTCCATTGAGGGGGCTATAAAATAAATACATAAACATCTCTAATTGAATATTGTCACAAAAATTTAAAAGGGCCTCTCCCAAAGGCATTTGTATTATGGGTTAATGGATTATGATAATGTGGGGGGGGGAATGAAACAATAAAAGATGTAACAGCAAATAAAAACAATAGAATAAAGAAAAATAGGAAACAAAAGAACTAAAGATTTTCCCAGCAAGGGTGATGACTAACAAACAAACTTAAAAGAAAAAGAAAAGAAAATGCAAAGGTAGCCACAGAGCTTAAAAGTTTAAATAGTTAAGAGTAAACAGTGCTAGGAATTGGGACAACAAGGATGTTTTCTTTCACATACCAAATGTATTTGAGTTCTGAAGCTACACAAGAAAGGGATCCCACTGAGTGCATGACTTGGGAATTCCAAGACTTGAAAAGAGCCAAGCTAAAGACCATAGAATGAGGAAGAGAGGATGCAGGTGGAAGCGCAAAGCTGGAGAGCAAACACAGGAAGGCCTGGGGGAGAAAGACTTCGAGATCAGAACCGAGGGCCCTGGAAGTCAGCAGGTGTCATGACCAAGATGGAAGCCAAGCTGAGAAGCAGAGGAAAAGCTGCTCATACATTTCCTGGGCTCAGAGCCCAGGAGACACTGTCCAAGCTAGCGGATCAGGTGGCTAACAGGGAGGAAATTCTCACTTGGTGCCAATGGAAATAGGTCTGAGGTCCAAAGAAGCAAAGAATCCACTCTTACAAAGGCATGAAATAGCATTAAGCTCAAGATTGGAGCTGAAACAGAAAATTCCAAGGTTAGGCTCAAAAGGAAAGATCTGTAGATAGGGAGAAGGGGTGACTATAGGGAATTCCTGGAAGCGGTACATCAGCCCTTAACCCTCTATTAATAAATGATCAGAATCTCAGAAGATTCTGTACTTGAGATGTGAATCTAGTTTCTAGTTCCTCCTCTGAAGTTTACACACACAGGGGCTGGATATTCAGTATACGGCACTTAGGTGGACATGACGGCAGCTGTTCAACAGCATCGTCCAAGGCCACTGGTCACAAGTGCCTACCTTAAACCCAAATTTCCCTCCCCCTCCTCTCCTCCTCTCTCCCCAGTCCACCTGCTCTACTCCATTAATCTCTCTTCTATTGTCATTATTTATTATAATTTTAATTAGTGCATTATGATTATATATAAGCAGGAATGAGTTTGATCAAATTATGTGCCTGTATGAATATGGCATAATGAATCCCATTATTGTGTATAATCACAATGAACCAAGAAAAAATTAAAAATTAAACCCAAATTTAAATGAATTAAAGTTAAATAAAAACTTAAAGTCCAGTTCATCAGTCACTTCAGCTGTATTTCAAATGCTTAAAGGTCACATGCAACCACTTACTGGACAGCACACATATAGAATATTTCTATCATTGCAAAAAATCCAACTGAATAGCACTGTTCTAGAGAAAAAGCAAGGATCAGAGGGACTCTGAATTCAAGGTTTTTATCTGGAAAGAGAAAATGCCTCCTGCTGATTTCCACGATAAAGGAATCCTGTAGGAAAGAGGAGGGTTCAATTTTGGAGTCATCAAGTTTTGTTACAATATCCTAATCCCCTCAGTTTTCCTCTGTCTTCATTCCTCTCCTTCCCTTTTTAATATTCTCCACTGCCGAAAGCAAAGGGACAGACAAAATAAACAGAATAAGAAACTGCAGTCACATCAGCAGGGCTTCTTTGAGGACGTAGACAGCATCATTTTTAGTGCCATTGTCTGCTGCAGACTCAAAGCTCTGTGAGTATGTGCAGACCTGTGCATTTCACAGCTCCTTAGAGATCATCAAAACCAATTTAAAAAAAAAAAATCTTAGGATTCTCCCGATATATGCCCCTGGTTTCATACGAGTTCCAGTTGACTGTCCTGGTTATAATCATTCAGTTGACAGAACAACTGATCACTTCTTCTGGACGGAATCCAAGTAGGGGGACACACAGCAGTGGCCAGAGGGAGAACACTCACATGTGCAAAACGCAGGCTCTTCTCTGGTTAGAGAAACAGGGATGAGAATAATTGCCAGAAAAAAAATAATAATATTTCCACTGACAGTTGAGGGCAGTTAGTTTCCCAGGGAGAAGCACTGGTGGCAAAAGGCTTTACACAGGGAGGCCTTTGTCATTTTATGGATGCTCATCTGTCAACTGTCAGCGTGTTTCAAAGAGCCTCTGGCCATAATGTTTTCCTCTGCACCTTTCCCATCATGGTGGCCCAAATCTCCCTGACGAACCATCCGTCTTCCTATTTGCCTAGTCTGGTCACTTACAATGAGCAGAGATGTAGTGGTGATTCTACAGCTGCAAAGAGTGAGGAAGAGGGGCGGGTGGCCTGGAGGGGAGGGCTGCTAGGAGGGGGAGGCTCCAAGAAAGGGCTCAGCATCTCTATGGAAGCACTTCTGCCCAGGGAGGAGTTTTTTTGTCTGTACCGTTGTTCCTCAGGAAAAAAGGGTCGCGCCAAGTGTGAGGGTGGCAGGACAGAAGCAGGAGCCCCAACAAGGCCCAGTAAATCACCACACCCACAGGCCCACCCCTAGGGTTCTGAGTGCTCCGCCCATGTGACGAGATCATTCTTCACAGTTCCAGGTGGAAATTAAGTATGATTGTCTGAGCCACAGTGGTGCACAAAAATTGTTATGATGATTATGAATCCACAGTTATGATCCTGCTTGTTTTATGGCAGGGTATAAATACCATAAATATTTTTTGGCAAGTTGGAAACTAAAACAGTGGTTAACTGTGAACATTGTTAGTTTCAAATTCTGACTCTGACATGCTCCATGTATCTTCCTCAGCAAAATCTTCGGCTTTTTCTCTGTGAATTAGAAACTATAAAAAAATCTACCTTATAATTGTTTGAAGATAAATGAGCTAATGCAGTGAGAGCCTCCTGCACCTTTGACTTGTCTAATCTGGGCTTCTTCACTAACTTCTCAGTCTCTGTCATGGCCCTGCTTAGTCATTTTTCTTGGATTTGACTTTTCTAAACTCTCCTGTCTCAGTTCCAACCTCATCATGCATGGCAGGCTGGCCTTGAGGACAGCAGCTCCTGGGCCTGGCTCTGCAGCCCCTGCAAGCTCCAATGCACAAGTGTGGGACAGACAAACGCAAAGATGAAACGTTTCTCACATTTTTTCCCCTTATTTCTCTTGTTAGTCATCTGTTTATGCCCTTTGCCCATTTCTTCAACAAGGTTTTTTAAATATTGATTTCTGAGAAATTTTTAATGATAAATTTTAATAATAATGGTAAGCTGATCAGAGCTTTATTGATCTATTCTTTTCTCTCATTTTCTCATTTTTCTTATAATTATATAATTTTCTTATAAAATATATAAATTATATAATTTTCTCATAAAAGGGTGTTTTGATGCAGAATTTCTAATTCTGTGCTACATGTCTCTGCTTTTGAAGTTTCTTCTGTTTTATGTTCTAATGTCCTTAATCAGATCTGAAAAATATATAATTTTTCTTTTAGTTTTTTTTTTTTTAATCATAACAAACCAACTGGAAATTTGGTTTTGTAGCGTCTGAGTTATTTTTGATATATGTGGAATTGCTGCTGTGGATTTTGGGAAGTCAAAAAGTCAGACCCTTGTTTTCCCACATCCCAAACCACTGGGTTGTGGGTAAAAGACTTTGGCTTGGACTGTTGACCACTCCCATTTAGTGGAGTCAGTGAGACAAAACAGCAGAAATAGTTTCAAAATTGCTTTAGTGTTTATGGCTTTAACACGGGTCCAGGGGTGTCAGCTGTGGTATTTAGGGTCTGAGGCTACAGCCAACTAAGTTAGTTCTGTGATCAGACCATGACTCATCAACAGCTTGCCCTCATTTAAACTAGAAAATGGCACCCTGATGGGGGCTCAGACCCTTGAATGCACAGCTTGGGGATGTAGACAGAACTTTTGTGCAAGGACTTAAACATGTTTTCCTCTGGATGATGTGGCACAGAGCAGGACACACTGCTTGGGGAGCAAGAGGTAGGCTTGCCCCTAACTTTGACGCCTGGTTAATGCCTCATTCAAATACCTATGGACAGTGAATAACCTTATTAACCATAATAGGTGGCAGTTAAGATAGTTTGATGGGTTTCTGATTAAATGAGTGACCCACCTAAAATCCTTCTAACATGTTTTTCAGTTTCAGTTATCAGAATCGGTTTCTATTATTGGCAACCAAGAACCTAGGTTGCAGTAATGGTGATCTAGCTCTATGCCTCTCTCTCTCTCTCTCTCTCTCTCTCTCTCTCTCTCTCTCTTTCTCTCTCTGCTTTCTCTCTACACACACACACACACGCGCACACACACACACACACACACACAATTTTATTATTCAAATGGAACTGTTAATTCCTCAATCTAGAAACATTTATTTTAGTATATCTTTTTCTCTTACGGTTCTGAAAGCCCATCTTTATGCTCAACTATTTTTTAATACTCTAAGGTATGCCTGTGGATATTGTTCCTGTCCTATTTCTCTGTGTATTCTTGTTCCAGCAGGTCCTCCTTCCTCAGCCCACCTCTGGGAGGCCCACCTAAGGAACCCACCTCTGAGACAGGAAGGACAGAAAATATGAATGGATGCAGAAAGATGACTGCATTGGAGAAAGGAAGCTGAGGCAGTTCCTGACTGATAGTCTCCTTTTGCCCTGAGAAATGGGAAGCTTGGTCAAGGAGACCCAACAACTGACTTCTAAAAACAGTTGACTTTTGAGGGGAACTGCAGAGCCATAATGAGTGTTTCAGCTCTTTTCTTTGAACACAGATCCATTGAGCTCAGGATTGTACCTTTCTTTCATTATAGTCCTGTGGAAAATCTGTAGTTGTTTAGTCCACAAATAAGTAAAACCATTCCCTATGACAGTGCCTGAGTGATCTACATTGGTGTTTATATAAAACAAATTTTTAAGTAGATGGGAAATGTCATGAAACTCCCTGCCAATGTGCTGTCATATTAACTTTCATCAAACTTAATGGCAGAAGATAAGTCAGGACACAGCACACATCATGTCACAGGCTGCATCTTCCTTGGCTTTCTGGCTTGGATGCAAGTGAGCTGTGGTGGGAAAGCAGCTTCAACTTGCAGGAACTCACTTTGTTCTCAGTGAACACATTGGAGTTTGTCCCTAGTTGAACTAGCACGAAGCCTAAGCGCTTCTCAGAGCTTGTCAGCGTGGTTTCACCGTGTGCTGAGCCACAAAGGCTGCGGAGCACTGCTGCATTTTCTTTTGCCAGAGACACAGATGTTGATTTTCCCAATGCAAAAATAAATAAGAAAGAAAGATGAAAAATGCTACTACACAATTGCATGTAAACTGATCAACGGTCTTCAGTATTTAGCGCCGGCAGCAGAATAGAGCATCTAAGAGCAAGGATACCAGAGACGATCTGGTTCAATTCTAACTCAGTAACTTCCCAGTTTTCCTGAACCTTGATTTTTTTTTATATATAATAATTGAATTTGAAGCTAAATCAAGCTCTTGGGACCGTGCCTTGAACATAAATGCTATATGAGTACGAGCTGTTCTTCCATGCACGACACAGGTAGGGCTGGAGGTTTTGTTCATGTCTTTTGATTCTGTGAATGGAACCTGCTGTGCTCTAAGCTCTGTGAGCTCTGTGCAGACTCTGCCTTGTGAGTCTCATAAATCCTTTGCTGCCCGATATACTGAGGACAAGGACAGGAAACCTCGATGGACTCTAACATCCCCCTCTTTAAACCACTATTGGCAGCTCAGAATATGGAGTTTTCTTGTGTAAAGGACACAATTTCAGGATCACAAACTGGGTGTGTTCTTAATGCACAACTGACCTTGTTATCTACCTTTGCCAGAAAGAGGAACTAACTGTAAGATCAATTCCTCCAAAACCAAAGTCACTATTATTGGCACATTCCCTTCAGCTTTAATTTTCTAGTCCTTTGCAGCATCTAGCTTCTTTTAGACCAGCGAGGCAAAATCGTGTTGCTCATTTTGTTTGAAGGGCACAAGAAGTTACACAGGAGTGCAATGGAAATTACAAGTGGCATGAGTGCCTTACTAAGATTTTTAATGGTGAAGATAACAAAAATTGGTTTCTTGAATTGTTCCATTAAAATTCTTATCACCTACAGTCTTTGCCAGAGGACATTGACGTCTTCATTACTGGTTTGGTGCATTCAGGTAGATTTAAAGAATTACTTCCTGAAGAGAATCTTGCCTGGGCCTGGGTTCCCATTTTCAAAGGGAGATGAGATGGCCTCTATCCAAGACTGTTTAACTTTTATTCATCTACCCCAAGATCAGCTGACTTTTCAAACATACAGCTCTGTACTTAACTTGCCACATAAAATAACTGCTCTCCGAGGACTTGTTAGGAAATATATTCTTAAAATCACTGCAAATCAATAGCTATTTAAGTCTCTTAAATGCAAAAATATTGGTCCTGTTGATTTGGACTCCAGGATATCTTTCAAATCCACAGACCCTTCTACCTTTTCTCTCACATTTATTCCTATCCTAACCTCTGGTTTCCACATCTCATCTTAAGTAAATTTTTTAAAACCCAAATCTGATTAGGCCTACCCTTGTGTAAAAGCCTCTAGTGTCTTCTGACTATTCTTAGGTTGAAATCTGAAACTTTCTTCATATTTCATAAGGAACAGCAGTAATAGTCTGGCTTCTGTATTTCCTGTTTTCATCTTAGAGCACTCTTCCTGCCTCCAGCCTCCAGTCACACTGGGCTCCTCCATTTCCCCTCAAGGGGACCCACATGCCCCTTGCCAAGGTACCTTCATATGTGCTATTTTCCCTGACAACAAATTTCCTCCCCACCCCACCCCACTCCATTATCCCCTCTCTCCTCTTGATACCACAATCTCCATTCGTGGCTGCAAAAATCCTATTTCCTTTCTTACCTCAGTTAATGGTCACTGACTTTCTTGATATTTCCATTAGACTACTTATAATAGTTGATAATTATATTTTAATTTTTGAGATTAATAAACATTTGTCATTCTTTTCCCCAAATAAAGACAGTTGCTAAGACTAAATGTTAGGATTCTCTCTCCTGAGCTTAGCATTGTGCTCTGAACATAGTAAGTATTCAATAAATGGGAAGGAAGAAAATGATTGCTAAGGATGGGCAGTTCTTCCATTTCTCTAGGTATTTCAGAATCTATTCTTGGATAAAGTTGATTAATAAGATATATTTATATCTGAAATACAGCCTCTCATTACTCCAACCTACCACATAATTATTTTAACTTAAATATGCTTTGGAATGATTTCACTAGCTTATAATGGGGCTTAGGATATAACCCTATGAAAAGTATTTGCCATAAAGTGAATTGCAACATTATCCATTCTATAAGGACACAGGGAATAAGACTTGGTAACAGTCATGTCTCTTTGGAGTCATGAGTTCCTTTTTATCTTAGGAACACTATAAACAGAAAAATTAATAGCATCTTCTTAAAGCAGCCAAATTGGTGACCCACCTTTGACAGATGTACAGGATTTCATGCCATACTTTTTATCTAGTAAATTTAATCACTGTTAACATCCTACTTTCTTAAACTTTTTATTTTGTCTCTGTTTTCTCACCTCTTTTGAATTTCTGTTTCCATATGCATCTTCATAATCCACCTTAAATCTTTTCCATGCTTAGGTGGGGGTATAAACAAACAAATAAGAAATGTGTAATATATACTTCTCAGCAACAGTTTTGTGCATTTCCCTGGAGGTACCAAAACAATTGTGAAAATAAGGCCAAGGAGTTCTTTTTAGTTTCCTCTATAGCCACAGAGAATCGCTTAGGGCTCACTGAAACTGCTCCCTAGTTGGAGTCAGGTTGCTTCTTTAGTAATTCCATTCATAAATACACATTGGCTGTCTTACAGAGCACTCAAAATCTTGATAATCAAAAGCTTCTTGTGTGTTTGTAAAGCTTGAAAGGGAAATTGAAGCTAATACCAAGGGAGAGTAGAATAAAGTTAGACGTTTTCCTTCAAAAACAGCAGGAGGTCATCTAAAGTATAATGTGATGCACAACTTTAACTTTATGAACCTTTTACTTTTTCTTCTTTTTTGTTTTGCATTTACAGTAAGTAAGGTTACTCTGTCGTGCATAATTACCTTGCTATCTACAGAATGGCTGCCCTGGTGCGCTATGATAGATTAGGCATGTTTGGCATTGTGAATTTCTTATCTGAGAAGATATGTTACAAAAAATTAAGAACTCAATATTTTTACACCTCTGTTAGCTATTTATGTCCTCCCCATCCCACACCCTATGTAATTGTGAAATATAAACAGAATCACCAGAGTGAAAAATGGTCATTTAGAAAAGTAGAAAACGGGAAGCTCCATAGTCTCTGGTTATAGCATCAGTGAAGTCTCTCTGGCAAAAATTGTAAAGAAAATGCTTTGATTAGCCTGTCTGGCTGCCTCCTCTCTGGTGTCTGGGAAGTTCTTGAACCTGTGTCCTTGGTTGTCCCTGGTTCTGAACATGGGACTTTCTTCTTTCTCCATTCTTCTCCATTGTCACATCTGTGGTATGCCTTGGAGCAATGTCTTTCTTTGGGGTTTCACAGTTTTTATATCCTGTTTCCTGCTGGAACAGTTTTGGAGCCCAGGGATTACTTCAGGGACTGGCCAGACTTCTGTAGATCAAGTTTGTGGTTTCTTTGACCATATAATCCTCTCAGAAACTTCGTAGGCTTTTGATCTGTTTGTGCCAATCTGTTCCATGTGTGGATCATCCTGGCCAACAATCTAGTCTTGATACAGTTTTAAGTATAAAAGCTCCTGTCTCCTTTGCCTAAATAGTGGCTCCTTGCAATAACTCGAAAATCACCTCCTTGAATTAAAAGTCACCTCTTAACTGAATCAATTATTAGAAGCTGCTTGAAAACTATGTTGGGCATAGTCCATAGTAATTAAATGGTCATTGCTTCTTATCAATCCATTTAGGATACAAAATGCAATTAAGATTTTCATCCCTGGAAGACCCCAAATTACTTGGTCCTTGATAATTTCTAGGCCACAAGTTAAAAAATGTTCCTTTATATTTCTAATTGCTGATAAGCTGGTTCTGGCCTGAGTTTATCTTTCTCCTTTGGGACTTGACTAAAAGTGGTATGAAGCATCCAATATACACTAACATCCTGAATTTTTTCTATAGTCTCAAGCAGTACATGGTTTGCCTTCCGAAGGTCTGCTGGAAATAAGTTGACTAAATGTTTTGCAATATTTTGCTAAATGTCTACTACACTTCCAAATTCATTAAGCCAATGATTGGTTTTGGGTGCTGCAGATAGCAAATTAGGTTCAGCTGAGAGTAACAGAAATCCCCAAACAATGATATCTTAAACAACACTGTATTTTTCTCACATGTGTGTAATATCTGAGAGTAAGCAATCCAGACTAGCATGATGGTTCTATTCCTTAAGTGCTTAGAGGACTGGGTGCCTTCCAACCAATTGCTATGTTTCCCTAGGATATTGTCCTTGTCCTTATAGTCTAAGGCAAAGTACATGCCATCAAATCCACAATCTAAGCCACTGCACATTTAACAAAGCTCCACAAGGGCAAGGAAGAAATAAAGATAAGTCCCTTCTCCAAAGTGGCATAAAACACCAGAATTTACTCATGTGGCTACACCCAGAAACAAATGAAGTCTTTATTTAGGGTAGTCATGTACTCAGCTAAAAAACAAATGTTTTGTTGTTATAGAAAAAATAAATCTGGGCTTTGGGACATGATGGGAGTTGTTGCTCACAATTGCCTGAATTCAAGGGTAATAGGGATCAAACACTGAGAGGATACCAGACCTAAAGGTAGTGTTCTCAAGATCCACCCTCTATCCTACTGGGCAGGAGTCTGTGGAGACAGATGGTTTGTAGGAATAATCAAGTAGTTGTGTGTGAGACTATGAACTAGGATACAAAGAGTGTGCTAATATGATATGCCATCTGATGGTCCAGGTCTTGGAGACTCAGTGAAAATTCTGATGAGATTCATCAGATTTTCTTCTGTTGGATGTATCATGTAGAAATAAAAGATGCAGTTTTTAAAAGTTTATTAAGAAGCTCTGAACAGTGTGGGTAACAGTAGTGTTTCCTTTGGAGGAAAGTTGACTTTGGAAGAGAATGAAAGCTTTACGAAGATTAGAATGGAGTGGTGGATTGTTTTCTCTAAAAATAAAAAGTTAGGTTGGAGGAGAAAATGTGCTGATCTGGTCAAAAGGTTAAAGTGATTTTGAGAATAAAGATCAGACAAAACTGAAACTCTGGCCAATTAGAGGACAATAGATATAACAGAAAGGGAACAACTGGAAGAATAGAACGTTAAAGAGCAAATTTGAGGAAAATTCTTGTGTCTTCAGACACACACACACACACACACACACACACACACACACATACATGTACCCCTACTACTGTGGACAAGTATATATACAAATATTTATAGATGAATATTCTGATTTAAATTGTATACATGATTTTATAGTTTTTATGGTTGGAAGTTTTGGAATAGTGACATATCATGTTACTAGAAAGATTTACTTTTCTTCAAAAGAAACTGATCTGATATAGGAGATAGGATAATAACTATATGATAATGTGATGGAAATCCATAACCTAGAAGATGGACATTGCATACAAATCCCTCAAAAAGAATACAATACAAATAGAAGGATGCTGAAGAAATGGGGCATCAGTATAGATCAAGGGCTCCCAGATTTTCCAGACTTACAGAAACATTTAAAAGTATTGATTTCAGGACCTCACCCAAGATCTGCCAATAGTTTACTACCCAGGACTCAGGAATTTGTGTTTATAATGTAAGAAACCACCCACCCTCTGATTATTCAACCTGAAACTGGCATTTGGGAATGACAGCTACCAGAGACACTAAATGAGATCAATGGAAGAACACCACTGTCTTAAAGCAGATCACAAAATTAGCATTGA
The DNA here is from genome assembly GCF_902686445.1 of Sciurus carolinensis. Lineage (NCBI taxonomy): Eukaryota > Metazoa > Chordata > Mammalia > Rodentia > Sciuridae > Sciurus > Sciurus carolinensis. The sequence continues at coordinate 72,127,381 of NC_062222.1, read as the reverse complement.
GATCAAGTCTAGAAGTGATGGGAGTAGCATCATCCTCAAACTGCATCAGCTGCACTTTTTCTTTTGTGCACCAGAGTGCCTGCTACAGTCTGGATTTACCTTGATACAAATGCCACCTCCTTGAATGTTGAGGAAGGAATGAGGAAAACATGTACCTGGATTTTCTCTCCTCCTTCCTATTTCCAGGCTTCTATCATTGACTGAATCTAAAGGAAACCAAAGGTTCAAGAGCCTGTGATGTACTCCATCCAGCTCAAGCTTTGGAGAGAAGAACAGATGAAGAAAGGGTGGGTCAGAAGGGACACATGGAGATTTCAGAGGCACCGAAGAGTAGAAACTAGCCAACCTAGCACAATACTACAAACTCATGTGATTGTTCTTCATAACACAATCAAACCTGCCTCCAACCCATGCCCAAAAGTCTTCTTATATAAGCTACATTGCCATTCACAAAGATGGAGCTGGTCTTGCTAAAGAAAAGAAAAACATGCTATTAAAAGAAAATAAAAGGGCTGGGGTTGTAGCTCAGTGGTAGAGCACTTGACTAGCATGCATAAAGTCCTGGGTTCCATCTCTAGTAGCTCCAAAAAGGGAGTGTGCATGATAAGACAGGAAATAGGTATAGCTGCACTACAAACACCTTCACTTGAAATGGATCTTCCACTCACTCTTTCAATAGTCTCTCTAATCAGTCAGTGCTATTTTGGTTAACAGACCACACTCAGAATACTCTGAGAAGGATAAGATGAACCTTTATCTTACAGAATAAATGATGATCAGTACAGATAGAGGGAAGTGTGCAGAAATCTAGATTAGACCCATTTATTAATCTGAGGTTCAACCTTTCTTTTGACATACAAGCATTAATCTTGAGCAGAGAGGAGCAGAAAGAGTTTATTTCACTTTTATTTGCTGGTATTTCCTTAAAGCCAGGCCCACAGCTGTCATTTTGAGATAAAATGGATTTAGTAAAAGAACCAGGGGGTCAGTTCCATTTCTGCAAAGAAGTGCATGGGTAGAGTGGGAATTTATAAGATCTGAAGGTTGGACATAAGGGGTTTCATGAACATCAACCAAGTGCCAAGGATTAGAGCAGTCACGTCATCTTCTCTGGCTTTCGGCAGAAGCAGTCACTGTGAGTATAGAGGTCCTGAACTAAATGTCCCCAGTTTTTCAGACAGTATGACAGGCAGAATTTGATGGTGATGTGGGACAAGCATCAGAGACTATCAAAAGACATTTCTTTGAGAACATTTCTTACAAAGAATTAGCACATGCTGTCTTTTCAAATTTATTAATCTTATATTTATGTGTACTTACCACTGCACTAGATACATAGAAAGAAATTAATAAGTTCTCTGTCTTTGATGTTTATTTGATTAAAATTTACCAATGTATAAACACAATTCTGTGTTGATATTTATTCAACAAATATATATCACTTCTCACGATATGACTGGCATTGTGCCAGACTAGCTACTAGAGATAAAATAAAGATAAACGTTATCGTTGCCTCTCTTTGGGTGCTACATTCTAAGGGGTGAATATGGCACTAATCAAATAGTTGTTGTTATGGTTTGGATCTGCAATGTCCCCCCAAAGCACATGTGTTGAGGCTTGTCCCCAAAGCAGTGATGTTCAGAGATGGGTTTTGAGGAAGTGGTTCCATCATTAGGATTAATCCATTAATGGGTTCATAACTAAATGGACTATGGGGAGGTTGTGGAAACTGCATGAGGTAGGGCTTAGTTGGATGAAGTAGGTCACTCGGGCATGCCCTGGAAGGGTATATCCTGTCCCTAGCCCCTTCCTTGCTCTCTTTCTCTCTTTGCTTCATGCCTATCATGAGGTGGGCAGTTTTTTCTGCCACCCTCTTCTGCCATGATGTTCTGCCTTGCCTCAGGCCCAAAGCAATGGAGACAGCCAGCCATGAACTGAAACCTCGAAAACCATGGGTCAGATAAATCTTTTCTCCTCTAGTTGTTTTTCTCAGATATTTTGCCACAGCAACAAAAAAGCTGACCAACACAGTCATGCAGATTAATATGTAATTATAAATTGTGATACAAGCCATGAGAAAGTGAATTAGAAGCCTTGAGTGATTATTTTAATCCCTTTTTTGCTGCTGTGACCAAAAGCATAATTTTAGAGGAGGAAAAGTTTATTTGGTGCTCACAGTTTCAGAGGTCTTAGTCTGTAGAGGACCACCCCATTGCTCTGGGCCTGAGGTGAGGCAGAACGTCAAGTTGGAAGAGTATAGAAGAGAGTGTTTCACTTACCAGGGACAAAATACATACCTTAAGGTGGGCCTCCAGTGACCTACCTCCTCCATCTACACCCTACCTGCCTGGAGTTACCACTCAGTTAATCCCTATCAGTGGATTTCTTGCATTATCTCACACATGAGTTTTGGGGGGACACCTTATATTTGAACCATAACAGTGATTTTTAACAGGGGGATAAAGTTAACTTAGGGATCAGGACTATCTTCTCTAGGAAAGTTATGTTTCAATCAAGATGTGAAGGGTAAGTAAGAACTCCTTGAGAGAAGAATGTTTCAGTCCTTAAAAAATTCAGGGAGGAGAAAGTTCCTCAGGTACAAAGAAACAAGGTATATTCCAAGATGGCTGTATGATGGGATCCCAGGGATCAAGGAGGAGCAGGAGACAGTGAGGCCACAAGTAGACACCAATGAGATAGTGCAGAGCCTTGTGGGTCTCACTTAAAATCATTTATTCTAAGAACAATTGAAAGTCATGACCTGAGAAGGGTCATGCTATAAGCTATTTTATAACAACATCAATTTGGAGATTGGATAGAGGAGGGAGGGACAGAATGCTATCCAGGAAAGAAATGATGTTAGTTTGGACTACAGTGGTGATGGCTGACGCTGGAGCAAATGAAAGGATCTGAGAAATACTAGAAGCCTAAATGGATGATACTGGGCAACATATCAGATGTATTTGTTTGTGTCGGGGACAACAGAGATGGAGCTGTCAAGAGCAATAGTTTGTCCCCTGCCTTTGCAGCTGAATGAATGGCAGTGTCATTTATTTCTTGAGGTAGTACTGGGAGGGACCCGAGTTACACGAAACCACGAGTTATGTTTTTGGTATGTTGATTCTGAGGTGCCTTAGAAACATCCAGGTGGAGATGCTGAGGAGGCATTTGGCTCGGTGGAAAGGCCTGGCATGGAGTGGAAGAACTGTAAACTGGCTTCCCAACGCCCACTCCCAACTCCGTATTCTTTTGCCAGCTTCTGCCATAGGGATGGATGAGCATAATTTTCAGTTTCTGTCTCTTCTACATATAGCAATGGTCATGGGACAAAGATCTGGTCTGTGTGACATAGGTTCGAGTTCATTAAGGCATTGTTAGAAAGCTTTTTATTTTTATTTTCCTGAGACAAGTACTATTTCACCTCTGCCTTACTCTGTCTCCTTGAGTGTGAATGTGGTACCTGGAGCTTTAGCAGACATACTGATGCTGTAGGAGAACAGGCATGAAAATCGTGGACACTTCAACCATGATATCACAGAATAGGCAGAACATACCCGCAAAAACTATTCCAGACTTTATGAAAGTAAAGCAAAAACCTATTTCTTCCAGCAACTCTGCTTCCTATTGATTGCAGAAAAAGGTCATTTCTAACTAAGATAGGTAGAGTGATAAATTTAACAATCTGCACCATATAGATAACAGCTTGGAGCCAGAGGCCAAATGAAGGCCCAGCACAGATCTTGAGGAACACCAAGAGCAAAGAAAAATAAGTTAAAAAAAAAAAAAAATATATATATATATATTGAAAATAAGAGACTGAGAAAGAGTATCCAGAAAAAAATAAGAGGAGTTGGAGAGAAAATCAGGAGAGTGTGTAAAACAAGAACAGGGGTGGAAAAGAGTGCTCTGAAAAGGAATTAATGAATGGTTGACAGTGTGGAGATGTCAGTGTGCTGAAAATGATCTACTGTGTTTAGTGACGTGAGGGTCACCAGTGACTGGTGAGAGCCATCTCACTGGAATTACTAGAGTGGGTTAAATAAAAAACATAGTCTGAGAAAGGAAACAAGACATACAGGTCACTCTATTGAGGAGTGAGGCAGGAAAAGAAGACGAGAGAGTGGCAAAGGGAAGGTGAGTGGAGAGGTTTTACTTTGTTTTACAAAATGAGAGACTGAACGATGCTTAAATGTGTGGGGGGATGACCATCCAGAACAGATAAACAAAAGAGAAAGGGGTAATTGACAGCATGAGATTCCCAAGGTGAGAGAAACTGGGGAGCACAGCACAGGGAGAGGGATTGGTTTTTAATGTAGAGAAAAGGAATCAGGCAGTAGGAGGAGGGGAGGGAGAAAGTGTTGGGAGTGATATTGGCCAAACTGTTTTATTATATTGTGTGCTTGTATGAATATATAACCACAAATCCCACCATTATGTACAGCTATAATGCACCCATAAAAAATGTGGAAAGCAAAAAAATATGAGCCTCCGAGAAACAGATGAAATCTGATCAATAAGATATCCTAAATACAACAAGCTTCTTTAGGAGGTGGACACTATTACTTATTGGAAATATTGATTATATCATTTACACTATTAAAACAGGGACCCTCTGTAAAAAGGAGGAGAGCTCCTGTGGTGATTTCAGTATGTGCAGGACAAAGATAGCCCACCTGCTCTGCAGCTGCCCCAAGATGGATGTGGCACCTTCCAGGATCTAGCCCTCAAGCTTACTCCTATGGAATATCCTATTCTGCCATATAGTAGCTAGTCTTACTTTGCACTGTTTAACAGTCCAGAATTCAGTCCCCAGTCTTCATTGATAAGTGTGATGGTCTGGTTTTGTGTGTCAATTTAGATAGACTACAGTCTGAGTATTCGATCAAACACCAGTCTAGGTGTTTCTGTGAAGATATTTTGTAAATATGATGGTAGTCTGTATTTAGTAGTCTTTGTGTAAGGGAGGTGGTCTTAGATAATCTGGGAAGACCTGATTCAATCAGTTGAAAGATCTTAAGAGCTGAGTTGAGGCATCCCTGGATGAAGAAATATTATTTGGGGGTAGAAGCTCCAATCCCCAGAGAGTTCCAGGCTACCCTTTGTGACAAGCTGACCTGTGAATTTTGGAGTTGCCTATCAAGCATCTACAATGGTGGAAGTCAATTCCTTAAAATTAATATAATATAATATGATATAATATAATATAATATAATATATACATACACACATATATATTGTTGTTTTTAAATATACATAACAGTAGGGTGTATTTTGACATATTATACATACAGGGAGTACAACCCATTCCAATTAGGATTCCATTCTTGTGTTTGTACATGATGAGGAGTTACACTGGTCACATATTCATATATGAGCACAGGAAAGTTATGTCCAATTCATTCTATTGTCTTTCCTATTATCATCCTGCCTCCCTTCCCTTTATTCCCCTCTGTCTAATCCAAATCCAATGAACTCCTATACTTCCCCTCCTTACCCTCCCTTGTTATGGGTTAGCATCCACATTTCAGAGAGAATATTCAGCCTTTGATTTTTTGGGATTGGCTTATTTTACTTAGCATGATATTCTCCACTTCTATCCATTTACCAGCAAATGTCATACTTTCATTCTTCTTTATGACTAATAGTCCATTATGTGTTATACCACATTTTCTTTATCCATTCATCTATTGAAGAGCACCTAGCTTGGTTCCATAACTTGGCTATTGTGAATTGAGCTGCTATAAATATTGACGCGACAGCGTCACTTGTAGTACACTGATTTTTAAGTCCTTTGGGTATAAACCAAGGAGTGGGATAACCGGGTCAAATGGTGGTTCCATTCCAAGTTTTCTAAGGAATCACACACATATAAATTTATCTCCTTATAACATATTATATACATGTTATATATATATATATGTACATATATATAACAAATATGTGTAATTCCATATAGATATAGATATAGATATGGATCCTCCTGTTTCTCTTTCTGTTTTTGGTTGAATACAACCAGAATAGGCATATCAATAGTGTAGGATCTAGCCTTCAGTATTAGAGCAAGCTGATTTGTCAAAAAATACTAATTGTGTGCCTGTCCCTGCATAGTAAAAAGATGAAACAATTATGTAAAATATTAAAAATACCTGTGTACAGTAAGAAAATTAGAATAAAAATACCAGAACTGCTCAGTGCTCATGTGACAGACTCCTTCTCTTCCAGTAGTTCCTCTCATAGTGTCAGAAGATCTTTCAAAGAAGACATGGAAGTAGGGACAGATGAGTGCTGACAGATGAGTGGAGTTCTTAGCTCCAGGTTAAGAAGCTGTGCATCCTTCTTGCCCTAGGGTCTCTCCCTTTCTCAAGAGAGTCTGAAGTGCTTAAAGCTTTGCTAAAGCTCTCTGTCCCAGCAAATGTCATGATTGTCACTTTTTGCCTTGCTGACCTGCTATTTTCTAAATTTATATGACTAAATAATTCCCCTGTGTATATACACTTGTATCTTTACTGATAGATTTAATACAGTTGCCCAGAGCCTCAAGGCCTGGAGAACTTTATACTTCTGAACTCCCTCTGAAATGATTATACAAATCAACACGATGAGGATAATGATTTCCCCCTATTTCTTCAAAGCTCATCAAAATCTTTTTAAGAAATTAATACTGTGGTCCTAGACAAGAGGGGTTGTGAGTAGTTGGAGGAATATGCTTTCGTATCCAAAAGACACTCTTAGATGCGCCTATTATTAATCTTATGGATAATAATTGGACTTTATCATACAAATCTATACACCTTTTTACGTTTTCTCTTTAGAATCAGAGTGTTTACAACATGCCAATGTCTTTCCTATAGGCTTTGCGTACATTAATTTCTACAGTCCTTATAAAAATTGGGGGCACTTTGAGAAGAAATTATTAGCCCATACTACAGATGGGAAATAAAGACTGAACTTAAGCAAGCCCAAGGTCACATACTAGTAAGATATGGAGCCCTGGGGAGGAGGATCTGACCCGTCTGCCCTTGTACCTTGTGCCTTCCACTACAACATCGATATCTCCTCCTTTAACAATTTGGTATATTCATGCTGAGGTAACTTGGAATTCATAAATTCTTTTTGAACCATTACATATATTTCCTCCTGGAGTCCTCTCTAATATGATACATCCATGGTATCCAAACATGTTAAACCATGTTTTCATTTCTGAACTTCTAAATCTAACTTTTTCTTTATCTGATTCAAATGTCTATCAATTCTTTCTAATTTCTCATGCTCCTCTTTTTACCCCTTGTTCCTTATTCACTAGACCATAAATTCAAAAGATAGTCTTTGATGCTTTGAATTTCAAATCATTCATCAGGATAAAAAGTGCTTTAATGTAGAGAAAAGAATCAAAATTTCGGTCATTATTTTTCATAGTTGATGTTTCACTTTAAAAAGCACTTTACCATTATAAAACACTCTTATTCTATTTATGACTTTTACATACATGTTGTACATGATTTTGTATGACCTTGCAATATCCTTAGGAGTCAGTATGCAGATCTTATTATCTTCATTTTCCAGGCCAAGAAATTGAAATAGAAAATTTAAGTAATTTACTATTTTCTGGCAAAATAGATTAAGCGTATGAAGATTTGTCCCCACTCGGCCTCATTCACTGAATTGGTATACATACATGGAAGTTTAATGGAGAAATCAAGCCAAACAATATCCTGAGACGAAGGGGACAATAACTAATTAAAGCAAATGTACATAATCCCTGAAAGGAAATTATTAACTCTCCAATTAGACCAATCTGAGTTTGGTTGAACTAGATTACACTGTTTCAAAATTTTCAGACTTAGAGTACATCATTTGGCTTAAATTCTTGGATGATTCTGTACACTTCTGTGAGAGTAGGTGTTGGGAGAGAATTCAATGAGTATGCACAGTTATTATTTTTTTTAAAGTAGCTAGAAAATGTCATCAGGTAAAGGTATATTTTGAAATTTTCTAGAAGTTTCATTTTGATCTTCATTTTCCTTCCTTCTCTCTTCCTACATAACTTACCCCCAACAAAGTGCCCCCCCCCACACACAAACACACACACTCAGACATACTCCATAAATAACGCAGCTAGGGTAAGCACTAAAGGATATTAGAACAGCTCATTGGCTTCTTGGATATACTCTCCTTGCCATCGAGTCTTTTTTTGTTTTTTCCTGATGAAAAGATATTTATATTTTGCTCAGTCCAATTTATTGAGGGTATTAATTAAAAAACATCACTAAGGACACCAAGTGTCTAGGAGAATTATGTACAGTCCCTAAATGCGAAGCATTTAGCGTTTACATAAGACCTTTGAAGCTATCCAATGCTATGCAGAAACTTCACACCCCGTGGCATGCTTCTTGACTTCTTTAGGTGTAGGTAGGAGCACATTTCTGGACTGGAGTCTTTGTATGCCTGTGTACACCTCATTTTCTTAACATCTGTATGGATGACATTATTGGGAGCACGAAGATACTTGGTATGACCCACTTTCCTGAAGTTACTTCTATAACAGATGTTTAGGTCTTTTGATTTTGGAAAATAAAAAGAAGAAAAGGAAAAAAGAAAAAAAGTAGAAGAAGAAGAAACAAGAAAGAAAAGAAAAGAGTAATTAACGGGAAATCACCACCGCTTCAATTTGATCCGGATATCCAACCTTCAAAAAAAAAAAAAGTTCAAACCCCAAAACCGAACAACCAAGAAAAACTCCAAGAAAACAATAGATATTTTAAGCTGAAAGTGTTCCAGATCCCTCTGACAAAGAGCCTCCCGAGGATTACAATGCAGTCAATGTTGCTTTAATTAAATTTAATGCTGTGTGAAATGCACTCCAAGAAACTTTGATGAATGACTGGGGCAATTCACGGAGCTCACTAAAGGGCATCCAGCCCTTGCCGGGGTGTCAAGCCACGATGAATTGGTTAGTACAGGCATGTTTATAGACTGCCTCGGGAACCTTGTATCTGTGTGGTAATGTCAGAGATAATGTTATGATTCGCTGGACCTGAGGGGGCTTTGATGACACGGTTAATGAGATGTCCCAGAGAGCGTCCCAGCAGGTTGTGCTCAGACCTCCCACATCAAACGAGGCGGCCCTGCCCCTCCAGAGTCGCTGCCCTCCAAATCCCTCCACTGGGCCTTTCTTTCCTCAGGGTCTTTCCCCTCTATTCTTCCTTTTTTTTTTTTTACTTCTTGGTCCACATTCACTTTGTCTGGCTGTTGAGATTCAAAAGTTGTTAGTTTTTAATTTGGCTTCTTGTTGACCTGACAGTGAACAAAAGGTTTTCTGGGATTGTGTAGAAACTGGAAAGAAAAAAGGGGAAAGAAAGATGCTGCGGAAAAGGTAAAGAAAAAAAAAAAAAAAAAAAGAGAGAGAGAGAGAAAGAAAGAAAAGAAAAGGACTCATGGCTGAGAGAGACAAAACCACCTTACTTAGAAAAAAAAAATGTTTTCTTCTGGACTTTGGTGGTAAATTGTTGTCACATTGCTGGAAGCTGTGTGTGATTGAGGAACAGGAATTTCATTTGCTTTGCTCACATCTTAAAGAAAATTTGGAAAATCAGTTGATAGAAATTAAATATTATCCAAAGTTAGCACATCAGCAAAAAAAAAAGCCACTTATAAGGGACATGGTTGTGTTTTTAAGATTTTCTCCTCATTAGAATCTGTGGGTAGGAAAAAAGTCCTGCTGGGAATTGAAGAAAGTAATGGTAGCTGGTAAATAAACATGCTTGGAATATATCTATCTCTGCAAAAGGTCCCCAGACAGGAAATGAACAGACAGTATTACCTCATTAAAGAGGATATGCATAGAGGGGAACCAGAACAATATCAAATAACAAATAACCTTTTCTGAGAAAGAAAATGGTTTTGTTTATTTTATACTTTAAAGACATTCTAAAATATTTGCCTATCTAAATGTAGCCAAATATTTCCTCCTTGGGGAGAAAGCAGACTTTATTATTAACACTTTTATTATTATTATTTTTACAGAGAAGAAAAGGAAGCTAGGACTCTAATCTTTAAATTTCTTAAATATTCTTGCTACCACCATTTTTCTTGTTTCTGAAGAAATCACTTGAATATTTATAGGAAAAACACACAAAATACTTCCTTTTTTCTATTAAATACTTTTATTTTAGAACTAAATACTATTGAAATATTCTTTATACTTTATTGCTGAAAGGTATTTGAACTATCAAGGTAGAAAGACTTTTGTGGTAAATGACATTTATTTTAGATTATACTTGCTTTTGCCTAATAGCTCTATAATGAAGTTGAAATTAAATCATAGGCACAAAACTGCTACACATGGTTTGGTTGGTTGTTTCCTAAAGAGAACAGAAGAAAAGCAAGAGCTAATCTATTTTAAAATAAGTCTAGCTCCAAGACGGTGTGACGAAATAATCTTTGTCCTCATTAAGGATCAATTAGAGCTTCTGCTAACTGGACTCCTTCTTGAACTATAAAGGACAGAGAATCCAAGACAGATGGATGAAAGAGAAACATATTCCTTGGTTGTAAGTTGGAAAGAGGATTTTTTTAGTTGAAGTATGACTTAATAAAACAACATACACAGTAACTAATTGGATGGCGATTTAGTAAAGAAAATGATTTCAAAATATTAACTTGCTCCTTAAAAGAGAGAGGAAAAATTCAATTTTGTCATTGTCTCAGATGTCTCACCTATAAAAACTTAAATATAGTGAATAATATGTAATATAATTGTATTATATAATTATAACTATAGGTAATATATTATGTAAAACAAAATTATGCAATATATAATTGTATAATTATAAATAGCAATTATAATATTCTCACTAATGAATATTAATCAGTATAATAATATACAAGCCCTAGGTTATATTTCCAAGCTATCTTAAAGCACTTGTGTCAGTTTCATTGCAATATTTGCAGAATTGAAAACTTGGGACTTAATGTGTTTTAAGTGATCAAAGTGGAGCCGTATTTAATAAAGGAACTAGAGGTGTACAATGCCTCACTTACCTAAGAAGCAGTTTAGTAGAAGGTCTCTGTGAAGTGTATGTGCTTTTGATAAATCTTTGCCAGGATCAAAATCACTGTGTGCTAGGACTCAACGCAGATCAGACGGGACTCTCTGTTGCAAGAGACAGATAACTGAACCTGGTGTAAGTAAATTTTTAAGAAAGGAAATATATTGTCTTATGTTAGTAGAAGTATAGGGAGAGATGTGCCTTCAGTATGCAAACAGTATCCTCAGAACCAGCTTTCTCTCTGTTCTCTTCTACATATTATTTTATTTCAGTTCTTCATGATGACAGGTAGCTATAATTCCTTGAACCTCATATTCTTTCCTTTCCAATTTTTGTAACTCATACAGACTTGAGAATTTACTCTCACTTCAGAGGCTTAGGGCATGTACCCACCCTGAACTTACTGCCATCACCAAAAGAATTCAGCACATGCATTGACTTAGGGCTGAATTGTGTGCACCACCCCTAGAGCTGGGGGTAGCGCCCACCCAGACCACATGAGGAGTGCATAACCAAGTAAATATTACCAGCTGCTGCTGGACTATGACAAGTTGTGTGATGAAAAGGCAAATGAAGTGCCCCACAACAGTCCACAGCTCACCATTCCTACAGTAGTAGATAGTCCCTTTCTACAATTTGAGAAATGTTCTGATATAGGTTTGGGCTAATAGAAGTAAAATATAAGAAGGCAATTTCTCCTTAAAATGCATCTACTCCTTGAAATGCATCTAGGAAAGAGCAAAAATTGTCTAAGATGTGTAATGCCTGAGTAAAGTTATGCAAGTCATTATTCTAGTTACAAAGGGTAGTTGTCAAATGTGGGTGCTTCGTCACACCCCACATTTCATGGTTGTTATGATAAGAAAAATTCACTTTAGCTCATAAGCCTTCTGCTGTCACACTTCTTGCATTTTCTTTGGACCTTTAGGTGTTTAGAACCGTAAAGAAGAAAGGAAGCATAGTAGTTGGGCCTAGGTCCTGCTAGAGCCTGCAACTGGACTGAGACAACAGGAGGAGAGCAGTGGCTAAGTGGCAGAGTACCAGGGCAGTTCCATCCCCCAGGCACTAGGAGTGTATCATGTAGTACAGGCAACTGCTGAGTGCAGAAGGAAATTGCAAGTGTGGACAGAGTAAGAAAAAGCAAAGCTGCCTCACGCTGCATGAAGAGAGCATGCACCATACATGCTAAAACACGTGTATTATGAATCCATGGAGTTCAAGAATTTTCTGAATCTAGATCGGGACCAGAAGGCCCTTGACTACAAAGTCAGACCTCATAAGTTTCAAAGAAGGGTCAAGTTAAAACACATAACAAGGAAGAGATAGGAGGCATTGATCTGTGCTTGGCTAGCATATTGATCTGTACCTTTGTATCTAACCTCAAAGAGTGATTTTATAAATGGCAATACATAAATAAGATATTAATTATTTGTTAAAATATTAATGCTTCAGACATGATTACCCTATGTACATATATAACTATATGACTGGTGAGACTCTATATCACATATAACTAGAACAATGAGGAATTATACTCCATTATATATGATGTATCAAAGTGAATTTTACTGTCATGTATAGCTAATTAAAACAAATTTTAAAATTTAAAAATGTTAATGCTTCTCAATAATGACTTTTAAACTAGAATTGACTTGATTATGTTTATTCACCTCATACCTCTCTTTGGTAGCAGGTACATGCTTCAGGCATAGAACCCTGGAAAACCTAAACAACCTGGAGACAGGTATTATAAATTCAGTTTTGACTCAGTGACTGTAAATTCCACAGGTTTATTTACAATGATACTATTTTTCTTTCTTCCTAAACCATTCCAGACCTTCTATATGAACATTTTCTGTTTTAATACCCAAAACTTCTTCAGAATAACAGAAAGACCACTGAGATGTGATAATAATTACATACTCTTATGTAATAATCATGATCATTCAATAAGATAGCATATATTTCATCACAAAACACCTAACACTAATAAGGTCATCACTTAGAAAAATGCCTCAGATTGACCAGTTGCCCAGGCTTTACAAAACTGAGGGTCTTCCTAAAATCATAGGTTGATGAGTATGATAGATTCCCCCCCCCCAAGGAAGGTCTGATAAACTTTGTGAATCAGTTCTACAATTCAACTATGAACTTCAATTCAACTATGAACTATGTGAAGGCACAGACTTACATCATCTTTATATTTTCTTCAAAGCTCAACACCATTAAACTTGAGTAAAATAAATCCTCTTTTAAAAATAGAGGACTTGAAATTCTTAAAAATAGATATTTTGCTAAGTAGTTTCAAAAGTCTCTTGACTATCTTAAGTTGGAGCAAAAAGTTCCTCAGAAATGGTGGTGTTTCATGTGGATGTGGAGACAGGCCTTTTGGGTAGAGGGAGTCGCACGTGCAGAGAAAGGCACAGAGATATGAGTTCTGCATGGTGGTAGAATGATAGGGGTGTAGGGATCTGTGACAGGGGAAAGTGTGATTGGTGAAAGAGGCAGTTGGATAGATAGACAAGAGAGATCTTGGTCTTACCTACTATCCAAAAGTACTTAGTGTTTTCATCCAGCTTTAAAATGGGAACCACTAAAGGAATTTGAGGAAAGAAAAAAAGGATTTTAGTCAACTTTTTCACTGCCATAACCAAAACCCTGACAAAAACAATTTTGGAGGAGGAAAATTATGTTTGGTGCTCACATTTTCAGAGGCCTCAATTCATAGACGGCTTGCTCCATTGCTGTGGACCCGAGGCCAGGTGGATCATCCTGGTGGAAGGTGTGGAGGAGGAAAGCAGCCAAGGAGGTGGCACCAGGAAGCAGAGAAAGACAGTTCCTCACCAGGGACAAAATAAATACCCTAAAGGCACATCCCCAGTGGCCTACCTCTTCCAGCCACAACTTACCTGCCTACAGTTACCACCCAGTTTATCCCTATCAATGAATTAATGCACTGATTAGGTTAAGGCCCTCATAACCCAATCATTTCACCTCTGGATGTTCTAGTATTGTCTCACACATGAGTTCTTGAGGGACATCTCATATCTGAACTATAACAGTACATTTTGTTAAAAGAGTGGAACAGAAAGATAGAACACAGGCAGAGCACCGGTGAAGGAGCCTTTGTTGTGATTCATAATGAAGCCCTGACCTCATTATGGAGAGGCAAAGCCACAGGGATGGGGGAAGATAATGGATACAGAAAATGCTGAAGTTCCAAAAGATTGCTAACACAATGGCATTCTTTTTATCAAAAAAAATCTATCTTGTATGAACCCATAACAGAGTTGCTCTGTTAAGGGACATCCCCATCCTCCGAGCTATCACTCATCTCACCAGGCACTACTTAAAATCCATGGGGAAACGGCCATGCTTTGGTAACTAATGTGAGCCTGGGAGAGCACAGAGTGTCTAGCAGGACTTTGGGTTTCCTGATTTAGGCAGCCTGCTAGATGAAGGTGCTTTTAAGAGTAGGGAACACAGGAGGATGAAGAAGCATGTTCAGTTCTTCCTGCTGGACTTCCTTCTCCTTGCTCCCGATTTTTTCTTTGTTAAATCTTCCCACCAAGATTTTATAATGGAAACTGCTTTGGGCCCAGTTAGGGAAATGAGGTTATCAATGAAAAGTTAATGATCTCAAAGCTAAAAAACTAATATTAACAATTAAAGTTAAGATGAACAGTCATTTTTCTAGAACTATATAATTCTAAATGTCCAAAAGTCAATTTTTATTTTCACATAATTAGTTGCCTATTTTCCAAATATTATTAAAAAAAATTTTTAGAGCTAGGTTCTAATAATAGTACTTACATGGTGTATATACACATATTATGCATCATATACACTATATATTACATATATATTATGACATATTATGTCAATATGCACTTTTTTAAAGTATATTAAATATAACTTGTCTATAAATGTCTATTTCTCCTTTATTCAGCAAATCAAACATCCCTCAAATGTTTACCAAGTGCCTCCCATGAGTTACAGCTAGGCCAGTGGACTTGGCAAACTTGAATCTCTTCTCTCATGGAGTTTACATTCTAGAGAACTGAAAGCAAATCATTTCTTGACTGTGCTTCAAGGAAAAGGTCTGTTGGAAAAGTCAAGCCCTTTGTCCACTGTACCATTCAAACTGGCAGTGCCTGATTCAGTGTTGTAAATTCCAGCAACATGATAGGGATCACAAGGGCCTGGAGAGTTGGGCAGTGACACAGAGAGATGGAGTCATTTGGCCTTTGTGTTTCTCATCAGCATTGCTTTGCACTTTGGATCAAATCTTGACATGAATTGTCAGCCTCTCTTCAACATCAAAAAGGTAATGTATGCTTCAGTCTTATCAGAACTTGGGATGTGGGGCAGGTAAATGATGACCAACTTTGACCACAGGAAGACTGAGTGATAGCAAGAGTGACAGTGAAATTGCCTCCCACTGGGCTGCATTTCACACAGCATCACCTCTCTCTCTCTCTCTCTCTCTCTCTTTCCCTCTCTTTCTGAAGAAAAAAGAAAAGTAAAGAAAAAACCTGTCTCACACCTCAGGTGGGGGTTGCACATGTACCCACAATGTTTTAGCATACCGGAGTCTTCCAGCCATTTCCCTTCCTATCCATCTAAGGCTCCATCTATCCTGCTCCATTTTCCTTTCTTCGTTATTGTTTATGGAATGATGTAGAATCAGGCCTTCAAGTCAAGTTGGCTTGCAGATTTCATCCCTGATAATGTTCTTCTCTCACATCTTCAAGGCTCTATTTCTGTTTAAGTAATTAATAAGATTGCCAAGTATTTATTGAACCTTCTTTTACTTTGCTTTCTTAGCTTGAATCCTACATTCAGCTCTTTCACCTAAGTTTTTACCATTGGCCCAGTCACCATACTGTTTCTAATTCAAGGTAATTATATCTCTAAAGTTCTGATGACTTCATTTCTCTGCTAAAAACTAAATCAAACAAAACCCTTCAAAGGTTTTGCATTGTCTATCATAGTCCATACCAGACATCAATGTTTCCCTACCATTGGGATCCAAACTTCCTTTCTGGTTAAATATTTTTGTATCCTAAGTCCTTTGTGTGGCAATAAGTCCTGCACCTCTACTCTTGCTCACACTGTTTAGAACCATCTACAGTGCCCCTTCTCTGAGTGCATCCACAGAAACTGAGGCTCTCCTGAGGACATCCCACATTCTCTCTGACCTTGAAGTCTCTCAGGTAGGTAGGAAACCAACCATCCTAGTGAACTCAGTTGGTTAATAACATTTAATATTTATTTTCTTCAAATAAAACCCCTAACTTAGAGTTCCAGATTTATGCTACTTTTGTCTCTCATTAGTGTCATGTTCCTAATGCTGACAGAGATGAGATAAAATCTCCTTTCATTCTTGGATCTTGATGATGATTTCTGGTAATGATTTTGACATGAAAGGCATATTGTTTGAATATCTAGTAACCATCATTCTACTTTGCACTTCCATGAGATAACTTTTTAAAGATTCTACAAATGAGTGAGATCAAATAGTATTTGTCTTTCTGTGTTTGGATTATTTCACTTAACAATATGTCCTTCAGGGTTATCAGTTTGCTGGAAATGAAAGGATTTTTTTATTTCAACATTTAATTTAATAATATTCCATGTGTGTGTCTCTTTGTGTGTGTGTGTGTGTGTGTGTGTGTGTGTGTGTGTGTATCACATTTTCTTCATTCACTCATTGGTCAATGGACACTAAAGTTAATTCCATATTTTGGTTATTATGGATAGTGCTCCAATTACATGGAGGTGCATATATCTCTTCTACACATTGATGTCATTGGAAAAACTTCTTTGATGAGAAGGTTTTATTTGGTTCTTTTTGTGCCTCTTTGATTCTGTTCTTCTTCATTTCGCTCCAAATCCTGGGAAGCTAGCTAGGTGAAATGCAGTCCTTTCTCTCTCATTTTTGTTGGATGGCCCTCTGTGAAACATGTGCAGTAAATCCATTCCACAGGTTGTTGAGGATGATTTGGACCCAAATTCCATAGCTCTTATTCTTGCTCCTTTCCCCTCTTCTTCCTTTGTCTCTCCTTGCCATCTTTTCTTCACTTCTAAATCTCCTTCCCTTGCCTCTTAGGCCTTGGATATAAATGCCTCTTACAGTAAAATAGCCCCAGAACAAAGCATTGTTCCTTTTGGTTTTCCAAATCCTTGTCCTCTCCTTTGTAAATATGCCTTTTTTGTTGTTATTGTTGTTACAAGGGATTGAATCCAGGGATGCTCAACCGCTGAGCCACATCCCAAGTCATTTTTTAAAAATATTTTATTTTGAGACAGTGTCTTGCTGAGTTGCTTAGGGCCTCATTAAGTTGGTGAGGCTGGCTTTGAACTCTGCAATCCTCCTGCCTCAGACTCCCAAACCACTGGGATTACAGGCATATGCCATTACACCCACCTGTAAAATATGCCTTTTATTTAAACTCACATTAAATATCCTGAGTGTGCTACTTATATCCTGCTATGATCCTGACTTATGCAACTTCTTGTCTTACGATAAGACTTTTCTGATGCTGTGTGCATTCCCCAAAAGGTAAATATCTGATTTGGGAACTTCTCATGTGAACATTTTATTATGTATGCCTAGGTTCTTTGTTTCTTTGTAGCTAGCAGATAAACATTTTCTGAAGACCTACTTACAAATAAAATCCTTTATAAAATTCCAATTCCATGGGGTACCATTAGTCATGCTCAGTATGTATAAAAAAGTGTGAAGGTTTCTCCTTACTTTTTATCAGCAATGAGAGATTAGCAAAAACTTGTTGAGTGACAGCTGATATCAGGTTACATAAAATCCCAGGTGAAGCCAATATACATGATACAATGACTTCCAGCCACCCCAGGATAAAAGAGTGGAAGTGAGTGTGGTCAGGAAGGAAAGTAGCTAAGGGGTCCCATTTCTGCTCAGAGACTGGCAAAATGGTCATAGCTGAAGTGAGTGCCTTTAGGTTCAGGCAGAGTTGGTGGAGTCTGACTAGTGGGTCCTTAGTATATGGATCTTGACACATTGTGTTGGTGGTGTCCATGAGAAACAGAAGATGCTTATATCTTGATTTTCCTAGGCCTCTATCAGATTGACTAAACAGTCTTGAGGAAATTTGCTATACCACCAGTGTCCTCACCTGTTAAATAAGGTTGCTATTGCTGTAGAAGTGGTTTGAAACTTGTAGAAGCAGTTCCAAGTGTGAAGAAGTGATGCATAAAGGTAAGTATGATGGTTTTCAAATTTGTTATTTTGGTATTTTAAGTGCTAAAAGGAGGTTCTTGGAGAAGTCTTTCTCTTTCATAAATCCAATCAGAAATGTTCAATTTCTGCACACACGAATAGGCAGCTACAACTGGGAAAATGATTCTGTGATTCCATACATTCCTTTGACAAGTCACAAATGGGTTTTAGTGACCAGCTGCAGCTTGTGTGTTAAATTCAAATAATTCATTCTTGGCACAGTTATTTTTCACATTCCCTTGCATTAGTGGGAAAAAAAACATGCTGCCTACCATTATACATTGTAAAAACGATAGATTCTCTCATATCTGTCTGGAAAGGATATTGAATACTAAATGCATAAAGTGAAAATGTCAATGAATTCAACAATATGTTTCTCCTCTGATCAGTAGGGGCAAACCTTGGCTCTTTAGTCAGCAGATCTGCTAAGACCTACAGGGAATTTTCCTGTCTCATAAACTACAGGAAATGTAAAACAGAGATGATTGTTGACTATTTTCCAGGTACTCAAATGGTAACTAGTTTTCAGAGCTTAGGTTGATCTGGAATTTTTGTCCTTTCCCAAGGGTCTGGAGCCACTAATAATAAAATAGACAGCTCCTCAATCTGCTTGGTACACCTCTGGCTTTCAAAAGAGAAGTTTTCTCTTTAATTTCAAAGGATGTTCTACATTGGATTGAATTCTTGTGTTGAAGGAACCAGTTTATCTATTAGCATCCTGAAATCCATTCAAAAAAGAAATACATTTTAAAATTAATTTTATCTTTGTGTTTTTTAAAGACTGTGATCCTTTAAATGTATCTTAAATGAGAAAAGCCCAATTGTCCTGAGCAAGAGATGTTTCTAGATTGCTATTATATGATAGGGTTTAATATTATCACACTGGAGGTAGTCGATGGACAAAGATCCTTGAGTACTTCCACTTAGTTCCTGACTAAATCAACATAGACTTTCTACTGACCTAATTAATCTTAAATTAAGCATGCCTACTGTTTACTATGATTACCTCATCAGACAAGCAGTCTCTGCATCTATTTTTCCTTATGGTGAAAAAGGTTCCTTATGACTTCAAAAGTAAGTTTTCCTCCTTTTAAGCTCACTTGTTTGGCTATTTCCATCCAAAATAAATACTTTTTTTTTCTCACCCACTGGCTGTTAAAGACCAAGTTGTGTCTTCAAAATCATGTACGCCACTCATGCAGACCCTTGACTTCATTGGGAGCTATGAGTCTTTGAGGGCCTGGTTTGACCCTGTGCCTGTGCTTGGTATGTAAGTATTTAGGTAATGTTTTCATTTCCTGACCCACTCAGTATCATTTTTTTGGCAAAATTCATTCACTTCCCTCATATTTTCCCATCTGTTATATTCACAAGTCTTATTACTGAGTTTATTTTCCTTTGATCATTTTTGGTTTGCATATCATTTTCCAAAGACAGTGTTCATACACACACACACACACACACACACACACACACACACATGTAAACCAAAAAACACATACAACATTTGGATTCCTCCAAAGTACATTATCTGGGAAAGCATTTAGCTTAGCTTATAAGATAAGCACATATAAATAGATTTTGCCATTATACCTATCTCTGTGATGCAAAATAGGTTGGTATTTTGCTTTTATAAATAGAGGCAGTGTTTTCTTTATTTCTTAATTTTTTGAGAAAGATCTTGGTATGATGGAGAACTAATGATCTGACTTTTCTTCATTTATCTTTCTTTAGGTCTAATTCTGGGATGTGATCCAGATGAAGAGATTTTTCATATTTTCTTTTGATGAATTCATACTTAATTTCTTTTTGTCCCCAAATAACTGTGTTTTGAAAGCATTGTTAGCTTACCCTCTTGAAAGATGTTAGCATTCAAGAAAACATCAAAGTGGGTATCAGGCATCTGCAGACTCATTCTGGATTCCAGGTGGATATTTGAGGCACAACAAATGAAAAGGCCTATTTTAATATATTTGCCTGCCCTTGTTTTCTCACTTGACTTCCCAATCTAATTTCTTTGCTGCCAAGGGTTCTCACTCATATCACCATTTAAAATTTAAAAGCAATATATATTTAAATGCAAAACAATGTGTGTATATGGAGACTCCACCACAGTGGAAAGTCTGACAGTGGGTTTCATTTCAAAGAGTTCTGGATGATCTCTCGAGTGGTAGAGCCAGAAGTAAGAAATCTTAACTCATTCCAAATGACTGGAAATAAAACAAATATTATTTCCTGTCTGATCATGGTCTGTATCTTTCCACTTTAGTGAAAATTTTGTTTTCATTCATTTGTTCTTTGTCATCCTCCTTTTGAGTGACTATGGTTGTTGTGAATAGCACAGAGAACAGTTCCCAAATTTATTTTAGCAGTAGGAGAAGTGATAAGTCACCCATTCTCACATTTTGAGGAAACTGAGAATTCTATTAATAATGTGCATGCATTTTAGATGTTCCTTGAGTCTCCCTAATGATTCAAAACACCCTTCTGAAATCTTACTGCTTTCTGGAATGCTAATATAATTCAAATGGGAAATTTTCCATTCAACATCCCATTTTATCAATCCACTCAGGAACACCCCAGCATGGTTCAGTTACACAGAAACTGCTACTCACACAACTTTCTGCCACAAAGGCTAACAATGAAGTCAAATGCGCAAAGCTCAATAAAAATGGAGAATATTTTATATGATACAGAATGAACATATGCCAAGAATTTTTGTATACTTTGTTGTATTAGTTTTTTGAATACACAAGTAAGTTTGTGTCTGAAGTCAGTAGTCAAAATGCGCCCCAAAAGCAAGTAGCAAATTATTTTGGCAGTGAAATAGAAGAGTGAAAAACAAAAGTATAACTTTGAATGTATCTTTTACAACTGCTCTTTGGTTTGCTTTTATGTGTCTTCAAAAAATTAATATTCTGCTCTTTCCTGTGGAAGTAGGAAGTAGTTAGATGAAATAAATTTACTTATTTGTCATACATTTTTGCCCTCTTAGAAATTTCAAAGCTAATTATAGCATGATGTGTGTGACTGAGGTATATGTGCGTGTGTGAACCCATACAGTGTGTGAATGTCATTCTCATTCTTGAAAAATTATATTATATGTGAATAAATAGAAATGAAATCATATCTTAAATGTTCCATGGAAATTCAATGTAATGTAACGCCCCTGGAATTATTTTTAAGTGAAACCTACCTCAATAATGTAGTTACTTCCACAGATATACTGGATTTATAGATGGAGTTTTTTTTAACACTATAATTTCTGTAGTTATAGCCATGTGAAAATATTGATAAACTCTGAAAATAAGAAAACTGAAAGAGATGTAGAATATTTGACATAATCTTCTAGAATTAGTATCCATATTTCTGCAGCTGAGCAGGTGTTAAAAAGAAGTGTGATCAGGAAGCTCAGCCACCGTGAAATAATAATAATGTGCTTGCCCCTTTCTTTCCCCTTCTTCTATCTTTTGGTGTCCGTTTTTGTGCCATTTTGGCACTATGGAGGGACTGAAATTTTATTGAAATTTCCAGTAAAAACAGGACAAACTATTGATATACTTGAAAACTCAAAATAATTATGCCAAATGAAAGGATCAGACCCTTATGAGGACTGTTTTATAGAAACAGAATAATTCACCAGAATGAATCAGTCATAATATGGTGATGACCTGTTCTGGGTTCATACCACCCAAACACATGAGCCAAAAGAACTATTTAACATTGTCTACCCTGTAAAGCCTCCAAGGTGCATTCAAACTGAAGTTTTATATTGAGTAAAATGCATAGGAGTAACCATATGGAAAAAAATCTCAAGCATTACTTCACACCATTTAAAATTAACCCAAATGGAACATAGACCTGTATGTAAAAATTTTAGAAGAAAACGTAAGAGGAAATCTTAGTGATGTTGCATTTGGCAAAGGTTTCTTAGATATGACATTAAAAAATGGTAGAAAACAATAAGTTGTACTTTACCAAAAGTAAAAACATTTTTGGAAAAAATACAAGGTAAGCCACAGCTTGGAAGAAAATATTTTTGCAAATCCTAGCCCCTAAGGACTTATATACAGAATATCTAAGGAACACTGAGAGCTCTAATAATAAGACAAAGCCACCCATTTTATAAAATGGACTACAAATTTGAAAATTTGAAGAGATACTTCACATATGCCTCTACCATAAAAGAAATAAAAAGATATATTTGGTTGACAAATAACCACAAGAAAAGGTACTCAGCATCATTAATCATTAGAAAACTGTATGTTAAAACCACAGTGAGACATCACTATTCTACAACTAGAATGGCTAAAATGAAAAAGATTAAACTTTTGGAGTGTCAGAACTCTGATACATTGCAGATTGGAATGTAAAATAAAAAAGCTACCCTGGAAAATAGTTTGGTGATTTCTTAAAAAGATAAACTTACACTTATGCAACTCAACCACTCCTCTTGAGAAATGAAAGCATGTTTTCATATAAGGATTTAAACACAACTGTTTAGAAGCAGCTACATTTGCAATAACTGAAACCTGGAAACTACTCAACTGTCCTTCAACAGACAATGGAAAGGAACTCAATAATAAAAAAGGAGCAAACTATTGATATACTTGAACACTTAAAAATAATTATGCCAAATAAAAGAAGTCAGGTTTTTAAAAAGTACTTACTGCATTATATTTACATTTATATAAAATTTTAGAAAACACAGATCCAATCTGTAATGACAACAGTGGTAGCCTGAGATGAGAGTAAGGGAAGAGAAGCCTTAGGGAGGGATTTCAAAGGGTTACTGAGAAACTTTTGAGGGTGGTGGCTGTATTTATCATTTTGAATGTGGTGATCATTTTATGGTATGTCCATATGTCAAAACTCTTTAAGTTGTACTAGATAAATATGTAGTATATTGTTTGCCAATTATATCCCAATAAAGCTGAAAATTTTAAGCATATAAGTATAAAATATAAGTATAAAAATTTCTGTATTACCTTTAGGACAAGTTTTGAAACTAATGTGAGTACTAATGGTGACTTTGGAATGTTATTTCCAAGTAGTACACAGTATGCAGGATGTTGCATTATGAAAGGAAACATCCATCAGTGACTATTAATGTGGCAAACACTTGTTTGAGTAAAGTTTAATTGAGTAGCAGGATTCTCAGAATCACTAATGGCTATTACAACTTACAAATCTAATGCAATATCTAGTGTCCGACTTTTCCCAAAATAATTTTACCAGAGAGCCCTTTATTAAAGAGTCCCATGGGACTAGTGTTTCATGAAACCCACTTGGGGGAGTGTCACTCTGCTAACATCTCTAAGAGGACAGAGTCCTGGAGGGCTTGATTTTTATTCCCAGCCTGTAATTCTTTGGTTCCCAAAAGTCAAATTCACAGAGGTAGAGTATACAATGGTGGTTACTGGCAATGGGCAGGAAGTGGGAAAGTGGTTAAAGAATGCAAAGTTTGAGTTACACAGGAGGAACTGTGTAATATCTTTTGCCCATATTGGTGATTATAGATAATAATACACAATATGTTATATGTTTCTGTACTGGTTAAGAATAAATCAAATGCCTTCACCATAAAGATAAGTATACAAGGCATATATGCTAATTAGCTTGAGTTAATGATTTCCCATGTGTATCAAAATATACACATTATACTCCATAAATATACACAATTATTTGTCAATTTAAAAACTAAAAAATTTCAAGTTGAGTGTTTATATTCAAGTTTTTCACTTTACAAGTAGATAGATCTACATGTCTATAAAAGAATCTGCTAGATTCCATGGGAGCATCAGATATTGAACTGTAGTTTTAAACCAGAATATTTTGTAGCTTGGAGGTTGTTCTAAAGTAATGGTTCATGTTTACCATCCTGAGCCCCCTGACTACATTACAGTCACTAGAAAACTTTTATCAACAATTATTCTTACCTCTTGCCCTTCCTTTTTCTTTGTATAATTTAGTCCAAAACATTTGAGCCAAAAATATACATAGTAGTGTGGGGGTTCACAAGGGGCGCCTCAGTGGTACAGAATGCTGCATTTCACCAGATGGAATGCAATGAGGAACTCAGAGCTCAATTTTGTGCTGCTCTTACCTCAGACGCATGACCTAAATCTAACTATGAGGAAACATCAGACAAATCCAAACAAGGGGGCACGTTATAAAATAACTGGACTGTAATCAGCAAATGTTAA
Source organism: Sciurus carolinensis (assembly GCF_902686445.1). Lineage (NCBI taxonomy): Eukaryota > Metazoa > Chordata > Mammalia > Rodentia > Sciuridae > Sciurus > Sciurus carolinensis. The sequence goes on along the minus strand of NC_062222.1, from coordinate 72,102,869 downwards.
ATTCATAAAAGTCAAGCAAATAAGAAAGAACTCTTCCAGGCTGAAGACACTACAGACATGACAGCTAGAAGCTAAGCCATAAAGGACATTATTGGGACAACTGGTGAAACTTGAATGGGGTCTAAGGATAAGATTATAAGTATCATGGTAATTTCTGTTTGTATGCTTGCTTTGTGGTTTTGTAGGAAAATGTCCTAATTTGTAGAAAATGTGTATGATAAGGTGTCATGTCAGAAAGTTATTCTCAAATGGTTCAGAGTTCAAGAAGTCCTTTATATTGTACTTGCAACTTCTCTGTAAGTTTGAAAATGTCTCAGTATTTAATTTAAAGATATACCCCTGGAATAAAACAGAAAACACATATTTATATATACACACATGTATACATAAAAGCCTTACCTTCAGAGGCCTAAATGCCTATATAAAAATTCAACAATTTTTAGACATTTTAATCATTTATTATTATTCTTACAAAGTTCCTAAGAAATGCAGATATACAGTTTGAGCAGTCACTTAGAAATCATTTCATCTACCAACTCTCCACTTTGCAGAAAATACCATTTCCTCAAGGTCAAACAATCACATACTGATAAAACCAGTGTAATGTTTTTGACACCTGAATTTTGTGAAGTACTGGCACAGGTTATCTAAACAAACTGGCACACAATAAACAAAATATTATTATTGTTTTAAAGAAAAGCAAATTGAGGTTTATAACAAGTAAAAGTTGCCAGAGATCATATAGGTAGTAAGAAATAGAAGAAACACTTGAATCCAGGTCTGTCTGGATTCAAAGTATGAACTCTTACTATCACACTATGGTATACCTAATCAGTAGTCAGTGGTGATACACATTTTTGAATTAAGGAAAATGGAATGTCTCAAGTGCATGTTCATAGATGACTTTTCTGTAAATTTTCCAGTCATATTAAAAAAGGTGACAATTTAACTTAAATGTTGCATATAGTAGTTTGTTATTATCTATGCTCCTTTTCTTTTGCATTACCAAGCAAGTGTTTAGTATCCCAGTAGTAAATGCTAAAGAAAGCTCTTTGAATCCCTGTGTGTCAGTGCTCACCTGTAATCCCAGAGACGTGGCAGTCACAACACAATTCTCTTCAAGAACTAGTGGAGCTTCCAGTCATACCAAAAACTAATGATCTGAAAAAATGTTTTACATTCTTACAGTAGAATACTTCTCTGCAATATAAAGGAACAAAATACTGATAAAGACAACACTATGAATAAACCTCCAAGACATCATGCTGAGTGAAAGCCAAATGAAATCTGTACAAAAGAGTATGCATTGAGTACCACTGACACAGAGTTTTAGAACAGATATATTTATGTTGAAAGAAATGAGTGCAGCGAGGGGATGGCTGCAAAGGAACTTTTTGAGATGACAACGCTGTTAGGGATGTCTTGATAGAGATATTGGGTCACATGGGTGTATGAATTTGTCAGAAGTAGAATTCTAACACAAGGTCTCCACAGCTTATTGTAGGTAAATTATTCCTTAACATAAAAGATACGTGATGGAAAAATATGATTTTTTCTCCAAGTTCAAAGGCGTATTTTCAAAAGTCAAACACAGAACTGAGTGTGGTGGCATACCCTGTAATCCCAGTGTCTTGGGAGGCTGAGGCAGGAGGATTGCAAGTTCAAAGCCAGCCTCAGTAACTTAGTGAGGCCCTAAGCAACTTAGTAAGACCCTGTCTCAAAAATAATTTTCAAAAATGGGGACTGGGGATGAGGCTTCATGGTTGAACCCCTCTGTGTTCAATCCCCAGAAAAAGTCAAACACAAGTAACTAAGAGCACTATCATGTTCACATACTATCTTCTATTTTTATTTTAATTATTTCTAATATAGCAACCTTATTATTTATCATATTATATCTCTCCCTTTTAAAAAGAAGTATTATATAAATGCATGTTGGCATACAATCACCCTTATGCATAGCAAAATGGACAGAACTCTAAAATGTAAATTTAAAAATTCAGAAAAAAACTTCAAATATCCTTAGTCTTTAATCACTCAATCTTATTCAGTTACAAGAGTCTATCTGAAATATTTCAAAAAACAAATTCCTCTCCTGGTTTTTTGCCATTTCATAAAAAATTTATTTTCTTTTGAAGAATGAAGAAGCATTGCTCAAGTGAAATAACTTGATAGTTACTTGACAATAATACTCTGAATTTAAGGGTTTGTGGTGAAAACAGCTATTCCAAATTCTCCAAGTGCAACCACTCTATAGAATTCTAAACTTTCTTGACTTACATAATATTAAAGTTGTTTGAGGGTGTATGATTAAATATAAAATGGGGAAACATGGAGTTTTAAACAACTATTATTGATCATGCTTAACCTGTAAGGAAAGGCAGAGATTTTGTTTGGGACAATCCTTAGAATTATTCTGATACATGGGATAGGCATGAACTGAGTGGGAACATTCTGTCTAATAGCTTTATCTCTCTCAGTAGATGTGAAAGTTCAGTTACTATAGCACCAAAGAATGTTCACAGTTGAGTCAGACTGACCTCCACTTTGCTCAGGATGAAAGGCATGGGCCACATTCAGTATGGAACACATTTCACAAATCCCTACTTCAGGCGAAGGGGCTACGGTAGATGCTGCTCATTCAGAATGCTTACAAAACCATGAAAACCTCTATTCCTAGGACTTGTTCCTGTTGTTTTCTGGTCATTTCTGTTACTTTGTAAAGAATAACTTCAAAATCTATTATATAACCCCACACAACAGTTCTTAAGACTAGGAAAAATTATATTAATTCCTCCAAACTAAATTTACCTCTGCAAGTTTTAAGGAGAAAAAATTCTAATATAAAATTAATCATAAAATTTCCTCTATTGTGTTTTACTCTTGAGTTTGACTGAAAGGGGTAAATTTTTTCTCTGGCAAGTACTACTATGGTAGCATGAACAGCACTTAGCTCAGCTATTTCCTAAAACAAATATGCAGTACAGCCATTGGCTAAGGAATCAGCATTTGTTTCTATTCCATAAGTTTATATGTTCAGTGTCATAAAAAGAGGAATGCACTGAAAAAGAATTCCTCACCTAACAGATTGGCAAAAATATAAAAGTTTGACACCAGACTCTATTCATACAGCTGTAGGGAAAAATGACACCTCACACATCACTGGTAGAGCTAAAATTTGCACGACTTCTAGAGAAATCTAGCTCTCTCAACCAAAATTATAGTCATATTTACTCTTTGCATTTACCCAAGCATTTGATGCTGTAAATGCATAAAATTTTACAGTAAATGCATTAGGTTAATTTTATTCCAGTAATCCTACTTTTACAGATCTATCCTACCAAATAACAAAAAGACACACCAAGTGTGTTGAATGACATGTATACAGAATTATTTGTTACAACATTTTTTACAATAACAAAAGATTGAAAACAACTGAAGGGTTCATTTTTTAGGAACCTTTGAATAATCTCCATTATAAGCACACAATTAATATTATACAACTTTAAGAGAACTCTACCATGAGACAGAAAGCAGAATATATTGTTGAGTGAAAATTACAAGATATACAACATGTATGGATAACTGAACAGCTTCTGCAAATTCCAAAAAGATGCAGTAAAATATGTAGTTGTATTTCTTTATTCTTGCCAGAATTTTTCTTGTTGTAAGTGATGGCAGTTATAAGACTAATTTTCTATCCTTTTATAAGAAAATGCATATTTTTCCCCATTTTCCTATTGGGTTCTAGGTCTTTATTGACTTGTATATTTTTTAAAAGAATTATTTTGTTATTTACATTTGATGTGAACATATTTTCTCAGGTTCCCAGTTTATCTTTCAATTTTGTTTTGGGTAGTATGTACCAAACAAAAGATTCTGAGTTTTATGCAGTTTAATTCATTGCCTTGATGTGTGTACGTATGTGTCTGTCTCTGTATCTGTCTGTCTTTGGGAATTTGTGTCATTTTTGACAGATATTTCTCATTTTGACAATAACCAAAGACAAAACAAAACAACACAGGCTCTTTTTCCTTCTAGTACTGTAAATTATTTCATTTTTAATATTTAAAAGTTTCATACATCTGATTTTATTTTGAGGCAAAGTGTTAGGTAGAATTTCAAATTCATTTTTATTTTCTGTAGAACTCTCTTTGTAATTCATTTCCCCAACTAATTTAGAGTGACATCTTCAATATGCATCAAATTATTATATATACTCGTGTCTATTTTGGAACTTCTTATTGCATTCAATTGACTTTTCTATTCATGCCCATATATTTTGATGTATATAAAAGTTATTCTCCTTTCATTGTTTTCATTTCTTAAAGGTTTTCTGGATGCTTTTTTTTTAACGTGACATGTAGAATCAATATGTCTTATCCATTTTAATTAGAATTGTATTTAACTCCTAGGAAACGTAAAATGCCTTCCACTGTCTTCTCTCATCATTTAAAATTTTTCTTTATATAAATTGCTTATCTTCTTTCTTATGATTATTCCTTCATCTCTCTTGTTGATAATATAGCTGTCAATCTATGTTATGATTTAGATAATAAGTGTCTCCCAAAATCTTATGAGAGAAACAATGCAAGAAAGTTTAGAAGTGAAATGATTGGGTCATGAGAACCTTAACCTAACCTCCGAGAGGGTTTAACTGGGTAGTAATTGTAGGCAGGTAGGGTGTGACTAGAGGAGTTAGGTCCCTGTGGACATGAGTTTGGGGTATATATTTTGTTCCTGGTGAGTGGAACTCTCTCTCTCTCTCTCTCTCTCTCTCTCTTTCTCTGCTTCTTGGTGTCCATTTCCCCAGCTGCTTTCCACTGCCATACTCATCTGCCACGATGTTCTGCATCACCTTGAGGCCACTGGAATGGAGCCAGCTGTCTATGGACTGTGACCTCTGAAACCATGAGTCTAAAATTGTTCTTGTCAGGTTTTTTGATCACAGTGATGAAAAACTGACTTTAAAAATCAACAATATTATTTTAAACTTAAGTATATTCTTTGTCATTCATTTGCTAAACCTATACAGATACCATCTGAAACATTTGTCAACTAGATATTCTGATTTTTATTTCTTTTCCCATGGACTATGGACAACATATCTCATATGAAATACCTGTGGTCCCATGATTTCTTAGCATCTTATTTTAAACAATCATGTTAACTCTATTATCTATTACTATATTTAATCCATATACTATCTGTATGGATTCTACATTTTCCCAAACTAAGCTTCAATAAATTCTTTGAAAATTTCTTTCCTTCTTTGAACTTGTCAAATATCTGTCTTGTTATATGAACATAAAATGGATGTAAAGTTTTTTTTTTAAAAATTGAACCTGGCAAAAAAGATAGACTGCATGTTTTTAGTATTTAAATTTCAACATATATAAAAATAGCCTGCAGGGAAAGGAAGCAGGGACCATGACTGGTCTTATAACTGCATTCATGGGATGCATCATTAAACAGTTCTTAATAGGACAGTGAGCCTGGAAGTCCTAATGATAATCTTTCCCATAAGATGACTGTGAGGACTATGCATTATATATATCCACTTGACATGACAGGTATACTTAGGGAGACTGAGGAAATACATAGCCTTCAGTTAGCTGTTTGTAGTAATGCAGAAATTAATGCCCCTTCATTTTTCTGCTAAAGTCCCAGAATTTCAGTGTCCTCTTTTCTATTAAGCTTACTTAATTCACTGCATTTTCACCTTCCCCTACTCTAAACACTTTTATACTACTCCATCTCATGTTATGAGATGTATATGCAGTACTGTAGGATGCAGAACTGTTAGGATTTGAATGTGGTGTCCCCCTAAAGCTCACGTGTGAGACTATGCAAAAAGGTTCAGAGAAAAGTGATTGGGTTAAGATTGAGTCTTAACCCAATCAGCAAATTAATCACTTGATGGGATTAATTGAGTGGTAACTGAAGGCAGGTGGGTGTGACTGGAGGGGGTGGGGCTTTGGGGGCGTGGCTTTCTGGTATATATTCCTATCTGGTGAGTAGAGTCTCTCTCTCTGTTTCCTGATCATCCTGTGAGCCACTTCCCCTGCCACACTCTTCTGCTGTGATGTTCTGCCTCACCTCCAGCCCCAAGGAATGGAGCTAGACTTCCACGGACTGAGACCTCTGAAACCGTGAGTCCCCAAATAAACTTTTCCTCCTCTATAATTCTTTTGGCCGGGTCCTTTGGTTACAGCAGCAAAAAAGCTGAAACAAGAACACATATTTAATTAGACACAAGCTGGCCATAGCCTGTAAAGGAAACTTAAGAGAGAAATGAAAAGAGGTTATTCAGGAGAGTTAGCAGGAGAATGCAAGCGCTTATCTAAGAAGGAAGGTGGAATCACGGGGATACTTGAAGTGTGACTTGGAAGTGCTTCAGTAGGGCTGAGATGGTGAGGGCTCTTAGAGTAAGAACTGGTGTAAGATTGCCAACCATTTTGTCATTTGAGTCATTGTGTCCATCTGACTGAGTTTTAAACCTAATGTAGGGTTTTGGTAAAGATTGATTAGATAATAGGTTAATTCTACAAGGTGATTAAGCTGTTCCCCTGAGGGAGGGAGGTAGTTTGGGGAGATGTATTATTTTTTTCAGACGTTTATAGTGTCATTTAATCCCCCTGTTCAAACATGAAGCCATTTAAAGTGCTTTCTTCCGCTTAGAAGGAAATTCTAGATAATATGGATAATCGGCATTAATGACATGTCCAGTGTCACAGGGGATCGAGATGTAGATAGAAATTGCAAAGGGTCAGAAGTTCCACCATGCAACTGGGAAGCAGTTTTAAGAGAAGATTACTCCATAAATAATGAGTCCTAAGATCGTTACTCAGACAGACCCAAGATTACCAACTAAAGAGGACACTTAGGTAAAGGGGGGAAATGGGTGTGCACTTATAAGGTGATTTATTGATTTCTGCCCTCAAAATTCTTGCTGATTTATATTACTTCACTTTTTACTCTTGTTTTATCGTCAGGCTCTGCTTCCTTCTTTAGTCTAAGCAGTGTATGGTATTCTACAGGGTGTGGCATTAGAATATGGGCATCCAATTGAGATTGTTTGAGTAGGTATGTGACTAGTTTCTTTTGTAGGTCCACAATTCCTCCAGCCTCCAGATATTAGCATTTACATTGGAATTATCAGGCCCTGATGATGCATCAGTCAAATCCAGTGGCTGCAAGTGTAGGAAGCATGCATGGATCTGGATGTAGATCCTGCACTGGACAGAATTGAGTTCAGGATGTCATTTGTGCACAGAAGCATTTAAAGGGAGAGACTATATAGTATATGATGGCAGTAGATGCTCAGGGTCTACAACATCCACAGGTTATGTCTAATATCAGAGTTCAGGAAGAGATAGACCTGACATCCTAAAGTTATCCCTTCTCAAAATCAGAAGGGACCATGAGATAGAAGCTCTTTCCTTCATGTTCTGCATGTGAAAAACTTTCTAAAAGATGTGGAACAGATTGCATCCTAAGAATCAGGTCTGCAGATCTATGTAGCAGGTTTTTGTACCACTGAACTTGACCTGAAGATCCTAAATCTGCTAAATTTGTGTTTCCCAAGCTTAGAAAGCATGAACATAAAATGAGGAATTTACTAAAATTATATATCTCTGAACCCCACTCCTGGAGAATATGATTCAGTAGATCTGGAATGAAATCTCAGGATCAGCATATTTAACAAAATAAAGGTATGTGTGTAAACTAAACTTTGAGAAGCTTTGCTGGGTAGTCAATGATGAAAGTCATTCAGGTGGTAGATGTGGATGGAGAAAGATACCACAGTTGAAAAATGACGATTTTATAGGACTGTATGTTCTAGGTTGTGGCTATAGCTAGTTGGTCTGCTGAAACAAGGCACAGAGATTTTGATTCTGTTCCAGCTTCCAATGTTGGTATATTTATCTGTCATCAGATTGAAGATGGTGTATCAATGACTGCAGAACCAGGACACATTAGTTGCTAGAGTATTTTGGAAAGTCTTCTAAAAATGGGGGACAAATTGAAGATTGCCTAACATGATGGAATATATCATCCAAATACTTCTGGAAAGTAAAAAGATCCCTTGGAATTGGAGCTTCATTTTAATTTCATCAGGATCCCTTGATCATGTGCCTCGATGCATTTCTGATATGAAAAGGTAATGGAAGATCTGGAAAGAGCTGAAATTATCTTCATAAAAGAATGATAAGAATGTAACATTGTATTAGCAATTAGGAGATAGGCTAGGAGAACACAGGAAGCAGGAGAAGAAAGAATAGTCAGAAGGAAGGAAGCCAGGAAACCTTTCAAGACAGCCTGGCTTGAGGTAGGGTAGCCAAAAGACATTTTAAGGAAAGGATGTCTGTATTAGTCTGCTTCCTGTTACTATAAGGAAATATCTGAGGCCATTTAATTTATAAAAGAAAAACTTCATTTGGCTCATGGTTCCAAAGCTTCCAGGCAAAGAACAAGTGACTTCATAGTCTTGGGCCTCTAAGAGAGGGCAACACACTATGACAGGAGCATGTAGCAAATCAAAACTGCTTACATCATGAGCTAGGCAGCAAAGAGGAGGAAGATCAGTCAGGGTCCCACAGTTACTTTTTTTTTGGTACTGGGGATTGACCCCAGGGGTGCTTAAACACTGAGCCACATCCCCAGCCCTTTTTAAAATATTTTATTTAGAGACAGGGTCTCTCTGAGTTGCTTAGGGATTCACTAAGTTGCTGAGGCTGGCTTTGAGCTTGCAATTCTCCTACCTCAGCCTCCCACAATTACCCTTAGACATTTTCACCCAATGACTTAAGGACCTCCCACAAGATTTTCCTCCTGAAAATCTGTAACACCTCCCAATAGTGCACCCTGGAGACCAAGCCTTTCACACATGAACCATAGCATAGTGTTTATTTTATTCATATTTGTGTGTGCCCCAGTCTCTCTCCATTTTCTATATAGGGAAAAGAGTTTATAAAATCATAGAAAGCATTGCATTCCAAGTTTGGGATGATGCTCTGTGGAACACAGTTTTTATGTGGGGTGGCAAGAAAGTTCATAAATAAATCCAGTGGTAGCAGAATCTCAAAGTCAGAAGGGACCATGAGATAGAAGCTCTTTCCTTCATGTTCTGCATGTGAAAAACTTTCTAAAAGATGTGGAACAGATTGCAAGCCAATTTTATCAAGATTTGAAGGTACAATGTAACCCCACATGACATTTGGACTCCATTTAAGTTTCAGGCAAAGTATGGACTTTCTTTTCTAAGGAAAGTTAAGCCACTGAAAGATTTTGAATATGTGAGTAATTTATTTGAATGTTGATAATAACACAACTGTAGCTAAAACATTTTAAGAAGAAGTTTGTTTTTAAGTAATAGGTAGTTTCTTAAATTGGCTGCTTTTAAATTGGGCCAGAGTTTAGAATATGAATTATGATTTTTAAAAGCAATGGGACAGACTCAGGAAAACATTCTTTCAAGATTTTCAGAAAATATTTTGTACAAATACTAGCTCTGTAGTTTTTTTTTCTTTCTCATAATAATCTTGTGTGAGTATATGTGTGTATGTATCTTAATTTATGGTCAGTCGCAAAATTATGAGTAAGAAAAATTTCACTTAATTTTTGTGGCTGAATGTAAAACGTATGACAATATTTGCCAAGAAAACCCAAATTGCCTCACTTTGTTTACATAAGCAAAAGGAAAAGTGCAGGGTATCCATCTGCAAATCAACATCAAAGGCTTTCCACAAGACGCAGGGAAGGTGACATGTATTTGGAGAACAGTGTGAGATCCTTCTGTTACCAAGGTACTGCTGACTGTGGCTTTCTACACTAACCATGGCCAAGGGAGTGAGGCTCTGTGTCTTTAAGTAGCTGGTCTTTTAGAGCTGAACCTCACAGTTCTCTGTCTTTTCCCCACCCTGTAACATCTGTGAGTGATGGAGAGTCACAGCACATTTTCTATGCCATGAAGCCATTCCAAAACCTTTCATAAAGTCAAAGCTTTGGGGAATAAAGGAGAAAAAGTTACTGACCAAACGTATCTTTTCGGACACCTGATGCTATGCATGCCTCATATGAGTTATTTGGTGCATATAAAACTTACATCACAGAATTATTACCTTGATATGTTGACCACAAAGCTTCTATTTCTTTCCAGTAATTAAATGGATCAGGTTTTCTTCTTTTCTCATAATGAGATTCCCACAGTCATGTATTTTAGTGGTGAGGTGATAATACAGATTGTTCTTTGAGTTTCAAGCATTTGTGTGTGGGAGGGCCGGTACTGGGTTTTGAATTGAATCCAGGGGCACTTTACATTGAGCCACATTCCCAGTCTTTTATTTTTATTTTGTGACAGTGTCTCACTAAGTTACTGAGGGTCTCACTAAGTTTTTGAGGTTGGCCTTGAACTTGTGATCCTTCTGCCTCAGGCTCCCAAGTCACCTGGATTACAGATATGCACCAGCACAACAAGCTAAGTTCCAAAATTTTGAGATTCTACAATTGTGCATTCTAAGCAAGTGATATGTCTTTATAGATGTAGGTATCTAAATGATCTGATAGTTGGACAGATTGATGATTCACACTGCCCCAAAGCTATTATAAACTGAAACTCCTTGTCTACCTTCTCTCCCTTCCTCCTTTCCTTAACTTCCTAACTTTCTCCTCCATTTTATTTCCCATTCTTTATTCCTCCTTTATTTCTTTTTTTCTTCCCCTTTCTACTCTTTTTTACCTTTCTCTCCTTTCCTTCTCTCTTCTGTCCTTTTTTTCATTCTTTCTAGATTAAAGTTTTTATTAAAGTAAAATATAATGTAGAAAATCATACAAATCATAAGTGTACAGCTTGATAGATTCTTACAAAGTAAAGAATCTTGTGTAACCAGCATCCAGAAGCAGCTATAACAATATCTAACCTTGTGTCCTCTCCAAATTATCAAGAATACTCCTCCCCCAAACTCATCCCTATTCCAACTTGTAGCACATAGATTAGAACTAGTTTCTAAACTGTATGTGAGTAGATTCATACAGTGTGTACCCTGCTGTAACTAAGTTAATTTGCTCAACATTGTGTGAAATGCATTTACATTATTGCTTATAGAAGTAGTTTATTCGTTATCATTGATGTATGATTAGAAAAAAGAGAACAGCCAGGTATGGTGGCACATATCTGAAATTTCAGTAAGTAGGGAGGCTGAGGCAGTAGAATCACAAGTTTAGGACCAACCTCAGCAATTTAGTAAAACCCTGTCTCAAAATAAAAAATAAAAAAAAAACATGAATATAATTTGGTGGAAATAATCACTGAATTTGATCCTAAGTACAAAAAAAAACTAATAATAATACGGGGGGGGCGGTGAGAGAGGAGAGAGAAAGAGAGAGAGAGAAACATTCCTTTATGTGATTTGGCTTTAAAGTAGAGTTTGTAAATAAGAATATATCACAATTTATTTATTCATTCAACTGTTGTTGGACATTTGTTCTCAGTTTTTCATTTTTGCAAAGGAATAAAAAGGTTGGTAGTAACATTCTTACATGTGCTTTTGGTTTCGGTTGAATATATACTTAGGAAGAAAATTGTTGAGACGTAGTGCATTAAAATTTTTGTAGACACTTCCTGAGCTGTCTAAAGTGATTATACCTATAATACCAGTTATTCTACAATTTTGTCAATGCTTAGTATTATCAGATTACATTTTGTTTTGCTTTAAAACAGTACTTCTGGGTTATAATACACCCATTATATCCAAATTTGTATAATTTAACCCTATGCTGTCTAGTGATACACCTAACAGTAATAAAAAGATAAATTTTCTTTCACACACTTTCTATAATTGCAGTAAAAATATGATACTACAATAAAACAATGTTCAATGAATTGTAGCCTTTGCTAATGATAAATAAAGTAACACTGCTTTCATTTTTTTTAAACTCAGAATTGTTTGGAAATTATTTCTTCTCTATCTTGTTTGAAGTCTGCTTTTTTTGGGGTGGGGGGTGTTAGGGAATATATTTGCAATAGCAGACTGGATGCTCCTGTGCTACAACAACATCAGTTTTTTATTTGGAAATGATACACAGCTCAATTGCTGGGACTAGCAAGATGATTTAAACAAACAAAATAAGTGATTCTGATCTTTTGACAGAACTTCAAAAAATACCTGACTCATGTCAGTACTCAATTTGAAACTCTATAGGTGTGAATAGGTTCATGTTGCCAAAATCCTTATCTGTACCTATAAATGATTGTATTTGATGACTCTCTCATAGATTTTAACATTAATGTTGATTAAAACATGAATTAAATCTTTATGAATAATTTTAAAAACAGCACTTCTGATGAATATGCCATGATATTTAAGTTTGGTTTTCATTTGCACTTCATGTTCGTTCATAAGCATGAGCATTTGTTCATTTATTTATAGGCCATTTGAATATCTTCTTTTATGAAGTATCTATTCAAGACTTTTATCTATTTTTAATTGACTTTTCCATCATTTCTTATTGATTTTTAGAAATCTTAATATTTAAAAATGAATAATTTGTCAGAAATACATGTTGCAAATATTTTCTCTCATGCCCTTTTGCTCTGCATTCCTACAGTATGTCAATTTTGTCTCTATGATTAATTTTTTTGTTCTGTTTGAGAAATCATTTTTCATCCAGAGTTCATGAAAATATTCTCCTTTATTAGCATCTAGACATTTTATTGTTTTATATTTCACATTTAGTTCTTCCATCCAATTTGGAATTGAATTTCAGATGTGGTAAGATGAGGGTTGAGACTCATTTGCTCACATAAGAACATTTTAGGCAGCCCTGCTTATTGAAGACTCTCTTTACCACTGCTGTGTAGAAGACTGCCATATATGAAGTTTCCTGAATTATATAGGTTTGTTTTTATACTCTATTTTCTGTTTTATTGGTCTATTCCTGTATCATTATATTAGTATTATACCATATCGATCCCTGTAGCTTTAAAATAATTCTTGGTGTCTCATAATGTAAGTCCTCCAATGCAGACTTCTTCTTAAATATTGTCTTGGCTTTTCATGGCCCTTTGTTTTTCAATAAAAAATGTTAAGTAGTCTTGTCAATTCATTACCCTTCATGTACATTTTCTAAACTTCTAACTGAGATTAAATTGGATCTATAGATTAAGTTTGGGCTAACTGTACTTTATTGAATATTTTGGCTTATGGACATGAATATATTCATCCATATTTGGGGATTTCTTATTTGCTGTAGGAGTATATTCTACTATTAGAACATTAATTGGGTATTTATAAAGAGATACTACACTAAATTTATTCCTAGGTTTTTGGTGTTTATGTAAATACAACCATTTTATTTTCTTTCTAATTATTTGCCTTTATTTCATTCTCAGAGTTAAAGGTATGTTTTTACTGAATATAAAATTCTAGGTTCATGGGATATAAAATTCATTCATTTTAAATACATCATTCCATTATCTCTATTTGACATGTTTCCTTGATTAAAAAAAGTCATCATTCTTCTATTCCCCTGTACATAATGTTGGATTCATCCCCTTTGGAGACTTTTAAAATTTTTCACTGAATCTTTGGTGTTTATCAGCTTTATTTTGACTAACCTGTGTACTATTTTCTTTGTATTTATCCTACATTTAGGTTGCTGAGTTTCTTGTATCTGAAAGCAACATTTTATCATTAAATTTAAGAAATATTTGGCAATACTTTCTCCATTTTTTTTTCCTGCTCCATTCTCTCCGTATTCTTGAGACTCCAATCACACATTAGTTCACTTGATATTGTCTCATAGGTCGCTGACACTGGCACTATTCTTTTTGTTGTTGTTGTTTTGTTTTCCTGTTGATTTATCTTCAATTTCACTGAGCCCTTTCTTTGTTATGTTCACTATTCTGGTAGGCCCAACCAGTGAATTTTTTAATTCAAAATTGTACGTCTCATTTCAAAAACTTTTTTTTTTTACAATTTTCACTCCTCTGCTGAGATTCCCTATCTCTATCTCTCTCTCTTTTTAAACTGGTCCTACTCTATTTCTTAATTCATTATATTCATCTTTTTTCTTTAACTCCTGCACTTATTTAGAATAACGCTTTTAAAGTCATTGACTGCTAATTCCAAAATTTAGCTCATCACAGGGTATATTTATATTAAATGACTTTTATTTATAGCTTACATCTTCCTGCTTTTTCACAGGTTAGTAAGTTTTGATTGAATATAGAACACTTTTGATGTTATTTTGAGGTAAGATGGGTTTGATTAGATTAGAAGTATTGAGATTTGTTCTGCTTTCAGTTAAGTTACTATGTATCCTGTTGATCATATAAGGTTTGGTTATGGTTTGTGTAGGTGACTATTTCATTTTGGTCGTTAGTCCCAGGGTATTTCCATTATTTTAGTATGTGATCCTTATTGAAAGGGTGGTCCTTCTGGGATCTCAACTAAGTCCTTGTTTACTGAGATCCTTTTCCTCAGCCCAGACTAGAACTCAACGTCTCCCCACTCTGCACAGCCACCAGCATCTCTCTTGAGCTCTCAAACCTGCAGCAGTCACTCACTGCCAGGACTCATGGAGTTTCTTTCCATTCACAAACAGCTCAGGACTTGACCGATGACTTAGGTAGAAATATTACATAGATTTCCAGGTCCCCTTCATCAAAAATATCCCCGGTACCGGACCATTTACCACAAACTCCAGTCTCTCAGAAATTCAGAGCTCCTGTGTCTGTCTCCTATGGCAAACCAAAATAAACATTAAAATTCAGTTTTTACAGAGATAGAATGTGGAAAGTAACAATCCCTTAGTAACCTTCTCCAGACTTTTTTCTTACTTGTTTTTCATATTTGAAACTTATCCTGTTGGTTTGTTTTGTTTTGTTACTGTGGATTGATTGAATTCAGGGGCACTTGACCACTGAACCACATCCCTTTTGTATTTTATTTAGATATAGGGTCTTCCTGAGTTGCTTAAGACCTCAATAAGTTTCTGAGGCTGGCTTTGAACCTGCAATCCTCCTGCCTTCGCCTCCTGAACTACTGGGATTGCAGGCGTGAGTCACCAAGAAACTTATCCTGTTTTATAATGTGATTTTATCATTTAAGGAATAGCATATCAAGAATTTGAATCAGATACAGATACAGAGTGATTTCTTAACACTATACAGAACATTATTAATAGGTCCTTTAAAAAGGATAAAATAGATTAAAATCTTTCATTAAAATTTTCTAATTTTAAATGATGGCAAGGATGTGGGGGAAAAGGTACATTTGTATATTGTTGAAACTGCAAATTAGTCAACCACTTTGGAAAGCAGAGTGGAGATTCCTCAAAAAACTATGAATAGAAGCACCATATGACCCAACTATGACAATCCTTGATATTTATTCAAAAGAACTAAAGTCAGCATACCACAATGATACAGCCACCTCAATGTTTATAGCAGCACAATTCACAATAGTCAAATTATGGAATTAACCCAGATGCCCATCAAAAGATGAATGGATCAAGAAAATGTATATATACACAATGGAATTTTTCTCACCATAAAGAAGAATGAGATAATGGCATTTGCTGGTAAGTGTATGAAAATGGAGAAAATCATGCTAAGTAAAATAAGACAGACTCAGAAAATTAAGAGTTCAATGTTTTCTCTCATTTGTGGAAGCTAGAACAAAATGAGGGAAAGAAAGCAGTGAGGGAGGGGATCAGGTATCATAAAGATACAGGGTAGATCGAATGGAGAATGAGAGGGAGGAAAAGAGGAAGTAAAGGAGAGGGAAAGAAATATGTATTGAATCTGAGGGCATTTCAAGATGGCGGAATAGCGCAGGTTGCTTTCCTGGTTGTTCTGTGGCATGAAAGCAAGCAAGCAAGCATACAGGCAGCACTCAGAAAGGTGGGTGAATGGGAAAAAAGGCAGGGGAGACTTTACTGGAATTTAACACTGGACACTCAAAGTAGACTGGGGACTCAGGAAGTTAGATATAATAAAATACAGAAGAAATCTCCAATGCTACCACCACTGCTATGACTAGAGACACCAGCCAGAGTGGTCCCTCTAAGAGGACGTTGGAGGAACAAGGCAATTAAAGGAAACTGCATTTTTAGGCAGTCTGAGGCATGTCTGGGTACAGAGAGTTTAGACATAAAAGACACTGGCTGACTAAACTGAAAGGCATACTGAACAATACCTTCGTTCAGGAAAGAAACCACATTTCTCCTGTTGGTGTGTGGAAGACAGGAAGGAACCATTTTGCGACTGTAACATGGGACCAGGGGCAGAGGGAACTGAGTCCTGGAAAACCTGAGTCTGGCCTGAAATAAAGGCCTGGCAAGCCACACTGTACTATTTGACTTAGTTATTCCCACTCCTCGGTTTATACCCAAAGGATTTAAAATCAGCATACTACAGTGACACAGCCACATCAATGTTTATAGCAGCTCAATTCACAACAGCCAAGCTATGAAACCAAACTAGGTGCTCTTCAACAGATGAATGGATAAAGAAAATGTGGTATGATACACAATGGATTATTACTCACTCATAAAGAAGAATGAAATTATGGCCTTTGCCAGTAAATGGATGGAAACGGAGAATATCATGCTAAGTTAAATAAGCCAATCCCAAAAGACCAAAGGTTGAATGTTCTCTCTGATATTCCAGTGCTGACTCACAATAGGTGGGGCGGGAAAAGGAGTGGGGATGGGAATTGGAAAGAAAGAATGAATTGGACATAACTTTCCTATGTTCATATATGAATATACAACCAACATAACTCCACATCTTGTACATACTCCATGTATATATGATATGTCAAAGTACATTCTACTGTCATGTATAATTAAAAAGAACAAATAAAGAATATTGAATGAATCTAACAGAATCATTATATACACATATAAATGTACCAAAAGGATTATCTCCTTGATGTATATATAGGAAGTACCAATCAAAAATAAAGGTGTGGAAGGAAGATCAGTAGAGTAGAGGAGAGAAAATGGGTGGGGAGGAAGGGAGGAAAATGGTGGAGGTGGGGAATGGAGTTTGAAATCAAGTTCCTTGTATGTATAATTATGTCAAAAGGAACCCAGATACTATGTATAAATATAACGCACTAATAAAAAATTTCTAATTCTAAAAAGTGAGAAAAGGTATATCAAGGATATCATGTGACACACCAGGACATGGGCAGAGAGAGGATGAAGATGACTTTCTGCTTCTGGGGAGAGGGGCAAGGGAATATTAAAAAGAAGAAAACCAGGAAGGAACATGGTGGCTCTTATACTTTATTTTCTTGAATGGGGTATTGAAACAATAAATTTAAAAATCACAGAATATTGTAATCCAAGTTTTCTTCTTTAAAAAGGCATGATTATATTGTCATCCTATCCATTACAGCAGAATATGAGCACTCAATACTATGAGCAGAATCATGGCAACCCACTTGTAGAGATTTGCTGTGTAGTTTAAAATGCCTTCTGATTTTATTGTTATGATTTACCTTTGGAACTCTATTATTGAGAATTTCAACTTTATCATAGCTGCTTATGAGAGAGTATCACATGAAGAGACTCCCTAATCAATATCTAATAATTAGAATCATATATTTAGAGTTATAGGAATAATAAAACTTTTTGTCTTTTCATCCTATGAGGATGCTTGTGTGGTGTGTACATACACACCTGTAGGATGGATGCCCAGGTGTCTGCCATATGGAATTTCAGATGGAGAATGGACATTTTAAATCAACTGAAAAAATTTCTGTGTCTTACAGCTGAGGAGAATTGAAGCTGAAAATGAAGTCTGGGGATTTAAGTAATTGGCTCAGGTCACATGGCTACCTGAACCAAAACTTATTTCAACATGTAAGCTGAAGATTTTTAAAATAAGGGGAAATCCTGTAAAAGTATGAGTCAAGAATGAGATTTATTTGCTCCTGTAATTGGCTTGTAGCAAAGAGTTTTGAATGTCCAGTAGCATTTGACAACAATCCGATTATCATGAGAGTTGGTTAAAATCTTTGGATCCATCACATCAGTTAGGGTTGATCAAAGTTCAAAGTTTAAAGGCTACAGGACTGACTTCAAGAACCACAGAACCTATGCCATTTCTTCTTAAGGAACTTATAAGGGAAAACTGAAAAGCAAATAGAAGGTAGAATTTAGCTTCTGAGGATAAAAATCCAGAAGCAATTCTATTTACCTTTTGATTCCTCTATCTCTAATGCTGGATATTCAGTTTCTCTGATTCCTTTCCTTAGCTTGAAATAAAAAGTCACAGGTGCGAATACAAATGTTTATAGAAATAAGGAGCTGAAAGCAGAATTATAATGTTAGGGTTTTAATACAAAATGCTTTAAGGATGATATTTTAAAGAAAACATTTTCTGAAAAGGTTTTTTTTTCTGTCAATATGCCATTCTTCCTCCTCCCTGCCCCCAAATTTCATTGTAGAAGTGATCTTCAGTAGAAATGGGAAGTGGGGGAGAGGTAGGAGAAACAGTGACTATTTGGGGCCATTTTTGGTTCCAAAACTTAGTAGTTTAAAACAGGAACTATGATGTTATCTTTCACGGTTTGCGGGTTGACTGAGCTCAACTAGGCTGTAGATGCTTACAAAATCATTCACGTAGATTGTGATGCAGTTGCAGATATATTGTAGTTGGGGCTAAAGTGATCTTTATCTAGGACTAACTGGGACACTGGAACATTAGGACACACCCCAAACCCACCCCAAACCCATGTTACCTTAAGGCCCCTCCTTTCCATGTAGCTTCTCCATCGAGGTAGCAAAATTTCTCACATGGCAGGTCTGCGCTTCCAAGATCAAATGTTTGTGGGTCTCCTGCCTGCACAGGTGTAGACTGTGGAGGAGAACTACACAGGGCTATGCATTCCTGAAAGCACGTCTCACTGGGGACCAGCTTTGGAGATTAACAGCATGCCACAGGGACACATCAGAATCCTTGAGGAAGTGTATGTGTTACTAGGCAAAAATAATTATAAATACTGTGATAAAATAAAGAGGGAAGTTATTGCTTTTGTAATTAAAATATGAAATTTTAAAAAATGGAAACTTGACCAAATAATATTGTTCATTGGCATTATCCAGGTTATAATCTATGATCCTCCACCAAGAGAATATGACCCCTAATTAATAATTCTATCATGTCTTGAGGAAGGGTTGCTTGAGGTTTGGTATCTTGTTGGGGGTGAGGAGTAGTGCATCAGAGAAAAGGATAACATGTTTAACTTTTAGCAATAAACATTTCAAAGCATAGTTTTGATGTGCTTTCTTGGCTAGAACTGAGGTTTGCATTCATATTGACTTTCTGCTAAGGCAAAGTTTTTACCCAGTATTTTTATTAGATTAGAAAAGCAGAGTGTTCAGAACTAATGCATATTTACTTTCAGAAGTTCTTTCTCAACACTTCCCCCACATCCCAAACAGGTTCAAAGTTGAAATTTTTGCATTCCTCTATAAAGATATGACTTCTCATTTAAATTTTATATTACTTTCTCTTTATGAGTATCCAACTTATTCCCTGGATACAGAATTAAAACAATGAAAATCCCATTAGTTTTCACATTCATTAACAATAACATCTAAAATTTCAGATTTTCCTTTCACAGAGAAATTTTCAAGGCTATTCCCCAGAGAAACTATACAAGGTCAGTGAGCCCCTCATTAAAGAGTCTGACCCTCAGGAAGGTGTAAAGAGGCATTCTTCCAATGATGATATTTTTACTACCCCACATGGAGTTTCACTTTCATAAATTAAATAGCCTAACTTGAATAAGTCATTTTATTTAAAGTCAACCTCCCAATGTGACTCATCTAAACAGTGCATGTGTGTGTGTGTGTGTGTGTGTGTGTACAAGAAATGTACTTAGTGTTTGCAAATGACTTTGTCTTTTTTGAATACTGGGTCAGTTGCTTCAGGCTCTAGTCAAAGCTGTGACATAAATAGAAATCATATCCAAATGTCAAAACTCAAACCCATTACCTGGCACTCTGAAAATATTGGATCAACATTTGATGAATGAATGAATGAATCCATTAAAGAATATAATATATGCCTTCTAACCTTCTCTCTCACCCCTCAACTGGAATGATGGATACTAAGTGTTACCTAGTCTTTGTGCCTTAATTTGCTAGAGCATGGTATTGGAAATGATAGCTGTGACTCATCTCAGTGACTGAGCTTTGAACAACCTGTGTTTTCTCTTGCCCCTTGCCTCCAAACTGATAGCCTGGATACAGTTAAATGTTAATGGATCATGGTCTTGAGGGCTAAATGGAAAGATGTTCCATTCTGTGGTCATAATTGGCTTTTATCATGTTTTTCCATATTCAAAGAGATGTAATGGCCAAGAGTGTTCAATAATTGATGGAAGACATGAACTTCTAGTTTACAGAAGCAGAGTGAGTTTAGAGAAAAATAAATAAAAGTAAGTCCAATAGAAGCAGAGAAACTAAAAAATATTAAAGCTGGATAGATGAAAGTCATAAAATCAATGAGAGAAAAGATTGTGTTAAAAATAAACTTTTCATCAGCAGCATTATAAGCTGAAGGATAATGGAATACTATTTTCCAAATATTAAACTATCAGTTAGGATGGAGGAAAAAGTAAGATATTTTTAGACACACACTTGGATATTCACTATAAGAATCACCAAAGGATAAAACATTAGTAAGAATGAATTAAATCTAAAAGAAAGAACGGATCATGTGAAGCAATATAAGCAAATAGATAAGTATGATAAAAATATTTAAAATAGAAGTTGACTTTTTTAAACTAGAAACAAAGATGAAAGGGTATTTAAAGCATGGAAGGATAATAATGGTAGGAAATAATAACAGAATATGAGATTTGGTGACTAAAGTTAAAACAATATAAGGATCTGTTATTAGAAAGGAATATCTATGTGTTAGCCTTAGACTTTTGGCAAATATGCTTGTTTAAATTTTAGGAAAATCCATGAAACTAATAAAAATATAAAATGTAACTTCCAAATGAGAGGGGAGGAGAAAGGAGATTTTTAAAGATAAATTAATCTAATGAAAAACTGGAATTAAAAAAATTAAAATTTAAAAATGTAATTAAAAATTTTAATAAAAATTTAATTAAATTAAAATTTTGTGTCTAAAAATACAAAAGCAGGTGATAATAGTAAAGCCTAATAGATCAAAATCATAATACATATAAAAACATTAAACTCTATTGTTAAAAAATAAACTTAGACTGCATTTTATAAGTCCAGTTATATGATATTTTAAAGTGAACTTGGTTTTAAAATAAAGTCTAAATATATGTCATTCATAAGATAAGATATGTTGACATTGAAAGTTTGAATATAAAGGTACATAATTAGTATCAGCAGAGAAAGAAAAAGATGATATACCCATTACCAGAAATTATCATACAAAGCAAAAGTATTGTTAGGGATAAAAAGAATCTTAGTTTCATGATGAAAAGAGACTACTACTAGGGAGGCATAAAAATTTGAGCCAGGCTGGGGTTGTGGCTCAGTGGTAAAGCAGTTGCCTAGCATGTGTGAGGCACTGGGTTTGATTCTCCACACCACACACAAAAATAAAATAAAATAAAGATACTGTGTTCATTTACAGCTAAAAATATTTAAAATTTATTTTGAGCCTATAATGCACTTGACACTGTAACCTTGAAATACATGAAACAAAACATCAGAAGAATTACAAGTCGAAACAGACAATACAAAATGATATTAGGAAACTTAAACACATCTCTTGGAAAGAAAAAAAAACTAGCAATCAAAAAGTAGCAGCCAGGTGCAGAGGAGCATCCCTGTAATCCCAGTGGCTCAGGAGGCTGAGGCAGGAGGATCACAAGTTCAAAGCCAGACTCAGCAACTTAGTGAGGGCCTAGGCAATTTAGTGAGACCTTATCTCAAAATAAAAAATAAAAAGGCCCGTTGATGTGACTGAGCGGTTAAGTGTCCCTGGGTTTAACTCCCAGTACGAAATAAATAAATAAACATTGTAACAAAGATATAAAAGATTCAAATAATACGTAAGGGAAGAACATTTATTTAGAAGTATATCTAAATATATACAAATCTACATATGAAAATTTTCCTCAAAAGATTCAAATAACTGAGAAAGTTTCAAAAACTAGCAAGTACAATTCATAAACAATTTTCTCTAACATAATTTAACATAAAACAGTAAATTTAAAATAGAAAATTCCAGATAATTCATGAATCAAAGAAAAGTCAAAAATGATAAAAGTAATAATTAAAGTCAAATAAAATCATTATATCAAGATTTGAAAGATACAACTAAAATGATATTCAAAAGATAAATTTATAACTTTAAATATGCATCAGAAAAGACTGAAAATTAAAGAGCAAAGCAACAACTGAAGAATAATATTCACAACAAAGTTAGCCTAAAAATGAATGTGAGAAGAAATTATGAAAGTTAAAGCAGAAATTAATACTATAGAAGATAAGAATTGCTAAAAAGAACCAAGAGCCAACTATTCAAACTTGGGAATCTATCTAACAAAAGAGGTGAAAGACCGAGT
This sequence comes from Sciurus carolinensis, assembly GCF_902686445.1. NCBI lineage: Eukaryota > Metazoa > Chordata > Mammalia > Rodentia > Sciuridae > Sciurus > Sciurus carolinensis. The sequence continues at coordinate 72,080,289 of NC_062222.1, read as the reverse complement.
GAGAGCCTTTCTGACCAGAACAAGCTCCGAGTCCGGGAGCCAGCGCAGCGCAGCGTACTCCGGCATGCAAGCAGCTTCAGGGACCAGGATAGGGCAGCCAGAGACTTCCCCAAGTAGCCTGGACCCCTGCAGTGGGAGGTGCCTTTCAAGGCTAGCTTCTCAGACCAGACCGCCCAGTGAGAGGCTTTCTACATAGAACCAGCCACAAGCCCCCGAACCAACTGAGAGCTTCGATCCACAAGCAGCCTCTGGGATCAGGGCAGGGCAGCCAGAGACCTCTTCAGGCTGCTCTGCCCACTCCGGTCGCAGGCTCTCTTCATGGGGCGATCCAAGATGGCGGCCTAGAGGGTGACTGCACCCCCAGTTGCTCCAGAACCCAGGAGTTAAGAAGGGGAGGCATTGAGAGACTTGGACTGAAATAGAGCCACAGGTGAGTCTGCCCACTGGGTAAAGCTCGGCCCGGGTGGCAGGCCCAGATAGAGGTGGCTTATCAGAGCCAGGAAGGGCAGCTAGAGTATTCCCAAGGTAGCCTTCCACACTCCGGCAGTGGGCTCCTCCCACACGGCCAGCAGCACGGTGCAGGCCCACAGTGAGAGCCTTTCCGCACAGAGCCAGCTCCAAACCGTGGAACCAGTAGGGGGCTAGGGGCAGTTTTCTTCGGATGCACTGCATTATCAGATTCCTCCAAGACATCAGGCTACTGAAGGCTGGGAGGTGATACACTGGAAATCTACCGGGACACTATAAGCCAATAGCGGAAAACTGCAATATCTCAGGGTCCCACTGACAGCTGACCAATATGAGAAAACAAGGGAAGAAAATGTCCCAAACAAACCTAGATACTACATCAATAAAACCCAATGACAGCACAGCAGAAGAAATGTCAGAAAGGGAGTTCAGAATGTACGTAATTAAAACAATCAGAGAAGCTAATGAGGAGATGAAAGAGCAAATGCAGGCATTGAAGGAGGAGATGAAAGAGCAAATGCAGGCATTAAATGATCGCACCAATCAACAGTTAAAAAACCAAATACGGGAAGCAAGAGATCATTTCAATAAAGAGTTAGAGATACTGAAAAAAAAACAAACTGAAATACTTGAAATGAAGGAAACAATAAACGAAGTTAAAAACTCCATAGAAAGCATAACCAATAGGATAGAACACCTGGAAGACAGAACCTCAGACATTGAAGACAAAATATTTAATCTTGAAAACAAAGTTGGCCAAACAGAAAAGATGGTAAGAAATCATGAACAGAATCTACAAGAATTATGGGATATCATGAAAAGGCCAATTTTAAGAATTATTGGGATTGAGGAAGGCTTAGAGAAACAAACCAAAGGAATGAACAATCTATTCAATGAAATAATATCAGAAAATTTCCCAAATCTGAAGAATGAAATGGAAAACCAAGTACAAGAGGCTTATAGAACTCCAAACATACAAAATTACAACAGACCCACACCAAGGCACATTATTATGAAGATACCTAACATACAAAATAAAGACAGAATTTTAAAGGCCGCCAGAGAAAAGAATCAAATTACATTCAGAGGGAAACCAATAAGAATATCAGCAGATTTTTCAATCCAGACCCTAAAAGCTAGAAGGGCCTGGAATAACATATACCAAGCCCTGAAAGAAAATGGATGCCAACCAAGAATCTTATACCCAGCAAAACTTATCTTCAAATTTGACGATGAAATAAGATCCTTCCATGATAAACAAAAGCTAAAGGAATTTACAAAAAGAAAGCCAGCATTACAGAACATTCTCAGCAAAATATTCCATGAGGAAGAGATGAAAAACAACGATGCAAATCAGCAACAGGAGGCGCTAGCCTAAAGGAATAGCCAAATAAAGGAGAAACCAAATCATGTCAAAAACAAATATGAGTCAATTGACTGGGAATACAAATCATATCACAATAATAACCCTGAATGTTAATGGCCTGAATTCATCAATCAAAAGACACAGACTGGCAGATTGGATTAAAAAGAAAAATCCAACAATATGCTGCCTACAAGAGACTCATCTCATAGAAAGAGACACCCATAGACTAAAGGTGAAAGGATGGGGAAAAACATACCATGCACACGGACACAGCAAAAAAGCTGGAGTATCCATCCTCATTTCAGATAATGTGGATTTCAAACCAAAACTAGTCAGAAGGGATAAAGAAGGACATTACATGCTGCTTAAGGAAAGCATAAATCAGCAAGACATAACAATCATAAATATCTATGCCCCGAACATTGGCTCATCCACATACGTCAAACAAATCCTTCTCAATTCCAGAAATCAAATAGACCACAACACAATAATACTAGGCGATTTTAACACACCTCTCTCACCACTGGATAGATCGTCCAAACAAAATTGAATAAAGAAACCATAGATCTCAATAACACAATCAACAATTTAGACTTAACGGACATATATAGAATATACCATCCAACAAAGAACGAATACACTTTCTTCTCAGCAGCACATGGATCCTTCTCTAAAATAGACCATATTTTATGCCACAAAGCTACTGTTAGCAAATACAAGAAGATAGAGATACTACCTTGTACTCTATCAGATCATAATGGATTGAAATTAGAAATAAATGACAGAATAAAAAACAGAAACTTCTCCAATACCTGGAGATTAAATAATACACTATTATATGATGAATGGATAACAGAAGACATCAGGAGGGAAATAAAAAAATTCTTAGAAGTAAACGAGAACAAAGACACATCATATCAAAATCTCTGGGACACTATGAAAGCAGTACTTAGAGGAAGATTTATTTCATGGGGCGCATTCAAAAAAGAAGTAGAAATCAACAAATAAATGACTTAACACTACAGCTCAAAGTGCTAGAAAAAGAAGAGCAGACCAATACCAAAAGTAGTAGAAGACAGGAAATAGTTAAAATCAGAGCCGAAATCAACGAAATCAAAACAAAAGAAACAATTAGAAAAATTAACAAAATAAATAGTTGGTTCTTTGAAAAAATAAATAAAATTGATAAACCCTTAGCCACACTAACAAAGAGAAAGAGGGAGAAAACTCAAATTACTAAAATTTGGAATGAACAAGGAAACATCACAGCAGACACCAGTGAAATACGAAACATAATTAGAAGCTATTTCGAAAATCTATACTCCAACAAAACAGAAAACCTCGAAGACATCAACAAATTTCTAGAGACATATGAATTACCTAAACTGAACGAGGAGGACATACACAACTTAAATAAACCAATTTCAAGCAATGAAATAGAAGAGGTCATCAAAAGCCTACCAACAAAGAAAAGTCCAGGACCAGATGGGTTCTCAGCCGAGTTCTACAAAACCTTCTTTCAAGAAGAGCTCATTCCAATACTCCTCAAACTATTCCATGAAATAGAAGAGGAGGGAACCCTACCAAACTCGTTCTATGAAGCCAATATCACCCTGATACAAAACCAGACAGAGACACATGGAGGAAAGAAAATTTCAGACCAATATCCTTAATGAATATCGACGCAAAAATTCTCAACAAAATTTTAGCAAATCGCATACAAATATATATTAAAAGATAGTGCACCACGATCAAGTGGGCTTTATCCCAGGGATGCAAGGTTGGTTCAACATTCGGAAATCAATAAATGTCATTCACCATATCAACAGACTTAAAGTTAAGAATCACATGATTATTTCAATAGATGCAGAAAAAGCATTCGATAAAATACAGCATCCCTTCATGCTCAAAACACTAGAAAAAATTGGGGTAGTGGGAACATTCCTTAACATTATAAAGGCCATCTACGCTAAGCCCATGGCTAATATCATTCTAAATGATGAAAAACTGAAAGCGTTCCCCCTAAAAACTGGAACAAGGCAGGGATGCCCTCTTTCACCACTTCTATTCAACATCGTCCTTGAGACTCTAGCCAGAGCAATTAGACAAACCAAAGAAATTAAAGGGATACAAATAGGAAAAGAAGAACTCAAACTATCCCTGTTCGCTGACGACATGATTATATATTTAGAGGAACCTGGAAATTCCACCAGAAAACTTTTAGAACTCATAAGTGAATTCAGTAAAGTAGCAGCTTACAAGATCAATGCTCATAAATCCAGTACATTTTTATACATAAGTGATGAATCTTCAGAAAGAGAAATTAGGAAAACTACCCCATTCACAATAGCATCGAAAAAAATAAAATACTTGGGAATCAATCTCACAAAAGAGGTGAAAGACCTCTACAATGAGAACTACAGAACACTAAAGAAAGAAATTCAAGAAAACCTTAGAAGATGGAAAGATCTCCCATGTTCCTGGATAGGCAGAATTAATATTGTCAAAATGGCTATACTACCTAAAGTGCTATACAGATTCAATGCAATTCCAATTAAAATCCCAATGATGTACCTTGCAGAAATAGAGCAAGCAATTATGAAATTCATCTGGAAGAATAAAAAACCTAAAATAGCTAAAGCAATCCTCAGTAGTAAGAGCGAAGCAGGAGGTATTGCAATACCAGATCTTCAACTCTACTACAAAGCAATAGTAACAAAAACGGCATGGTGTTGGTACCAAAATAGACAGGTAGATCAATGGTACAGAATAGAGGACATGGACACAAACCCAAATAAATACAATTTTCTCATACTAGACAAAGGGGCCAAAAATATGCAATGGAGAAAAGATAGCCTCTTCAACAAATGGTGCTGGGAAAACTGGAAAACCATATGCAATAGAATGAAATTAAACCCCTATCTCTCACCCTACACAAAACTCAACTCAAAATGGATCAAGGACCTCGGAATCAGACCAGAGACCCTGCATCTTATAGAAGAAAAAGTAGGTCCAGATCTTCAACTTGTTGGCTTAGGATCAGACTTCCTTAACAGGACTCCCATAGCACAAGAAATAAAAGCAAGAATCCACAACTGGGATAGATTCAAACTAAAAAGCTTTCTCTCAGCAAAGGAAACTATCAGCAATGTGAAGAGAGAGCCTACAGAGTGGGAGAATATCTTTGCCAACCATACTTCAGATAGAGTGCTAATTTCCAGAATCTATAAAGAACTCAAAAAACTCTACACGAAGAATACAAATAATCCAATCAACAAATGGGCTAAGGAAATGAACAGACTCTTCACAGAAGAAGATGTACAAGTAATTAACAGATATATGAAACAATGTTCAACATCCCTAGTAATAAGGGAAATGCAAATCAAAACTACCCTAAGATTTCATCTCACCCCAATTAGAATGGCGATTATCAAGAATACAAGCAACAATAGGTGTTGGAGAGGATATGGTGAAAAAGGAACACTCATACATTGCTGGTGGGCTTGCAAATTAGTGCAGCCACTCTGGAAAGCAGTGTGGAGATTCCTCAGAAAGCTTGGAATGGAACCACCATTTGACCCAGCTATCCCACTCCTTGGCCTATACCCAAAGGACTTAAAATCAGCATACTACAGAGATTCAGCCACATCAATGTTCATTGCTGCTCAATTCACCATAGCCAGATTGTGGAACCAACCTAGATGCCCTTCAGTTGATGAATGGATAAAGAAACTATGGCATATATATACAATGGAATATTACTCCGCAATGAAGAATGATAAAATTATGGCATTTGTAGGCAAATGGGTGAAATTGGAGAATATCATGCTAAGTGAGATAAGCCAATCTCAAAAAACTAAAGGACAAATGAGCTCGCTGATAAGCAGATGAGGACATATAATGGGGGGTGGGAGGGGTTAGCATTAGGTTTAGGGTTAGGTTTAGGGTTAGGGATAAGGAGAGCGGTAAGATTGAAGGAAAGAAGGACTGTATAGAGGGAAAAGAGGGGTGGGAGGGGTGGGGGGGAAGGAAAAAAAATAAACATCATTGCCCTATGTAAATGTATGATTACACAAATGGTATGCCTTGACTCTATGTACAAATAGAGAAACAACATGTATCCCATTTGTATACAATAAAAATAAATAAATAAAAATTAAAAAATTTAAAAAAAGAGGTGTAAGACCTGTACAATGAAAACTGTAGAATGCTAAAGAAAGAAATTGAATCAACAAATGGGCTAAGGATATGAACAGATACTTCACAGAAGAAGATCTACAAGCAATCAACAAACATATGAAAAAATATTCACCATCTTTAGTAATAAGAGAAATGCAAATCAAAACTACACTAAGATTCCATCTCACCCTAATTAGAATGGCGATTATCAAGAATACAAGCAACAATAGGTGTTGGAGAGGATGTGGGGAAAAAGGTACACTCATACATTGCTGGTGGGGCTGCAAATCAGTGCAGCCACTCTGGAATGCAGTGTGGAGATTCCTTAGAAAACTTGGAATAGACCTATCATTTGACCCAGCTATCCCACTTCTCAGCCTATACTCAAAGGACTCAAAATCAGCACACTACAGAGATACAGTCACATCAATGTTCATAGCTGCTCAATTCACAATAGCCAGACTGTGGAACCAACCTAGATGCCCTTCAATTGATGAATGGATAAGGAAGCTGTGGTGTATATATATACAATGGAATATTACTCAGCTATAAAGAATAATAAAATTATGGCATTTGCAGGCAAATGGATGAAATTGGAGAATATCATGTTAAGTGAGAGAAGCCAATCTCAAAAATCCAAAAGACGGATGATCTCACTGATAAGCGAATGATGACACATAATGGGGGGTGGGAGGGGGGCAAGAATGGAGAAAGGAGGGACTGTATAGAGAGAAAAGAGAGGTGGAAGGGGTGGGGGTAGGAAAAAAATAACGGAATGAATCAAACGTCATTACTCTATGTAAATGTATGAATATGCAAATGGTATGCTGTTACTCCATGTACAAATAGAAACAACATGTATCCCATTTGTTTACAATAAAAATAAATTAAAAATAAAAAATAAATAAAAAAGAAAGAAATTGAAGAAAGTCTTAGAAGATGGAATGATCTCCCATGTTCTTGGACAGCAGATATAATATTGTCAAAATGGCCATACTACCAAAAACACCACACAGATTTAATGTAACCCATCAAAATTCAAATTATATTCTTCCTATAAATAGAAAAAGCAATCATGAAATTCATTTGGAAAAATCAGAGACCCAGAATAGCCAAAGCAATCCTTCACAAGAAAAGCAAAGCAGGAGGCATCACAATACCAGACCTCGAATTTTACTACAGAGCTACAGTAACAAAAACAGCGTGGTACTGGCACCAAAACAGGCATGAAGACCAATGGAACAGAATAGAAAGCACAGAGACAAACCCACATAAATACAGTTATCTCATACTACAAAAAGGTGCCAAAAACATATGGTGGAGAAAATACAGTCTTTTAAACAAATCATGCTGGGAAAACTGGAAATCCCTATGTAGCAGAAAAAAAAATTAACTCCTATCTCTTATCCTATACAAAACTCAACTCAAAGTAGATGAAGAACTGAGGTGTTAGACCAGAAATTGTGCACCAGCTAGAACAAAATGTAGATCCCACACTCCAACATATCAGCTCAGAAACTGAATTCCTCTGGGGGGAAGGGAAAAAAATAACAGAATGAATCAAACAACATTACTCTATGTAAATTTATGATTACACAAATGGTATACCTTTACTCCATGTACAAATAGAGAAAGAACATGTATCCCATTTGTTTACAATAAAATAAATAAATTTGAAAACGTTAAAAAAAAAGAAAGAAACTGAATTCCTCAAAAAGACTCCTGAAGTGCAAGAAGTATAATAAAAAAGCAAAAAATGCAATGCCATCAAATTAAAAAGCATCCTCACAGCAAAGGAGACATTCAAGAGTGTGAAGCAAGAACTTACAGAATGGGAGGGAAAGGGGAAGCATCAGGATTGAATTGGAACAAACTATAATCCATGTTTTTATAATTGTGCCAAAATAAATTCTGTTGTCATGTATAACTAAAAACAAGCCAGCTATTTGAAAACACAAAATAGTTAAACTGTCAAATGGGATCAAGGTGGCATGGCAGGTGGGGGAAGAGAATCAATATTAGAAATGAAAAGTAGGGCATGCCTACAGATAAAAAAATAAGATTGTGAGAAGTTATTAGGAATAATTTTTGCTGGCAAGTTTGAAGATGTGGATACATTTTTGGGAAAAAAGTATAAATGACAAAAATGTAGTCAGTAAGAAACTAAAACCCTTAATAGACCTACAGCCATTAAAGTAATCAGATCAGGCATCAAAACTTACCCCACAGAAACATAAGGCTTATATACAATTTCACATATTTTCCAAGGAAAAGGTCGGTAGTTTTTACTTTTTATTGATTTTTTAAAAATTATTCTTTTTAGTTCTATAAAACATTAGGATACAATTTGATGTAATCACAAAAGTATGGAATATAATTTGCTCTAATTCAGTCCCCAGTACTTGCCTCTCCCCTTTCCTCTCCCTTACTGATCTTTCTGCAATTTATTTATAGTTTTTTTTTTAATTAATGTCTTATGGATATACTTGATGTCGGGATTCACTGGGAAGGATCCTGTAGAGGGGAACAGATCAGTATTTATATAACTTGTTTTAAAAGGATGGATCACTCAAAAACAGATAAAGAAATTATCCCAAAGGGAAAATGGAGTCTGTAGTTAAAAGAAAGTTGCCAGCAGAACTTCAAAATGTAGACTTGGAGATGAGACAAATCTGGGCTTTAATCCAGACACTGCCATATTGTGTTCTTTGTCAAATCATCAAACTTGATTTGGTTTCTTTTTTCTTTTTCCTTCTATAAAATGAAATAATGCCTGCTTCACAAAACCACCCATTCTAGTTTGGACACAATCATCAGGGTGTTGGATATAGAGACTCACAGAGAATCCTTTACGTCCTAGCAAGTCCCAAACACCAACATCTCACAATCACGTACTTCATAAGAAACTCTCAGAACAAAAATTTCTAGGTGTAAGAGATTATCCTCATTGCCTGGATTCTCAGATCATTTGACTTTCTGCATCTCCAAGTTCACACTCCTCAGACCTCCAAATCCTTTCAGGTTTGTCATTAGAAAACCTCTTAGAGTTTTAATCTCTTTCATAATGTTCTCTTCTCTTTCCTGATCCTCCAGAAACCTGTTTTCCCCTGAGGGCCCTTTCTCAGCACCCCACCAACCAGTGACTGCTTTCCCTGACACATACCTTATGCCAATTTAGAGAGCATCATTTCTTCTCCCTCTTTAAAAAGCCACAGCTCTTTTGAAGACCCTGCTTCAGACTAAACCACACTCTTCCCTCCTTGATACACCCCCGACCTCAATAAAGATCTCACTTACAGACCCTGTAAAGTTTAGCAACTAGTCTCCTTCAAACATTGCTGTTATCATAACTCTTGGTAATTTCAACATATGCACAGATGATCTTTCCAATAATCAGAATCTCAACTTACTTCAGCCTCTCCCAACAACTCCTGTGATTTTTAATCACAGGGTCAGTCATTAAGCCATCCTAGGGAACCTGATCCCTGACATCCTAGGGAAGGCAGAGGTGACTGCATGCAGTAGGTCAGAAGAGTAACCTATCTACAGAACTGGGGGCAGGTCCCACCAAGAAATATGGAGGTGACAGAGTTGTTTTTGACACTTGGTCATGGTTCATTTCTGTCTTTGCTATTTTTTGTCTGGATTACTTCTTTACTATGTCAATATCTAATACAGGAAAATAATATCAGTCTCATTCCCTTTAGTATAAAATTAAATCAACTTAGGAATAAAAGACTTTATTTTTAAAGATATTTAGGGTATTAACAGGTATATGAATAAATTTTCTTAATGAGGAAATGGTTTTCCCCTCTGTCCATAATGTGACTGGACTGGGCTTGGTCCTCCTGAATTCACCTTGAATACACAGATGGGCACTTTTTTCCCTTTATCCATTAGCTTGGTACAATCACTTGGAATATGACAATCCTGTGGAATTGAACATTTAACAACTTGTTACTCATATTTTAACATTATGAATTTAAAGGGTATAGTCAGTTTTTCCTTCATTTATTAATCCATTCAATCAATGTAGAATGAGAATCTATAATTTTCAAGGCCCTTAGCTAGATGATTAACCAGAGATGAGAAATAAACAGTCCCTGACTAGTTATCTGATTGTCACAGGAAAGTAAGTAACGATTGTAATCAAGTATTCTACAGAGGAAAATTTTCAGTGAGGAATGTCAAGAATATTGCATTATTTGTAAATGAGAGTTTTACTATTCAAAATACTTCAAATACCAGTAAGAGGATGCTAATTAAAGATACATTACTATAATCTTTCTCTGAAGGAACTTTTCACAAAAAATACCTAAGAGAAAAGCAGGAGAAAAGAAAAAAAATGGAGTTCAGTAAGTTAGAATAGGATTTAAGAACTGAACAGCACATCAGAATTCAACTAGCCAAGTGTTTTGGTTTCACCTCATCAATGTAGAAAGTTGGAAAGAGCATTGTTGCAGGCCTTAAACTAAGAAAAAAATCCAGAAAATTATAAATTAACAAGTTTTCTTGAAATCATATGAGAGCCAAGAATTAGCAACTTACCTATTCTGTTGGGAGAGAGAATACATGCGGAGAGAAACAGGGTCAAGTCATCAGCAGAGATAAAAACTTCCTTTCCTGTTTTTATCCCTTTAATTTTTTTCTCTTGCCTGATTTCCATGCCTAGAGTTTTAGTTATATTGATTAGGAGTGTGAAAATGAACATCCTTACCTTGTTTCATATTTTAATAAAAATGTTTTCAGTTTTTCTCCATTCATTAGGATGTTGGCTTTGGGTTTGTCATACATAATGTTTATGATATTGAGGCAAGTTCTTTTTAATCCCTGGATTCTTCAGTGTTTTTAGCATGAATGGATACTTAATTTTCTTGAAGACATTTTCTTTCTGCATCTATTGAGATGATCATGTGATTTTTGTCCTTCTATTTATGCAAAAAATCATATTTGTTGATTTGCATATGTTAGATCAACCTTGCATCCCAGAGATAAAAGCAATTTGTTTATGCTGTACAATCGTCTTAATGTGCTTTTGAATGTATATTGCTAATACTCTGAGTATTTTTGCGTCTGTGTTCATCAGAGATATTTATTCATCAAGATTTTCTTTCCTTGATGTGTCATCATCTAGTTTTGGTTTCAGGGTGATAGTAGCTTCATAGAATGAATTTGGGAGTGTTCTCTTTCTTTCTATCTCTTGAAGTAATCTGAGGAAGACAGGCATTAGTTCTTCTTTAAAGGTTTGGTAGAACTCAGCTGAGAATCCATCTGTTCACTGACTTTTCTTTGTTGGAAGGCTTTTTATTATTGCTTTATTCTTGTTTCTTGACATTAGTCTGTTTAGGTTTTCTATTTTGTGTTGGTTCAATTTGTAGAGATCATATGTGCATAGGAATTTGTCAATATCTTCTAGATTTTCCAATTTATTGAAATATAATTTTCAAAATAGTTCCTAATGAACTTCTGCATTTCAGAAATGTCTAGGGTGACATCACTGTTTTTATCTCTAGTTTTATAGATTGGGCCTGTCCTTACTTCTTTCATCTCTGACCTTACTTCTTATTTTTCAAATGATCTCAAAAGAAGAAATACAAATGGTCAATAAATATGTGAAAAAAATGTCAGCATGCGTAGTAATTAGGAAAATGAAAATCAAAACTACACTGAAATTTCATCTTACTCCAGTTAGAATGGCAACCACCAAGAATACAAATAACAACAGTTGCTGGTAAGGATGCAGGTAAAAAGGTACACTTATACATTGTTAGTGGGACTGCAAATTTGTACAACCACTTTTGAAAGTAAGATGGAGATTCCAGAAAAGACTAGTAATGGAATCACCATATGACCAAGCTATTCCACTCCTTTGAATTTATCCAAAACAACTAAAATCGACAAACTATATTAATACATGCACACCAATGTTTATAGCAGCACAGTTCATAATAGCCCAAATTATGGAACCAATCTAGGTACCTGTCAACAGATAAATGGATAAAGAAAATGTGGTATACATACACAATGGCATTTTACTTAGCTACGAAGAAGAGTGAAATTGTTATCTGCTGGTAAATGGATGGAACTGGAAAACATCATGCTAAGTGACATAAACCAGACTCAGAAATGTTTTCTTTCATATGTAGAAGCTGAGGGGTGGATAAAATAAAGGGGGATTTCACAAAAATAGAAGGGAGACTAACAGGATATAGAAGGAGGGCCAAGGGGCCAGGGAAAGGGGGCATGGAGAAATACTGGGAAATTAAATTCATCAAATTATGTTATATCCATGTACAATAATACCACAATGAATCCCACTTTTATATATAATAATAATGCATTCATTTAAAAGGTCATAATAAAAGGTTAAAATTAAAAAGGTCAAATCTACTAAACTTAATAAAGCTCAATAGAGCAGAGCAAGTAGATCAAGGGGAAAGAGGAGGGGAGGAAAAGAGAAAGTATTGATGGCTGTGATTGAGAAAATTATGTTATATGTATGTAAAAATATGGCATATTGAAACCCACTATTAGGTACAATAATAATGCACCAATAAAATATAATTTTAAAAGATTCAATAAAGAATAATGGGAAATGTATTTATGAATATGGACAATTTTACTCTGCAACAGACTTTGTTAAGTGAGTTAAAAGGCAAGTCACAGACTAAGAGGAAATATTTTCAAATCACATACCTGACACAAGATTTGTATATAGAATATTTAGAGAATTCTCAAAATTTAGTGATAAGAAAACACTACTAAATTTTAAAATGGACAAAACATTTGAACAAACACCTCGCTGAAGAAAATCTTGAATGACAAATAAGCACGTGAAAATGTTTTTGGCATTATTCATCTCTAAGGAAATGCAAATTAAAACAATAAGATACTCCACAGCAGAATGGCTAAAATAAAAATAATAGTTGACAAAAATAGCCAATCTTAAAAGGCTACACAGCATATGATTCAAACTGAATGATAATCTGGAGAAAGCAATCTGGGTTGAAAAGATCAGTGGTTGCCAGGGAATTGGGAGGGAGAGATAAATAGGTAGAGCATAAAGGATTTTTAGGGCAGTAAAAATGCTCGCATGAAACTCTAGTGATGTATGTCCAAACCTATAGAACATATAACACCAAGAGAGAACCCTAATGTAAACTATGGATTCTCAGTGATAATGATGAACTAATGCAAGTTCATCAACTGTACGTAACGTACCTCTTTAGTAAGGAATTTTGACAATGTGGAAGTTCTTTTTCTGTCGGGGGAAAAAAGGTTGTTGGAAATATATGTACATTCTCCACAACTTTGTGGTAAACTGAAAATTGCTATAAAAATACTCTTTTAAAAAATAGTTGATGTGACAATCCCAAATTCCATGAAGGAGACAGAGAAACTGGATCACTCATGCATTGATTGTAAGCATGTAATAAGGTACAGTCACTCTTTTAAAAAGTTTAGCAGTTTCTTATAAAGTTAAATACACTGACCATCAACCCCAGAAATCCAACTCCTAGGGATTTACCCAAGGGAATTAAAAACCATGTTCTCACAAAAACACATATGCAGTTTTTTATGGCAGAATTATTCATAATTGCCACAAACTACATCAGTCTAAATATCCTTCAACAGGGAGGAACTAAAAACACACTGTGGTACATCCATTCAATGGAATACTATTTAGCAACATAAGAAACTATTGATTCACAGAACAACATGGATGCTTCCTCAAGTGCATTTTGCAGTGTGATATTAGCCATGCCCAAAAGACTGTGTGTTATATAATTAAAATTTTATAGCATTCTAGAAAAGACAAAACTACAGAAATTAAAAGCAGATTCATTGTTGAGGAAAGGGGAAGGATCTGTTCCCTATGGGATCATGAATGGGCACATAACTACAATGTCAAAATACACAGATGTGCACACCACAAAGTGAAAATTTGACTATTTGTATACACACAAATACATTTGTAGAGATCCCTTAGCTCTTTCTACTCGGCAGGCTTAAAAGCTATTATAGGGAGAAACAATGAGCTCACCAACCACTGAAATCATGATTTCTAAGTGCCAGCATCCTATAAAGGAACCAGAATTCCTTGGAGAAGTGTCTGCTCTAGGGTTGGGGCAGAGAAAATGCAGGATGAATCTAGAAGCTTTGTATCACTAGAAAGGAAAGGGAAATACTTTTTTTAATGAGGTCATGGCAACCTCAAAGAATTCCCAATGGTCCAAACTGGAACAATCTGATCAATTAAATAAATAATGACAATATTGGATTATAACTCTTTAAACAAAACATATATCTATGGGTCCATACTGACACAAATGAATGAATGAATAAACACAGGAGAGAGAAGATACAAATCTTTTTTGCAGATGAGTCACAATGAATAGATGTGGAAAGTATGAGAGAAATAGAAAACCACCATTAAAACACTAAACTAATAATTGCTTCAGTCAGAGTCACTGATGAATACGAAAACTGAAGATAAGCGGTATATTTGCATAGCCTTAAAATATCTTTTCCAAAATATCTATTTGTAGTGACTTTAACATTTGTCCAAGAAATCTTCCACACACTTTCCTCCAAGAGGTGGTACTTAATTCTCCTTCCCTCAATAAACAAAATCTAAATAGTAAAAAACCAATAACTTTACAGTGAAGAAGCCTGCTCATTAGCCAAGCAATAAAGGTTAGCATGACCAGCAGTGTCATTTTGATGTCATGTACCCCTGATAAAATGCAAAATGGGGAAGAGAAGGACACCAAATGTCTGTGGTGTTCTTCTGCCAAACCCATACTAACAGTGGTCAAATTATGAGAGAGATCAGACAAATTCGAATTGAGGAAGTTTCTAGATCATAAAATGTAAAACAAACAAACAACAAAACAAAAACAAGAAACTGTCACAAAATGGAGGAGAATAAGGAGACATAATGATTAAATGTAAAGTGGGGTCCTGGGTTGAATCCTGGAAAAGAAATAGGACAACAGTGGAAGGAGTGGGGAAATCCAAATAAAGTCTGTGGTTTGACATTATTATAGCAATGTTACTTTCTAGTTTTGATCAACGTAACATACCCATGTGAAATGTTAACATAGGAAAACTCTATACCATCTTTGCAACTCTTCTGTAAATCTAGAATTA
Organism: Sciurus carolinensis; assembly: GCF_902686445.1. Lineage (NCBI taxonomy): Eukaryota > Metazoa > Chordata > Mammalia > Rodentia > Sciuridae > Sciurus > Sciurus carolinensis. Next base: position 72,065,123 of record NC_062222.1, on the reverse strand, counting down.
CATAATAAAGCTTTAAAAATCCAATTATTCCATTCCCACTCATCAATTGGGTGAATTTGGGGAAAGGGAAATCAGTAATCTGGTTTTCTAGTTAAGCCATAAAACTACATTTTCCAGATGGACCAGGGCAACATCCTGCATCCCGTTGACCTGTTTTCTCCGCTCTCCACCTCCACATCATGGTTGAGATTGGCAGTTGAAGGATGGGCAGGGTTTGTACCATTGCTCAAGCTTTCCATGTAAACAAATTTTTCCTCATCCTGCTTTCCTTAAAACTTTGACCTAATTTCTTTCACATGCTGAGCTAATTCTCATGACTGTTAAAAGCAGCTAAAAACAGTAAAATCTGTCAAAGTGCAAAAATGAAGACCCCATTCATTCAAGCTTTGTACTCTTGAGTCATCATTTCTATAAATTCATGACACAAATATGTTCTTTTCTCTCTCATATTGATAATTTTACATTAAGACATCAATAGGGAGCAGCAGCCGGGCTGCTTATCCAACCACAAGAGCTGGATTCATTTTTTCCTCTTTATTAAAAAGGTGCTTAGTTCACATTATGGATTTTCGATTAGCTATAATCATAAAGAACAGTGTCTGGTGTTCAGAAGGCTTAACTAGCTGCTTTCAAAGCAAATCTTTAAGTCCAACAATCAAGTTGTTTCTGATACTTAACAAAGGCACATATTTATTCCTCCAGACATTTAGTGCATTTGAAGGTTTATTTTTCATTAATCTTCACTCTTGGCACTTCTTACTTGGGAACGTCTAATCCTAGAGAATCTGCACCCAGCAGACCAGGAGAAACAGGAGGCTGGGAGCCCAACCCAGGTTTACTGTTGCATGTGCACCCCAGTTGTATTCATCCTCTTTCTACCAACAGAGAAGCAGCTGGACATTTACCTTGGGCAGAAGGGTTCAAGCAAGAAACAGGAAAAGACTTAGAAATTTTTATTCACAAACAGAAACCACTAATAAAAATGACTCCCAAGGACAGTTTAGAAAGATTAATTTCAAACCAAATAAATTAGGTTTTGCAAAGTGCAAAGAAGGCAAGCTGGTTGCCAAAGGACTCCCCTTTGTAATAGTCATTTCTCTGTGTAGGATTCATCTTGATTTCAGTGACATAGTACTTTCTAGCATTGTCTTTCACAAACTCGCAGGCAAAATCTATCATTCACTCACAGTTTAGTATAAATTTAAATCAACATGTCATTGCCCCAGGAATTGCCTCTATTGTGAACTTTAGTCCTCTCTGAAGAAAAGCAGTTGTTTTCAAGATTAAAAGGAGGTTAGCCATTGATGATCCCAAGAAAGAAATGGACAAAAACTAGACAGAAAGGAACCTTCCTGCATCTCAAAAATTTATCTTCCTACATTAAAGTGGAACACATGACAAGACTCCAAGGTTTTTTTTTGTGACTCATTGTAGTTTCAGGTTAAAGTATCAGGACATATATTCTTTTTCTTTCTCTCATTATTCACCCTGTTGTACCTTTAATCTTGGTTCAGTTTGACAAATGGGGAATTTTCCAGAGGGTTAGAGAGGAATGAGCTGAATTCCACCCATATCTAGGACCGAGGCTGAGGACCTGCCTGGTTTTCATGCACCATGGTTTGGCACAACTCCCCCCACCAAAAACACACCCCTCAGCTCGTGTGCCATCCATCATTTTGCTTGTTGACTTAGTTTCATTTTCTGTTTTTCTGGCCTGCTCAACTGCCTGCAACAGCATTAAATTATTCTTCTGATCTTTCCATTTCCCTGGGTTCAAAAACTGCAATTTATAGAAGTCTTTAAACATAAAGGACTTTCTGATAAAGGTAGATGCCAATGAAATGATAAAGGTCAAAGGAAAACTGTACACTTTAAGGAGGTGGCACCCTTCATGGAAAAAACATATGTTCATTATATTTTATGTCCTTGGGAAATCTTGCAACCTGCAGAGAAGTCAATATAGAAATTTAGAAATGAAAGCGGCTTTAGAGATTGTCCAGTCTGACCTCGGTTCATAACTGTGGACAGGGAAGCTTGGAAAGGGTAAGACATAGCATTCCTCTGGGGCAGAATTAGATCTTCAACCAGGCACTAAAATCGGTTCTCTGTTGGGTTCGCCACATTGTGCTGACACTTTTAATTACATATTCTTAATGATAAGAACATGGGAAAAGGGAACACCTACCCAGTCAGGAATAAAATAGAATGTGCTCTTGATTCCTTTTTAAACCAAGGTCTTGGCTTAGAGTGATGTGCCCAATCATGGGGTGACCATCCGATGGTGAAAACCAGCCATGGTGGGGGTGGAGGCGGCCCACTGTCTCTTCCTCTCTGCACTGCTATCCCCACAGTCCTGGGCCCTGGTTTTGCTGGCTTTGTAGCATCTCTGGTGCTGTCCCCTCTTCCCAGGTGTAGTTTCACTCTTGTAGCTTGGAACCTCGTAAGTGGTTCCACTGGACCACTGGAGTATATCTTTTAAATGTTAATCTTTGGTGAGAGTCTCTTTCTACCCCTTTCACTCCATGATGAAAGGAGCCACTAAGTCACTCTACCTGAAGTATCACTTTCAGTATAAGGGTGAAATCTCTGACTTCTACTTCTTCTGATTGGTTATTATGAAGTGCTGAAGCTCTTTTTTTTTTTTTTCTTTTGTCCTATATTTAGCCATTGCAAATGTTTAGCCTTATGGCTCTAAGGCATGATAACTAGAGGAGTTTTGTGGTGCAGAAGAATGACCCAAGGAGCAACAGGGAATTTTTCAGAACCGGAAGTCACTCCCATTTACCTCTGTTTAAATTACTTTCTCTTGTATTCACATTTCCCCAGTGACAAAGGTCAAGCAGTGCCACATCACTCACCACTGTTTTCATTTTAGCCCTCTGTCTTGACATTGTCATGAGAATGAATTACCTGCACTTGCCATGCAAGTAGTAACATGGATTTGCTGTGGTGCTGACTGGTAATGATCTAGGGAGTTTGCTCACTTTGGCCTTGGTTATGACTGTGTCTTTCTGGTGGGAAAAAAAGTGTCTGTATTTAAATTACTAAAGCAGTAAAAAGGATTTTTTTTCCAATTTAGTGAGCATAATTAATATCTTTGCAAGCATTTATTTATGCTCAAAACTACCAAGTTGACCCACATCAGAGAAAATGAGGCCAGGAAACTTGAGAGGGTTCCAAAGACCAATTTTTTCCCACTCACATTGTGAGCTATTCCTCAATATTTAGCCACTATGTCATTCTTCCTTCATAAATCATGTTTTCTGGCTGAAGAAAATCTCAACTGTTACCACAAAAATAACATGGCCTACTTTCATCTTAAATAGAGAGTTTTTCTTCAAAGACCAATCATTTTGATATTTTGGTCCAGTTTTTTTTTCTCTTCTGCAACTAGTAGAATGTGTCATCCAATGAAACAATGCATACAAAGCTTGTTTTCAAATGTATAAATTTCTAAGTAAATATATAAAATGTTTTCATATTTATTAGCAGCACTTCAGTGTTTTTTGCATGAATTTAATGTACACTGGCCCCATATGAGACATCATAGATTCAAAGAGAAATAAGGCATGAACACCACCATGGGAGAAGCCAACATTCAGCAGATGAACTGTCGTGTACATAATTTATTAAATTAGTTCAGACAAGTATATGAATAAATTATTACATATATGTCATATAAGTGTTATCACAATAATTATAGTCCCCCTTTCTCTCTCTCTCTCTCTCTCTCTCTCTCTCTCTCTCTCTCGCTCTCTCTCTCACACACACACACACACACACACAAGAGTAGAGAAAAGAGATAGAAAATAAACATTTTCTCACTCAGTCAACTTGATATGTTGAATTGGATTTTTAAAAAATTCAGTTATTTTCAAACTCGCCAGAAAAGTTTATGATTGATTACTGTTGCAGCCTGTGGCCCATAGGAAGAGTATGCTTGCATGTCAAATTGTTGCCCCCTCTTATCTATAGCATGCAACAACTATGTCAAACTTTCTCTACCCTATCATAGATTCTAAGACATTATGGTCCCTCTCACCAAAATTCTCGTCATTTATACTTTGTTAATCAACCTTTCTCTGGGGATCAATAAGTTGAGAATAATGATTTCCCTCATCCATTCCTTTGCTTTTGGATAGATGAAACTGATAGTGAGGCAAGTCAAGGAATGTCCTTGACCCTCTGTTTCAGGTAAATGAGACTTCTAGCTGATATTTGGATGTCATCAATATTGTATATGCCTCTTTGTTAGGATAGTGCCCTGTATCAGAATGTCTTTCCCAGAAAATACAGGGAACAAGTTATCTAATCTTAAAACTGTTAAGAATCTCAGAGCCCAAAAGCAATCAAAGAAATTATGAAAGAAAAATCCAAAAGATGTAGCTACATAAATATTCAAAATGCATTAAAATATGTCAGAGTCACAAACAAAAGATAAAACAGCATGGCAGACAATGAAGAATATGTTCTAAAACTATAGCCAAATTGATACATTTAACTGTACAATCTAATCCACTAGGGGAGAGTATAAACCAGATTTGGCTTAAGCCTACAGAGCTAAATCAGAAGTCCAATGTTATTTGTAGTTGTGTCCTCATCACCAAAATTAACTGTGAACTAAAGAGATTCATTTGGTTAGAAGACCAGCCCTATCTGTAAGATACTCAGGGAAAACAGTGGACATCCAACCTTAGCATCAGCACCAACTTCTGGGGCACTGCACTGTGTACATTGTTGATAACAGGACTTACATGCTGCAGTGTGCTCTTGTCCACTGCTAGGGTCCCTGCACCACTTGTGGTATTTTATTATTTACAAACACTTCTATAGCAATTACTATGTGCCAGGCAATCTTCAAAGAACTTTACAAACTTATTTCATCTTTACGACAACCACTTCTAGTAATTACTATTACTGGTTTCATTTTATAAGTCATAGAGGCACAAAGAGGTCAAGAAGTTTCTCCAAAGTCAACCAGTAAGTAGAAGATTTGGAATTTAGTGCAGGTAGGCTGGGTCCAGAGTCTGTGTCCAGAGTCTGTAACCTTAACCATGATGTGGAAAGGAGTAACTCATTTTCCCAGAATCACCCTCTGTCAAGGAGATGCCATGCCTGGATTCCCATGGACCCTTTCATCCATGTGTACTGTCTCACCCACCTGTTCTTGGTTTTATTACCAGTTCCACAAAGCAGGAATTAAGAGTTCATGCAGGGAAACACAACTAATGCTTGGGACTCTGTGGAACTAAGAGCTCAGTCTTTAGAATGGAGAACATTCCAGTAATTATGAAGAAAAATAAGATAACCAATATATTTGTTATGCACTAAATTACATCCTCTCCAAACAGATACACTGAAGCCTTAACTCCCCGTGTGACCATAGCTTGTAGATAATTACCTCGCCCTAGAGAGGTAAATAAGCACAATCGAGGTCATGAGGGTGGGGCTCTAATCCAGTAAGATGGGTGCCCTTATAAAAAGAGGAGGAGACTACCTGGGATTCACATGCACAGAGAAAAGGCCATGTGAGGACAAGAGAGAAGCAGTCATGTGTAAACCCAGAGTCAAGGCCTCAGAAGAAACCAAACCTACTGACACCTTGATCTTGGACTCTAGTGCTCAGAGCTGTGAGAAATAAATTTCCTTTGTTTAAGTCATCCAGTGTGTGGTATATTGTTATGGCAGCCCTAGTAGACTAAATACAATGTTAATAAGAAAATATGACTGGATTCAGTGGCACAAGCCTATAATCACAGTGACTGGGGAGGCTAAGGCAAGAGGATCACAAGTTCAAAGCCAGCCTCAGCAACTAAGTGAGACTCTGTCTCAAAATAAAAGATAAAAAGGGTTGGGGATATGGCTCAGTGGTTAAGTGCCCCTGGGTTCAATCTCCAATACCCAAAAGAAAAGAAAACAAAAGAAAGAAGAAGAAAATATGACTATCTTCAATACAGAACATATCCATAAAACAAATCATCTGTATGATGATACATTTTTAAGTTTCAATGAAAGCACAATTTTCTGGGAGTGTGAAAAGTTGTGTAAATCATCTCAATACTGATTCAGCATCCACTTCTGGAAATCGGGAAAACATCCATTCCTGATATAATGTCTTAGTAAAGAATGAGTTAAAATATACTTCTTTCATATGAAAAACTAATCTAGCTGCAATCAATAGCCAATATAATACCTATCAGTGTAACTGCATCCCAGACAACAGGTCACAAGTTTGCAGCCTGAAGGCCAGATATGACCCACAGAGGTTTTTTTGGCTGGTTCGTTGATTTGTTTTTAATTTTCTCTAGTTGCCAGGATTTTAAAATCATAACATTTTACATAAGCTTCCTGATTTTTCTTTTCTTTTTTTTTTCTGCCAGTCCAGACCCATAAGACAACTGACTGTAGCTAAGGAGAGGTTTCCTGTTGCAAGTGGTGCTGCATACTCGGTACCACAGTCACCGGAACTCTGTACTCTTCCTCTGCATGGAGCCCAGGTGGCAGCTACTGCTCCTTGCCACCCTCATTACTGTTTTCTACTGCAGGCATCGTCGTTTCTTTGCTTCTTACCAAATTTTTGCTGGCTTTTAAGTTGACCTCACTTCTTCAAAGACAGTTCCATCAAAGTCCATAATCACAATTCCACTATCACTATTATTATGTAACATTATTCTGAAAGTGTTGACTAAGACTTGAAAACAAAATCAAAGACAATTATTGAAAGGAGAATTCATATTTGCAATCATTTGGAAATGATGTAATCTTATATCTGGCTAGCCAAAAGCAAACACTGTTAATTTCAGCAAAATAGTATATGACAACCGAAATATACATGTATCAATACCTTTTTAATTAATACCAATAACCAATTGGAGAACACCATGAATTTTGAAAAATTCCATTCATAATAACTCATATTATATGAGAACCCAGTGGGAAATGTTTTATACCTTCATGAGGAAAACTATGAAACTTTTAAGTCCAGAGATTATCCTAGCGTCTTTAAGAGCTTGATATAAGACAATAATAGCATTTTGAACCACGGAAAAAGGGTTGGATTGTTCCATAAATTATGCTAGGATAATAAGTGAAATCTAATTGCTGGGGGAAAACGTTTTGCTTTCTAGCTACAATTCATTCTTGTAAATATATGATGAGTCCTGTGGGGTTGCAAATTAGTGCAACCACTCTGGAAAGCAGTGTGGAGATTCCTCAGAAAGCTTGGAATGGAAACACCATTTGACCCAGCTATCCCACTCCTTGGCCTATACCCAAAGGACTTAAAATCAGCATACTACAGAGATACAGCCACATCAATGTTCATTGCTGCTCAATTCACCATAGCCAGATTGTGGAACCAACCTAGATGCCCTTCAGTTGATGAATGGATAAAGAAACTGTGGCATATTTATACAATGGAATATTACTCCGCAATGAAGAATGATAAAATTATGGCATTTGTAGGCAAATGGTCGAAATTGGAGAATATCATGCTAAGTGAGATAAGCCAATCTCAAAAAACTAAAGGACGAATGATCTCGCTGATAAGCGGATGAGGACATATAATGGGGGGTGGGACGGGCTAGCATTAGGTTTAGGGTAGGTTTAGAGTTAGGCTAAGGAGAGCAGTAAGAATGAAGGAAAGAAGGACTGTGTAGAGGGAAAAGAGGGGTGGGAGGGGTGGGGAGGGGTGGGAGGGGTGGGGGGGAGGGGAAAAATATAATAAACATCATTACCCTATGTAAACGTAAAAAAATAAATAAATAAAAAAAAAAAAAGAAATCAAAATTCAAAACAATCGAAGAAGAATATTTAAAAAATGTTATTTTTAAACTTCTGAGCAACCATATGAAACCATAAAAAGTTTGATAAGTTCAGGACACTTTAAAATATTCTGTACCAGCCAGGCATGGTGAAGCCCTCCAGTAGTCCCACTAACTCCAGAGGCTGATTCAGGAGGATCGCAAGTTCAAAGTCAGCCTCATAAAATTGGCGAAACCCTAGGCAACTTAGTGAGAACTTGTTTCAAAATAAAAAATAAAAAGGGCTGGGGATGTGGCTGAGTGGTTAAACACCCTAAGGTTCAATCCTCAGAACCAAAATAAATAAATAATCTGTACATTAAACAATTATCTTAAGTAAAATTACAACACAAAGGACAAACTAAAAAATTGACATAATAGTTGATCTATTTTATTGTATCAAGAGTATTTGCAATATAGTCATAAAAGGTAAGTTCATCAATAGAATAAGAAAATACATAAACAAAACTTTGTAATGAATAGGGAAGGAAATAGCAAACAATACATTTTTATATATCCAACTTACTGGAATACAACAAAGAGCATTTTAACCACACTCTTATTAAATAAATATTAGTTGTTTTGTTATGCCTATTTTAATATCATTTATTCCAGAACCATTTAATGTTTTCTGATTTCTTTTCCTTTCTTATATATGTTTCTATTTTTTTCTAACTACATAATTGCTTGCTGGTAGATGTTTGATCTCTTGGATGGATCCTAATTTTCTTATTTGTTTTCTTCTACTTTCTATCTTGTATTTTTTTTTTCTCCTTTCTTGGTTCTTAATTTCAATTTTCAATTCTTTTACTGAATTTATTGTTTTGGCCATACCAGGTATTCCTGGAGCTATTTCTTATTCTGTGAATGTTTATTTTTACCTCTCTTTCTGCCTCATTAGGTAATGTGTCCTCCTTTCTCTTGGAAAACCATACAGGTAGTTTTTCTTTTGTGGGTTATTCTACGTCTATTATTTACACTCTGACTTCCCCTTCCGTATGCTGGGTTGGCTCTGGATTTTCTGCTAGTGGTTTTCTCGCATGTCCTGGGAATCTTGTCTACCCATGCACAGTATTCAAAGAATTAAAGAGCAGATTAGTGGACCTTATCGAGAAGTAGGTAGTGAGTTAGAAACTGGGTTATTTCGTTAAGTCATGCTTAATAAATGGTCAGTGGAGACCTTTCTTTTGGGATCATTCAATGTATACAGAAGGTAACCCTATAATCACCTGCCTTGTTTCCCTCCTTCTGGAAGCTAAGGGCAAAGGTCAGCTAGTCACCAGCAGGATTTTCCCCAGATCTGCTTGGCTTGCACATAAATAACCCAACTCTGCCTGCTCAGGGTGTGGGTACAGAGCCTCTATAGTTAAGTTTCTCCCAAGAATGAAGTTCTTGTTTCCTGGCCCCTGGAAACTGAAGCTGCAGCTTTATGATGAATACCCAGGAATTCGAGCTTCTCATTCTTTGTTCCTCACAAAGATTTTCAACAAGCACTGATTTCAACCTTTCAATGCACCCTCTTCTTTAGAGGTGACTAGCACTTCTAATTTCTGTGGCTTCTAAGTGTGTCATGGGAAGACTGGCTACCTTCCTGTATTTGTCTTCTCTTCTGCTGAGTTAGTTACCATTTTTCCATCACTTTTCCAGCTTCTGGTGTTTTGTCAGCATCTCTCATTTGCTTTTCTTTCCACTCCTGCTTTTTTAAAAGAATTGTTGGGAATTTGTACCTTTTTTATTCTTCACTATCATTTTACAAGAAGTTTTGGAGGTTGCTGAGATAAACTCTTGGGTTCAGTGTGACACATTCAGTTTTAACCAGAATTTACAGCTATAGACAGAAAAAAGAAGTTATAATAAAAAAAAAATCACAAGATATGTTCCTAGCTATTTACACCCAGAAAGAAGCTTATACACCATCTTTTCTCAAGTTCTTGCCATAAATACAGAAAAATAAGCTACAGATAATATTAATGAATTTAGAAGCAAAGCCAGGACTCTCTTAACATATTCTTTCTCAGATGCCCTGTGGTTATGTCTCTAAGAACTGCCACTGGGAGCTGCCTTCACCCAAATGTGCAGGACTATGTCCTTGCCATCTATTATCATTCCCATCAGTCTAATTCCTGCATCATAGCAGTTTAGACCAAGGAATCTTATCAGAATTAATCCGGCAAAAATTCTTTCCCATGGGAATTTGGAATTGGGACCTAGAGATACTACCTACTTCAAGAGAGTATTTTTATAAGCTTTATTAAAGGAAAAACAACAAATTAATAACATTTCTATAACATTTGAGTATTAGTTGATGTTTGCTGCCACTGTGCATTACTCCACAGTGTTGGCTGTAATAAAACGATGAAAATACTTGTAACTGAAGATCAGTTTGGTATTGAATCACTCCATATTGATCAAAATGGTATTTTGAATGAAAAGTAGAAAGTTCAGGCATGGAGAGGTGTCCACACAAAGTAAGATTATTTTATTAACCTCGCACCTACTAAATAAGAAAGATGATTAAAAAACATGTGCATTTGTGCACACATATGTATATATTGTCCTTACCCCCATTTGTCCTTAAATTCCCTGTTTGTCACTTCCACCTTTATTTCCTTGGAAGAGATATTTTATGGCAAATCTCTTGATCATTGGTAGAGACAATAGATAAGATCTGTGTTTCCCAGAGTGGATTCAATCTGAACTACACCCTAAAGTATCCCTGACACCCGAAGATGATAATTCCTCCATTTAATGCTGCTGCGACTGTAAGTAATTATTGAAAGACAATTTGTCTTACAAGGAAAATTGTCAGAACTGAATATAGAGAGAGAAATCCAGAGAAAAATGGTGAGGGAGAGTGGAGAACTAGAAAGGGGAAGAGGGAGAGAGCGCAAGAGCAAGCCCTCGGCATAGGAATGTATGTGAAAATATGGCAACTAGCTCCAACAAGCCGACACAACTGTGTTTTGAGGATGATTGATGAGGATATGTCTATGACATGTACTTTTTTAAGGAAAGATACAACAAAAACAAAAAATACTCAGTGCAGCTGGCCCCCTGCTGCTTTCCTTTCCCCATCTCTTTCTGGGGTAGATATATGGCTTCGGTTCCTTTCAAGTGTCAGCTGGTGGTCACTGGGACTTTCTGTAACTCTCCAGGCCTCTTTGGCTTCTAGAAGCATTAAAAACTTTCCCAGTGACTTAGAGGAACCACACACATGCACATACTTAAAGCTCATCACTAGAGAGGTCCTACTGCTTTGGTTCTCTGTCTTTGAAGACTATTCTTTTCCTCTCCTAAGAGTCCGACATGCATGTGGTTGAAGGAGGTTGTGACCGAGGTTGCCTGATTCATGAAGGTAAGAGGAGACAATGTCATAAATTCTGATTCAATGATTTGCTTTAGAAAAGTTGGTGCTATAGGTTCTCTATGCTCCTGTCCCTGCAGTGGCTGGAAGGGGAGAATGCTATCCTGTGACAAAAGACGAGGTCACATTTCCATGATTTTAAAAAGAAACAAGTGTAAGTCAAGAAAAAAGTTATGGAGTAGAACTGATGAAGATTAAGCAATGGGATAAAATAAATGTAATATATCCATTTCAGTCCTTTCTGGTTATCACAACAAAAATAATGAATATATATGGCCACACATGGGCTACAGAGATATTTTCAAGTACATTATCTCATTTTCATGTATTTCTGTGAAAGCCATTTTTGCATCTGCCCACACAGAGAATTGACCAGTCCTGGCCTGGCCTGCCCACCACACCTTGCATACTGATTCATCATAGAATCTCAGAACAACATGTTGCATTAATATCTACAGAAAACCATAAGCTTCCTGAGAAAAAAGAATTATTAATACATGGTATTGTACTGGCATAATTTATTCATTTAATATTGAACAAATAAATGACTTTAATGTAGGGAAACAATTTCATTTGGGGAAAGTTTTTTTCTATGTTACACCCTCAAAATATTACCACCCATTGGGTGGAAGAGGAAATAATCCCCATCTGATTCTTGGAGACAACAGAACACCAGTGAATCTATTCTAAGGCCTAGTGCAGGACAGAGAGGGAAGTATGGGTTGTTAGACCTGAATTCTGACTCTGCCATTTTAAAATAGAGGCCACGAGAAAGTCACTCAACTCTTTGAGCCTCCATTTACTTATTTTTAAATGCAGTACAGTATCTTAGAGGATGATAAGAATAATGAAATGAAACAATAAAATTCTTCTCATCAACAGAAGCTCAACAAATACTATACGTCTATATAGAGATAATTCCATAAGCAGGAAACTTAACCAATGGAAATTGGTGAGCAGGAGATTACTAATACCCCCCTTTAAAAAAATTAAGATAAGTTTTGTGAATGAGGCTACTTAAAATAAAAAATACTCCCTGGCATACTAAATTTAACTTTATAATTGAGAGTAGGGAACCAGATTGAATAAGAGCATGTTTCATGCTGAGAAAAAGACTTTCTTAAAGAAGGGATTTTTGTAATTCAAAAACTTAAACAAAACAAGAATTCCATAAATATGCAATGATAACTGAATAAATGAAGGGAATCAATCAATCATCAATCAATGTGGTTAATGATTTTCCTGGAAAACAGGAAAATATGAAAGCCCCCTTCTTGATGTCCCAAATAAAGACACCATTACAAAATACAGGAAGTTGAGAAAGGCAGTGAAAACAGTTCTTTTCAGTTAATTTTAATGATTCCAGTTTTTTAGGATCCTGCTCTTGACCTTAGTCAACGAACATGGATTACATTTGGAAATTTTGTCCCATGAGTTACTTGGATCATTTGTGGGTTATCTTCTTGTAGAAGCCTTCATTCATTTATTCAACCTGTTATGGTTTTGATATGTGGTGTTACCAAAAGTTCATTATGACATAATGCAAGAATGTTTAGAAGTGAAACCATTAGATTATGAGACATATAACCTAATCAGTAGATTTATCTATTTGAATGGATTAGTTGGGCAGTAATTGCAGGCTTGTAGGTTGTGGGTAGGATGTGGTTAGAGGAAGTAGGTCACTGGGGGGCATGATTCTGGGGTTTATATTTTGTCCCTGGGGAGGGGAACTCTCTCTCTCTGCTTCTTTATTGCCATGTCTTGAGTGCATTTCTCTAACACACCCTTCTGCCATGATGTTCTCTCTTGCTCAGGCCCAGAGCTATGAAATCAGTCAGCCATGGACTGAACCTCTGATACTGAGAGCCAATAAATTTTTCCTCCTCTAGCTTGTTCTTGAAGGATCTTTTGGTCACAACAAAGCAGAGTTAACTTAAACAAACCCTAATGGCTAAATTGCCTTGGTTTGAGAGTCAAATGACCTGACTCTGCCCCTAGCCAGCTTTGTAGGATGGTATATTTTCATGAACATTTTAGATTCCCTGTATTCTTACCTTTAAATAGAGACTGTTAAAAATGGATATTTTTTAATGTCTTTTTTGGCTCAAAAATTGGAAAATTATTATACAAAGTGGTTATCCTTTAGAAGGCTAAAATACTAGGAGAGCTGGTGGAGTTGAACAGAGCTCCTTGGCACTCCACCCTACGGGAAGGGCTCACGCTCCAGGACACACCACTGGGGCCCATTCCTCCATCAAGACTTGCTGTGGCTCCCTGTTTCCAGGTGCCAACTTTGTGAGTCCAAGAGTTCTTTTGCTTGGTTTCTTACCATTCATGTCACTCTACCACCTCTTTATACTGTCCCTCTCCATTTTTTTTCCCTCCTGTGCAAATTCTGTGAATAAAACTACTCCTGTGGGTCAGTATCCCCAGCCTGAGGGCTTCTGTCCTTGTACATCTAAAATTTTTAGTAAGTGGTATTTATGCCACCAGTGGATCTTCCTTTCTTTACTGAGCTGCTGACAGAAGCAAAAATAAATGCAATCTCTAGACTGAACTGTGAAATGAATACAGGATTAACAACAATTAACCCTGAGTATAGGTGTATTCTGGAGAGTTCATGGAAGCTGCACACCAGGTTGGGAATGATGGCTGTCTGGGTGGCGGGAAACATTTCAAACTCTCAGCAGGGAGACACTCCTACAGACCTGGTGCTAACGGGGGGTGCTGCTGATGATAAAAAGAAATCTTCAAAACATGGAGCAATGAGAACACGTCTTTAGCTGTCCTGTGACAGGAAGTACAGATGTCTAAATACACAAACATCCTACCCCTAGGGGGCAAATATTAGCCAAATGGAGTTCTCAGTGGCTCCAAAGCTAATCCACATCTCCAGAAAATTTGGGTCCTCTGGTTGAGAAGACAAGAGTATTCTTAGAGAGGAAAAGACATATTAACTACCCTCTTTCAAATGAGGTCAAGCAAATTCTTAAGTGTGTGCTGTCTAAAATTTCTCCATGTTTTAAAAACTCTTGTCTCGGGTACTATATTATTTTTATTTTAACTTTATCCTGGGATGAGAGAGAACAATTAAAGTTACTCCAGTCCCTAACATTATAAAGCCAGGGCTTCAAAATACCACTTGAATTAGGTGTTTGATGAAAGCAGAAGAGTTGACTAGTTTGTCTTACTAGAAAATAAACAGATTTTTAAAAAGAAATACTTTACTTATACTACTGTACTTTCAGGAAGGCAAAAACAAGGGGGGGTGCGGGGGCAGGGGGGAACTTCCCAATCGGACAAGTCTGTAGGAGAGCCCTTTGACCAAAGAGGGACCTTTCCCTGGGAAAGAATGAAACAATAATTTGGGTAGAGGCTGGAAAAGGTTAAAGGGCAATTCCATTTCTCATGGCCACTTGAGAGGCAGGGAATCTTATGGCCACTTGAGAGGCTAGGGTGTTGCCACAGCCACCTCTGAGGTTCTGGGCAAGTGTTACAATCAGAGGGGATGGTGCCTGTCATTTTAGTTAATAATTATGGGACTTATAATTTATGCCAACATAAGCTCCACCCAGTGGAAAGAAGTTTTCCCTCCACCTTGTGCTGTGCAAGGTGTCAGAGACATTATTCCTGCTCAATCAGCTTCAGCTGATGTGTAAATATTGAAGCAAGTCTAAGGAGCCAGAGAAGGGAATGATTATTACTACATTAATACTAATGAGTGAAATGGAATTTGGAATGTGTTTAGCTAAAGTTGGCACAGAAAGAGATGACTTTAAAAGGAGGAAGAAATCAACAGGATGATTATTGATTTTTTTAAGAAATCACCAGGACATAAAGTCCACATTAGGTAAAAATCAAAGGAAGGAAG
The DNA here is from genome assembly GCF_902686445.1 of Sciurus carolinensis. Taxonomy (NCBI): domain Eukaryota; kingdom Metazoa; phylum Chordata; class Mammalia; order Rodentia; family Sciuridae; genus Sciurus; species Sciurus carolinensis. Next base: position 72,050,086 of record NC_062222.1, on the reverse strand, counting down.
GAGGGAAAGGAGGAAGAGAGAAAAAGAGAAAGAAAGCGAGGAAGGAAGAAATTACAAACCCCACCCTCACAGCGTGTGTGCGGGAGGTGGGTGTGGGTGCACGTATGCATGCGCATGGTTTTATAGTGAATTCAAGCGGTCTACTACATGACAATAAGAACGATGCACACGCAGCTTTCTTGTCCCCCTCCTCTATTTTTAGCTGTTTTTGGTACATACAATACATTCTTCATATCGGCAGTAATCACAGACTATTATCAACCACTCTCCTTACTTCCACCGTAATGGGTGTCAACAGATCTGGAGGCGGGTCTGAAAGGATGGAGTTTTGGGGAAAGCGTGCATGGAAAAGTATATAATGACAGCCATGTGAACTTATGAAAGTCATTTTTCCTTCGCACCTCATTAAATGTTGTAACACCATCCTTATCAAACCCATCCAATACTCACACAAAAGCCATTTATTTGGGAGTGGACATGGTGCTTATTTATTTTAAGGGGTCTGCCACATATTCATTGGCTGTAATAACACTTCACATCCCTCATTTTGGAATGCTTTCACTTCAAAAGAAACTAGATTTCTTGTGACAGTGAGGGAGCTTTAGCAATCTAGCTATTCTCTAGATGAGTTTTTTTTTTTTTTTAAATAAATAACTCCCAAGTTCTGCCCGAGTTTTAAGGAGATTTTCCCAGCAGCTTTCATTTTCTACAGGGTGTCGCGGGCTTCAGGAGCTGGGCGCGGATTCTGCGGCTGGTGTTCCAAGCCGGTCCTTGTCCGCGTCCTCAGAGGGCCAGATGCCTGAACTGGGCAAACACAGCTTTAACCGGTGAACGCTCGCTCTGCGCTTCCCTCGCCGGACACAGGGAGGCAGTGCGGGAAAGCTTGGCTCCTGCAAGGCCCGGCATCACGGCTGGGGAGCTTACTTTGGTCACTAAGTTGTAAAGTCGCAGATTGCTCGTTCAGATTTCATGTAACTGAATTTTTTTTAAAGAAAAAGGTCAAATTACCTGATCTAATTGAAAGCATGTCTGTGTGATCAGGGACAATGACACCACAAAAGCTAGAGTAGCAATTATTTATTTAAGGCAGTTTTCTAATACATAATATATCCAATTTCCAACACCCATCCCCTATCAAAGACACATACCGGGAGTTTCCTCATGAATCCCAAAAGAGTTCACAAGGCACACACATTACCTCACTAAACTCCTCCACCTGCCCTTGAGATGACAACAGTCAGGGAGTTGTCCCTTGTTATGGGGAGCAGAACTCAGAGCCTGTTTGTAGTTTGGGAAGATCACTCTAGTAGTTAAATCAGGACTTCAACTTCGGTGGTCTGACTCTATGTCTCAGGCATTCACTTCACCCCACTCAGATTTAGACAGAAATCAGTGACCTCCCAGACTGCTTCTCTCACTGTTCTTAAAGGAAAGTGAATTAGCAAGTATTCTCACTCCCTAGTCCAATGTAGAAAACAGGACCTGAAGTTTAAACTTCACCATCACAATCTGGACCCTGAATGCAATCCTTCATTACAAACTTAATGTATTCACTAGCCCCTCCTTTTCAATTTTCCCTTCCCAATTATTTGTGAAATGGAACATCTGCCCTTACACTCTGTTACCATCATTCCTATAGTGATCTTTTCCACCTAAACCCAGAGGATGAGTTTTCAAAGCAGGTGGATATCTCTTCTGCACACTTCCCAGTCCATCTCTCCTCTTCATGCCTACTGCAATCACACAGATCTTGTCTGAGTCTTTCTTAGAATGGGAAGTTTCCAAACTAGGGCCCTTATCTCCATTTCCTCCTGATTCTAATCTATTCTCCATGATATTCCCAGATCAGTCATCCAGGGCAGTGCTACAAGTTACCACCCAGTTCTAAAACCTTCAGGGGGTTCCCTTGCTTATCCAAGCAATATACAAACTCTATTCAGGCATTCACACACACACACCCATCGACTTGACTTAAACTCACTTTCTAAATGCACCCCTCTATTCTTTCTGAACACATTGACCCTTCTAGCTGCTCTTCATGCAGGTTGTACACTTTCCTATTTGAGTCATTTACAGGGATTGCCCTCACTCAGGGCACCTGCACCTCCAAATTCCATATTCATCACAATGTCTAAGTCAAATGCTGAGTCCTTTGTAAATACTTCCCCAATTCACCCAGAGACAGTTTCCCCTTGAAATTCCCATTCATAGTCCAATGCAAATTCTTTTAAAAATAAGTTGAGTACGAATAGTGCATAAATGAAAATCCTCCCAGGACACCTCTCTTACCAACCATCTCTTGAATTACAGTTACTGGTATGCATGCTAATCTTTCTTCTGTGGTAGGATGCATGAGGGTCTCTTTCTTCTTTGAATTCACAGAAGCCACAGCACAGCTTTCACATGTTTGGTGCCAAGTAAGTTAAAAGTATGTACGTAAATTAATAGAGAAAGTGTTGCCATGAAACCAAAATGAAGCTCTGTGCCTTTCCTATGTGCTAGACATAAAACATATTGAGTTACATCTTCTATCACTCAAAAATTATATTTTTTAAATATTTTTAAATATTACTGCTCACATTATATGAGCCAGGCATTGTATCCTATACTGTAGTAAATAAAACAGATGTTTTCCAAAATACAAGGGAGGATAGATAATGAGTAAATTATTACTTTTTGTAAATTGCAATGGGAGCATAAAAATATGCAAAGTGGGTAAAGTAATCAAAGAGGGGTTGCAAAAGAAACTTCCTCAGGTTGAGTGTTTAAAAAGTAGTTCTCAGAGGTTAAATGAAACGACAAGGGTGGGAGAAAGCCAGCCATGCAAAGAGCAGGAGGAAGTTCATCACCAGCAGAGCAAACTGCAGGATTAGCTGAGGGGTGGGGAGGAGCATGGCATTTTCTAGGAATGAAGAAATACAAACCCAACTGGGTTATGAAGAATGAATGGAAGGATACACCAAAACTGGGTTGGAGAGGAAGATGAGGAGCACTTCATGCGGATTTTGTAGATCCTAGTAGGCAAGCGAATTTTCTTTGCAGTCTGGAGGAAACCATCTTGTTTAATTAGTAAAATATGCTTCATTTGAACTTTTAGATCATTTCGATTATTATAAAGAGATCGGATTAAAGAAAAATAAGAACAAAGGCAGAGAACTGGTGAGCAACCATTGCAGAGGTCCAAGTAAGAAATAATGTGACTGTATTTCATAGCTGCATGCTGATGTGGAGAGGAGGGAAGAGCTGGAAAGCAGCAAGGCTCGGTCAAGCACAAGAGAAAAAGACTCAAGGGCGGTACCTAAGTTTCTGGCTTAGCAATTGGGTAGGCAATGCTATTGCTTCCCAAGACAAGAAAGATTAGAATGGATTTGAAGGGAAATAAATCAATTAGCTCAGACTCTAAGGCCATTTTGAATTATTTACCTGACAAATATTTAACATATGTATTTGAACACCTATTGTTCACCAGACACTGAATTACATCCTAGGGTAAATAAGACAGAGTCTCTGCCCCTACAGCTCATACCATCTGGTGAAGAAAGAATGCTAATACTACTGAAAATATTTAAAGTTAGATAGCATCCAGGATCATGAATAGGCAGGTAGTTTTTGTTGTTGGAGATTTTATATAATAAAACATCCCACTATTTTAAGAGATCCTTTTTTTTTAGATCCTTTGTTCCCATTTGAAATATAAAATTTACTTAACATTCTGCAAATGAATCCCAAACTTCATGGACATTCAAATCCAAACCAAACACCTAATAACTTTGGAAACAGCTTCTTACACTTTGCTTGTAACAATATGGCTTCCAGTTTCCCCTAACTCAAGCCCAGATCTTCCTACCTGAAGTTGTCATACCAAATCTTTTCTTTCATGGTCAGGCTTCCCACAACAGGTGCTTTGTGTTTTCAAACTGACTAGTTTAAAGGAAAGTTTGATATTGCACGATGTTTTCCTATAAACTTATCAAGAAGGATGTCATCCCCCCAAAAAAAATAATACTGGGTAACTACTTAAAATAATAGTTAAATCCTGGTTTTTAGTCTAAATAGAACTTATATCCTAAAAATTCTATCTGTTTACCCCATGGCTTATGATCAAATCATTCATGAACATAACCCACAATAGACTAAAGGAAAAGAAGTGCTTCTCACAATGCCTCTCTTTAATGTTTTACTGACTCTTCCCCAGCATATTTGTGCTACATTATATAACGAAATACATCACACATTAACTGGCCATATGTGGTGAATTTAGACCCTGAATCCAAGTTAATAAAAAAAAAAAACCTCCAAATTAAAATTTGGTCATGAGATCATCTGACAATTTATTGATAGTTCTCTTAAAATCCCTGCCTATGCCAGCTCAAATTGTCAGATCGTTAATGGAACAATAGTTTGCTTTATAATACTTTGTTACTTTTCCACTCCAAAGGATTCTTTTTTCCTTTAACTTGCCCAGAATTAGGCTCATTAATTTTATAAAATTTAGTTTATGTGAAGTCACATTCTAATAGACATTTTCCTCACGCTAAAAATTCTGCTTTCCTCAAAAGCTGTCATTCTGGTTTTCTGTAGACGCTCATGCTGGCTCATTCTCCAACTGCGTTCACCGTGTGTTGAGGCCAGCCAAGAAGCTCTGACCATATGCACTGACTAAATCTCAGCCCTTCTTCTCTGGTAACATCCAATATATACAACAGTCATCTGTTTTGCTTTGATCTTCAGCTAGCACGAGCCTTTTCTCACTAAGTTGTCCTCCATGGTTTGTTTTTGATATTTAAACAGTTTGGACATCTCTAAAAGTGGAGTGACACTGACACAGAGATAAGGTGCCAATCAATTTATTAAGTGATTTTGTACAAAAATGGCAAACTTAACATGACCCTGGAGCAGGGCTGATTTGGCCAACAAGAAGCGTGAAGAAAGTCGCTCATCTGTACTTGTCTTTCATGACTGAGTCCTCCTACATGGGGCTCTGCTCTGGAGTAGGAGTGGATCAAACTCAACAGAAATGATGGGATTTTTTAATTTTGAAATTTAAATTACTGGACATCAGTAATACTTCTTTCTATATTTCTTTGTTTAGTTGAATTATGTCTCCATGAGGACATGCTATGTGTCATTAAAAGAGACATTTTGTTCTAAGAAGAGATTCCAATGCTTTCCAAGCCACCCAAATTACTAAACTTATTAAAATTATAGTAAATAATTTTCAGAGAGGGAGAAACAAGGTAAAAAAGGTAAATGTGTACATGCATGCCCATCCAATAAACCTGGCAATAAACTAGTGATAAATCTAGACCAAGAGTGCTGAATGTTTGCAGGATTTTGTGTTTCAAAGCAAAGTGGGCAGCATCTGTAGAAATAAGAGCTCTGATTATCTTTATTCCTTATCCTATCTGAATGCCAAAACAATAGGTTACTTTAAAATAAAATAACAAAGATTTAATATGACCTTTAGATAATGTCGTTCCTAATATAACATCTAACTCTTAGAATGAATTGGCCTATCTCACAAAGACCAATTTTACATAAAGTAGACTCAATCATCTTCCTGATGTCGGACTAAAGAGAAAAGTAGTTGCCTGTCAATCAGACACAACCTAAAGATTGCAGAGCCCCTGACATGTTGGGAGAGTGCCAACACAGTGATGGTGGATTTTATGTGCCAACTTAACTGGGCTAAGAAATGTCCAGATAACTGATAGAACATTACTGTCAGGTGGGTGTGAGGGTGTTTCCGGAAAAGATCAACCTTGAAACCCATGGCCTGAGTAAAGACCACCATCAATATGGTTGGGTATCACTCAATCCAAAGGGCCCAAATACTTTAAAAAGGCGGAAGAAGACTAAAGGTATGCTTTGTTTGAGTTGAGACATCCACCTTCTTCTGCCCTTGCATGTCAGTGCTTCCAGTTTTGGGACTCCTTAGATTCACAATGGTACTTAGACCTTTGCCCTCTGGTCCTCAGGTCTTTGGGTTTGGACTAAAATTACTCCACCAGCTTCCTGGACCTCCAACTTGTTGATGGCAGATCATGGGACTTCTCAGCCTTCGTAATTGCATGAGTCAATCCCACAAAACAAATGTCTTTCTGTATATCCATATATCTTATTGGTTCTTTTTCTCTGGGGAGTCCTAATAGCCACATTTAAGGGATAAATAAGAAAGAAAAATTACTAAACACAAGGAATGATCAGGGAAGCAGTTGGAGAATATTATGTAATAAAAGTCAATTGAGATGGGAACTACAAGATGGCAGGGCTGAAGAAATAAGAAAAATAATTCAATTATTATTGACCACTGTGTCCAAAGATTATGAATTATTCTGGTTCCTAAGGACAAAAGTTTTTCAGGCCTGAAAACACCTTATTAGCATTTTCCAGATTGCACATAACTCTTTTGTGGGTTAAATTGTGTTCCCCCAAAAGACGTGTTTCAGTCCCAACTCCCAGTACCTCATGATGTGACCTTATTTGGAAAAAGGGATTTTGCAGAAGCAATCAAGTTAAAATAAGGTCATTAGGGTGAGCTATAATTGAATATGACTCATGTCCTTTAGAGATAGGGCCATTTGGGTATAGAGACAGACACACACAGAGGTAAGACTATGTGAAGAAACACAGGGAGAATCTGGCCTGGTGATTGGAGTGATACATATTTTAAGCCACCTGATTCTTGGTATTTTGTTTTAGTAGCCAGAGGAAACTATACATCCTAAATCATGCTACACTAGCCACTGGTGGACACCCACCAACTATGATCCCTAGTCAGAAAAATTTATAGTACCGAAAGATATCATTGAATCAAGCTGCCCATGGTTTGTTCCTGACAGGGACACCTTTCTTGAAAAAACTTACATAATTTCTTCTAATCACACCAAAGCAGACTTTCCTTTCCACCCCTGACTTGTCCACCTGTAGCAATCTAGAAATAAGGTGTGGGTGGGCAGTGGATGTGTATATAACAGTGAGCAAGAAAAGAAATATTAGGGGCTCAGGTTTGGGATCAGGGAATTTGAATTGTTCACCATTTATATCACATAATCATTAGCTCCACAAATGTTTACTCAGCACTTTTTATGTGTTAGACATTGTGCTAGATATCTATAGATAGAGCTGTGAGCAAGACAAAGACACTTTGTCAGATAGGTTGGGTTCTAACCCTCACACAGTCTTGTACAAATTAATCTTTACTAACAAGACAATCAAGACAGTTCAATCCTGCTTACACTGAAACTTTGAAAACTCTGGATTTCATACATGCTTTGAAATGATTTAAATAGCCTTTTAGTGAATATTCATCTTCTATAGACACTTTAGTCCAAATATATTTGATTTCTAGTTTCTCAAAGTCTGACCTGAAGAGATAAAGCACCACACTTCCTCTAAGAACTGAGAGAGAGAGAGAGAGAGAGAGAGAGAGAGAGATGGAGGATGGGAATACAAACATAAATTGTGCTGCTAATACTGATGTGAGCAGCTGGCATTTCTATTGTCTTGTCTCTTATGACAGTGCCCTCCTCTGGAAGCTGTTAGCATAAGAGCTCATGTTTGGCTGTGCCACACAAAGGTGATGGCAAATTGATGAGCCTGTAAAGAGATTCGGAGGCAAATAGGGAAATGCATTGTTAATGCTATTAAATATTACTTAGCCTACAGCAAGCTGCATGTTCAACAGTTTAAACTTTAATTGCTAGCTGATGCAGAAACAAGCCTGGATATATGTAAATCCTATTGAAAGCTAATATCATTTTGGCTGTTCAGATGGATTAGCAGCCACTACAATTAGCAGCATGTGCAGCTAATGATATTAGGGGAGAATCCATCATGCAAGCAGTCTGAGCCTTTAAATCTGAAAAGAAGTTAAGGCTCTTCTCCAGGCAGAAACCCCATACTGGGGAGTCTTGCCAATTGATGCAGTGACACCAGGTGTGAGCCAAGAAGCTTATAGAATGCAGGAGACTCACTCAACTCTCACCTTGAATTGTTCCTTTTTTTGCCCTTTACCAGTAATTCTAGTGAAGCACATTACGGCCAACACCACCTCCCCACATCACCCCTCTCCCAGGAGTGGTACTGGATCACAACGTAGAGGCAAATAGATCCATCTTCAGTTATTGAGTCCTTCAGTTCCCTCTGAACATTGTGGTTATAAGAGAAGAAAATGCAGTGATTTTTCTTAAGTGTGGAAGCATCGGAGCAGGCTGTTGTATGGAGGTCTTACCAAAATACCTATGACTCCATATGAGGGCCTCAGTGAAAACAATTCTCATTTAAAAAACTTCACTACTTTAAAGCAGTCCATGGAAGCTGTCATGTTCTAGGTAAAATTTCTGTACCCATTTTATAAAAATAAGCATTGATCCCTTGAGGTCACCAATGGGGGTGTACCTGGTGAGTTGTGCTTCTGTCTTCTTGAGAGCAACTCTTTCATTGCTAAAGATTTACATTCTGACCCTGAGAAATGTATAATCAAAATACTTAAAGTGAAGACTGGCCTTTGTTAGTGAAATTTCTACTTGTGAAAGGTTGTCATTTTATTAGTCTAATTGTAAAAAGCTGCTATAGTTAATTATCGTTGTGCAGTGTGGATTATAATTAAGCTAGAATGACTCTTATAATTTTAGATAATCTAATATTGAAAAGAGAACTGTTTTATGATAAAACCCTAAATATAATAGATGCATAACAAATATACATTAGTATCTTGATCTATGAGATTAATCATTTTAACAGATTTCTCAAAACAGTGAATCCTAATTTTTAGCTAATAAAAAGTATGTATGCCCACAAATTCTGTATTATTAGTATCCATTAATAAAGACTTGTCTTAATAATATCACACATACAGTAATTTGTGGTTTGTTTTGGAAGTTCCAATACGTTGAACCATTTGGGAAGATGCAGGCTTAAGAGTTATGTATATCAATTGCAGTTTTGTAAAAATGTTTTCTGTGTCTTGCTGTGCCCTTGTTCAAGACTATAGGATGTGATACACTATAAATATATTTCAAACAAGGAACTTGTGCTACATTATAATGAATAAAGTTCTAAGGAAATAAAGATTAGGCTGTTCTTTTTGTTTCTTATTATTTAGAAGAAACTTTGGTGGATGTTGCTCATCTTGGGCTTGTCCTGTGGCAATCTCATCTTAGCATAGACAGCAGGCCTAAATGAATAACTGTTAGTACAGAGTGGAGATGATTCGTTGTCATAAGCAATCCTTTCATGTTATGTTGAGAAAGCGACACTCAATAGAGGTTCAAACATGTCTCCTCTAATGAAACTTCTATCCCATTACATGTACTTCTCAATTTTTTATACTGAGATGACTTTAGGGTTTTTTCGAGCTCAAGAAAATAGATGGCATTTCCAATGATACAGTCTTTTTCAGAATAAATTCATGAGTATCAAAATTTTCCTTTCATCAGCCCTGCTTCATCCTGTACTGTATTCAGAAGCATGCTTTTATACTCTGTTATGGTTTGGATGTGAGGTGTCCCCCAAAAGCTCACCTGTGAGACAATGCAGGAAGGTTTAGAGGAGAAATGATTGGGTTTTGAGTCTTAACCCTATCAGTGAATTAATCCCTGATGGAACTAATTGAAGTGGTAGGATGTGGCTTGAGGAGGTGGGAATTGGGACATGGCTATGAGGTATATATTTTGTATCTGGAGAGTAGAGTCTCTCTCTCTCTCTCTCTCTCTCTCTCTCTCTCTCTCTCTCTCTCTCTCTCTTTGCTTCCTGATCACCATGATTTGAGCTGCTTCCCTCCACCACCCTCTCTGACCATGATGTCCAGCCTCACCTTGAGCCCTGAGGAATGAAGCTGGCCTTCTATGGACTAAGACCTCTGAAACTGTGAGCCCTCAAATGAACTTATCCTCCTTTAAAATTGTTCTGATCAGATCTTTTAGTCACAGCAGTGAAAAAACTGACTAAAACACACTTCTACTAAAGTGAGTGAGATTCTAAAATACAGGAGAGATTCAGGTCAGAGGAATGTTTAATGACCACTTTTGCACATATGAAAACCCATAGCACCAATCAAACAAGGCTAACATCCATGAATTCAGCAGACATACTGAGTGTCAAACACCCTGAAATAGACATACCAATGGTACCATCCTTGCCCTTAAGAAGTTTATGGCTTAGTGAGGGAGAGAGAAGATAACCCTTGTCAAGATAGAAATATTCACAGCCCCTATCCATACAACTTAGATCAGAGCAGGTTAGATTCAAAAACAAACTTCTTGATGAGGAGGACGATAACACAAGCTGTGTGGGTTATGAAGGAGTTTGAACATTTGTGGCGTTTCTAATAAATCTTTAGTATTGCATATGGATTGGATTATACACCTCAGGTTCTGTCTGAGCATTCCAAGGGAGTCTGGGTCTAGCAAGAGTATGCCAACTAGGTAGCTCTGATCTTTGCTGTGAACTGTCTGGCACAGATGCTGCATTCCCCACAGCCCACTTCTCTGTCCATCTAGTGTCTGCAAGCATCAACATCCTCCTGTCTCTTCCCAGAGGTCCCTCAGAATTATAGACCCACGTTTATCTTCACAATTCATGTTCATCACCAATCAGCTCATTTTTCATGACTATAAATGATTTGGCTCAGGAATGCTGAGTGGTAAAATAACCAGAAAATAGATCCATTCCTTTTCATCTCCCTCCACTGTCAAAAACTTACATGCAAAATATCTTGAATCCTGTCAGTGGTCAGTCCTGCTGTATTTACAGTGTGAGCAGAGGGAGAGACAAGTGCTTATTTTAACTTAACTGTAGTGTCCATTTATGGGTAGTGCCTAGGTATAGACGGGTGTTTTAAAAACGAAGGTAATGAACAGTAATTCCAGAAGGCTGATCCCTACTGTATATCTGGTGGTATCATTCCAGACAGAAATCTTTATAGTAAGGTGTTTTCGAGGTGAAGCCTCCAGTATCTCAAATTCAGCTTATCCAGAATTCTTGTCTTCTTGTGAGCTTTCTCCTCTTCCTGTTCTCTCCAAGTGGGCATCTCATCCCATTTGACACATACGCTGGAAAATTCAAGTTTTCCTTTGACTCCTTTGCTCACCTGTTATGCAGATGGTCAACAAATCCGCCAGTTCTCCCTTACGGTGCTCCAACAGCTATCCTTCCTTTCCTCCCACGCTCCTCGCTCCCCAGCTGTCCTAGTCAGCATTTCTTTTCTGGACTGGCAATGGTCTTCTCAAGGGTCCTCCAATCTTCTCTTCTATCACCTTTGTCTTCTATACCACCAGTAGAATTTCCTTCTCAAAATACGCTGTTTCTTATGATCACCTGGTCTTGGAAGAGGAACTATGAAATCCTCAGGGTGGTATTCAAGACTCTTTCCAATTTGGAACCAAAAAACCAAGAAATTTTAAGCTCACTGTCTCCTGTATTCACTATGAGCGGGAATCTAAGCTCTAGCCAAGTTGGATTGTGCCAATGATAATGAGAGGTTTCTTTTGCCTTGTCTTTGTTTATTTTGGAATGCATCTGCTTTTGTGTCATCCTGACACCTCCACCTCTCTCAAGGCTCAGGTCGGATCAAAGTAACTCCTCTTCTTTCCTCTCCTTTCCCTCATCTCTTAGAATAATTACTCATCAAGCAATCATAAAAATAACTTCAGGTCCAAAATGTCTCCTTGAAAATACTTTACCATTGCTTTCTTTCAGAAACATTTAGAGAGGGCCAGTTATGTACCTGGCACTGTAGACATTTGCATTTTCAACCTCTACTTCAGAAAATTCTAAGGGCACCTCTAATCTCTTCAGATGGTCACTGTGTTCTGGATGTGAAATCACTAGAGACGGGCTAGTTATCTTCTTGATGGTTCTTCAGGTGGGTAAAGGAAAATCCAGAAGGAATACATTCCAATTTATGCCCAGCAAAGAAAGCAGTAGCTCTTTTTTCCTTGCTCTAGGCTTTTAGGCATTATGGTCATGAAATACGGCTGCAACATTCTTTCAAATCCTTTTAAGTAGCAGTCATCCTCCTCTCCCCCCTCCCCAGTACTATTAAGCCCTTCACAGGTATCAATCCTCGGGAAGTAGGAAGAACTGCACTTTAAAAGGATTTTAAATAATGTCTCCAAGAAATATAGCAGCCGATTGTTCAACGAGGATTACCAGCCAAGAGTGTGCTAGAAGGGGCGGGCTCTCTCTTAAAAGGTCTTTAAATAATGTAAGTGTGTTTCTTGGCAACTTACTCAGAGCCATTTAAAGAGCAGATATCTCTTTAAATGATATCTTTTAAGTGATATCTGCTATACCTATCCACTGGGAATATGTATCCACCAAAGAACTGGAAGGAGACACAGGACAAATGACATCCCTGCACCCTTAACATTGTCATGACACAAAGATCACAAACTTTATCCAAATCATTGGTGCACCAGAGATTTACTTAGTAAAGAGATTCTCCCTTCAAAGGGTCAGGGTCAAAAACCCAGAGAGAATATTTGAACGTTTGGTCAGTGACCTCTGGGGGGAAATGCACTCTGTGTTTCCCAAGGCGGTTGAGGAAAGGAGCAGTTACATTACTTTCTCTTCTTCCTCCATTCATAAAACCAAACTTAAGGTTTAAAACAATCATAATGTAAACAACCCAATCTCTTTTCTTCTTACTACTCCATCTCCAACTCTATCCAGAGTCCAGTTTTGTTCCTGTACACAGGATGGGTAGAGGAGGAAGGGATGTGACATGTGGTAGAGATTAAGGGATTCAGTTTTGGAGTCCAAAATGGTCTTCCACGTCTGGTGATTTTAGGAAAATGTCATTACCCCATGGAGCCTTGCTCTTACTTATAAAATAGGATTTAAAACATGCCTCCCCTAGTGCTGTTGACAGGGTAAAATGGAACTGATGTACTTAAATTACTCAGTACTACACCTACTTATATTCTAAGAGCAGTAACCATAGTGATTATGATTTTGTGAGTGTGGTTTAGTTGTTGGGGGTACTTTTATGTACCTTTCTTGATTTATGTGGCATGGTAAGCCCAAAAGTTGAGTTTGATATAGCTAATTCTCTTTTAAAGACAGTTGAGTGCTGCCTGAAGATTGTGAGCCAAAGGGAGCTTTGCACTTGAGATGGAAGAATGAACAACCTCTTCAAATATTCATTATGGACTTAGGGTCCCTTAGGCTATTTTATAGATCTCTAACAAATTATAGTGGAAGAAATTTCAGGGGAATATGGTTTCTTCCTTGTCTCTGAGACCAAACATAAAGTAGAAGACAGTTAGAAAAAAAATATGAACTAGCAATCCCAATTCTGGGTATGTAACCAAAGGAACTGAAATCAAATATATTATAGAGATATCTTCAGTTTCAATTTCATTGCAGCATTATTCTCAGTAAGCAAGATATGTAATCAACATAAGTGTCTACCAGTGGATAAATAGATAAAGAAAATGTAGTATATGTACATAATGGAATAATATTCAGCCTTTAAAGGGAAGGAAATTCTGTCACTCATGATAACATGGATGAAACTGGAGGACATTATATTAAATGAAATAAGCCAGGTGCAGAGAGACAGATACAGTATGATCTCACTTATGTGTGGATATGAAAAGGTCAATCTTCTAGAAACAGAATAGAAAGGTGTTTTTCAGAAGTTGGGAAAGGAGAGAAGGAGGAGACGTGAGATGTTGATCAAAGGGTACAAAGTTTCAGTTAAACTGGAATAAAACGTTTCAGTGATCATTGCACTGCATGGTGACCACAGTTAATAAAGTATTGTATATATTCAGTTGCTAAAAGGATAGATTTTTAACATTCTCACTGCCAAAATGAAGGTAAGATGACAGACATGTTCATTAACTAATACACATAGCTCAAAACATCACATCATACCCTTTAACTATTGACAATTATCATTTGTCAATTAAATATAAATAAATAAAAATAGGTTCCTGGTTTTCCTTTATAGCCTAGAAGAGTTTCGGAAATGAAAAGTATCTGTACTCACTGGATCTTGCGTACATTATGTAATTGAGAATTTGTGAAATGTTAGGTCCAGGATTAAAGAACACCCCCCAAAGAAGGACATCAAGCTGACAGGTGAGTGGAAATAATGCAGCTCAAATGATGTGAGGGAAAATGATGTTCCTCTAGCATTCAGGCAGTGGAGCAGGTCTTGTGTCATTGACCACAATGACAGAAAATCAAACTGAACCCCATTAAAGGAAAAAAGCCATCTATTTTCGTTAGCCCAGCAGGCACCTGAAAGCTCCTCTCAGTATGAAAAAATGGAAGGGCACTTGAGAAGATGGAGGTCTCAGTTCTAATGACTGTGTTTGCACCTCCTAGAGAGGATGGATCTCTCTTTTAAATATGAGGGATTGATTTTGAAAATAGTCTTCTCTGCTGTGTTAGTTCCTTTCCTGCCTTTCAATGACAAGAAGACATGATTAGGTGAGGACCTTTTCAGTTAACTGGAATGAACCAAAACAAGGGAACCATTTTTTAACAGCAAAAAGCTGGCAGGGCCTAATGTGTCCTAATACTTTAATTCCATTACATTAAACAATAGTGCCATAATAAAAATTTGAGACAGAGAAATGGAGATATCAGAGAAATTTTTTTAAAATTTTATTTGAAATTTTCTAATAGCACCTTTAAGGGACATTTTTAAATCATTGTCACTTAGGAAGGAAAGGTAGAAATGATCCCTTTGACTCTCTTTCCAGGTGATCCCCCAGGTACCTTGATCTTTCTAACCACCACCTGTTGGTGGAAACACAGATGGGTGCTTTGGCCCTTATCAAATAAAGTGAATGCCTAAAGCAGCTATCTAGCTACCTCAAGTCAACCCCCACCCCTCAACACTTTGGCTTCGACCATGCTATGTGAAGTCTACAGAGAACTTTCAAAAATGTGGGCTTCAATTTTCATGAATAATTGCTGCCGCAGCTTCAAAGCCATAAGCAGTTTTCATCACTATCATTATTATCATTACTACAATTCTACTTTATAAGCTAAAATGGAAAGGCTTATACTGACATACCTCACAAGCATAACATGCGATGTGTTTTTTCCTAGGCATGTCCTGATTTTAATTTATTCTTAACTTCGAAGTTACAATAATTCACACGTCAACTTAGGGTAAATCAGCATCTTATTTGATTTCCCCCATAAAAACTCAGAATTTTTAACCCCTGAGAAAGCCATGTTTGGGCCAACATTTTATCTACCTTACATTTGAATTTGACTTCCTAGCTGAAAATACATGTTTACTGAATCTATAATAACTGCTACTATGGACTAAAGTAAAGATACACATTTATCTATTAAAACAAGATAAGGAATCATTTCTTTGGACACCAGACATCAAAACCTGGCTTTATCTGGAATAAAAAGGAAGGCCTGAAAATTTCTTTGGAAGTAAAGTATTACTAAGTCTGGAGCACTCGGGTAAAGTGTTCTGAAGGAGGGAGTGAGTTATGAGTTCCTCCCTTTAGAATGACTTTGGAAGTTTCTGGAAGGTTCTACAACAACTCAAGTCAGGCAGACCCTAACTCCTAGTATACTTGAAAACAGTAAATTCACACAATGAGATAAGAGAAAGAGAAGAGATGTGCATGTTCCATGTTCAAAGTCAATTACTCACTGAAATACTGGCAAGTTCCTGCCACTGATTCTTTAAACAGAGATAAGAAATCTGAAAGGCAGCAAATCTGTCCTCTTCCCCTGCATTGGACAGGCTGCAAAGTTCATCTTATTCAGCCTAGTGGGTTGTGTTGATTTGAAATCATGTGAGGTGGGTAGGCCCACAGCTTAAAACATCCCCCATGGCGTCTCGATGATTAACTCAGCAGCTTGAGCTATTCCAAATGCTGCTCTCTTGCCGGAGAAAAAGAATAAATACATTGGGTGTGAGTGATGGCCAGCGAGGGAAAGCTGGAATGTTTGCTCAGCCTCAGTTTTCTGTGAGCTGAACAGCTTTCCAAAGCCACTTTTTTTCCCCTCTCCAGATGTTCCTGAGGAAGATGCAAATGAGCATATTTTAATGTGCAAAACTGCCAAATGCTGCCCAAGGAACCCCCCAAGAATGCTGTCAAGTCCAGCAAGTCTACTATCTGATGGGGAATGTCTATATTGCCATCAATCATGTAATCAGAGAGTTAAACACCAAAGATACTATTTTCTTATTTCAGACAACAGACATTTGTCAAATATTCTCATGCATATCATCTTAATTTATTTTATTTTCTCATAAATACCATGTTTTAGTCAGTTTTTGTCGCTGTGAACAAAAGGCCTGAAAAGAGCAATTCTAAAGGAGGAGAAGTTTATTTGGGCTCACAGTCTCAGTCCATTGATGGCCAACTCCATTGCTCTGGACCCAAGGTGAGACAAAACATTATGGCAGGAGGGTGTAATGGAGGAAAGTAGCTCAGGATACATCAGGAAGCAGAGAGAAATTAAGCTCTGCTCAACAGGGTCAAAATATATACCCCCAAGGAATGCCCCCAGAGCCCCGTTTCCTCCAGCCACACACTACTTGCCTACAGTTAGCACCCAGTTAATCCATCTCAGTGAATTAATGCACTAATTAGGTCAAATCTCTCATAACTCAGTCATTTTGCCTCCAAACTTTTTTGCAATGTCTCACATGAGCTCTTGGAGGTTACCACGTAACTTCCAGCTTGGAAGTTTTTCACCACATTGTGTTATTGCTGAGACTTTGCTTCACAATGTGATCTATAATATTCATGGGTAGCTCTACTTTATAGAAGAGCAGTCTATGACACACAGAATCTAAGAAGACTTTGCCCAGTAGCTCCCCCACCTGAGTAAGACCAGGTAGAAAAGTCAATATTTTCCCTTTACTTTTTCCCCAAACCATCTTTCATTTTGAGTCTTTGTTTTCTCTCTAGGTTACACCATTTTTGAAGTGTTAAGAGGCTCACAAGTTCTCATTCTATCTGGGCATAGCAGGAAAAAGTTCGAAAACTCACTGGCAATGAGGTCCTGGCAGAAAAGAAGGGCACTGCAGGATTTTTGTCTGACTCTGACTCATTCTAGCCATGAGAGCGTCTATCCTGGTTCAGACCAGCCGGGATTGAACTTTGAGAACATTTGAATGGGAGGATTCAGTAGAGGAAGTTCTTAGGATTTTGGTTAATAAAAAATGTCTGTTAACATCAGAGTGGAAAGAGAAGGGGACATATCTAGAGAAAGGTGTAATTTGAAAAGGAAATTTTGTCCAGTACACACAAGCCATGTATATATGTCTACAATGCCAAAAAGCTAATTAAATTAGAAAAGCTCATTCATCTAAATATTTTCAAATATCTTTATTATTACATGATTTAGAAAGTATGTGAAATTTCACTGTTCCAGGTTTCATCCAAGTTTTGGGGTTGGTAAAAGTATACTTAGTATTAAATTTACAAAGAATGCACAAAATATAAAACATCGATTATCTGCTTACTTTTTGATATATTTCCTATAGTCAATAAAGCAATATTGATATATTGCTATTAACTAATGTCCATGGTTTATTTAGACTTCCTTAATTTTTATCAAGTGTCCTTTTTCTGTTCCAGGACACCATACAGGGAACATTGCATTTGGTTTCCATGTCTCTTAGTCTCCTCTCAGCTGCGGTATTTTCTTAGACTTTCCTTATTTTTGATGAATGACTTGACAGTTTTGAGGAACACTTGTCAGGTATTTGGTAGGAGGCATCAGTATTGGAGTTTGTCTGATGTTTTTTTCTTTGTGAGACTGAAGTTACAGGTTATTGGGGAAAAAACCACAAAGATATAATGCCATTTTCACATTATATCAAAGGTACATGTTATCAACATGATTTATGATAAAATGTGCCCTAGATCACCTGACCAGCCTAGTGTTTGTAAGGTTCTTCTAATATAAAGTTACTGTTTTCTCCTTACACTGTATATTTTAAAAGGAACTACATGCAACCGATACCTAAGAACTGGGGAGTTTTGCTCCCTTTCTTGAATGCTGAGTATCTTCATAATTTATGTGGAATTCTTTCTTATGGGAGATTTGTCTTGTCTCCATTTATTTGTTTATTTTATCAATAACTTAAATCAGTATGAATATGCAGATATTTATCTTACACTTTGGGTTGTACTCTGATACTACATCATTTAATGTTGCAGCCAAATTGTTCCAGCATTGGCTCCTGGATGCTTACTCAGTTGACTAATGTGTTCCTTTGATAGAACCCCATCAATGTGTAGAGATCTTTCTGCAACCCACTCCTCTCTCTCATCTTATGACCACTTCCTTACTTTCTAGCACTACAGAATGCCTCAGGCTTATCTGGTGTATTCCTTGTTATAATCCTAGACTTAGTCATTTCTATAAGGCACCTGAAATACTTTTATTGAGAAGGATATTAGAAACCAAGGTCTGAGTATTAGCTTTTACTGGAATATCATTTCTTCTAATCTGTCTTATCTGACAATATGAAAATGTGTATTTATACGCATATCTCTAAATATTTCTATATGTATTTATGTATGTTAAAAGAATACTCATTTAATCTTCAAAAACTTCATCCTCCAAAGGTTAAGTGTTTGAACTAAAACAACTTTCAGATCCTACTTCAGCTTGGTGCTATATGATATTATGGTTTATTCCTTTATTTTTTTACTAAAGGAGAAAACAATTCTCTAAGCTTCTGTTGACATAAACACTGTACTGTTGAATACATATAGACTCTGTACATTTTCTCTAACCCATTAAAAAATAATTTCCTGTATTTCCTCTTTTTGTTTTTCCTGTCTGATTTAAACTTAGAATTCATGACAAGGCTCATCTTCATTAGAGTGCTAAATTATAGCAGATGCTCAAAAATGCAATTACATGTATGATCAACTTCAAGGAAATTCTGTATATGTAAATTCACTCTATTACTCCCATTAAAAAATAATTCACTGAAATTTTTTAAAATAATACATTCTCCTAGTGCATTCTAAATTAGATTAAATTAACAAAAATGTATTTTACATGTTAGGTCTCATCTAATTTATAACTATGCTAATGAATTTATCAGCCACCATTCTGCTTCTTACCTCTATGGATCAACTTTTATAGATTCCACATGTGAGTGAGATCATGTGATATTTGTCTTTCTGTGCCTGGCTTATTTCACTTAACATAATGATCTCCATTTCCATCCATGTTGTTGCAAATGATAGGATTTCATTATTTTTTGTGATAAATAGCATTCTATTGGGTATATGTACCATTTATTCCCTCATCAGTTGATGACGCTTGACTAATTCTGTGTCTTGGTTATTTTGAATTAAGCTACAATAAACATGGGAGTAAAAATATCTCTTCAGCATTCTGATTTTATTTCCTTTGGATACATACCCACTAGTGAGATCTGGTAGTATAACAAGAAAAATTGTAAATCCATTTTTCCATATCAACTCACTAAGTTTTTAAAGGGAAGAATGTTCTTCATTAGGAACTAAATGTTCTAGGGGGCAAGTGTTCTTCATTAGGAAACAAATCCTCCTACTTGTGCAATAACTCTGTCTTAGTTTATGTGGAAATTTTAAAATGTGTGCTAATTATGACACATTTCCCACCAAATCTGGGCCAATTTAGTGACTGGCTCGTAACCAAAAGAATTTAGAAAAAAAAATGATGTTGTAAAAACCCAAGGGCTGGATCCAAAAGGACCACATAGTTCCCACCTGATTCTCTTGGACCATTCACTTTGGAGAAAATAAGAAGAGTGACTACCCTGAGACCTTCATGGTGAAGAGGCCACTTTTAGGCTTTAAGGTCCACCACTTACAGTGTAGCTAAGTAATTGAGTGTCCCATTCCAGTCTTCAGATATGTGTGTGAGGAGCCTCCCGGTGATTCTAGCCCCCAGTTATCTCCCTAGCCCTTGAGTATTACTACCTGTTCCCCCAGACATCATGGAATAGAGACACAAACCAACTCTGTTTTACCCTGATTGAATTCCTAGCCAAGAGAAGTGATTCATGAGCACAACAAAATACTTGTGCTATGCCACTAAGTTTTGAAGTTTTAATGGCATTAATAACTGCAACAGTTTGGTTCTCATAAAAGCAGACCCTAAGATTAGGATTTGATTGCAAGTAGATTTTTTGAGAACTGATCCTAAGAAGCGTCACTTGGAGAGTAAAAAAGTGAGACGGGGAAAAAATAACTTTATTATCAAGTATGTTAGGGAGTAGATTACCATTGTGACCAAATAGGATCCCTTGCTGGAACTCTTGGAAGATGGTATAGGAAAAAAATCTCCAAGTTATCCTACCTGATTAGTGAGAAAACTGAGGTATTTATCCATCAATTTCTGTCTGCCATTGATGGAGAGGTGTTTAGGGTGCTAAGATTATTGCACATCACCTGCCCAGCACCTGGAGGAGCACCCTCCTGTAGAGAGTTACAGGAACTTTGACTAAGAAACCATTGCTTTGGGGATGCTGAGTGCAGAGGAGATGTAATGGAGTCTTCAAATCCACAGAATGGGGATTAAATTTCAGTAAACTGAAGTCCAGTGAACCATGATTTGGTTTCAGTGGTCTGTCAATGTCTAGAAACTATAATTGATATTCTGCATATATGCTCACACATGTATGTTTTGGCAGTGGGAACTCAGAAGTTCATCAATTTCTTCAAGTGGTCTATGAGGTTTAAAAAAAAAAAGAAAAAGATTAGAGATGAGCCAAGATAGTGTTGTTGAGTGATTTAGGTCTCTTTCTTATACCAGGTAATCAAAATCAAAGGCAATAGTAGTAGTTGTTAAACAATAAATAAGTATGCAATAAGCAATGTCTTATTCAAATATACTAAATTATAATATCCAAATTAATAATTGCTGACAAAAAATGATTTTAATTATATTCCCTTAGCAGAAGAATTTTAACAGATGAAGAAATTAAGGAATATCCAAGAAAAAGTAGTCATATTTCAATGACTACCAACATATGTGATTTTGCAAACAATAAACATCTGATCGACACAGTGATAAATTGTATCTTTATAATCTAAGAGTGACACATTGTTAACTCAACAATGTTAACACTTTGTATTAATATAAGATAATGATACTACAAAATCCTAGCTTCTGGAATTATTATCTGATGTGAATGAGTCTGTTGGGGGAAAAACACTATTCCTATAATTCTATATCTATAGATGAAAGAAGCAATGCTATTTTAAATATGTGTCCCAGAAAACTAATATATATATATATATATATATATATATATATATTCTTCACTAATATATATATAATATATGTGTGTATATATACATATAATATATTCTTCACTGAAGAAAGAAATTAAAGAGGACCTCAGAATATGGAAACACCTCCCATGTTCTTGGCTAAGAAGAATTAATTCATCAAAATGGCCATACTATAAAAAACAATATACAGTTTCAGTATAATTCCCTTCTAAATACTAATGACAATCTTCACTGAACTAGGAAACAAGATCCTTAAATTCATTTGGACAAATGAGAGACCCAGAATAGCCAAAGCAATTTTGATTAAGAAAAGCAAGGCAGGAGGCATCACAATACTGAATCTCAAGGTATACTATAGAGCTATAGTAACAAAAATATCATGGGGTTGCCATAAAGTAGATATGGAGAACAATGGAATTGAATAGAAGACACATAAACAAAGCTAAATACATACAGTCTTCTGATGCTTGACAAAGGTGCCAAAAATATATGTTGGAGAAGAGATAGTCTTAAACAAATGGTGCTGGGAAAACTGAATATTTATGTAGAATATTGAAGTTAGAGTCCTATATTTCACCCCACACAAAAATCAAATCCAAATGCGTCAAAGACTAGGAATTAGACTAGAAACCTTGTAACTGCTAGAGGAAAACGGGGTCAACACTACATCATATAGGAGCTGGCACCAACTTCCTTAATAAGACCTCCAAAGTACAAGAAATAAAACCAAGAAATCAAAAAATGGGATGCCATAAAACTAAAAACTCTGCACTGCAAAGGGAATAATTAAGAGCATGAAGAGACAGCCTACAGAATGGGATAAATCTTGGGCCAGCTATTCTCTGACAGTAGTTTAATATATAAAGAACTCAAAATTAACTCAATGTAAAACAAACAAACACTAAATAGCTCTAACAATAAATGGGCAAAAGGACTAAACAGAAATTTTTCAAAAGAAAAACACACAAATAGCCAACAAACATTTGAAAACATATTCAACATCTCTAGCAATCAGGGAAATGCAAATCAAAATTATATTAAGATTTCCTCTCATGCCAGTTAGAATGGCAATTATCAGGAATAGAAATAATAATAAATGCTGGTGAGGTTGTGAGAGAAAAGGTACACTTGTACATTGTTGGTAGGACTGCAGACTAGTACAACCACTCTAGAAAGCAGTGTAGAGATTCCCAAAACCCTAGAGATAGAATCACCACATGACCAAGCTATCACGCTCCTTGAAATTAATCCAAAAGAATTAAAACCAGCACACTACAGAGATTGAACCACTACAATGTTTATAGCTGCACAATTCACAATAGTCGAATTATGCAATCAACCCAGATACCTGTTAATAGATAAATAGCTTAAGAAAATGTGGTATATATACACAATGGAGTTTTACTCAGCCATAAAGAAGAATGAGATAGTGGCATTTGCTAGTAAATGAATGGAAATGTCGAAAATCATGCTAAGTGAAATAAGACAAACTCAGAAAATCAGGGTTGAATGTTTTCTCTCATATGCGGAAGCTAAAGCAAAATTGAAGGAAAGAAGGCAGTGGGGGAGGGGATCTGATATTATAAAGATAGCAAATCATAAATATCATAAAGGTCATAAAGATCTGATATCATAAAGAAGATCTGTGGAGTAGAAGTAAGAGGAGAGAGGGGGAGGAAGGAAGGGAAAGGGAAAGAAATATTGAACAAATTAAGAGAATCATGTTATATACATATATACATATACCAAAGGGAATATCTCTATTGTGTATAAGTAAAAAGTACCAATCAAAAATAAAACAAAGGTGAAAGGAAGATCAGTAGAGGAGAGAGAAAGGAGGAGGGGAAACGGAGATTGAAATCAAATTCCTTGTATGTATGATTATGTGAAAAGGTACCCAGATACTATGTACAAATATAACGTTCTAGATCTTTTTAAAAAGTGTGTTCTTATGTTTTCAAGAATAAAAATCTTAGGATATATCTTCATAACTCTTCAACTATTTTGTCAATTAAAATAAATATTACTTAAGAAAATGCCACTGTTAATTAAAAATTGTTTAAGAAAATACCACTATGAACCATTTATCACTCTGTGTAGTATAATAAATTCCATAGAAATATTCAGACCTCCTCTATCAAAATTTAATATCAATTACAAACATATGAATAATAAACATTTCAAAATTTTAGATCAATTAGCTATTGATAACATTGGTCCCCAAAAGTTGAATTATTATCAGTTATACATGTGTATGACTATCTTACCAAATTTGTATACTTTAGACACATGCAGTTCAAACTTTCTCTTTGTCAGTAAAGCATCAGTTAGTTGTTTTATCACTTTAATGTCATAGAGCCAGTATGATTATCTTTTTCCCAAATTCCCTGATTTTAGTAATTTCTCGAACCACCTAAATCATTTGCACACCAAAATATCACACTGTACCCCATAAAGGTATACAATTATTATCTGACAATATAATTTTAAATAAAAATTAATTTTAAATTTAAAACTACTTGCATATGTGAACATAACTTTTGGTCAATATATAAATTAAAAAATTAGAAAAGAAAGTAAATTATAATAAAATTTTCAGCTCTCAAAGTGTTATGACCAATTAAGAAATGGTATTGGCCATTCACCTGCATATAAACTGAATAAGGAAGAGCATGATAGGTATCTAAATTCCTTCTCTGATAGGTTAGTGCTATGGTTTGGATATGAGATGTCCCCTAAAAGCTCCTGTGTTTATGCAGGAATATTCAGAGGTAAAATGATTAGATTGTGAGAGCTTAAACCTAATCAGTCCATCCTACTCTGAATGGACTGACTGGGTGGTAACTGTAGGCAGGTGAGGCATGGTTAACAGGGGTGGGTCACTGGGGCAACCCTGGAAAGGTTCATCTTCCTGGCAGTTCTTTCCCCCATCTTTCTCTCTGCTTTTTGGCTGCCCTGAACAGAGCTGTGCTACTCAGTCATGCCTTTCCACCATGATATTCTGCTTCATCTCAGACCCAGAGCAATGGAATCAACCCACCATGGACTAAACCTCTAAACCCATGAGTCAAAATAAACTTTTCCTTTTCTAAGTTGTTATTGTTGGGTATTTTAGTCACAGCAACAAAAAGCTGACTAACACAGGTAGGAAGAGATAATCAGTGGTTGACTTTGCAAGTAGGGTTGTCTGTACAGAGATAGAGGAGGGTGTCTTTCACCTCCAGTTATAGACAACCAAAAGCCTAGAAATGCACAAGGTCTAGAGTCAAGTGGGAAGACATAAGGAAAAACAAATCCAAAAAGGTGAGAAGAGCTGATTCAAATTATGTATTAGAAGCCAATTCTTTGTACCAAGGAAACAGCAAGGATAATCAGAATCAAGTCAAAAAGAAGCAGAGACTGAATGTGGGCAATTGCATTAGAGGCAAGTTCCTTGGGACTTATGTGTGTGGGTGGGTGGTTCTGTGGCACTGAATGAATGAAGGATAAGGCCTATCTAAGCAGTCATGGAGCAAGATCTTAGAGATTGAAAACCTAAAACACCTGGAAGCAATCATTCTCAAACTACCAATAAAATAGAAGTTGAGAGAAAGGAAAATCAACACCTTAACCCAAGCTGAAAGAGAATGATTATCCAGAAGCCATGGAAACAGAAAGCATCAAAGCGTAAGACTGAGTTCACAAATCTGGTAAAGACTGATCAATACTGAAGCAAAACAACAAGCACTGAGCAGGTTCTCCATGTCAGTCACCCTTTCTGCTTTTCATATGGAAAATGGAAGGAGGAATGGTTGGTGCTGGCTTAATGCAATGGGAGATTATTCAGATGAATAGTGTAGAGTATTTACAGACACTTTTCTTGAGAGAATTGTACTTTATGAGAAGAAAGTACATGACTACTAGAGATAAAGCTGTAAAGGTTACCAACCCACAAAATAATTCACTGACACATGTACATTAATTTCAATATTTCCTAAGGCCCTATTTTCTGAGTACATGATCAAAGATTAAAATGAAGAAAGGTAATATCTATTTTCTAAATAAGAATATTGGGAATGAATGAAAACATTTTATTTTACAGATAAGACCAATGTTTCTATCTGGTTCAGATAAAACTAGAGCTGTCTGTCAACTTGGAAATTTTCCATCAAGTCCTGAAACATCCTTAACTCTTGGATAAATACTTGGTTAGCACATAAAAAATTAAAGAACCTTTCATCAGTGACAGTACTTTCTCATTCTTAAACAATCAGGAGTATCTGATTATTGTCAACTATTTGATAATCCATTCAACAAATATTTACAGAGCATCAGATGTATTCCAACAGTATCCTACGGATATTAAACCCAGTTTCTATCCTCACATAACTGGTAGTTAAGAAGGAAAGATAGACACTTGAAAAAGAACCAATTCAGAAATAAACATTTGTTCATGATTATGCTTCTTTTAGAAAAGAAAGGACAAGGCACTGGTCGAAAATACTCATTTGAAAAGGGATGATAATGAGAAAGAAAAGAAAGTACAGGAGGGAGAACAGGGTGAGGACATTTACTAAGTCATACAATGTGCAAAGAATTAAGCTATTTCTTTCTTTTATATATTAACCATTTTTTATAAAACTCACATTAATGATAATAACTAACATTTATTGAATGCTTTTTTTGAGTGTAAAGTATTTGCAAATATTAACTCATCTAACCCTTATAATAAATCCTATAAAATAGGTGTTAGATTTTTTCCCATTTTACAGATTTTAAAACTGAGGCAAAGAAATGTTAAGTAATGTGCCCTAGATTGCACAGATAATCACAGTGCTAGGATTAAAACCTCGTCAATCTCCCTAGAACTGTGCTCTTATTCCATTACACATGAGGAAATGTACTTGAAACTAGGGCTGCCCCTGTATTTCAAGTGTTTTCTTCTGTCTCACCAGAGACTTTCACTTGGTTGCCCGGTTCCTCTTCTATCTCCTAACCTGTCCAATATATAGCCTAAAGGGAGGATTAATCTGTGTAATTTTTTTATTCTTAAATTTTTCCTTCAGCACAAATAAGAAAGGTCTAGCATTTTCTAAAGGAATTAAGCAAAGGCAAAATACAAGAAAAGAAAAACTCAGTATATAAACAAGCAAACAAAATGCACAGTGTGTCAAGAGATCAGGTGTGCAAACTGAGAACTTTCTAAGCCAATCCTGAGCCTAAGATGAAGTCTTCTCTGTAATCTCCTAGTTCTTTTACCTAGATAACTCCTACTCTTTCTTTAGGATTCAGGTACAATCATGTCTCTGACTACACACACACACACACACACACACACACACACACACACATAAACACATAGGTTAAACTATTCCCTCCAAAACTCATGTTGAAATTTAGTTGCTATTGTAACAGTATTAAGAGATGTGACCTTTAAAAGGTGATTAATGCTGTTCTTCTATTACAGATTAATGGAGTGGGTTAGTTAACATGGGAGAGGTTTCCTGACCAAAGGATGCCTTCAGCCTTATTTCTTCTCTCTGTCTCATGTGCTTGCTTCCACTTTGGACCATGAGATGAATCTTGCCAGATGCTGGTGCCATGTTCTTGGACTCCCAGCATCCACAGCCATAAGCCAAAACAAACAAACAAACAAACAAAAACCCACAAACAACAACAACAAAAAATCCACAAAACTCATTGTTTATAATTTACCCAGTCTATGGTATTCTGGCAGAACAGCAGGAAATGGATGGAGGCCCCTCACCATTGCAGAGTCTGGCCCAGGTGTCCTTCTTCTGGGTGTCTGAAACACCCTACCTCTCTCTGTACTCGGGCACATGCCATACCTCTATATTGATTTGTATGTCTCCCCCTTTCAATATAAAAATCCAAGGAAATGGACCTTGTCTTATTTGTTTCCCTATACCTATTGGCTACTGCTCAGTGTCAGGCACATAGTATTTATTGAATTAATAAATAAATGTTTAGCTGAGAGTTCACTCACTGCATTTCACAGTGCGGTAAGTAAAATGCATAATGATCATGATGCATATATAGTAAAAATTTGCATTTACCTTGTCAGATGAAACTCTCCCCACCAACAGAGTCTAAGGCTTTTATAGGCAGAGACACACTAATTCAGGAACAGGATACTCCTTCACTTTCTCCTTCCCACAACCTATTCTTGGAATAAAACTGAGGATGGGGCTCAGGTTAGGCTCCCTGGAGAAAGAAGAGGGATAAAGTTGTACTTCTATACTCCTGATTTTTATCTGATGGAAATAATTCTTAACATCCTTCAGAAAGGAACCTCTGCTGTTTTTGTTTTGGTCAATGACCTCGCTAAGTCCTCTTAGTGAGAGGTAGAACAGGTCTCTCCTTGATACAAAGAGGGTCATCAAGGCAGGAATGGGGGCAGAATAGAAAAGTCTTACAGGTATTGAGTACATTTGATGGACTGAGTACTTCAGGTACAATGTTTCACTTCGTGCTCACAATCACAAAGTTTTTGCCCTATTATTTTATCAAGACCCTAGAGCTCTGCCTCAAATACCTCCATAATTTGGTTTGACTCCTCTCCTAAGAGCCTGCAACATGCTAAAAATTCCATCGTGATAAGACAATTCACTCCCTGAAAAGAGATGAGAATTCAAGATTTTCTTGCATCAAGAGGTTGCTCAGATATGAGAGGCACTTCCTGGGAAAAACTGTTACAGAATCATGACCATGAAGGTTGATCTTTAGAATGTCTATTTCTCCCAAGTATGTCTATAAAACTACTGTGAAACTTTATTAAACAATAACCTGGTAAATGCAGTGCTAAATTATTTGCACAGGGACTGGGCTGAAATTTACATTTACATTGCCTATAAAGAGTTATAGAAATTATTAGTAAATCAAAATCTCTAGGGGAATGCTTAAACAAATTGAGAGAAGAATTGATTGGCACTCAATTCCCCTGCATCTCTATTCTTGAAGAAAATACCAAAGTTTTCAAATAGTTAGAGGCAGAGAAGGGGTGACATGAAAACATGGAGTGAAAGAATAATATTTTAAACAAAGCATGCAGGTTGGATTGTTCAATATTAACTGGTCTTTGAAGTTACAAGACAAGAACGAAGACTGTCGTTTTTTTTCTGCAAGACATGTTGACAGATAGCCGGCTTTTGATAGTTCAGTGGAGAACGAAGTTTTTATATGCCTATAATAAGGACATTCACAAACTTGACAGTAGACAGCAGCTTGTACAAACTGCTGTGCTCATACCATTCTCTATCCTAAGACAAAAAAGTAATGATAATGATAAAAATTAAGCAATAAGGGTAAAATCAATCAGGATAGAAAGAATACTGGAAACTAGAATACAGATGGGGTCCTTCTATGGCTGAGATTTTAGACTAATATTTCAGATGTAGGGCCATTACTAACATGTAGATATATGGGCCAACTGCCTTCTCTTTATTCCTCATTTCTATTCTCTTACCCAAATTAAATGAATCTGCAAATCTTCAAGGCTGAAATTGTAAAGACCTATCTTTTGGAAGATAGTAGAGAATGCTTCAGAAATATGTCATTACAGATACTTAAAAACCAGGCAAGTGCTATAAAATTAAGTAAAATAAATGATCTGTGACTAAATATAATGATCTTATATGTGCTTAATGTGTTTATTATATGCCAGGCACTTTGCTAAGACTAAAACTGAACAATGTAGACAAGATCACTGTTTTTCTAAATTTCACATTCAGATGATAGAGATAAAAAGTTCATGAAACAGGTACATAAGTGAACAAATGAATACATAAGCACATGAACTTCCTTATGAAGGGAATACATCAGATGATGAGGTAGAGTACCTGAAGGAGGTACATGGTAAATGGATGATGAGGGAAAGCCTCTCAGAAGAGGTGACATCTGAGCTGAGATGGCGAAGATGAGATGATGGATGAGAACGATCAAGCCAACTAAGAGATGGGGCTGGAAGAAGGAGTGGGAAGCAGGGACTGTCCTAGAAAGAGGGAGGAGAAGAGGCAAAAGTCAAGCAATGGGATGGACCAGAAAGAGTGAAAGCAGGCTGAAGTGACTAACACAGAGTGATCAAGAGGGAGCCCATCCTAGTGGAGGTTGATGAGGAAGGCAGGAACCAGTTCATGCAGAAGGGAGTAAACTGAAGTTTTATTGCAAGAGTGATTAAAATTCAGAAATTGGTGGGTATGATCATATTTATGCTTATTTTAAATGATCACCTTTCTTCTATTTGGAGAATGAAATATAGGAAGAGTCAAAATAAGGAGTCTTAATAGAAGATTGTTTTACTAACTTGGATAAGAACTTACGGCAGATTGGGTAGAAGTGGAAAGAAATAAATGGATTTGACATATAATTTGGAGGTAAGGAAAATAAGACTTGCTTATGGAACGATATTGGGCTAAACCAAATGGAAGACTCAAGAATGTCTCTTAAGTTTCTGCTTGAACTACTGAGATGGAAGATGAATGAAAGAAGAAAAACTGATGTGGGTGAATAGTCCAAGGTACCATACCATAATATAGATACGAAAGACTGGAAGAAAGTGTTCTATGTTATAATACTTAAGATTCTTAACTGAAACACATGGTCAAGCAAGAGTTAGCATAAAGTAAGAGAAATGCCCTATAATCAGGGTTAAAAATGCTGTTTGACTATTTATTTTGCCACTAGCCAGCTCTCTGCTCTTGGTCAGGCCACTTACATTAAAATCACACAACAATGGATTTGGAAAAGACATTATGAGTCATCAAATCTTTCTTCCTTTTAATTATAAGATCTGATCATTATATTCAGTGTGTAGATGCTTAGCACTCCAGCAGACAGCCACTACATTTTAGGACAGCTCAAATTATTAAAAAACTCTTTTGTAATATTGAATCAGTATTCAAAGCCAATATGAACAGTAAGCTTAACATCTCAATCACATTATAAGTCACTTTCTGTAGTCCCTTTACTGCTTCTGATATCTAAATTTGAATCCTAACTTTTCAATTATGCCCATACCTACTCAATGTCTAAAATAAAAAAAATTATAGATTCTGAATATTTGACTTTTGTAGTTGCCTTAAACTTTTCAATATATTGTAATTAGAAATCCTCAATCTCTTTTTGACACAGTTTTCTATTTACATTATGGGCAATGTAACAGAATGTCTGGGATTTCCAGGAAAAAAATATAATTGTAATCATTTTCTTAGTCTCTTGATTTACTGCTAAGGAAGCTAAAATATATGGCTGAGCAAAAGAACTGAGCAAAATAATTTAATTTCTACTTGTCCATTGATTTTCCATCTTTCAAACTTTTGTTTTCAGTTCTTACTTTCTCATCTCTTAATTTCATTTCCACTGTTATTTAATTGAGGTTTGGGAGATAGTAGGTTCAAATTCAGTTGTCCAATATCAAGTTAAACCAGAATTGTAACAATGCAAATTTACCTTCCTTTTTCTTCTCCCAAACTATTTATTTAAATAAAATAATTATGTTTCATTACTAAATGTGAGGATTTCATGTCTAAATTCTACTAGAATTACATGTTTTAAAATTTAGTAGTAGGGAAGGCTAAGGCAATACAGAATTACAAGTTCTCTGGGCTGGTCTTGGTTGACTTACTCAAGATCACTTAGTCTTTCAAATAACTATACAGTGATACAAAATGGTTGTTAATAGAAAAGAAATGTAGGTATTTTATAGTTGTTTATTATGGTTACATATGTAGTAGCCCT
The DNA here is from genome assembly GCF_902686445.1 of Sciurus carolinensis. NCBI lineage: Eukaryota > Metazoa > Chordata > Mammalia > Rodentia > Sciuridae > Sciurus > Sciurus carolinensis. The sequence continues at coordinate 72,019,103 of NC_062222.1, read as the reverse complement.
GAGACCCTGAAGGGGTGGCACTGTATTCACACAAAGGAACCCAGAGTTTACAAATCTTACAATGAAAGCACTAACATTTTGGCAATTGAGGGTTCCTGATGGCTCATGGCTAAGTGTATATTCAGAACTGTGAGCTTCAGTGTGTCTTCAGTGTTAATCTTAAAACGCCACTAGTAAAATCTTCTACCTCTGTGCATAACCAGTTTTCTATAAGAATAGCAAGCACTATAAAGGCATCTATCTTAAGAGTAATTGCATCATGGTAGATTCAACGACATCTCAAGGATAAATTCTCCTTGAAATACAATTTCTTCAAGAAAATAGAATAACAAGCAAGGATAGGAAGGCATAATAAGGATTTGAGGGTCCCAGGTCATTGGCTTAGAAGCAAATCTGGTATGCATTAAGCAAATGTTACATACTCTAAATATTAAATGATGGTTTATATGAGGGTTGGGAGGCCGCAGGTGGCCAGTCTATTTACATTTCAGACTGCTTTGTTGGTGACATAAATACTACTGAGTAGACCGTGAATCATCTTACAAAATATTCGAAGTGAAAGGTGAGAAAAAACTGAGAATGGGATGGTTGTCAATGCACACTCTTCCAGTTATTTTGCAAAAGGGAAGTCTTCAATTTCAAACCCTCCTTGGCCATAAGTAAATCGTGCACTTTGCTTTTTCTCTGTCCATCACTTTTGCTAATTTTGGTCATGATTGAACTTTGAATAGAATTACGGGGGCATGCCGTCATTTCTAGGATCAAAGATTCTCGAAGGGTCATATCCCACCTGCTTTCTTTGCTTCTCTTCTTCCCACCTATAAATTTTTCCTTCTAGCCCAAGCTAAGGTGGGAAGTTGAACAATGAGTGGATCTCATTTTTAATCTTATCTGTTTGTACAATGCTCTTCAGTCTTGGAAGTACTGCTTTGTTCCTTAAGGTTCTGACCCCACAAATCCCCATTCTGATTGTTTTATCTTTGACCCCAGGACTACTCTCCAGTGTTTTCCATTTATATATAACCCATACATAGAAAATTACAAATTTAGTTACAATTGTTTGCAGATGTTCTTATCAAGGAATAGATGGAGTGTATTTCTTCACCTCTTGAATCTGGGTTGACCTACTGACTTGCTTTGGCCAATAGAAAGTAGCAGAAGCATCATTTGGTGAGTTTCCACCTCAGGACTCAAAATATTTTGTTTTCTCTTGTTGCCATTGAATCCTGCCATAAAGAACAAGCTTGGGCTGTTGTGCTGAAGATGAAAGACCATGCAGAAAAGGTCACATCCATCCCAGTTGCTTCAACCGAGGTTATTATAAGCTTTGTGACAACCCACTAGGTGACCACAGTTGCATGAGCAAGACTAACAGAAGCCAGCTTAATTCAGTCCAGACTAGGAGAACTACCGAACCACACCTGTCTCAATTAGTTGATACATAGAATCATGAGCTAGATAAATGCTGTTGATGATCTAGAAGCAATGACTGTCCAATAGCAGCAAGCACTCCTTGAGTACAGACATTGGTTTCTAACGTGAATCTTCAATAAAAAGAACCAGGGCTCCTTCAAAAAATGGTTGGTTCTAGAACTATGGAAAGGAATATTCAAGAATATCCTTGAGTTTAACATATTTAAGAAGTGCTTAGAAAAAAATAAACTCAATGATGTGGGTATATTGAGTGGACACAAGAGTCAGTTGAAAGAGCTCCTAAGAGCCAAAGTTGGAATATTGTAGCATTGGGTTATAAACCAAAATATAAAATAAACATTCATAAGTGTATACTTTTATAAAATAAATAAATGGGTAAGAATAAAAATCTTCCATACAGAAGAATTCCAAGTAAATTATGCAGATACTATCCCTGTGGGTGACCCTGTGGGATCGCAGCAGTGCACATGCCATTCCTGATGCTTCCTAAGTTATAAGTCCTGTGACATCTCCTCCAAGACATGTTATAAATCTATACAGGTCTCTCCATCTTGATACCTGCCAACTTGTACAAGCCATGATTAACCATCACCTGGACACTGAGCCTCCTGAAGAAACCACTTGTGTCCATTCTAGCACTACCTCAATCCATTACCCATGGAAACCCGAGGGCTCTGAGCACTGTGTAAAGAAAATTAACAAACTCTGTTGTCAAACTTAGAATAAAGCCCAAAGTTCATGATTTGAGGCCTGTCTACCTTTCTTCTTACATCCTATTTAATTCTCTTTATGTGTCCCAGGCACTCTGACCTTCCGTTATCTTCAACACATCAAACTCCTTCCCTTCTTTTTCTGATTGCAATGCTCTTTCTCCTAGTTCTTTGCATGACTGGCTTCTTCTTTCCTTCAACCTTAAGGCCCTCCTTGATCATCTAACAGGGTAACAACTCAGTCACTGTCTCTCATGGAATGTTATTTTATTTTCTAGTTCCTATATCTGTTCCAAGTCATCCAGGAACCCAGGCTGATGACTGATTTACTGTTCTCAATATGTGGCTTCTAAAGTCATCCTGGGAGGCCACATCTCAATCATGCCAAAAGAGAAAAGAGCACAGAGGAACAGATGAGAGGTTTTTGTAGGCTAGACCTGAACATCACACTCATCACTTCTACTGTCATTGTGTTGGAATAAAAGAAACTGACTCAGAGGTAGCTTTAAAGAGCTTGGAAAATAAATCTAGCTTGGTGCCCAAATGAGGCAGTCTGAGTTTTGGTGAGCAGCTAGGAGACTCTGCTTCATAAAAGCAATGCCAGGTATTCAATGCCTACTTTAGAAATGCTGCTGGCATTATTTGGGTAACTTAGAAGAGAAAGGAGACATTTAGATAGGATCTCAGTTCAGTCAGGGAAGCACCAACTGCTGAAACCCAAGGTCCCTCACATTTCTTAATATAATAAAAATAATTTTAATACTTCAAGTTAGAAGTCAACTTTCTTCTACCTTGAGGTCCACAATTCCCTAGGGCTCTGAGTCTTCTGCATGTATTTACAGATGAAGAAATATTAGTAGTAGCCCATCCAGGGATCCTGCCTCCAACCCAGCTCAGCTGCCCACCTGTATTAAAAAAAAAAAAAAGTAAATGATGAAAAAGTAAAAAGGCATTTTGTGCGGCTTGATCAAATTGCGGAGAAGCAGCTAGATTGTTTCTCAGCTGGTCTTACAGAAGTAGCTACAATTCACAGAAACAAAGACCAGGAGATATACATATGTAGATTTAACTAGGCTGTGCTAGTTAGGGAACCTCCATTATAGATCCCTTGGTGCCCACACAGGTCAGGAGGTAGCTTTTGTTTGCTTTCTCAGCATGAAGAAGTGTGAGGGCTAGAACTATTGGGAACTTTCAATTTCAAAATGTCTCTATTTCAAAAAGTAGGATGAACTCCTGTCCACTCCTTAAAAATCCCAGCCCAGAAATCACACTTCCACTCATGTTCTGTTAGTGAGAGCCACTACCTAGCTACGCCTGGATGCAAGGAGGTTGAAACATGTCATCGTTGACTGGTCAGCTTCCTCCACTGATGACTCTACTCTGGGGAAGGGGAGCATGAATTTTGTTGGATTAGCCTTCTCTTCCATGCTTAAGCTCCCCAAAACAGGCCCACTCATTTATTTCCAACATAAAAACTGTTGCTGACTCATCACAAAATAAACTATTTTGAACACAATATCATGCTTCCTTCGGTAATATTGGCAGAGAATCAGATTTTTCTTTGAAACACAGAATATATATATAAATAGGCCACTTTCTTGCTTAAAACCCTTTAATGAATCCAACTGCTCTTAGACTACAAAGAAAACTCCTTACCAGTCTACAAGTCCCATGGCTTCCAGCTTCTGCTGACCTCTCCAAATGCAACTCCTACCATTTTCCCTCTTTTTCTCTCTGCTCTAACCAGACAGACCCCTTTTAATTTCCTTAAAGCACTATTCCTTAATAGAACTTCCCAAGCATTATTCTAGAATGCCCCCCAGAGTTCTCCACATGGCTAATTTACTCTCCCCCATTAAGCTCTACCCACTGAGCACCTCTTCTGGAGGGTCTTCACTGTCAGGTCTCTAATGGGAAGCTTTCCCACAGTTCCTTTCCACTCCATCCCCCTTGCTCTTTTGGGTCTCACGGTAGTTGTGTCGATCTGTAATAATGTTGTTCAATGGTTTCCCTATTTACTGTCATCCTTCCGACTTGAATGTACCTTTCAAGTAAGCTGGAATCCCATCCATCTTATTTACCATCATAACCCTATTGCTTTACAGAGAGCCTAGCATAAAGTTAGCACTCAATAAATACTGAAGGAATGAATGAATGGACCCAATCCAACCACATACTTTGGATGGATAAATTACTTTATGGCTACTGCTAAAGAAATATGTAAGAACTGACCCTCTGGCAGGAGCTCAAAGTGCCATCTATGTGAAAGAAGAGGAAAGAAGGGCTCAGCAACCAGACACTGGCACTGACCCTGGATTTCAGATAACCCAAGAAAGCACATTGACCAACTGGGTCTTTCTAAAAGAAGTTTTCCTCAAGTTTCCCACGGTGCACAGGCAACAAAGGAAACAGTCTGGGGATGGTAGAGGCAGTGATGGGTTGGGGGGCAGGGAGGTCTGAGTGATCACCTGTCACAGCAACTTGCAACCAATGTGTTCTTCTGACAACTATATTCATTCTTCGTTCAGACTTGAATTAACCTTCTGTGTAAAAAGGAAAATCAAAAGTATGCTTTTTCTGGAAACAGAAAGACATAAATGCAAGAATTCTAGCTGTGGGGGTGGAGGGACTGCAAGAAGGAAGATTGATAAATAGGAAGAACAACAAAAAAAAGTTGGCAACCAAAAAAGGTGCTGTATATTAGCTACTATGATGTAAAATGGCCCAGCAGAGATCAGCGTAACATCTGCCCTGCTCATTTCTTACATGTCTACATATTCATGCTCAGCTATTGGAATTCTCAGGAGGCACTTGAGTATATAGAAAGATGAGTTCCAATGAGCTGCAGCCTCCTGCTTTGCTGAAAGGATTTTAATTTTTTTTTTCTTTCCTGATTCAACTTTAGCTTCAAGCATTTTGATCCTTTACTAATCAATGCAGGTTTTAGGTACATGTGAAAAAAAAAAAAGATGAAACAAATACAAAGTTTAATGAGTATACATAGACTGTTCAGGATCACATGATAGACAAAATGACAAGGAGCCTGGACTCAGAAAGACTTGTGTTCAAATACTGGCTCCATCTTGTATATGCCATGTGAGAAGTCACTTTCCTGTGCCAAACTTTAATGTCTTTGACAAAATAAACAGATGTTGAGTACTGCAGGTGTAAACAAATGTCCATGTAATACTAGACATGGAATAAGTAATATATGTGTTTGTTATTCAGAATAACACAAGCAAGTTATTTTTCTTTAAAAAAAAACAAACCTGGATGTGCCTGAATTATCTGAATTATCTGTAGATTCTCAGTTCTGCCTTGGGTCAACCCAGCCATAGGCACAAGTCACTAGACCAAAATTTGTCCAATAAGCCACTTGTGCATCTTCAAGTTTGCTTATACTGTGCCTTCTCTCTGATCTATACTATGCCCTGACTTACTTCAAGTCTCACCTTTTCCTTATCAAAATCCTCCATACCTTCCAAGGTCTAGTTCAAAAGTCAATGCTTCAGTTAAGATTTGCTAGGTACTTCCAGTCAAATACAGTCTCTATTTCCTCTTCAACCATTTCTCCACCTATTCATACATTTTATAAACAATTATTGAGAATGTGCTAGATGTCAAGGAATTTGATAGATGCCTAAGAAATAAAGATGAATACAACATATAGTTCCCCTTGTCACAGTCCAGAGAGGAAGACCAAGTACTGGACAGATGGTCGTGTATGAGCCCAATGCAAACAATAAAGGTGCGTACATGGCACTTGGCAGCCCATGCAGAAGTTCTTCTCTAATAACAGTTGCTTGTACCTCTGGTCACAATTACTTTTATCTTCTCTGTATTATAGTTTATTGCTAACATAACCATCTTACTGGTTAGACATGAACAGGTGCCATCTTATTTGTCTTGTATTCCTTTAAAGTCTTACATAATATCTTGCAAATAGTAGATGTCCAATAAATGTGTTCTGAATATATCACTAGTATGTAGAAAAGCAGATGCTCTCAGCAGTGAGCACTTGCGTATGTCCTGGCCTGTCTAGAAAGATCTATATTCTGTGAAAGGCAGTATATATGGTACAGTGATTATAAGAGCTAGGGTATTAAAGCCAGGTAGCCTAAATTCAAATCCCCATACCAGTCTTGAATAACTTTATTTTAGGCAAAAATACTTTCTCTATTTCTTTTTCTATTAAGTGGAAAAGATATCTGCCACATAGGGTTACTGTAAGGATTAAATGATTTAATTTATTCATTAAAAGTACCTTAGAAAATCGTTTTACAATAGTTTCTAGTAAACATCTTTTCCTAAACTGACTTAAATATTCAGTCCTATGGAACATGGACTGCTGCAGGAAGACTTTGAATTCCACAGATGAAACACTACAGTTTCCATCTTTTGTACTTCTTGCCAAGTCTAGCTGCAATGTCAGTCTATTAAAAACCCAAGTGTACTGGCACACACATATAATCCCAGCTACTTAGAAAGCAGGGGAATCCCCAAGTTCGAAGTCAGCCTGACTCAAACTAAAACATAAAAATGGCTAGGAATGTAACTCCATGGTAGAGCACCCCTGTGTTCAATCCCCAGTACAACAACAACAAAAAAATTCAGAAACTGATTTATTACTTTTTACAAGCCATACCTTTACCTTCTCTGTCCATGCTAGATAATATGATGGCATCTTGGGTAAATCTGGTTTGAAATCATAACCTCTATTCATTGATATCAGTATGAAAATCCTCAATAAAAATCATAAATAAAAATGTCCATTTGTAATGCTCCTTTAATGTGCCATGTACTTTACATATATTATTTCTTATCCCTAAAGCAATACTCAAGGTATACATTATAATATATGATCTTCCCATCTTCCTATGAAGCTTGGGAAGATCAAGTTATTCACCCAGAGGTCCCATAATGGCCAAGTAGTTTGACACATCTTAGCTCTGTCTTACCCCAATCCTCTCACTCCAAATTATGCTCTAACTGGCTTTTTCGAATTCACTCTTTGTGATCTGCTTTTTTAGCACCATGAGGAACAAGAAAGTCCCAGGGAGAATTAGAAATGGCAGAATTTAAATTTGATCATTGAAAATGCTTTGCCTTATAGCTTCAACAACTTAGTATGATTCAAGTTAGAGAGAAGGGTTGAAGCAGACATCTGATCCTACTCCCATCTTCCAGAAAATTCTATTCAAAGATTGACTGACATATGGCTGCTGATCTGATTTTCTAAGAATGGTAGGCATACACATTCCAGGCCTTCTGTTTGCCAGTTTCAATATTTAATGGCCATTAAACCCAGTTTATCCTTTTTCGAACAGTCAAACTCTCTTTGCATGCTAAACCCATTAGCTTCTATTCTGTCCACTACAGATTTAGAGGACAGCTGGTCAGTGCCATCTTTATAATTATCCTTCGTATGGTCCAGAGCAACACTGTCCAAGAGAAATATAACGGAAGACACATACATAATCTTAAATTAATAAGTAGTTACATTTTTTAAAAAGTGAAGGAAATGAGTGAAATTCGTTTTAATAACGTAATATAACAAATCATCACAAACTTGGTGATTTATCACAACACACTTATTCTCTTAGGGTTCTGAAAGCCAGAAGTCCAAAATCAGTACGACTGGGTTGAAATTGGTATTGACAGGGCTGTTTTCCCTCTGGAAACTCTAGGGAGAATTGTTTCCTGCCTCTTCCAGCTTCTGGTGGCTGATTTTCCTTGGCTTATGGCCACATTACTCCAATATCTGCCTCTATCTTCCTATTGCCTTCTCCTTTGTGTGCATGTCTAATGCCTTCTACTTTCTTCTTCTACTTTCTGCAGGTCTTGGGCAGATGATCCAGAATAATTTCCTCATCTCAAGATCCCTGGTTTTCATCATATCTGTGAATTGTCTTTTTCCAAGTAATTTAACAGTTACAGGGTCCAAGGATTAGACTCTACTATATTTAGGGGTCATTATGCAAACTACTAAAATGTACATTATTTGACCCAGTATATCCAGAATGTTATCATTTTAATATGTAATTAATAATCCATGCTAAATTGTCTTAGTCCAGTTAATGTTTAAAAATACTTAGAACACATCTCAATGAGAATTAGGCCATATTTCAAGTGCTCAATATGTGGCTACTATGTTGAAAAGTATAGAAATAAATGCTTTAGTTTTCTTATCAATTTTCTTTCCTTGCTCAGAAAAAAGTATTTTCTATGAGTTTTCTCTAGAAAGATGTCCTCATATTAATTTTTTTCTTTGTCATCATGAGTATATTTCTTGTCTTCCTACCACATGGAATTACTGTAAAGATGAACCTGTGAAACCTTTTTGGAAAATGCATGTGCATGGTCCCCTCAAGAGCCACACACATTTATTGCCAAAATACTATAATAACAAATAGCAAAAATAAAGAAGTGGGGCCTCTCTGGAGGCTAGAGTTTTGAGCTTGAGCAGTATAGCTGGTCATGAATAAATAACTATGAGGGGAAAGATCAACTTTAGTGAAAGATTGAAATGAATTTTTCATTTCAACATGGAAAATTCTTATTTGTTTATTCAGTCATTCAACAAATTTACTAGGCACAATGTTTGGTGCTGGAGAGGCAATGCTAGATAAGAAAAAAAAGATATGGTCCCTGTCATCAGGCATTCAGAGTCTGAAGAGGAGGTAGAAATAAATGGAAATACAGCTGAGACTATTTCTACCAAGGAACAGAACATGGTGCTCTGAGAAAGGGAGTATGACCTTGTCAGGGAAGTCAGGGCAGGTGTCCTTGAAGAAATGATGATTAAGCTAGGTGAGAAACATAAGTAAGAATTAACCCAGTGAAGAAGAAAGACAAAGACATAGAAGGCAAGAGAAACTCATATACAGAAACAGTTCTGTGGGGGGAATCATGACAAGTGGCAGACAAAAGCCAGGATGTCTGGAGAGTAGAGAATGAGTGGAGAGGACCAGGCACAAGAAGAGACCAGAGAGGGAGGAGAGGACTCAACTACATAGACCAAGTAAGAGAGTTTTATCTTTCTTCCTAAAGTGAATGGTATTCCACTAATGAGTTTTTGCTTGAGAAGAACAGATTGGTGAAGGAAGAACAGTAGATCCAGGTGGAACAGTAAGGGTGGCACCACAGAAGTCTAGCAAGAGGTGATATCACTGGGTAAGAGAGTAGTCTTCCTTGTATCCTCTTTTTCATCCACATTCCACATCTAGTCCATTAAGAAAGCTTTGTGGTTGAACCCAAATAACCCTATTTACCACCTCTAATGTTAGATTGTACTCCAAACCACCATAATTTCTCCTCTGGACTTTTGTTGCCCATCTTTTTTATAATTCCTACTTCCAATGTTGACTCTATAGTTTATTCTACACACAAAGATCAAAAGGATCCTCCTAAAAAGTAAGTCAAGTCATGTTATTCACCAGAGACATTAAAGGAAAGGTTTCCTATTCACTCAGTATAAAAGTCCTTCAGGGCTGGGGATATAGCTCAGTTGGTAGAGTGCTTACATTGTAAGCACAAGGCCCTGGGTTCAATCCCCAGGACTGCAGAAAATTAAATAAATAAATAACAATAAAAAAGTCCTTCAAGGAGATACATGATTGTACCCCTACCAAATTTGAATTTGGCACCTTCCACTCTCCCCTTTGCCACGGTGGTCAGGGGCTCTTTTGAAACAAACCAAGCAGGGTCCAAACTTGGGACATTGGTGATTGTTCCAACCTCTCCCTAGCATATTGTTTTCTTAAACTCCTCATTGCTCTTCACCCAAACCCATCATTTGTATTTCCATTGAACTCCTTATCATTTAACTCCCTCATCTAAAACTATAACTCCATATTTTATACATAAGAAGGTAAGGAAGAAAGTGACAGAGATTTCTAGGAGAAAATCATTCCAATTGCTGTAAGAAAAGCAAATCCAAAACCCAGAGGCAGGAGTTCAGGAAGAACAAGGAAGCCAGATAGACTGGAGTCATGTGGCTGAAAGATGCTCGAGGTAACAAGGACCAGTTCACATTGTCCTTGCATTAAACACACCAGAATTTGATGATAGATCAAATGCATGGTATGAGAGAAAGAGATTTGAGGTCTGGGCAATTGGAAAATTGGTCATTAATTAAGATGGAGAAGAGTAGATTTGGGAACTGTTGTCAGCAGCTCAATTTTGGATGATGACTTCAAATGGTCATTTTACGTCTTTCTTAATCAATTTGAGCTGCTTTAACACCATGGATTGGGTTGCTTAGAAATGACAGAAATTTACTTTCTCTTGGTTCTAAGAGGCTGAAAGTCTAAGATCAGTACTTGTCATGTTCTGGTGAGGTCCCTCTTCTGAGTTTCAGATTGCTGTTCTCTCCTGCACCCTCGCATGGAAGAAAGAGGGTAAGAAAGCTCTCTGGGGTACCAATTCCATTTATGAGGGCTCTACCCTCATGACCTAATTACCCCCCAAAAGATCAACTTAATATCATTGCATTTGGGTGTTAGGATGTCAACCTATGAATTTTGGGAGGACGTAAATATTCAGTCCATTGAAACATCTAAGTGGAGATGTCAATGAAGGGGGATGGTATGAGCTGGAGATACACATTTGGGAGCCACCAGGGTATACGTGGTATGTTCTTCTGCCTGCCTTTTGTCATTGTGACCAAAATGCCTGACAAGAATACCTTAGAGTAGGAAAGACGTACTTTGGCTCATATTTTTTTGAGGTCTGGGTCCATGCTTGACTGACTCTATTGCTCTGTGTCACTGTTCTGACATCATAGCAGAAGGGTATGGTGGAAAAATGATTGGACCCCTATCAAATTTAAATCTGGCTCCAGGAAATGGGATGGAGGTAGGAGTGGCAGCCAGGAAATGGGATGGAGGTAGGGGTGGAGAGAAAGGGCCAGAGAAAAGATAAATGCTTCTAGGGTAGGCCCCAGAGACCTACTTCCTCCAACTAGGTCTTACCTCTTAGTCACCATTTAGTTATCAATAAATTAATCCACTGATAAGGTCAGAGGCCTTGTGATTCGGTAATGTCATGTCCTAAAAACCTCACCTCTGAAAACATGAGAAGTTGGGGGACATTTCAGGTCCAAATCATAGCACATGGTATTTTCAGTTGAGAGCTTGGAAGTTGGCAGCTTCCAGCACTAAAGAAACTTTCTGTTAGTCCAAAGCTATTATATGCAGACAAAACAATCATTCTGAGCTATAATTTACACAGAGGGAAGAAACCACCAAAGGGAAAGGGAAGGAAATGGAGCAATATGGATATACAGTTGCACTGGGGATCTGAAATACTGCTCACAAATACCAAAGCCATAGTTAACCTCACAGAGAACATGTAGCCAAATTAACTCCCTGGACCCAGCTGCCTGTTATAAACGTCTCAAGTCTCCTCCAGGACCAAAGCCCTCACATGAGTTAGAAGCGCTGAGGTCATTGGTGAGCTGATTTATTGTCCTGAGTATAATTTTACATGGACACCTCCTCCAACCACATCACTTTTCACTTTTACACTCAGCTTCAGCAACTCATAAAAGCTCCTGGACCATAATAATTATAATGATGATCATGATGATCCCAATTCTCTGACCATGGCCAAAGGGCAAGCTGTTGTAAACCAAGAGGAAGGGAAACTCTCCACAGACTGTCCTGAGGCAGAGGAGAGGGCAGGCCTCTTCCCCCGTAGCCATTCACTTCTCACCCTAACTCTCCTGTCAGCTTGGTCCTCTGTGGGAGTCTGACCTGGATCGTGAAAGTGGAAATCATTGTGCTCCGTTTGTGCAATATGGGAGATGATGAAATGCATGGGATGTAATGGATGGAGATGGATTTCTAACGAAATGTGCACAGTTAGTGGCTTTACAATTATCACTACCCCTACTGTCTCCAGCACCTCCATCAACATCATCTCTGTCTCCTTCACCAGATAGCATCCTTGTACAGCAGCATGTCCAGAGGCATAAGCCACAACTTTCCACTTTCCTTTCCCCCGCCCAGTCCACTGCATGCTCAATTAAAATAAAGGAGGTGGTCCTAGCTTCCATATTTCCTATCTATACCTTACCTCCTTGCCCTATCTCATGCCTGTTTGTAAAGTGGTTACTCATTATTAATCCATAATGAACTTATATGCGTTAGCTCTTTACATACCTTTCTTTTTTGGTTGTGTTGAGTAAATATCTCAAGTGACCCGTGCCCCAGATCATTTGGACTATGATATATCCTGGACCTTCTAGGTTCACATTTGTTCAGAAACAGCTGAAGGTGACAAGGAGGTGGTGTTCCCTTTGACAATAGGAAAAACTTGACAGAATTTTTAGATAGATAAAATTATTCACTCAAATAATTCATTTTTAAAATACGTGGCATTTGCCAACCGTGCTTCAAGCATGTAACTAATGTATGATGTCTGATGAAAATATAATGATGATTAAAATAGATATGTTCCTTGCATTCATAGAATGTAAAAATATAATGGGGGAGACCAATAGTAATCAAATAAATACCTCCATAATATATACATTGTCAAGTGTAGTGTGAAGGGAAGAACTAAATGGCATAAATGAAAATGGTATGAGGAATGGTTTTATTTGAATATAGTAGGGAGAAGGAATCAAAGACGGTTTCTCTGAAGTGCCATTTAAGCTAATATGTGAGTGTCGAGCACACATGAGCAGGGGAATTCCGGGTACAGTACGGGTGGTGGTATGGTACTTGACAGAGGGAACAACATGTGCAGCATCCTAAAAGAAACTGAAAAGGATTAGTGACAAAACTAAAGCAACAGAATGCAGAATAGGGACTCCCTGGGGGTCGGGCTTGGGTCAAAGAAGAACAAGTAGCAAAGGGGCATGAGGGAATGTTTCAGAGAAAACCTAATGTTCTCCATCTTGATTCGGGTGGTGGTTACATGACTATATACAATCGTCAGAATTCATCACACTGTGCTCTTTAAGTCACTGAATTTTATTACATATAAATTATTCCTCAATGAAGCTTGGAGAAAACAGTGAGATTTTTGTCTTTCCCCCTTTACAAACACAATGTAAGGTTTGTATTCACCTGATTTCACCTAATATAAAAACAAAATAGACACAGAGTTTCAAAATTAAATGTATTTATTTATAAATGTATTTATATTTATGAATATATTTGCATTTGTTCATGGCCCATTTGTTTTAAAAAATGATTTAAGAGAAAGGAAAGGCTTGGTATCAAAGGGACATTGGGTATTTACATTTATACAGTTAAGAACAAGGAACTTGAGCTTCTCAGCCTTGGTTTCCTCACCTGTAAGAAAAGTGGGGAGAAAAATCTGTGTCATTCAGTCTGTGGATGAGTAGATTATCTATTCTCCTGGAACAAGGTCAGTTCCCATAGACAGTGCATCCTCTTTCACCATCATGCTCTTTAGAATAGAAAAAAAAATCAAGCACATTCCCAAATATTCTGATATAATCAACCTTTACAAGAGGCAATATGTGACTCTCTATGCCCTTTTGGAATATAGGGTGCTTCTGTGGCAGGACCCTGGTGGTGGAGAGGGACAGAAACTGAAGCAGTGGGGGATGGGCATTGCTGTTCCATGCATCATCTCAATCTCAACCTGTCCCTGGTCACACTCCAATATGACAGAAACCTTATCACTCAGACCTGGCACACCAAGTTCATCCAGAACCCTCCTGAGATCACTTCCGTGTGAAGACACAAAGTACAATGAGTTCAAACCTCCCCAGAGAAAAGTAAAACAAAGATCACTAGGAATGCCTTCCATTCAGATGCAAAAAATTAACGGCACACCTACAGAACTTTTGAGCTTTGCCTAACTCTACTTCCTCTCTTTCATCCTCTCCCCTTTTCATTTTCTTACTACGACTTTCTAAAATCATGAAGATGAAATTAATAACTTTCTAAAGTCATAAAAAGATGAGATTCATTGTTAGAGGCCAAAACAATTCACTCTGACTCCCTTTAGTTTTCAATTACCTAGAAAAATCTAGTTTTCCATAGTTAAAGGCTACCCTGCAACCAATCTGAGGCGTCTGTGAAAATAGGAATTATATTGATGGTCACCATAAAAATGCACAGGCAGAGGGCAGACCGGCAGATCGCTTTTTGGAGGCTGAAGACAAAGGAGGTGTTATGTGTAGTACAACCATTCACTGCAAAGGGATTGTTTAAGTGGAGATGACTGGGCGACACTCACACAAGAGGGAGCCTTCATACGTAAATAAAGGCTGGCTGCCGCGGAAGCCCCTCCATCTGTTGCTGCCCATTGCTGGACTTTCAAGGCGCTGGCTGCACTAATTGAAAACATGGGTGGATTTGGGCCCCACATGTTCACTTTAAGGAAATTTCAGAGAGTTTGTTTTCGGCCAGGCCTGGTTCCAGGCTGACTCCCTGCTTGTCTAAGCCAAAGGGATATCTGCTGGGGGTCTTATGGCTGCTGTTGTCTTTTTATCATTGATTCCTAACACTTTTCCTCACAGATACCCTCTCCCCACTTGGACAGCTCTGGCCGTCATGATGGCAAGAGATTTGTTCAGCTGCTGAGCTTCTTTCACTTTGGGCCCCGATTCAAGGCAGCACTTTTTCCTCTGCTAAGAGAGGAAAAAAAAAAAAAAAAAAAAAAATGGAAGCTTACTTGCGGATGTGTACTGTGGAGAGGGTACTGTTTGGCATTTGCAGGCCCCACCTCTGCTATCCTGGGAAGGAGATGATGTGTCACAAGTTTCTGCAAGTAATTAGGAAGGAGCAAAGGGTCCTCAGCCACAGCAAACAACCTACGTGCAACGCTCTTGACCCCCCCACTGAAGTTTCCTTCTCTTTCCAGGCTAAGGCCAAATTTGTGTGTGTCAAATCAGAGGCAGATGCAGATCATAAGCACCTTCACCTCCTGGATGAACACAAAAGTAGATACTGAACTGAAGATTCTGACAAGTTGGTTTTACCTCTTCCCTCTCTCTGTCTGATACAGATAAGGCAAGCATAGTTGACAGGCCTGTTTTGCACATTAAAAAAAAAAAAAATTGATGCACCAGTTTGTGAAGTAACATGGTTCCACAAAGCATGACTAATGGACCCAACTCCTGACTAATAACTTTGAGCTCTTTCTGTTTAATCACACAAGCTTGAATATAGCCACCTGGCTCTTCCTTCCCCACACTCAGGACAATGGAGTGGTGGGGGTGGGAAGGGAATCTGCATTCATGTTTAGGTTGTCCCATGCTGAATCACTTGCGTGAGGTTTGGTTACTGAGAATGAAGGGTTTTCCACTTATTCGATGAAAGGAGGCAGCATGTCACATACCTTGTGTGAAGCTAGAACCCAGAACCCTTTTTCTGCCGTGTCCATTCATGCTTTTTGATCAGACCACCAGGCTACATCCTTTCTTGTATGAAATGTAAACAATACATGCTCTTCTGCACAAAAAGTTCTTTGAAAATCGTTAAGAATCGTGTAGCAAACACAGCCAAATGATTTAAAATACTAAAGGTTCTACTATTTAGCATTTGTTTATTCATACGGTAATATTTCTTGGACAACAACTCTAGTTGTTGTTATGTTTGATGCCTTCTAGTGCACCTGACCTTTTTTGAGAGTGGGTAGATTAACTTAGCTCAGGGTCAGCTTTCTCCCCAAAATTTCTTCATGCAAACCAAAAAGGAATTAACAGGGATGTTGGAAGTTACATAAATACAGCTGAAGGAAGCATGTTGTCTTGATTTCAGCTTGAAATCTGTATTAAATTAGTAGTAAGAAGTTGAGCAGAAACATCTCATTTCTTAAAACATCAGGGTTTTTTTTTTTTTTTTTTTTTTTTAAGATTTTATTTCAGCCCTAGTCACTCTTGTGGGAATTGAAAACATTTTAAGCTTGCCCTCCTATAAACAAGCTCTTAGATTCTGGGTAAGATACATTTGCTGATTTTTTTGTTTGTTTGGCTCATCTGTTTCCCGGGAAGCTAACAAGCACATTCATTTTATTAATTGTTGACACCAATATTATAAGCTAAGAGCTGCTTCGAGTATTTGTTTTAGTCCTCAGTCACCTCATAGACCACTTAGTGTTTAAAGTACAATATACAGATGCTATTGGAATAGTTTTAGGGTCCTAAATATATTTTTTGACAGGGAGCCCAAATCGGGATTTACATAATGGATTTTGATCTTGTAAAAGGTAGTCATAACTCTTGTTAAATTTCTGAATTTTTTTTTCCTTAATTCAAGTTTGCCAAAGTTAAGAAATGGGGCTAATTCAAGATAAAAGTAGGAACAAAGTGATTAAAGTGTCCTTCTATTTTGATAAGGGCACTAGGTTAATATGCAAACGCCATTGTTGATGTCAACATCCCAAGACAAAGATAAACACTGGGCTGCTCTGACTTCAGATTTGGGTGACATTTTCCTTTGTAAATGAGGATTTCTTTTCTGCAAAAGAAAAAAAAAAAAAAAGGCTTTATCTTAAGTCCCATGGCTTCAGGCCAAGAAGGATCTTTTCTCCCCTCTTGCCTTCGTCCTCTAACAAAAACAATAAAAGTCCTTCTTTTCATATTTATCTTTGTATTTTTATAAATGTCCTTTTGTTTCCATTTTATTATGACTCTTATACCTCCTAATTTGGGGGGGAGGACTGAATTCACTTGAATTAATGTTTATTTTAGCCCTTTCTCTTGAAATGTTCAAGTGAGTTCATTGCTGTGAAAGGTACCAGGTTTCTTGAGTCTGATGTTGTTAAGTGAGCATAGCTTTGTGTCTGTGTCTCTAAGGACATTTAAAATGTGTGTTCTTTTGTTTGGTGAGGTTTACTTTACCACTGCCTGGTTGTTATAAGAATAGAGTAAATCCAGTCATTTGTTTCTGGGGAAATGTGGTTATCATTCATGGCCTTGGGCTCTAACACTACCTTCAAAAAGATGACTGAGAACACCAGAGTCTTTGTAATGATACTTGGATGTGGGTTCCATAGAGTATTTTGGTGACTCCCTTCTTCCTGCCAAGAGAAATCTACATAGTGAGAAACTCTTCCCTTTTAGCAGGGGGAGAAGTTGGTTCTAGTTCAAGATATATGAGTGTTGTATAGTAGGTCATAACTACCTGACAGGAACCAAGCACTGTGTGGAGTCAAGGACAGCGTCAGAATGAGCCAGAATGTGTGGCAAGAAAAGCCAAGGTCATGCATTAGATAAAATTTTGGGGAAATAGAATTCAGAACCTTCAAAAACACAAGTTGGCAGAAATTAAAACAGATCTGATATATGTTGTCAAGGAGAAAAAGAACCCTAGAAAATGGTGGCCTGAGGATTTCCGACCCACCTGCATTTTCTGCATTTGGTTTCTGTACTATTCCCTATTCTACTTTTCATAAACTCTCCTCTTCACTTTAGCTTTTTTGTATAGGACGTGGTTCCTTGCAAATAAATAAGACCTGTCTAAAATAGGCACCATTGTTAATTTTTAACGTCACCCTGAAACAGTACTTTTCGTTGCGCAGGAAGAGATGCTTTAAGGCCAAAAAGTTTTTGAAGTATCAAATTAGGCAAGGAAAGAGAATCTTTGCTCCTCCCTCCCACCACAGATGCCATTCCCCAACTTCTCTGAAGGGTGCATGAATGGTTTGGAGTGGGGTTAACTTATCATTTCATGGGGTCCCAGCACGTGAGGGAAATGAGGCTAACCAGAAACTGACCCAGCTGACGAATTCCATTTCCATGCAAACACATCTCTTCTAGCACAGAGAGATTCTGATTTTATTTAAATCCTACTCAGAATTAAATCCCTGCAACATCAAGCTGAAAGAGACCTAGGTGTTAGATGGAGAGAAAAGTGGGTTCCTAACTTGATAAGTTCTACTGAAATGGGGCAGAGTGAGATGACTGCTAAGTGCTTGTGAGGGTCTGAGGGGAGATGGCAGGAGCAGCCTGATGGGGTTGTAGGCATCTAAAGGAAGGAGGCAGAGGGGCAGGAGTTTTATCTTGTTTGGTTTTTTTTCTGGACACATCTGTTTTCCAGACACCAGTCAGTGCAATTAGGTCAGGTTGCAGATTTTGTGAAGAAAGAAATCACCAATTCAGAAAGCTTTGGGGATTTTAAGCAATTGCAGTCAAAATGTTCCTCTGGGCTAACTTGCCAATAGGCCCTAAAAAGTGATGGGATTGAAGTTAAAATCTCTTATAGGTCATAATAAGAACTGGAGTGCAGCTAAAACTGCCTGTTCAATATGAGCACCTTCCCATTCCTGGCCATTGCTTGTCCTCCTTCATGAGGGTATCTTCCATTTTATTAGGCTTCCAATGTGCTCATGAAATCACATGTCGCCCTAATAAAATCCATTCACATCTTGGCACAAAGGATTGACATGAAAACACTTCCAGAAACATGCATTTCAAAATAAGACAAAACCTGCAAGAGACATAGGAGGCTGGAGGGACTCTCCTGAGGTCAATTTGATGGGTTGTGCCTCATCCTGTGAGGGTGCATCTTGCCAAACATCTGGCTACACTGGAGCTCATCTGACCCAGAGAATGAGAATGACCAAGAATCACGGGGAGAAGAGACACAGCTCCTAGGTTGCCCAGCATGGTGCTTCCTCAGAATGCCCCAGTAATCCCCAAGGGAAGAAACAAAATCTGAAGAACTTCAGTATCAGATAAACTCTGAAAAGCCACTAAGGTATGTCAGAATGCTGAACAAAGCTAGAATGATATTAAAGTATTTTACTAATATTCCTTACTTGGAAAAAAATGACAAAGGCCATTCGCACAGATTGAATAATGGGAGGTTCTCAGCAACACAGGGTCTCCCTGTCCACACTACCAATGATTTCACCGTCCCCCGGACTGTCCCTCATCTACACCTACACTGCCACCTCTTCCACCCTACCACCCTCAGCAGTACACATCAGTGTTCTCATGGCAAAATCAACATCACCACATCACTAAAATTACCTTTGACGTTTGAAGTTAGGATGAGGCCAGGGACCAAAGATCATAGCAAAACAAAACAAAACAAAACAAAACAAAACAAAAGGATGAGCTAGTGATTAACATGGATCCCATGAATCACAAAAGTGATTCATAAAGGGGTTCTTTTGTTTTGTTTAGTTTCACTCATGAAAGCAGATTCTATTTGTTTCCAAAATAGAGCAAGTCAGATCTTCATGATACATGCTTTCTCACATATAACGATTATTCAAAAATTAATTCCATGCCTATGAAACTTAAAAATCTGTCACTGTAGATTTTGTACTCAATAGGAGATGATATTTAATTCTTCAGAGGCAAAGAGAATAATCCTCTGCATCATGATTCTTCAAGAAGAACTTCGCTAAAATACACTTGGAGCATACTTCAATGCTAATTTAATAGTATCCTGGTCAGGGAGGTTTACTCTTTATTCTTTGAAAACCATGTGAACTTTCATGGGGCAAGGACAGGAAGAGTTTCCAGAGGAGGAAGTTACAAGTTTCAGAAAGGAACAGCTATGTCAGGGAGGCACTGTTTAGCCCAGGTATTTGACTTTTGCTGTTAGTTCATGTGTAGTACTGAGAGCCCTGCAGTTTCTCCATTGTTTGATTTGTATAAAGTAAGGTAAAGATATTTGGGGTTTCTTTTCTAAGAGATTTGGCTCTCCCTACCTTATCTGCTCACAAGTTAAAAGCAAAGTGAGGCCAAGTCCTTCTAACGTGCTCTGTGGTTGCTTCAGATGCCTCCTAGGCCTCAAGATGGACACATTATGTATAGTTCATTTAACATCGGTCTTTATTTTCTACAAAAATATTTTCCTACATTCTGGTCCCCCAGCTCTCTAGCTGGTTTTCTTCTCTTTGTTTCCATATCCCTCATTGTTCAGATTGTTCTTATAAGGCAAACCTACACAATACAATGGGAACACCTGATCCCATCAACTTTGGTACTGCAACCAATAACCACTGTGAAAGTCATTCATAAAGAGGCTATTATTCCATTTATAATCTGCTTTCTTGATTGCTTTTAACTAACTCAAGGAGTAGATGCACTAAGGTAGAAAGGTTTGTGACCCATCTGTTGAGTGTATAATTTCCTTTTCATTGGCCAGCACAGTCCAATAAAAAAAAATATTATTAGGTGCAGTAACTCAATCAGCAAACAAATGACAGGCAGATGGTCTTCAAAAACAATACTGGCCATGAATACTGCAGAGCCACAATGTGGGCCCCAGCTTTTAGGCCTCCTTTGTCTGAAAACACTCCACTGGGTTAAGTGATGCAAAATACGACAAAAAGAGAGAGAAGCTGTGTGTAAATGAGGAGAAGTTAACGGCCTCTGAAGTGCTCCATGAAAGGCTATGATAATTTTATTGAAAAAAAAAAAAAGCATCCTACTTAGATAATGTAGCCCTCTGATAGTGCTGAAATCCAATAGATCACATTCAAGTGACACTTCTGTTCTAAATCCTTATTTTTGTCATTTTTTTCCCCTAAAGGGACCTTTATCTGACAGTATTTCTCAAGTTTTATTTCAGCTGAGTAATGCAACTGGGTGTGTAGAAGCTTTGTATGAGAATTTTACTGGTTGAAAGGAAGGAAAGAAGGAAGGAAGGAAGGAAGGAAGGAAGGAAAGAAGGAAGGAAGGAAAGAAGGCAAGCAAGCAGGCAGAAAGGCAGGCAGGTGGATAGGAAGGCAGGTTGGCTGCTAGTTTGAAGAGTTTAAAGATTTTGGAAAATTAATAAGGTCAGAAACTGGCATGGGTAATTTCAAATTCATGAGAGCATATACAACCCGTATAATCTTTAATGATTGGTAACAGTGAACAGAGAACTGGCTCCACGTCCTGGACAATCCACCTACCATCCTTAGGATATGAACTTTGGTTTGTTTAGTCAAGTGGCAGTAGATATGGATTGAAAAAAATCCACACATTTTTCCTTATGAATAGTGGCATGCCTGGCTCCCTAATAAATTCAGATTTACCATAGAATGTGTGATATATCTCACCTAACCTCAGAAGTCACTTAAACTTGATCAACTCAGCTATGCAGCCTTATATGACTTCTATAACTTCTGGATTATGTCTCTGAGTTTTAGAAGAAAAAATCAGAAAACACAACTCTATCTGATTGACATTCGAACGTTTTTCCTTGTAAAAATAATGCAAGCCTATGGTAAAATAAATTTTGAAAATATGAGAGAAATCATGAAGAAACAGAAAACAATCACTCAAATCTTACCTTCTGAACAATGGTGTTAATAATATATAATATACCTTTCCAATATTTTTCTTTGCACTTTTTACATATTTGAAAACATTATTTTGCATTTTACTTAATCTTATATAACATAAAGCTCTTTATAAATATTATTTTAAACAGCTGCATAATGTTTCACTGTTTGTGTGAAACACTGTTTTAGTCAGCTTTTTCATTACTGCCACCAAAAGACCTGACAGTAACAATTAAAGGGGTCGAAGTTTATTTGGCTCGTGGTTTCAATGGTCTGCTGTGGGCCCGAGTGAGACAGAACATTATGGTGGAAGGGCAGGGCCTAGGAAAGCAGCTTAGGACATGGCAACAGGAAGCAGCTATTGCTCCACTCACCAGGGACAAAATATAAACCCCAAAGTCATGCTCCCAATAACCTATATCCTCCAACCACACCCTACCTGCGTACAGTTACTGCCTTGTTAATCTATAACACTGAACTAATCCACCAATTAGGTTAAGGATGTCATGACCCAATCAAATTCTTGCATTGTCCACACATGAGTTTTTGGGGGACACCTCCTAGCTAAACCTTAAAGATACCACAATCTTTTTAGTATTCTAAAGAGAACTCTGTTGATACATATGTCTGGTTACTTGCTAGCTTGGGAAAGTTGGGAAATTAATATAACCTTCTGAGCTCAATGCTGTGAAAAATTAATCCCTGGAAAGGGTGTAATACATAAACATATACAGAGTAAAAATAAAAGTTATCAATGATGATCACTTGTGCAATAGTTTTTGTGGTATATTTCAAATATTTATTTAGGAAAGATTCCTAGATAAGGACAATAATTCTTTTCTTTTCTTTCTTAGTACTGGGGATTGAACCCAGGGATACTTTGGAACTGAGCTACATCCCCAACTCTTTTTGAAAATTTTTTTATTTTGAGACAGGATGTCACAAAGGTGTTTAGGGCCTCTCTAAAATTGCTGAAACTGGCCCCAAAACTTGCAATCTTCCTGTCTCAAGCTCTGGAGTCACTAAGATTACAGGTATGTGCCACCATGCCCTGCTTGGATACAAGATTCTTAATGCATATCAGAAAATACGTCCACTTACAGATTCATAATTTATGCCCTCCTGAAATGAACCGAACTGACCAAACTCTCCTACAATAATGCGTGTTTTGACCAATGTATATTAAACATTTACATTGTTCTTCTTTTGTGTGTGCAATTGGTGGATTTTCTATTGGTATCTTCTGCTGTCTGGATCATCTTAGCCTTTTTTTTTTTTTTTTTTTTTTGGTGGTGCAGGCAATGGACCCAGGGTCTCACATATGTTAGGCATGTGCTATACCTCTGAGCTACATCCCCAGCTGTCTGCATCATTTTAATTCCTTGAGAATTAGAACCTAAAACAACTACCACCCTTCATAGTCTCCTTTTAAAGGGAATGCTGTGGCTGGGATCTTTCTAGGAAAAAACAGTTGGCCACCAAGAGACCTCCCAGAATGTAAATGTCCATGGTACCAGCCCCAGAAAGGTGAGGTCTGAAATTTTCCCCTACAATGGCTTGAATGATGTCAGTACTTTGAATATTATCAATGGGTTTTGGTTGTACACATCCATTGACATTCTAGCATCATTATCTGACATAATCTATTTGCCATCATCAGAGATCTCTGTGGGTTCTGATATTTTGCTAGCCAGTCTGGCCTTAACAATCATTAGGATAATTAACCATGCTTAAAATAATTAAATGTCATCATCTGGCTCTGTCATTCTGGAATCCTGGTCCAAGGATCTCCATTTCATGGTAACAACTTTTATTGTCAACACAACCTACAAATAAAGCTGTCACGAGCCTCTCAAAGATGCTGGAGGCCCAATACCAGTGAACTCCACTCTACCTCAGTGAAGGTGGGATCCTCTGTGGCCTGCCAGGAAGCAGGAGGGGGGTCATGTTCTCACCTAATCCATCTATTCTTCACTCCGACCTTTCTGGGTCTTCTAACCTCTTCCACACTTTGCCAAGGCAAAGTGATAAAGTCCTCAATCTCATCACCATGTCTAAGGGTCAAGGAAGTATTACAGGTCCTATTGCCAGTTCCTGGTGTCCTTGACAGTGTCCTGAGCCTCACATCACCAGTGAGTGCTCCCATGTCCATACATTTTCCTCTTGCCAGCCTCAGATGTTGTCCCCTTCCCTACCACCCCTCTAACATGATATCTATTCCCACGAATGTTATTCAGTTTTCCAGTCATGAAGATTAACCAGGATGGGCAGGTGTTTATCTCCTTACCCAATAGGGATAATATTTCTTTACTTGAATTTTGCCCATACTTGACCGCTTTTACAGCCTGGAGGCAATGTAGGGAGGGGTCATGATCAGGGTGATGTCATCTGTAGGACATCTGCCTCAGAGAAGGTGATAGGCTCTCTATGCAAGGGAAAGCTATTGTGCTCTTTTAAGAGGAGTTTCTGCCAGACAGAAGGATGAAAACAAAATCTGGGATTCAAGATTTTTACTACCTAAATACTCCCTAGTCAGTGGCTCAAGATGCCACTCAAATCCCACAGCCTCAAATAAGCCTGTCCCTCATCTTGATTCACTATAGATGAGTTTATAGTCCTGATGCTACTTGAGTTTATTTTATAAACATTTACTTAAAGTAACAATGGGGTTTTCACTGGAGTCTGGTTGATGAGAGATTCACCTATAAAATCTCATCCTAAGAATCTGCTTTCTGGGAACTTCTCTAATACCAACTATCTCAGTCTGATATTCCCTGAAAGCAGAGCCTGAGACAGGTAATTTATTAAAAGATAACTCTGGGGTAGGGTGTGTATAGAAGTGAATGAACAAGGAAGGAAGAATAGTCCATCTCGCTTATATTTTCGTATCAGCCATTGCTATGGACTCTTGGTTCTTAATTCCCTGGGATCATCTAAGCATTCTTATAAATTGTCTCAAATATGTCAGCCCAGAAGATGACAAATATGTCAGCCCATCAGTTTCCGTTCCCTGTTGGTCAAGGATGGCCCCATAGGTATTATTAACTCCCTCATACTTCCAGGCTGGGTGAACATAAGTTTTGAGTAGATTTTATGGACATCAGAGAAGCCCTGGGCAGTTTCTCTTGTCAAGATAAACTCACTAGAAATTGGATAACTGCATTATGTTCTTTAGATAAATGGTATGTACTATGTCCATAGTTTCCTGACATTTGGCAAGATGGTAAGAGTTAATAGAAAATTAAGGGTTCAGTTTATTTTAGTTTTTTCTTTGTCTGCAAAGTTTATGATCCATTTTTCTCTTGTCTAAGTTTTGTCCTGATATGAGAATGTCTTTTAGTTTTTACAAAGTCAGCTTCAGTGGCTTGGGAGGTTGAGGCAGGAAGGTCCAGCGTACAAAGCCAGTCTCAACAATGACAAGGCACTAAGCAACTCAGTGAGTCCCTGTCTCTAAATAGAATACAAAAAGGGCTGGGTATGTGGCTCAGAGGTTAAGTGCCCCTGAGTTCAGTCCCTGATATCAAAAGTCAGCTCTGCCATAATGATAGGTACCATCCTGGCTTTGGTTGTGGTTTTCTTTCTTTCTTTTTTTTTTTTTTTGTTTTTTTTTTTTTTTAGTAAATTGCAGGTTTGAAAACTTTCAACCAAAAAGGACTTCATCCAGGATTTAAAAGGTTCTCTTTTAAAAAGGGATACCACACTACTGCTGCGTCCAGTTATTTATTCCACTAAAATCATTCATTTCCAATTAGGGAATAGTCTTCTTCTTTTTCCCTCACTCACCTCCTACTTCTCACTAAATAAGTTTTAGTACTCTGCACCATGTATCCTTTTAGCATCTCGGGCTGAAATGAGACAGTTGGGCAAAGAGAAAACTGAAGTCATCATTACTCACATCTAAATATCTATTATTAAAATGTTCACATGGGAACACTCATCTTTAATTCCAAAATCTTATAAGAACAAATGTGGGGACCATCAGAATATTCATCCGGAAAAGGAGAAAATAAAATGGGCCTGGGAGACAGATCTGTGAAGTGTGGATGTGTGAGCCAGCACATGAGCCTGACGCTTCTGAGCGTTAACACATGGTCCCTCCATCAAAGTTCTGTATATGCAACTCAGCTGCTGGACTGACAGAAGATTTGGGGTTGTTAACACACACTTCATTAAAATACCAGCTAAAATCCAAGTTTGAAATCCCACAGTTTGTGTTAGTTGATAAAACTCAATTGCTTCTAATTACTGTTAGTGCAGCTTTAAAATAATATTTTGTTGTAATAAAGGATTCAATATGACAAGTGAGAGTTGGCCCACTGAACTGGAAACACCGGGCCAGAGGGAATGTGTGCACACACAGGATTTGCTGCTCTGCCGGACTTGTTTTTCTAAAAATTTTCCAAGCATCCAACAGAGAAAAAAATGACCAATCTTAGATGGATTTCAAAAGGGAAGAGACAACTCAAACATTGGATGTCATTTGCATCTCTGATTAGTCAGTGTGGTTTATGAGACAGAACACTGACTTACAATGAAGCAGGTGAACTTTTGTGTTTTTCCAATCCTTTCATAGACCATCGACCAAAATTAGCCAACATCCTCTTATTTCAATATTTCTATTTGCTCCCTCCATCTTACCCCTAAGAGAATGTCAATACTGGCTCATTGGATGAGTCAAAACAACTTCAAATATTGAAAGTAGTTGGCCTTAGCATTGGAAAAGAGAGAAATCATCTTTCTCACCAAGCTCTTCCTCTACTGCAATCCAGGAACACTGCTCTTAAGATTTATGCAGTAGACTAAACTGATTCCCACTTTCTGGTCTTCATACTTGCTCCAACCCCCAGCTCCTACCTCTTAACAAACTCCTACTCAACTTTTATGTCTCAGCTTGAACCCTGGTCCTAAGAGAAGCCTTCCCTGACCTGCCATGTTTAGGTTAGTCCTGCATCATATACACACTGTCATCACAGCCTACATGACTCCTTCAAGGCACTTTGATCAAAACTGTGATAGCTGCATTACTATTTGTTTAATCTATTTTCCCCTGTTGAGATCCAAAGTACAGGCATCTCTTCATTCTGTTTTTTCTATAGCCAAATTAAAAGTACATGGAGCATAGTAATGAATTACCTGAAGGTAGAAAATTCATTTCCTAATCATAAAATTGAAGTGATTTTTATGAAGAATAAGGAAGAAATAAGAAGATACAATAGGGAGACATTGGCTAGGGAAAAGATAAAATGTTAAGTGAAATACATATTGCTCAACAAAAAAGAAAGGAGAATTTTTAATCTTTATGATAGAGACCTCAGGGGAAGCTGTGAAAACCTTTTAGAGAAATCCAGGCTTATACATTGACCAAGTATTCTCTATTAAGAAAGTTCTAACTCTGAGTTCTATCACACAAAAACAGGTGCCCCAAATGGTCCACATCAGAAATATCTCTACTTCTATCAAGGGACCTCTCATCATTTGACTCACGAATAGCCATAAATTTCATCCTAGCTCTAAGCCCTCACTTCACATTTTATTAGAAATAATTCTTGGGAATAAATCTTCTCCTTTAATCTTTCAACAATGGAGGATAAAGATGATGGTGGTGAGTAATATCCACAACAATAATAGCAAAGGTAATGGTGAGATGTATCCTGGGACTGACCAGGGTCATCTTACCTTCTCAGGAGTAACTTCCTGATGTCTTTGTTGGAGACAACAATCCTCCAGTGGTCTTCAGTGGTTCTCTATATTTTTCTGGCTAGGTTATTCAGATGTTTACTCCCTGGAATTTGAATCTTGAACAAATAATGAGATAAAAAATTATTTTGTGTATTCATTTCAAGAGAAGTACTCTGGAAAGACTATTAGAAAATCCTTCTAAGATTCCTATCCACACCTTGAATGCAAAAACTTCTTCCATAACTGGATCTGGATTTTCTGATTAGCCTGTCAGCTGGTTAATATCCTTCCCATAAATATCCTTCATACTTAAGCAGCCAGAGTCTGTTCTCATTAGTTTCAACTTAAATTTAAACCAAATTATCCAAACATATACTGTAATTATGAAGACTCAATGATGAAGCTGATGATGATGATGATAACAATAACCTCTGGAGATTTCATAGGAATCCCCTTTTTTACAACTCAACCGCTCTTAAGATTACCACATTCACTTATCCAATATCTTCTCTGAAATTAAGTGATTCAAACTTAAATCAGTTCTGAGTGGTTATTAACTTTATTAAATGTTAGTGAACCAAATAATCTTACAAAAGACCAGAATTATGATACAATCTAATCTCAATTATTTGGACTTGTATGGTTGTTTCAATCTTTCTAAGCACTTGTTGAGTGGAAGAATGCATAATTTTTCTAAAATTATCTTACTAAGAAACACATTATTAGCATCCATATTGTAAATGTTTCTCTAAATACTTGAAATTTCTAAAACAAAATAATTCTGTACTTAAAGTTAACAACTTTTATAATCACTCAATTATTGTAGCACAAATATTTAATAAAGATAATAATTAATGAATAATAGAATTGCATGTTATAAAACTTTCAAGAAAAATTTCACTCTAAGTTAAATCTTGAATACTTACCTATATTTGAGAGTACATATTCACAAATTCTATTAGACAGATATGCTATATAACCAACCACCCCAAGATTCAGTGACTTGAAGCCACAACAATTTATTTTTGCTTTTATGTCTGTAGGTCTGCTGAAGGTCAGCTGATCTGGGTTGAGAGACTCTGATTCAAACTTCAGGACTAACTGGACTTTCCTCCCCACTGAAGGTTAGACTCAGATCCAATCAGCAGGTGGGCATTCTACACTCCAAGCTAATGGAGAAGTCGCTGATCAGGGAAGTTCTTCTCATGCTGATGGCACAGTCCGAAGACAAAAAGCTCAACTGCACAAAGCACATCCAAGTTTTTCTTCTGTCATTAACACCTGCATCCCATTGTCTAAAGCACATTACAAGGCCACACCCAACATCACTGGGAGTAGGGGAAGGTACGTTCCATATATGGGAGGGAAGAGAAATTGTTCCTGAAAATAGCCCAAATTATTACATATACTAGCATGCATCTAAAAAACATACCTCGTTTATGTGAATAAGATTATTACACTAGACATGGTAACTTATTTGATCATGCAAAAATTCAAGGATATCAAAAGTGGCATTAAAATTGGCAAATAGCAGCCAGGTGCAGTGCCACATGCCTGTAATCCCAGCAGCTCAGGAGGCTGAGTCAGGAGGACCACAGGTTCAAAGCCAGCCTCAGCAACTTGGTGAGGCCTTAAGCAACTTTGTAAGACTCTGTTTCAAAATAAAATATAAAAAGGGCTGGGGATGTGGCTCAGTGGTAAAAGGCCCATGGGTTCAATCCCCAGTACAAAAAAAATAAAAATAAAAGAACTGGCAAATAACTAATGAGCTGTCCAAAATCTAAATCTAAAACTAGATGGCAGACTAGAGATGATTCCCGAGGCCAAAGTTGAAACTTCCATTTGCTTGACATAAAGTTGCACACTTTGTGGCAGTGTAGCTGGAGTTTAGCCCCTATTTCCTCAACTCATATCCTATGTTTTTAAGCACTATGCTGCAATGTTGGACAGTAGCTATCACGTTTTAATTTGGGGAAAGAAGAATCAAAGCACAGAATAATAAAACATTAAATAGTTACTATGTGCCAGGCTTTGAGCCAAAGTGTTTATCTATATTATTTCATTTTGTCTTTAAATCTCATGAGGTTGGGGTAATTTTCCAGAATTTACAGATAAGGAAAGAATTATTTGGGAAGTTTTTAAAATGTACTTTTAAAAATGTCTAAGCGTTGACAGGTGGAAAACAGCTGGGTCTGGTGACACAACAAATTTGCTATTAAACTACACAACTGTCCCAATGCATTCAGCAATCAGGACTGAAATCTACCACCTGAGCCCATTAAACTTGGGTTATATAAAATTCAACACTTTTGTGTGGCAAAAGAAACCATGAATGAAGTCAATGAACAAATAATCAGTTTGGATTGGGGATTGGCTTATTTCACTTTGATATTCTCCAGCTTCATCCATTTACCTGCAAATGCCACAATTTCATTCATCTGTTAGACTGAGTAATATTCCATTATGTGTACATACCACATTTTCTTTATCCATTCATCTTTTGAAGGGCATCTAGGTTGGTTCCATAGTTTAGTTATGGTGAATTCAGCTGGTATAAACATGGATGTGGCTGCATCACTGTAGTATGCTGATTGTAAGTCCTTTAGGTGAGTGGGATAGCCAGGTCAAGGTTCCATTCGAAGTTTTCTGAGGAGTCTCTATACTGTTTTCCAGAGTGGTTGCACAAATCTGAAGTCCCATCAATAATGTTTGAGTGTACCTCCACATCCTTACCAACATTTATTGTTGCTTGTATTCTCCATAATTGTCATTCTGACTGGAGTAAGATGAGTTCTTAGAGAAGTTTTGATTTGCATTTCTGTAATTGCTAGAGATGTTGAACATTGTTTCATGTATTTGTCTATTGATTGTATTTCTTCTTCTGTGAAGTGTCTGTTCGTTCTCTAGTCCATTTATTGATTGGGTTATTTGTTTTTTGGTGTTAAGTTTTTTGAGTTCTTTACAAATTCTGGAGATTAGTGCTCTATCTGAGATGCTGTGGTAAAGATTTTCTCCCACTCTGTGGTCTCTCTCTTCCACATCATTGTTTCCTTTGTTGAGAAGAAGTCTTTGAGTTTGAATTCATTCCATTTATTGATTTTGATTGTACTTCTGTGAATTGAACATTATAACCCTATGTGCATGTATGATTACATGTTTGGTA
Organism: Sciurus carolinensis; assembly: GCF_902686445.1. NCBI lineage: Eukaryota > Metazoa > Chordata > Mammalia > Rodentia > Sciuridae > Sciurus > Sciurus carolinensis. Next base: position 71,988,905 of record NC_062222.1, on the reverse strand, counting down.
TGATTCTACAGCATGTACAAGAAGAAGAATGCGAAGTTATATTCCATTTATGTATGATGTGTCAAAATGTTTCTACTGTTATGTATAACTAATTAGAACAAGTTTTAAAAAGGTAATGAATCTTTCTTGTTTTAAAAAAAAAATAATCACTTTGAAGCTGTAGGTAGATTTTCAAAGCAGAGAACAAACAGAAGTTTAATGTCCCTAATAAACAAAGGGCTCTGTCAAGTCAACAAGAAGAAATAATCCAATAGAAAAATAGCAATGAACATAAAGAGGCAATTCACAGCTAAGCCAGCTTGAATGTCCAACCAACACAGAAAACAACCTCAAACCAGAGAAATGCAAATTACAGTAAGAATAAAAAGCATTTCATACTCACTATACTGGAAAAAAAATTATTACCAAGATGCAGGAAAATGGTACTTATGGAGATGGCTAAATATTTTAAGTTATTATAACTTTTGTGGAAAGTAGTATTTCAAAAATATGTTAAAAAGTATACATATGCATACATTCTGAAACCCTATACTTAGAATATGTAGAAATATAACCAATATTGAAGGATATTCATTGTGACATTTCAGTTAGGGGCTAAAAAAGAAAAAGAAGCTGGAAACAGGGAATATTCATCAACAGTGAAATGTTTGACTACATTTCTGTACATAGTTTTCATGGACTATTATACAGAAATTAAAAGAATAAGCTAGAAATATACTTGGATGCAGTACTTTATTGGTGAGAGAGAAAAGACGAGGATTAAAATGTGTGACAAACACAATCCTAATTTTTTAAAAATAAAAGACACAGTACCTCCAAAACACTAGGCATCTACATGGATTTTGACCATGTATTATATGACAATGCATCGATAGGTAAGGATATATGCCCGGTTGTTAAAGTAGGTGCCTCATGACAAGGGGGTGCAAACTCATGTAAGACCACAGGAAGAAAGGGGAATCCAAAAAGGGAAAAAAGAAAAAGTGACATATTATAAAAGAATAGCAAAAGCAATTACTTTCCATCACTTACATACAAGTTACACTTGTGAGTTTATATGTGAACACATGCACAGGAAAAACCTGGAAACTATTCATTGTAATGAAATGAGCCCACTGTTGGGCTGGGTTTAATAGAATCCCTCAAAAATTCACGTCCTTCAGAACCTCAGAATGTGACTTTATTTGGAAATGTGATCTTTTGCCTATGCAATTAGTTAAGATGAGGTCATACTGAATCACAATGTGTCCTAGATGCAATGACATGATTTATAGTAAAACCCTGGAAGAAAGCTGCTTGAAGACAAAGGGAGACTGGAGGGATGCTGCTACAAGCTAAGGAATGCCAGGAGCCACGGAAAGCTGGAGGAGGCAAGGGAGGATTCTCCCCTCAGAGCTTTCAAAGGAAACCAACACTTCTGTTTTGGACTTTGGGCCTCCAGAAGATGCAGAAAATAAGTTTCTGCCGTGTTAAGTCATCAAGGTTGTCGTCATTTTCTGGGCACGATGGCACACACCTGTAATACCAGCAGGCTCAGGAGGCCGAGGCAGGAGGATCACAAGTTCAAAATCAGCCTCAGCAACTTAGCAAAGCCCTAAGCAATTTAGCAAGACCCTGTCTCAAATAATTTTTTTTTTTAAAGGCAGAGGATATGACTCAGTGTTAAAGCTCCTTTGGGTTCCATTTCTAATATACATATTAAAAAAAAGTATGTTGTAATTTTTTAAGAAAACCAATACAACCTTATTTTATGTTTAATCAAATGAAAATCACTGACCCTGACTATCTCCAAATGGAAAGATGATTAACAATGGAACCCCTGCTATAATGTAATTTCATGTTTGTCTTTGTTACTCCTGTATCTTTACTGTCTGGTGCAGCACTGGCATACAGAAGGTACTTAATAAATAGTGATAGAATAAACAAATGCAAAAATGAATAAAATTTTGAGTTTTGAAAATAGTTTGATTTCTGTATGTTGTTTAAGTTGGATGTCAGCTTTACTGAACGCATTTTGTTTTCTAAGTTCACAGGCTTTATTTGATGCAGGTACTGGAGCCAAGTCTCAAAACTCAATTTCTCTGAAAATAGTAATAGGGGGAAAAAGCAGTAGTAATGGCAGCAGAACCTAAGAAGGAAATTCAAGTTCTTTGTCTTCACGTGTGCTCTGGTCCTTTCCAAACTCCTTGTGGTCATTCCTTGGAGTCACTGGTAAAGCTGAAATATCCTGACCACAGGATTTGCAGGAGGACAATTTTGACCAGCTGTGCTTATCAGACTACTTCTCCAAAAAGGAAGCCTGTGATATGTTGTATGATAAATTGTAACAGAAACCTTTCTAGAACATAAAAGTTATTTTGGCATCTGGTTGAAGGTTACTGTTAGCATTCTGGATAGAATTTCAATAGGAATAGAAGGACAGGGAAGTGAGTAAAGTCATTTCAGAACCATTCTTGAAGAGTAATGCCTGCATTCCAGAGGGATTTAGCGCACTGCTAGAGGGCAGCAGAATTATTGCTGAAGTATTCCTTGTGGAGAGCTTTAACCTCATGGCCGAAGTGTATTCAAAACAATTCTGCTGCGATAGTAAAAAATATATATCCATGCTGTGCATTCCCAGAAGAGCTTTTGGCCTCCTTATTCACATGAGTCAAGAAGTGAAAAAGAGCTGAGGGGGTAAATTGGTAAAGTGCTACAACAGAGATTTTACTCTAAATACTGGTCAGGGAAGCCCCGTGGTCCCCAAAAGGTTAGAAACATTACATGTTTTACAGGGTATGTGCTGAAATGAATAATTCACAGAAAAATGTTCCCACTATATCCAGGTACGATCACATGATAAAGTAAGAGAAAACACCAGATAAAATATTCTTTTCTATGTGCCTTCTGCAGAGCCTCTAAATTAATCTGCCCCTTGTATCCCATGCATAGTACTCTGCTAGGTACTGTAAAGATATAGCAGTTTTATCTCAAGCCAACTGAGCATGTAAAACATTTATATAATCAATGAATATTTAACACCTACTTGCTAGGTGTTAAATCAACTTTAAAACACAGTCTGTATTAGTCAACCTTGCATCACCAGAGCAAAATGCCTGAGACCACTAACTTTAATAAGAGAAAAGTTTATTAGCTTAATTTGGGAGGTTCAAGTTCAAGATCGGATGACCTCATTACTTTGGTCTCTGGTGAGGTCATCACACCATGATGGGAACATGGATAGGAGAGAAGGCCACATCTGAAACCTGGAAACAGAGGGGGATGACTCCCAATCTCCTTTGAGAAAGTATTCCCAGTGATGTAGGACTCCTGATAGGCTCAACCTTCAAAGGTTTCCTCAACAATTCCCAACCACACCCCACCACCTTGGGGCCATGCCTTTAATTGTAAAGGGCCCTTGAGGATGACTCCAACCACACCCAAACCATAGCACAGATCTTGACCTAGAAAAGTGTAAGTAAGGGAAACATCTAGAGTAATTTGCAATTATGAAAATCCAGCAGTTAAGTCTGTATAAGATAGATTGTAGTTATGGCTTAGATGTGAGGTTCCCCCTAAAACTCACATGTGAGACCATGTAAGAAGTTTCAGAGGAGAAATGATTGGGTTTTGAGAGTCTTAACCTAATCAGTGAATTAATCCCTGATGTAACTGGAGGTTGGTAGGGTGTGGCTGGAGAAGGTGGGGATTGGTGCATGGCTTTGGGATATATATATATAATTTGTACCTGACAAGTGGAGGCTCTCTCTCTGTTTCCTGATCATGGTGATATAAGCTGTTTTCCTTCCACCTCCCTTCCTGCCATGATGTTCAGCCTCACCTTGATCCTCGAGAAATGGAGCCAGCCTCCTATGGACTACGAACTCTGAAACCCTGAGCCCTCAAATAGACCTTTCCTCCTCTATAATTGTGCTGGGTCAGACCCTTTTAGTCACAGCAGTGAAAAAAATTGACTAAAACAATTGTTCAGGGCAGCGAGCAAGCTTGTAACCACCCTTCCTGCTGCAGCCCTGTGCCTTTCCCCTCTCTGTAGCTCAGACTCTTCCCCATGGCCCGATGAGGTCCTGTGCATTCTCAGTGCTGCCCATTGGGCCACCCTTACCTCTTGCCACTTCCCCCCACTCTTGCTTCAGCAAATTCCTTGGCCTCAAGGGTTTTACCTAAGAAATGGCCTTAAGCCACTCCACATCTCTTCACTTGGCATGTGCCTTCCCATCCGTTAGGTCTTAACTTCAATTTCACCTCCTTAGAAAGGTACCCATGATTCTATCTATAAAGTATATGTCACATTTCAACTCTTTTCATTGTTTCTTTTTGATGCTTATTCACAGTTTTTAATTATTTTGTTTACTGAATTACAGACTGATGGGTATTATTCTTTCTGTCTTACTATTAAAATGTATCCCTGGCTAAGCACAGTAGGTACAGAAGAGTTACTCATATTTAATATTTTAATTAGTATTTTACCAAGCACAATAGTTGCTTAACAAAATGTATTAACTAAATGAATTGAACCCAAAGTGAGTGATGCTGAAGTCTAGATCAACTAAATAGAAAATGGAGTTTAGGCTCTCCATTAGAAATTTTTATTCTCCACAAATTCATTGCTGAGGCAATGGGTTGCATGGAAAGGAGAAAGTTAAATTTTTTTCTAGTATATGACACTTGTCTTTGTAGTAGAAATTAGGAGCTGACTAAAATGGCAATTTGATGAGCTAATCAATATCTCTAGAGGGACTCCTAGTCCTGTCTCCTTCCATCTTGCTACATTTCCTTGGGAGACCCAAGTGATGATATGAGCGGGTCAAAACTAAAGATATGAATTGAGATACTTACAGTGCTTAATAATGTCAATAATCACTGTAAGTTCACTCGTTCTTCTTTTCTTAAACGATTCTACAATCTGATGTTAAAAACACAGAGGACTAAGATTTGACATGGTATATGAAACAAATCAGAGAGGTTTCTCAGTCATCCTGATCCCAGATTCAGGGCTACAGACTCCAGGACTGAAGCAGTTGTTAAGAGTCCATGTGCTATGGTCTGGATCACCAGGACTATTCTTGTTTTGGAGTCAAAGAGAGAGACTGAGGCAAACTGTGAGGGTTTGGAGTATAACTTCTCTAAGATGGCTTGGTGGTTGTTCTGTAGTTTGGACTGAGGACTCTGATCCTGGGCAATAACATCTTAGACAACCATTTTAATATCTCTCTCTCCTTGAGATTTGTTTGTAACAAAATAGAAAATTTTAATGTATTAAAATTCTGATGGGGCTGGTGGTCTGCAGATGGAGAATACCAGTCTGTATTATAATTTGAATAGCTAGGGAGGGCACATGTTGGGAGCATGATTTCTAACATTTCAACAGAAGATGATGTAAGGAGTAAGCAAGTGATAGACAACCATCATGTAGCGATATGGGACCTCTCAACTCCACGGATCTTCAACAAAGTTATTAACCCCCAAAAGTTCATCAGTGTGAATCTTGTAGAATATTTGAAAGGGGCTGGAGTCTTTATATTAACTGGGGAGAGGTCAACCAAGACAGCACACACAGAAGCAGCCCAGAACTAGGGGCACCAGGAAGATCTCACACTGTACATTTGGTACTACCCATGCAGAAGGCGTTAGGCTTACACAAGACTGTGGTACTGAGCTTAAGTCAAGTTTACCTAAAAATTGAAATGTTAGGGAAGCTTAGATGACACTTAGGTTAATTTCTAGTCCCTAGCTGGGTTCTTCAATTAACGTATTCAGCTATATCTCAGATTTAATCATAACTCTAGAACTAGGAAGACTTCACCAAAATTGCCAACCTGGGAAGGTAGAGAATAAGTCAGCACATGCTGAGAACTTGGAATTGGGGCCCAGGTATCTTCAAGTAGCAAGTCCTCCATGTGATGAGGTGGCCAGCCCAGCACAGTCTACAGCCCAACTCTTGAGAGTTTTGATCCAGGATACCACACCTTCTTTGTGTTAACATAAGTGTTCCAGAGTCTGTTTATCGCCTGATAGCATCTGACTTTGTTAGGAATCACCTGTCCAGTTATTTTTCCCGACTGTATTCCAAATGAAGATTTGAGAGTAGGTCCCAGGAATCAAAATTGACTCAAGTATTCCTAAGTTCATTGAAGTTTCAAAGCTACAGCTATTTCCCCTTTGCTCCTATTACATGAAGTGTTACTGCATGTATCGACTCTCAGTCTCACTTCCTGTGACCAGATGTCTAATGTCTACCAGATCTTTCCAATTCTCCATCCTTTTTCTGTTGTTGCCACTAATGCAACTTCTGTCAAGCAAAAACACAACATGAAAATGGCAATACTGAGTAAATGGCCTAAAGGATTTCATAATTGTCTCCAGCTTCTGACATTGCTGCAACAAAATTCCCATTCCTAAGTTTCTGACATTTATCTCCCAATAATAAAGCATTAGCAACTTGTTATGTATGCAATTATTGACCTTCAGAATGAATCAATAAGTATTTAGAACCCACTATGCCCTTAGCACTATGCCACAGGTCTGCAAATTTTGTAAAATATCCTAAAATTCTAAAAAAAATCTTTACCCTCAGGTTACTTGAAAACCCAATTATAGTTTAGCAGTAATTTGAGTTAGGACAAATGTATAGTAAAATATAACCACAAGAATAATAAAACAAATTGGTGGTGATATAGAATGACAGAGCCACTATGCAAAACAATATGGTGGTTCCTTGAAAAATTAAAAATAGGATTTCCTTATAATCTATTAATTCTGCTTCTGAGGATAAGTTTGAAAAGAATTAAAGCAGAAATTGAATAGATAATTGTATATATACCTACATTCACAGCAACATTATTCACAGTAGCAAAAAGGTAGAAGGAAACCAACCATTCATCAATGCATGAGTGGAAAAACAAAATGTGGTATACAATGAAATATTATTCATCCTTAAAAGGAAGAAAATCAAGACAGGGGCTACAACACAGACAAACCTTGGAGACAGTATGCTAATGAAATAAATCAGTCACAAAAAGACAAATACTGTGTAAGTCCAGTTACATGAGGTATCTAGAACAGTCACATTCATAGAAACAAAAAATAGAATGGAGGTTACCAGGGGCTGGGAGGACAGGGAAATGGAAAGCTGTTGTTTAAAGGCATAGAGTTTCACTTTTACAGGATGAAAAGTTCTGGATGTTATCTCAATAACAATGTGGATATAATTAACACAATTGAACTGAATAGCTAAGAATAGTTAGAAGGTAAATTTTATGTCACATGATTCTTATCAATACTGAAAATTCTAATATAACAACAAAAAAATCCACTTGCTGTTTATCTTGTCCCTGTGAAAGGCCTTCACATGTCCACCATCATATGGCTGCATCTATCCTCCACAAGGATACAAGCTTCCCACATCACCGAGAAAATTCCTGAGATTCGAGCAACACTCCTCTCCTTGCTCCCATTTCATTGTTTTTTCTCCTGCACAAGTTGGAGGGCAATCCTCGTGGGTTACTGTTGGTATCCTACCCCAGACAGCCTGGAAGGAGGAAATTAGAAGGATCAGCACTTTAAAAACCATTGAATGTCCTTCAAGGACAGCACCTTGTACCAGAGGCCATCACGGAAAAGGTAGGTACATTAATCATCTCTCCTGCTGAAAGCGAAAGAGAGAAATAAATAAACAGCCCATCATCATGATCAGGTATCAAAGGTTTGTTTTAGGTCATACCCCCATTAAAAAGAATTTCAGTGTTGTCAGGAGCGATGTCATGAATCTTCTGTACTCTTTTTACGAGTAATTATGCAGGAGGAAACACCCTCCCTATGAGCTCCGCCGTAATGAGTGCCCCTGTTGATGTCTCTAACTTCCATTTTGGTGATTTACAAAGCAGCCATAGAAAAGTGCTATGCATTTCCCCTGTATGGAGAGCCTCTACCTTAACTAAACATGAAGTGAAGTCAGTGTAACTTGTTCAATAGTCAGTAACTTAAGAAACACTATCAGTATCCTATTCTTTTTGTGCTGTGTCATGTGGAGTATCATTTTAAATCTTTAAAATGTTTAAACATTTATGAATTTTTTAAAAAACTCTCCTTTAAATGTACATTTATAGAGAAATATTAAAAGATAAGCAAAATGATAAAAATAAACTTTCAATCTCTCACCTGCCTGTCAACAACAATGGTTAGCACCTAATATGTCTTAAAAAATCTTTTATACGTGTATACACACACACACACACACACACACACACACACACACCACAAATAAAATGTTCTGGAAAATAATATCTTATTGCCTTTGGCAAGTAACATTCTGAGATAGTCCACAGATTTTTCTGACAGATACCAGAGGTGTCCCAAGATTAAGATATTGGCCTCTGGGAACACCAGGAAGTTTGGTGTATTGAGCACACATCCTTCCCAGCCTAGGAAACTACCCAAGAATACATCCTACTGAGGTAGAGTGGATCAGTGCCATCTTTCGTGGCAAGGACAGGAAATGGTTTTGATTTCTGTAAATAGTTTGATTACAGAAAAGAAGACATAAAGGAAACCTGTTCTCCTTCCAGTTCAGGAGGTAGTTGGAGAAAACAACATTATCAGTTGAAATCAGCCATTCTTCAGAGAAACAAGGAAGGGACTTGCTGAGAAGAAAATAAAGTTTATAGCTGTTAGCCTTTGGATTTGAGAATAAGTATTTTTAAGTTTGAAGTTCTTTAAATAAGCTCCTTCATGTTTTACTTCTATGATTTTAAAGTATGGTAGCTTGACTCCCACCCTGCCCTACCCCCCACACCCTGGCCAGTGGCAAAGAGCATTAAAATAAAAGCTGAATAAATAAACAAAATCCTAAACCCTCTTTCTGTGTGAAAAACAAAACAAGGCCAAAACTGACTACTTCCCCCTTGTAGTAGAATACCCAAAGAAGAAAATTTTTCTCACACTGCTAATCCAGCCATCATCAGATTCCCATGGGCAGAATGCCAAGATTGTTAGTATGTAAAAGAATTTAGATAACTTTTCTCCCTTCTTGAAAATAGAATGATATAAAGCCCAAGAAAAAATAGGTTAGCTTCTGAAAATTTCTGGATTCCTGACAATTTCTACTTCTAGAAGAGTTTATTTTACTTCAACTATCTATTCTTCTTTGTTAACAATAAAAGCTTAATGTATCTCATTTTTGTTTGCATTCTCTTTAATCAAGGAATACATATTCACACCAAATAATTTATTTTTCTTAATGTATTTATTACTTAAAGAAACATTAGACCACGTTGAAATAACCGTACCAAGTTTTCCTTTCTACCAAACACATTATAGAAATGAGTCAGCATAGGAGAGACCTGTTTCAGGTACTGGGTGAGAGTCAGCACATGACTTGAGAGAAAAGAAGAAAAGCAAATGATCCCTACAAGGACCCTGAATTTCCTTCCTAGAGGCATTTTCAGGACTAACTTACAGGGAGGAAAGACAAATGGAGTATATAACCTCCCCAAGTTAAAGAGACAGGATGGTTGATGCAGCTCGAATTTGTAGATCAGGGTTCTAGAAAAGAAGGTGCTCTCCAGAGACATAGCTCCAGAAATACGGGTGAGGATCCTCTGAAGGGTGTTGCTGAACTTAGGCTGCATGTGTGCAGGATGAGACACCATGAAGCTAGCCAGCAACGATCCAAGGTGCTATCAAACTGAAAATTCCCAGAGCTTATGGTGGCCTGAGACATGATTGAGTTCTATCAAGCCAGGATGGAGAACCCTAATGAAACATCTGGGACGTTCAGTACACACACAGAGAGCTACAACTTAGCTGTAGGACTAAACCACCCCTAGAGTAAGAGCTACTCTAGATTTACTCAAAATTTTAACAATCTCCAAAAAGACCAAACTGAACAAGGGATTTACCTAATAAGAACAAAGCCCACCACCTTCACAAAGATCACAATGAAAGTCAGAGAGCAACATAAAATTCATGCTTATCAGCCCTCATTGAAAAATTACTAGACTTGCCCTCAGAAGCTGAAAAAGAGGATTCTAAAGTCAGAAGAGAAATCATTCATGAAAAACAGAACCAAAATTCAATTAAAGGCAAAGAATTTTAATTTTTAATAAGTATTACAAATATGATCAAAGAACAAATGTAAGCACCATGAGAAAATCTACAAAGCACACACACAGAAAAAGTCTAATAAAATATTACTGAGTCAATTAATGGCATTGTAGGTGTTGAAGAAGGAAATTTCAGTGACCTTATAGACAAAGCCATGTTAAGTCATTTAAACTGAAGCTTAGAGGGGGAAAAGACATAATAAAAATGTAGCAGAACAACAGTGATCCGTGGGGCAACATAAAGCAGGTATGCAGGAAGTCCCAGAAAAAAAAAAAGGGGGGAAATGATTGAAGGAGAAATTTTTGCAGAAATAATGAGCAATTTTTTTCAAGTTAGATAGAAACAATAAACACATAGGTTCAACCCTTAAGTAAATCCTAGACAAGCTATCAAAAAGAAAATCACACTGAAACACAAACAATAAGAGAAAAATATGTTAAGATCGTGCTATAGGCAGGGAACAAAGATGAGAATATCACAGACTTAGCAGAAGTGACACAAACCAGAAGAAAATGGACTAGCATTGTTAAAGTTCTGAAAGTTTTTTTTTTTAAAGTATCAATGTAGAATTTTATACCCAACAAATACCTCACAAAGCAAGAAAAGCAAGAGAGAAGCAGTGTATTCTGCATGAATGAACAACCATGCTGGAATCCCAACATTGCTACTTAGGAAGCATCTGTCTCCTTGTCTATAAAATTAGGAGATTTATGCCTTCATCACAAAGATGCTGCAGAAATTCAATGAAATAAAGTATTCAAAGTATTTGCACCAAAACTGAAAGTACTACACAATCAGTAATAATAGCAATTATCATTTTGTTAATATTTATTAAAAGTACCAAGAGATTATTATTAATAGCTCTTGGTGAATATTTTTGCACAGAATTTCATATAGGTAAAGAGAAAGGCAGTTTCAACATCGAGCTTTATAATTTATCTTGGAAAAAGTTAGTTAATTGTGTTAGTATTAGTGGTACTTTTCAGTAAGGGAAACTGAGAAGACTCAGAGACCATGAGGCAACTTACACATAATTGTTCATGGACGAGAGCAGATTCTCAACTCCTAGGTAAGTGACCCGATGCTCTCTTGTTGGCTTGTAATGAAAAGTCAGATAATATGTCCAACCCTTAAGTCAATTTTGGCCTTCCACTGTACATCTACAATGTTTATCGAAACAAAAAATACTATAATTTTTTCTTGGTTCTTTGTTTTATTGACTACGTATGTGGAATATCTATAAAAACTTAAAAGTATAAAAATAATATATAACATACGTATTTAATAATATATATTATGTATATAATAATAGTAATTATACTATATAACATATAATATATAATTATACTATAAGGAAAAATATATTGTAATAGTTATAATGATATTCCTTAATATTGACTAATACAATATACATAATTCTAGATTATGAGTTCCAAACTATACTAATGCACCTGTGTTGATTTCATTGAAATATTGCACAATTGGAAACGTAGACTTAACTGATTAAGTAGTTACTTGACTATGGTTCTACAATGTAACTAATTCAGTGGATATTCCCAAGCAACAATATTTAAGATTACCATGCATGTGGGAAAACATAAGGAAATGAACTGTCCAGATTCTGAACAAATACGTGGATGGATCAAATAAACCTGTAAATAGAGTACAATTTTGTGGCCATAATCATGTATCCCAGGCCTGACTACTTGCATTTAAACTTCTTGTTCCACCTCTCTCTGTCAGTGTCACCTTGGGAAGCTACCTGAACTTTCCCTCACTGACTGGCGAAATGGGACAATAGCTTCTACCTCTTCAGGTAATTAAAGAACTGAATCCCTAAGGCAAGCAATGTGTTTGGTATCCAAGTGTTTGCTATTTTACGAGCAAGGATGAGCAAATTGAAGTAAAAAGAATTATTTACTAAGATGACACTGTATAAATTAATTTTCGTTTCCGAATGTATTCAGGTTTGAAGTTACTTTCAAGTTGCCTAAAGGTAAAACTCTGTGGCCACTAGTATTACCACCTGCCTTTTAACATGCAATGCTGATACAATTTTGTGAAGAAAAGAAAAACTGCCCTCTAAAGTTCCTAGAGGCTCAAGACTGCACCTGGAGCGAAGCTACCTTAATCTACTGAGAAGACAATCCTTGTGGGTCACAGTAGCAAGCTCCATTCTAACCAGTCAGCTGAACAAACAAAACCCAGGATTTAGTTATTTTCCCAGAAACTAGATAAACAACCACTTCCTTTTTAGTGTCTCTTTTTAAAGTAAAAAGGTCTACATCTCTCCTAATCATCACTTCACTCTGTATTTCTATTTTAAAAGTTGCTTTTCCTAGATTTTTACTATTTAGGCCAATAAAAAATTATAGCCAGATATATTATATAAATGACCTATGAATGCAAATAATATGCTGTTGCTAATATCCATTTTAAAACCACAGGTTAACCCTACAATCAGTGGCATGCTATGGGCTTGTTGTGTTGTATGGACAGATACCTACTTAGTAAGGGTTCTGGCTTAGCAACACCAGGAGGCAGTGGATAGCTCTGGAGAGGGGCTATTTTCTGTAATCTAATTCAAGGTCACATGATTTATGTCTATTCATGTCTCTGTTTCCTGAGCATGTCCGATTCATTCTTCTCATTATTACTACCTGGTTTATTCTGTTTTCTGAGAGTTTCCAATTCTCTTACTACCTTCACTTATCATAAGCCAACTAGGGGCTTTGCTTTGCTTCTTGCTTCTCTGAATTTATCTATTGGTTCAAGCCTTAGCATCTTCCCAGTTCAGTTCAAATTAGTGGATAGAGATTTAATATCTGATCAGTCCAGCTTACCTGGGCATCTATAGATGATCTGAATGTTTCAAACTACAGATGGGTGTCAGGTACCCACCAGTGTCCACATGGAAGAAATCACATGGTAAAAACCATCATCCCTTACTGCTGCTCTATGTATTGGGTCCATATTTTATCAGAAGGAGTTGTGGGAAAACAGGCATCATAAGTAAATCTAGTAAGTATATGCAAATTACATAGGCTGTGTCCAGGCTGCATTCTGTAATGGGCATTGCTTACTTGGTCTGCCCACTCTGAGAACTAGAGTCTTGAATATAAATGTTGGTTGAGTTCACGTAATTCAGATACTTTGTAGCCATATTTCATAGGATTATTTTAGCATAGGAATAATAAATGCCTCAAAATGATTTCAAGTTGAAAATAATAGAATTCATACCTTGAAATAACTTATGTACAATTCATATCAACAGTAATTTAAATCTAAGTATAGATGTAAGTTATAGCTGCATATAAATAACATATTCAGACACTCACAAAATGGTTCCCAGTTCCATTTAACTAATCTGTTCCCGACATCTTGAGTCTTCTTGGCTCTGTGAAATTTCTACATACAGCTGTTTATTTTTATTTTTTGCTTTTATTATTTTTGTATGCTATCTGCAGACACACTAACCTCCATAACAGTTCCTGTGAGGCTGACTACCTCCATGTGCCTGGGTTATGTGAACTGAAATGTTCTCGTATTCTCAGAGATGGCAATTTCTTAATGTTAGACCTTTAAAGTTAAATTTCATGAATCATGCCTCTGCTGCTTTGGATATTTCTTTTTCTGTTCACTAATGGAGATCATCGTGCAAAATGATAGCAGACAGGCCAACTACAACAAGCCTTCTTTCCCTGAGTTACCGTGCAACACATATCCCTTGACCATTTTGGTTTGCTTTTTAATTTATGAATTTTTATTGTGCAGTAGTTCAACTCAGAGAAAATTTGCAAGAACTGTACAAAAGAACTCCCCAATTCCCGTATCCAGTTTACCAAATTGTTAACATGGTGTCTGCATCTTCTCTCCCTCCCCATCTCTTCCCCTCCTCCTCTTTTATTTTCTCTGCATATATGCAACATATATACAGTGTGTGTGTTGCATGTGTGTGTGTGTGTGTGTGTGTTCATTATTCAGTCAATGAACATTTCAAGGACTTCCCTGTTGGTGGGGTTTTGTTGTTTGCTTGTTTATGTTTTGTTTTTGTTTTTAGCATAACACCACAATGACCTATCTCCTTTTGTACATGTACAAGAATTTCTTTAAAGCATCTGTTCTCAAAATGTTATCCATGGATCTCTGGGTCCCCAAGAGCTCACAAGGTCAAACTATTTTATAATTACACAAGGACATTATTTGCCCTTTTAACAGTATTGACATTGGTACTTACGGCACAAAAGCAATGACAGGTAACACAAGATTGTGTTAATTGAGGCATGGCAGCAAGGGGTATTGTCATTATATTAATAAGGCACAAGAAAGGCATAATATTATGGTGTAATAGGAGTATTAGTATCAGGGGCACAATAGGGGCCCTATTCCTAACATAAAGCAGATTAGTTGACCATATCAGTGTAAAGGTCTTCACCACAATGCATTTGTAGTTATTTAATGCCAGTTTCTCTTAAAAATGTTTTTACTGAAGGAGCAAAAATTACTTTATTAACTCTCAAATCTTCAGTATGCATCTTTTAAATATTTGGTGTGACAAAATAGGAAGGAAGCATGAAGTGCTTCCACCACACATGGAGTAAAGTGGTTACCTTGAGGGAAGCCACCGTGTGATTGAGAGCTGCACTAGGCACTCTTCATAAACTCTGTTTTTACTTCAAAGTATGACTAATTCAGACTTGGATATTTAGTAGAATTGATATTGATCAAACCAAGTTTGTGGCTTTGAGGAAAACACTAAGAACATCTGCTGCCTTTACAAAAAATAAGATCCCAGGTGAATTAAGATTTTGGAGAATTTGTATCTGTCAATATGAGCTTGATTGATTTCAGTATCCAAAAGTCTTTTCTGATATGATCTGTGATTACAGTAATGACTATAATTTTCCAATTACATAATAAATGCAATAACATTGGTAAGATCTGCATAACCAATATTTTCCAAACCATATTTTTCCAACAAGTAAGGCATGATGTTACAAAACCATACAGATTTAAAAGTCCCTCAAAGTACAAAATAGGCCAATTTATTTTAATGCAAGACTATAAAATATCTACTGATAGGGTTAGGAATTCCACATTGCAATTTACCTCAAGAAATTAATACATGTTGAGTTTGGCGTAGTATAAAAAAAATCCACAATTTCTGAAATAGCTATTATTTAATGCTTTCTTTCCAACTGCACTTCTGTTGTTTTTCTTCATGTGTTTCATGTGAAACAACAGACTATATGAAGAAACAGACATGAAAATACAGCTATTTTCCATTAAGCAATTCCTTAAAGAAATTTCTAAAGAGATAAAACAATGTCTTTTGTGTGTGTTTATAAAATATAGTTATTTTTAAATGTTATGTTAACATGTAATTTGTTTTTCTTAATTCTAAATAAATAAATCTTTTCAATTTCTCAACTTTAAATTCTAATATCATCAATATAACTTACACAAAGTCTATTTGGAATTCTCAATAATTTTTTAAGAGTATAAGTGGATTCAGAAACCAAGTTATAGATTGCTGCTCTGCATGATAAATCTGGAAACATCTTTGGGAAGGTGTAGGCTACCCATGTCTTCAACATTACTATATATCATCAAATTGCTGTCCATTCAGTCTTGAGTTAAAGATCTATACATTAGAGTTGAGAGATGGTAGTTTAATTGAATTATCATGGCTTTCTTGATAAGAACTAATAAGTTATTAAGCAGAAATTATTTAGGTAAATTCTGGATACTGTTGAAGATAGCTTTCAAACAGTTTGGTCCCACTAAGTGCCTTCTATTTTTATTATTAAGTAAAATAAAAATTCAAATGGGAAAGGGTCTTTTTGAATAAATATACAGGTTGAATGTACTGAGACATTAAGTTTCTATATAATATTTTATTGGTAATTAAATCAAATAGGTATCTCAACCAATAAACTGAATACTATGTATTCTTCTTCTGGTATGGCTACAATATATAATTATTCAGGGAGCATACACACTGATTAAAAGAAGTGCAATGATTAAAAACATGTGGCCTATTACCATGTAAAATAGATTTGGGATTAATTCTACAACTGTTTGATATTTAAAATGACTGTGTAATTCAGTATATTAAAGAGTTTTTATGTATATACAATAGAAAATGATTTAAGATTTTTTAACATTAAAATATAATGCAAGAGGAGGTAAGAAGAAATTATATTAATTCTCTCGGAGCAAGACATTATAATAAGCTGAATCACACAATTTTTAATTTTAAATTTATGTGTTAAAAGGAATCAAAGCCCTTGAGAGGAGATTGAATAAAATAAGATTAGGATCCCAACAGGGAACTTTTTGGAGATCTTTTCTACAGACATCATATCATCAAGACCTCCTAGAAGAATGGCCTTTCAATCATAACTTCTGAGTCATAGAGAATTTTCTCATGTCTCATGTATAATGAAATGTTAATGTGATTTTTCTTGACTGATATAACTTTAAGTGAGTGATTCATTTTCAACACCAGTTCCTACTCATTATAAGACTGACTTAATTTGGTACTTATAATTAAAGCCTGTTTTTAAAAATGGCAACTGAATCTGTAGGAAGAATGAACCATTTCTCATTTAGAGAAGGAGTTTTCTTTAGAGAGCAATATTCACTAAATCCTGTATTCATTGCATAAAACTTTAGACAGATATAGAAAAGGATTCAATAGACAATTCTCCATCTATCAGAGTCTCTCCCTTTAGTATTTCACTTCTAACTCCTCTTTAGGCTCAGAAAGGACACAAAAATATTTTAAATATACTTTGCTTTATAAGGAAATTATAATCATTAGAGTGCTTGAAGTAGTAAGAGTAGTAGCTAGATGATAGATAATTGGATGGCTAGGTGATGATGATGATAGATAGAGCGACAGACACATGACGGACTTAAATTTGCCACAGTAAACTTCCTGAGCCAGTGGGCATAGACATTTGTTAGATAGAAATGTTCACCATAAGTTGGAGGTCTGAGACTGCGCCCAGAAAGGAGTGAGTTATCTGCCACGTGGAGACCAACTGTCAGGGTGGGCTCTCTAGAGTTCAGCGTACACTGGTAAGTCTCCACACACACAAATGAAGGAGTGGTTCAAGCACCCCTTTTCAGCAAAATGGACCCAATAACTCCAACTAGGACCTCAGGCTTATAGCTATGGCCTCAAAAATCATACACACAATTGATGGAATGAAAAGGATAGGTAGCCACCCAACATGGATAGCTTCACAGCTCACATCTCATGGGATTCAGTGAGGGACACACTGAATAATGTTATTCAGTGAGGATCACAAGCCTAGAAACCTGCTTAAAATGCCATCTGTGTTCTGGCTGTATTGCAACAAGACTCAGCAAGCCAAGAGCTAGAATAGAGTTGTAAGACTTTCCCTCCCCTCTCATCTCCTTTTCTGTTCTCTAGGAAAATAAAGGTAAGAGGTTAACAATACTTTTTCTGTCATCCCTTTGTTCTAATTAGTGTCTTAAAATAATTTGGGGAAAACACTTTCATCAGGAAAGAAATAAGAACCTGGAATATGTTGTGCAGCACCCTGGTTTTAAGCTCAAATTCAATGCCACCCTTCAGGGTCTTTCCTTGACAACCCTCTATCACATCATTCCTATTTTTAGTTCTCTACACAAAAGATATTACCATTCAATACTGGTCTTGTTTATATGTTGGAGAGTCAGAATGATGCAGATCAGGTTACTGGGATCAGAGTCCTGGTTCTCCAACTTATTAGCTATGAGCAAATCTCTATGTCTCAGTTTCTCTCTCTGAAATTAAGATAAAAATTTTACTTACCTCTCCTTGTTTTGGGGTGGATTTCACCAGTTAATATGCACAAAGTACTAAACCCAGAACTGACAAAGTAAGCACTGATAAATGTAGAGTTTCACTATTTGCTTGGTGTCTGTCTCCACAGCTAGACTGTTCTTCACTTGTCGGCCTTGGTGCCCAGTACCCATAATGATTCCTGGAGAACAGGGGAAATTTGCAATAGATACATTGAAAAATTAATTAACTAAACATGTTTTAGTCAGTTATTTCACTGCTGTGACTAAAAGGACCCAACTAGCCCATTATAGAGGAGGGAGAGTTTATTTGAGCGATCACGGTTTCAGAGGTCTCAGTCCACAGAGGGCTAACTCTATTCATCCAGGCTTGAGGTGAGGCAGAGCATCATGGCAGAAAAGCATGGCAGAGGGAAGTAGCTTGCATCATCAGGAAGCAGAGAGAGAGAGAGAGAGAGAGAGAGAGAGAGAGAGAGAGAGAGAGAGAGAGAGAGAGACTCCTCTCACCAGATACAAATATATACCCAAGCCATGCCCAATCCCCACATCCTCCATCCATACCCTACCACTCTAGTTACCACTTAGTTAATCAGGGGATTAAATCACTGATTGGGAAAAAAAACAAAACAACAACAACAAAAAAAAATCACTGATTGGGTTAAGACTCTCACAACCCAATCATTTCTTCCCTGAACCTTCTTGCATTGTCTTACACATGAGCTTTTGGGGGACACCTCATATCCAAACCATAACAAAACCCAACTCAGCAGACTTTACAAAGGCCCGGTCTAGTGAAATGGCAAACTCTTCAGTTAACACTAAACTTTGAGCCTCTGCTATTCATGGTGGCCAAAAATATTGACTCTGTGATGCTAGTCATAGCTTTTTTGTTTTGCTAACTGAGAAATTATCACAGTAGTTTTCTGTTCCGTATATTCTATGTGCCTGAGATGTAGGGTCAAATACCTGTGATGACTGAGTTAAATTCATGCCAGACCATTTGGGTCACACCATCAGAATCCACATTGAAAGTGCTTCTTCTTTCTGTCTCACATTTTCTCTTGAAATTACCTCTCTGTTTCTCATGACTATTTTTGCCCACTATTATCTGCCTTTTAAAAAAAAGAGTTTTAATTATTAGACTTTGTTAATATGCCCCCAAATTATTAAAAGGTATGTAGTATGTATTTTACGCAGGCAAGCTATCAATAAACCTTAAGTTGCCCTCAAATTCAAGTTGCCCTTTTCTCAGTCAGTTGGACCAGGCAGGTTATTAATAATTCCAAATTAAATTAGGGGTTCAAATAGAATAAGAACTGGTGCTGAAAATACATCCATCTTCTCAAATGACCAGACTCGAGATAATCATATTACTATACCTTCTCCATATTCAAGAGGATCTATGAAATGCTTTATTCACTGGTAGACTTGAGCAAAGGGCCATCTCTTCAGTCAGAATGGAAATTATCTGGGGAGGGGTTTATTCCACAGGTGTGTTTGGGAGGAATCTCAGAAAATACAGGAATGAGGGACAGTTATAAGCACCAGGGGAGATCTAAATTTTCCAATGATAGAGGGAATGTTTCAAGAAATTTTGAAGAATGACACAGACCACGAGAGATATTTGACCATCATAGAACCAAGATAAGAGAAACCTGGATCTTATATGGAAAATGAAAAGCCAACTAGGAAATAGTTACATCCATGAAACTTTAAAATATTAAATGGATTTACAGTGTTTTTACCACCACATAAGAACCAACAAACTTTCCTTACAATTGCTGTCATTATTTCCTGCACTTTGGTCTTAATCATATCATTTTATGGACCCTTTTTTTTTTTTTTTTTTTGGGTGCTGGGGATCGAACCCAGGGCCTTGTACTTACAAGGCAAGCACTCTACCAACTGAGCTATCTCCCCAGCCCCTCTTTTTTCTGTTTTTTATTGGTACATTATAATTATACATAATGGTGGAATTTGTTGTTACATATTTGTACATGCACACAACATAACAATATAATTCGGTCAATGTCATTCCCTAGTATTTCCCCTTTCTCTTCCCTCTTCCCACTCCCTGGTCCCTTTCCCCTACTCTATAGGGACACATTCTATTTTCATGAGATTGTCCCCACCCATCTTTCTTTTCTTTTTTCCTCTCTAATTTCTAGATATGAGAGAAAACATACGAACCTTGACATTTTGAGTTTAATTTATTTTACCTAACATCATGTTCTAAAGTTCCATCCATTTTCCTGGAAATGACATAATTATATAGCTTTATAGATGAATACAACTCCATTGTTTATATATACCACCTTTTCTTTATCCATTCATCCATTGATGGACACCTAGATTGGTTTCATAATTTGTTCTAAATTGTGCTGCTATAAACAAAGGTATATATGTGTTACTATAGTATGCTGACTTTAATTCCTTTGCTGGTTAGAAGTGTTTTAATTTGATGACATTTCATTTACTAATTCTTGGTGTTATTTCCTGAACTTTAAGGGCCCTATTGAGGAAGTCATTGCCTGTGCCTATATGTTAGAGTGTTGATCCTACATTTTCTTCTAGGAATTACAAACTCTTTAGTCTAATTCATAGGTCTTTGAATTGAAAAATCACTTTGAGTTGATTTTTGTGCAGGGTGAGATATATAGGGAACTATTCTCATTATCCTACATAAGGATAACTAGTTTTCCAATACTGTTTGTTAAAAAGGCTGTCATTTCTCTAACAGAATTTTGGCACTTTTGTCCTGGATCAGAAGACTGTGTGTGGGTTCGTCTCTGTTTCTTCTGTTCTGTTCCACTGGTCTATGTGTCTGTCTATATGCCAACACCTTGAGGTTTTGGTTACTCTATCTATGTAGTATAATTTGAAGTCAGGTATTATGATAACTCCAGCATTGCTCTTTCTGGATTAGAATTGCTTTAACT
The DNA here is from genome assembly GCF_902686445.1 of Sciurus carolinensis. Lineage (NCBI taxonomy): Eukaryota > Metazoa > Chordata > Mammalia > Rodentia > Sciuridae > Sciurus > Sciurus carolinensis. Next base: position 71,968,047 of record NC_062222.1, on the reverse strand, counting down.
ATTCTGGATCCTTTATTCTTCCAAGTGAATTTTAGGATAGTTTTTCTAGTTTTATGAAGAATGTCCTTGATATTTTGATGGGGATTGAATTGAATAGCACTTTTGATAGTATATTAATTCTGCCTATCCGTGAACACAGGAGGTCTTTCATATTCTAGCGTCTTCTTCAATGTCTTTCTTCAGTGTTCTATAATTTTCCTTATAGAGGTTTTTCACTTCCTTGATTAGATTTATTCCTAGTTTTCTGTTTTTGTTTTTGTTTTTGAGGCAATCATGAATGGTATTGTTTTCCTAACCCCTTTTTAAGTGATGCATGGTTTGTCAGACAATTATTGAAAACCTAATATGGACCAGGTCCTATCCTAAGCTCAAAGAGTACAGTGGTAAGCACAAATAGTTGCAAACCTGACCAAAGAAAATCACAGTTTGGTTGAAAACATAGAGAGGGCATTGATCAAACAACCAATCAATTGCATGTAAAACCAAAGTTGTGATATGTAATATGAAGGAAAAATGGTATTCTATGAGCACAAAATAGGGATTGGACTGATCAGGGAAACTTTTACTAGGGAAGCAGACCTTGACCTTAAAATTGGGGGAAGAAGAGGTATTACATAGGTGAATATGAGAGAACAAAGCAAGTGACTTTCTAGGTTGAAGGAACATTATGTAAAAGTACTCTGAGATGAGGAGATCACTGGAAGAAAGTCAGGTTCAGTGAAGACACAAGGAAAACAGGGCATGATATATGTGACGAGGCAAGAGAGACATGCCCAAATCATGCAATTCAGGACCCTTTTGGTCTCATTAAGGAGTTCTATTTTATTGTAAGGGCAATGGGAAGCCTTTGAAAGATGATATTGCACCTCTACCATGTGATACCACCATTATCCCAGTTGCTACCTTGAGCATTTAATGTAACATAAAATTGAACTACCTCTGGGTAAAAAGAGTAACAAAGCAAATAGAGGGATATGCACAAGTTGCAACTAGAAATTCTCGATTAAGATTTCTGTAGACAATGGGAAAGCATGGAATGAACCTTAAACTTGAGTCAAAATTTTGTGGTTCAAAACCACTTGGATGTTATTTGTAATAAAATTCATACAGTTTCCACAAATCACACCTCCCAGGCTCCCCACCCCCAAGCTTTTAGCAGTTTGAGAATTTTCTTATGTTCTGGCCCTTTGAATGTCCATCACAGTTGCAGAAGTAAAATGAATGGTAATAAGAAATTGATTTAAGTTCTGCCCTAGAGTAAAATAATGATTCATTGACGTTTGTAGCATTTTATTGTAAGTGTGGTGGAAATGATTATTATCTTTAATGGTTAACTGAGTAATTGATTATTGATAAATGAGTACTCTATTCAAGCCAGGATCCATCTTACATCACCTGGAAAAGGATGATGTTCCTACTCTTTTAATGACCATTAAGTGGTAAATAAGGAAGTGGAAATGTTTCATAACTTACATATTAAGTATCTTTGGTCATTTAACCACCTCTACAATGAGAGCAATAAGGCAGCTGGGGGTAGGTAACTGACATAAAGAAAGATCAATGACTGTTTTTCAGAGTTTTATTGAAAGTGCATTATAGATTGTCTTGCTTTTAACATTATTACTTCATTGAATAACGATATATGAGTAGACCAGGGGGAAAAATTAGAATACAGCTATGCAAGATTATCTGTGTGACAGAATGAGAATTATACAGTAAAACAGCCTCCAGAGAAATTCCAATCCCATCCCCACTTCCTCAATCAAATGCAAGTGGAACTAGCCCTTGGAAAAACAGCATAATGAATGAAATCTGTCTCTGTGCTCCACCTACCTCCTTTTTTATTTTGCATCCTCTCTGCCTTCTGATGTCTCCTCCACCTCTGAGGTACTGAACTCCTCTGCTGCTTCCTTACTACCTAAAGTTCACATTCACACACAACCACTACATTCCACTGTGGTGTACCAATCACAAGAACTTCCCAAGTGTCTTAATGACTTCTTTTTCAATCACAATTCCCATTCCTTCAGTATTGTGGTATCAGTCAACCCTAGGAAGAAAGCAATGTAATGTAGCCAATTTATACTACTTTCTATTAACCTGATCGGGGTGAATTCATTTTAGTCAAGAATCCAATTGTATGCTTAATACTTAATACTGATGAAAGGAATATCAGGTGGAATAGCAAAAGGATATGCAACTTCATAGAACTGTGTATTGAAGAAGATGGAGACTTTACTGAGGGTGGTTGTCAGAGGCAGGGTGAACCAAGAGAAAAAACACAGACTTAAAATCCAAAAGTACTCCGTTCAAAACCTAACTCTCCCCCAATCAGTGGGGCCACCTGGAAGACTCAACTCCATCTGTAGTGTGGGTGTTCCAGTCTCATCAGATTCGATCAGGATTAGGAAAATATCATGCCTCATGCTGAAGCTGGTGCATACGAAATAAAACAATCAAATTACCCTTGTTATTTTGACAGAGGGGTTTCCAGGCATTCTAAGGACTAATAATCTGTATTTGTTGTTGTTCTTGTTGCTATTTTTTTGTTCTCTAATAATCCCAAGGAAGAACTGAGTGGATTAAGCAAGAGTTTAGGAAGAAAAGACAGAGTGGGGACATCTGAGAATCATGGTTTACAGAAAAATAACATCTGAATCCAAGTTTAATCTGAACCTTGGCTTGAGAACTATGAATGTTTGAAGGCACCCTCTTTACTTTGGCCTTAGTTCCAAAAGCAAGGGCATTAATATTGCCTATTAACATCTTCAATATAATCTGAGAGGTCATTCGATATCCAGTTATTTATGTCAACCACAGGATGATTCTAATTGAAGTAGTACCATTTTATTTCTCACTGGTCATGAGGGTATAATCACCAAGAGAGCAGTTTCTGTTAGATTCTTTCTCTTGAAGTAGTATCCAGCATTATTTCTGCCTACCACTGTCTTCTGATACTTTTAAACATCTGAAGAATTTCCTAACCATAGACCTAGACCCTGGCAAATTAAAACCTACCACCTCCTGTCCTTTTCTTCCCCAAATTCTGAACTCAGTGCCAGTGGCTTAGCCTGGTCTTTTATTCACCCTCAATCCTTCTTCTCTCTTCAGTCATTCCCAAGGTTCATGGCAAATAATGAGAACAGTTTAATTGGGGTTGGAAAATATCAGTTTAGTCTATCTTCTCTAAGATCAGTTTTGGAAGAAAAAATATTTACAATTTAATGTTTCAAATATTCCATCTTTTTTTTTAAAGTGAAGGGAGAAAGAATCTAGCCATAAATTCATTACTTCTAACCCTTGACCCCAGAGCTTCAAGCCATTCATATATTATACAGTAGAGAGTCAAAGTTCAGAGTCCCTTTAAATCATACATAGCAGTTACTCTTCTAATAGTCTATTGAAAAGAGCCACCAATCTAGTTTAAATGAAAGAGGAAGAAGTCTGTATTTACTACAGCCATGCAGACTTCTGCATCGAAGCAAGAAAAAGCATGGGGAGGGCTGGAGCTGTGGCCCAGTGGTAGAGGGCTTGCCTGGCAGACACAAGGGCCTGGGTTCTGTCCCTAGTGTTGTCAAACAAAAGAAAGAAAAAAGGCATTGAGAGAGGTGGTGGGAGACACATGGAGTCATGTGAATGTTGGCAGATGTGGGAGAGTGGATAAGGGCATTGCATTAAGCTAATTAGATAATATTTATTGCAGTTTCCTATCATGGTATTTACTCAAGGCAGTGGTATTCAACTTGTGTCCTTTCTTGCCCAATGATCAGTACAGTTGCCCAACAGGAAGTCCAGGGAAAGGTTAAGCAGGCAGAGTTGGCACAGATTTTATAGATAGCATGACTCTACTTTTTTCACCAAGTATCTATACATATGTATAAGATTATACTAGGAAAAATAAATTTTATTTCTGAAAAATATTTGAGATGCATTGATAGTATTTTCTAGGGGTTTATTTGTTGCCCTAATTGCCAAAAGATAAAGAAAAAATATATAATGGTCTTTAAAACATCTTTAAAAAGTATATTCTTTGACTGTCAAATGGGAGATGATAAAAATCATGTAAGAATACCTAACATATATCAAGTGCTTATCCAGTTCCCAGCACTATACTAAGGGATTCACATTGATAATTACAACAAAATTTAGGTTCCATAATGATCAGAATAGAGGTTACATTAAGATATTCATTTTCAAATAGGAAAACTGAGGCTCAGAAGACTAAGCTGTGTCCAGGATTATACAACCATAAAGTAATAGACTGTGGGATCACTGGAAAACCTAATAATTCTCAGTGGCTTGACACAGAAGTTTATGTGTCATTCACATGTCAGTTCACTGACAATGTTTAGTAGATAGTGCTCCATTAATTTGGTTATTCATGGACCCAAGCTTTTTTGTCTTGGGAATGTTTTTCTAAGGGCTTCAGAAGTCTCAACTGGACTTTTGCATCTGGTCATCAGGCAGGTAGAGCACAGGATTACATGGGTTTTTAAGGTTCAGATCTGGAGAGGGATGCACCATTTCTGCCCATGTTTCAGGAGTCAGAACTCAGTTGCATGGATGTGCCCAACTCCAAAGAAAACTGGAAAGTGCAATGTAGTTATATGCCTAGAAGGAAAGGGAAAATGGCTATGTGCCAGTCTTTACCACACTAATGAGACCAGGATTGAAATTCAGGAACTTCAAATCTTCCCGAGCCCACCTCATCATGAAATTAACTAGTCTCAGGACACAAAGTAAGTGTTATGGAATATATATATATATATATATATATATATATATATATATATTTTATATATATGTATATATGTATATATATATATATATATTCATTTGTTTTCTCCTTTAATGTTTGTTGAACAATTAGTACAAGTCAGGTGCTTTATTTGGGGTCTTAATTATCCCCCAAAGTCCCATGTGTTAAAGGTTTAGTCTCCAGCTTGGCACCATTGGGAAACAGTGAAAAGTTTCAGAGGTGGGGCCTATTGGGAGATCTTTCAGTTCATTATGTGTGTGCTCTTGAAGTGGATATTGGAAACCCAATACCTTCCTCTCTCATTTTCACTTCATGGCCATGAAGTGAGCAGCTTTGCTGTACTAGGTACTCTCCACCATGATATGCTGCTTTACCACAGACCCAAAAACAATGGAGCCATTTGATCATGCATTTGAACCTTCAAAATTGCGAGACAGAGAAACCTTTTCTCAGGTGTTTGTTAGAGTAACAAAAAGCTGACTAACTCACCAGGCAGATATTCATCTTTTATTTATTCAAATTCTTTCCTTTATCCAAAAGGTTTGAATTGGGAATGTAGCTCACTTGCCTAGCATGTGCAAGGCCCTAAATTCAATCCCCAGTACTACAAAGGGAATAAAAAAAAAAAAGGATTACAGTAGGGGTTATAACAATAAATGAGAGAAAAAACAGTCCCTGCAACATGGAACTCATCTCAGAGACTTGAATTACATTTCTCATCCAAGGCACTTCACTACCATCTACAAAATCTTGTACCACTCTGTCTTATTAACTTTCAACCTGTGAATACATATGGGATACAAGAAAACATGCTTTCTAGGTGGGACTATATATCAAAATTTCCTTGAAAAGACATAGATCTGTGCTTTCTTAGGATTTTGGTACAGTATAGGACCTGGCAGGTGAATAAATTCTAGTGTTATGAAAGAGCACTGGGCTAGGAATCATGTGTTTAGGTTTCATTATTGTTCTGCCTGTCATTTCATGTATGACTTGAGCATATTTCCTAACTTCAAAGTGAGATGCTGAAACAATTTCACAGATCCCTTTCAACTTCAAAACAAGCTTAACATTTTTGAAAAGTGATGTCAGCAAGTTTACCAACTAGAAGTTCTTAGTGCTCATCCCCCCAAAAAAAGACAACCAAAACAATGAATAAACAACTATGTTTTGTTGGAATAACTAAAAGAGAATGTCAGAGTACCTCATAAGCATAGCAGGAAACTTTAGACCACAAAACCTGAGGATGACCATATAGAGAATGGAAAGAAACACCTTGTCTAATCGCCCCATCCCCCAGTGGGAACCACTCAGAACCAGGAGGGTTTTCTCCTTGTGGGGAAATGGTAAGTAAGAAAATTCAATGACCCCCATCACCATCCTGGACACCTACAGTCAGTCCTCTGCACTGGAGATTTGTGTATTCCTAACAGGTGCTAAGCACAACTGATGGAACTGCCTGGAGTCTACACAGCTGTGTCCCTACCCTAGAGAAAGAGTGAGGCTAGGACACTTTGCCTCACACTCTATGACCTATGTAGCTACTGTGCTATAACATCTTGGTAATAGAACCACTACTGAAGTATGTTCTATGCTGGGGACAAGTTTTACTACACTTAACCACCCCAGAGGCTTTGTCAGTACTGAACAACCCCCAACTGGTGGTCCACCAACTCCAAACCATTCTACTCTATGGGGCCAAGCTGCTGTAGAACTGCTCCATCTACCTCTCCCAGTTGTTTCTGTGTCCTGTCATTTGGGGTCTGAGCTAAAGGGGTGTCGTACCTCTCAGAAAAATGATACCTTGTCTACTCAGAGTAGTCATGCTCTACTGTACCTGGGATAAAGCATCCTGAGGAATTGGTGCCTTGACCAAACAAAGCAGCCATACATCTCAGGGCTAAGCTGATATGACACTCTGCATTCCAAAGAAACAAAGTGCCAGTTGAGCTGAGATACCATATGCTATAGGCTGAATAACTGTAGTACTCTGCTTCCATGGAATTGGCCTATCCCCTAGAATCCGAGATACTGAGACTCATCCCCAGGGAGCAGAGTCATCACTGTGATGATTCTTATTCCTCAGGGCTCACAATACAGCTGCACTCTGCCATTCTGGGGTCCTTGTTGTAACTGCAACTATTCTCACAGAATCTGGGATGCTGCCACATTCCACCATTTCAGTGTCCAGAATCTCTAAACACAATAACTAAAATTTCACTGTGCCCTACTGCCTGAATTGTAGCTGTGCCCTGATCTTCAGCTCCAAATCTGACCCTTTCTTTCTAGGAGCTAGACCAGTGTTGTGCCCTGACCCCAGAGTCAAAGTCAAAGCTACAGCCTAGTTCCCTGGCCCAAGGTGCTGAGGTACCTAGAAATAACAGATTCTGGCTCTGTGGGCAATCTGTATTCAAACCCCCTTCAGAGTGAAACTCCATCCCATGAAACAGGTGCCAAGATAGATCCATGAGACACTGAGCCTAGGACCCTGACTCCACAGTCATTCTGAGTACCTGTACCATGGAACCCAGCACTGCTGCAGCTGTTATGGATCTTATCAGACCCAATACCAAAAGGGGCCTTCTTGGCTAAGTTTTCACATTGTGGGAAAACACAGGAACAGGGAGACTCCAAAAGCCCTTGTTACCAAGAACCCTAACAACTTGTGCTATCACTGCTGCAGTCAGTGATACAGCCTAGGCCAATAAGTTACCCCCAGCCATCACTGGTGTTGATTGCAGCTGAAGAAGCTGCGAACATGTTATATCTTTATCTCTGTATCTACTCAGAACAAAAGCCACCATACCTTTGTCAACTGGCACACTAAGAACCAACAGCAAATGAAATCTTCCATGCAAAAGTTCCTCTGTAAAGTTTGAAAGAGTTGACTATTTTACCAGATGAACAGAAATCAAAGCAGGGACAAAAGAAACATGAAAAACAAGAAAACACAACACTACCAAAGAAACACAATAATTCTCTCATAACCAATCCCAAAGAAAATGATTTACAAATTGCCTGAAAAGGAATTGAAAATAATGATCTTAAAATCAATGAAATACAGAAGAATACAGATAGACAAATCAATGAATTCAGGAAAACAACTCATAATCTAAATAGAAATTCAACAGAAAGATGAATATCATAAGCAAAAGAATTGAACAGAAATTATGTTCTAAAGAATTCAATGAATAAAATAAAAATATAATAAATAGCTTTGATTATAGATTAGATCAAGAAAGAATCTGAACTTGAAGTTAGATTTTTTGAAATTATTCAGAGGAGAAAATGTAAATATAATGACAATTAATAAAGAAAGCCTGTGGGATTTATAGGTTTACACTTGCTCCTCTTAGACACTCTTTTCCTTCTTTCATTGCCTGCTCCTGCTTCAAATCCCTCCAATCCATCTTTTTCCTTGATTTGCCTTGATATCTATTATTTTTTCTATTTTTTCTCTTTCTTTGTTTTCCTTTGCCCAATTTCTCTTCCCTCCCCTTTCATCCACTATATAATGTAATAATAATTTTATTATCTTTAATAACTAATTTTTCTACATATTCCAGAATATTAATACGATTTTATACCTGAATTAGAGGAAACTGTGGAGAACATTTTCTAAAGTGTTATTAATATGTGACTTTGTTCTGAAGTAACTGCAATTAATAGGTTTTAGTATCTTCTCTCAAAGTGGTGCTGATACTGGGAACATCAAAAGATACACGTTGAGTAGGAGTATCAATACCCAGCTATTTGTCCAATCCAGAGCACTTAAGAGAAAGAAACTCACTAAATAGTTCCTTGCATAAAAGTAGAAAAGAAAATTATCCCAGCATATGAGCAGACCTAGAAATAATATAAAAAATCCAGGGAAGAAATCACCCAAACAGTTCACAAAACTTATTCATCTGATTTCTTTGACACCACAGTGGGAGCAAATGTCAAAGAAATAATCTAGAAAATTCATAATTAAAATGTTCAGTGAAGTAAAAGAAGATGTAAGGACTAAACTTAGAAAAAAATACAGGAAGCAAAAGATAATGTCATTAAAAAGTTAGAGTTTCTGAAAAAGAACAAAACAGAAATCCTGGAAAGACTCAATCGAGTTAAAATCATCACCAACAGATTAGACCACATCTCAGACTTTGAAGACAAAGCATATAATCTTAAAAATAAAGTCAAGATGAAAAACAAAAAGATGTTAAGAGACTCTGACCAGACTATTCAAGAAATCTGGGACAGCATTAAGAAATCAAGTCTAAGAATCACTGGCATAAACAAAGGCTCTAAAATACAAACTAAAGGAATGCACAGCCTTTATAATGAAATAATATTGAAAAACAATCCAAACTTTAAGGACAAGATGGAAATTCAAATACAAGAGGCATTTAAAACCCCAAATAGGGAAGTTAAAAAAAGATCCTTTCGAATACTCATTATAGTTAAAATGCCTAATATGCAGAATAAAGATAGAATTTTAAAAGCTGCAAGGAAAAAATGGCAGGTCACACTTAGAGGTAAAACAATTAGGATTTCAAATGATTAGTCAGCCCAAACTCTAAGTGCCAGGAGATCTAGGAATAATATGTACCAATCCCCAAAAGAAAATGTGTGCCAACCAAGATTACTATAGCAAGCAAAACTATCCTTCAGAATTGAAAATGAAATAAAAACTTTCCATGACATGCAAAAACGAAGAGAATTACTAGTCACTAAGCCAGCACTACAAAACATATTCAATCAAATATTTCATGCAGAAGAAATGGAAAATAAAAATCAGAGCCAGCATAAAAATGAATCACACTAGAAGAATAGTCAATTAAAGGAGAATCAGTCTGGTTTAAGCATTAGAAATATATCAGAATGACAGGGAATAAAAATCATCTATCTATGATAATACTGAATTTAAATGGTCTAAACTCTCCAATTGAAAGACACTGATAAAATGGATTAAAAAACAAGAGCCAACCACATGTATTTTACAAGAGACTCACCTTGCAGGCAAAGACATCCACAGGCTGAGGGTGAAAGGATGGAGAAAGATATCATGCAAATAGAGACCAAAAGCAAGCAGGGGTAGCTACCTTCATATCAGACAAAGTAGATGTCAAGTAAAAATTAATCAGAAGAGATGAAGAAGGTCATGTCATAATGGTTAAGGGAATCATCCAACAAGATGTAACGACTGTAAATATTTATGCCACAATGTTGTTGCATAGGCATAATTAATATTGTCAAAATGGTCATTCTACTAAAGAGTTATACAGATTCAATGCAATTCCTATAAAAATACCACAACATTCTTCAAAGACAAAAAAAAAAAAAAAAGTTCTAAAATTTATTTGGGAGAATAAAAGACCCAGAATAGCCAAAGCAATTCTAAGTCAAAAAAGTAATGCTGGAGGCATCACAATATCTCACTTCAAATTATACTACAAAGCTACAGTAACAAAATAGCATAGTGTTAGCATCAAAATAGACATGATGATTCATGGAATAGAATAGAAGGCACATAGACAAACTCACAAAGTACAGTCATCTGATACCCAACAAAGGTACTGTTTTAGTCAGCATTTTTGTCATGGTGACCACAAGATATAACCACAAGAACAACATAGAAGAGAGAGTTTATTTGGGGCTCATGGTTTCAGAGGTCTCAGTCCATAATTGGCAAACTCCATTGCTCTGGGCCCAATATGAGGCAGAACATTATGGTGGAAGGGCATGGCAGAGGGAAGCAGCACAGGACGTGATAATCAGGAAGCAGAGAGAAAGGTCCACTTACCAGGTATAAAATATAAGCCCCAATAACCTACTTCCTCTAGTCACATCCTACCTGCCTACAGCTACTGCCAATTTAAGCCATATCAGTGGATTAATTCATTGATTAGGTTACACCCCTCATGATCTAATCATTTCACCTTTGAAAATTCTTGCATGTCTCACAATGTAAGACTGTTGGGAGAAACCTCATCTCTGAACCATAACAGGTGCCAGAAACATGTTAGAGAAAAGATAGCCTTTTTAAAAAAATGGTGCTGGGAAAACTGGATATCCATAAGTAGAAGAATGAAACTAGATCCCTATCTTTTACCCCACAAAAATTCACCCCAAAGCAGATCAAAGACCCAAGAATTAGATCAGAAAATTTACAACTGCTAGAAGGAAACATAGAGTCATTTTTCCAACATATTGGTGCAGGCGCTAACTTCCTTTAAAGACCTCTGAAGTTAAAAAAAAAAATCATTAAGTGGGACAGCATCAAATTTAAAAGCTTCTGCATAGCAAAGACAATGATTATGTGAAAAGACAGTCTACAGAATGGGAGAAGATCTTTGCCAGCTACTCCTCTGATCGGGGATTAATATCCAGAATATATAAAGAATTCAAAATTTTAACACCAGGAGACATCCATGCTGGGGAGGCAGGCCCAGACACCCAGGCCCATACCACTCTGCCCCAGCCCACAGTTTAGTGCCTGTACTGTGGTTGACAATCTGCCAACATATGGAGTTGCCTCTGCCCACTAGCAGGGAGGCCACCATCCCTAGAGGGGCAACACCCTTCTTGGGTCACCGCATTATCAAGTTCCTCCCAGACATCAGGCTACTGAAGATTAGGAGGTTTGAACAGTACTGTATAGTTTTATTGTAAATTTTGTTATTAGTAGTAATATTATGATCATTCCTATATACCTACTGTTATTCCTACTTTTCTTTTATTAATATTTTCTCATCCTCTCTATTTTCTCCTTATCTATCTGTCTCCTTGGAGATGCTTTCTCCCTTTTCACATGCTAACAACCAATTTCTTTTAACTCTACTTTCATTACTCTTATGACATAGTACCTCTATAGACATGTTTCTTATCTCATTAATGTTATATCCTACACCCCTTCCATCCTCTTTGTCCACCATTAGAAATCATGGTCCTTATTCCAAACCTATTGGCTAAGCTGTAGATAATAATCAAACTCGTAATCTCTGTTTATTAAGTCAATATGGTTAATATCATAAAAAGGACTATTTAAGTTAAGGATGCATATTGTTTGTATAGTGTGCTGCTAATTGATCTCTCACTTCATGGTGAGATATTGGAAACCTACAGGGACACTGTAAATCTATAGGGTGAAAACTGCAATACCTCAGACTTGCACTCGTAGAGGAGAAAATACATGAACAATATTAGAAAACAAGGTAGAAATTGTCCCAAACAAACCTAGATGCTCCATCAATAAAATCTAGTGACAGCGTGGCAGAAGAAATGTCTGAAAGGGAGTTCAGAATGTACATAATTAAAATGATCACAAAAGTAAACGATGAGATAAGAGAGCAAATGCAGGCATTGAACCAACCAACAGCTAAAAAAGCAAAAGCTGGAAGTATAAGATCATTTCAATAAAGAGATAGAGATTCTGAAAAATAAAAACAAAATCAGAAATCCTTGAAATGAAGGAAACAATAAACCAAAATAAATCTCCATAGAAAGCATAACAAATAGGCTAGAATACCTGGAAGACAGAACCTCAGACATTGAAGACAAAATATTTAATCTTGAAAACAAAGTTAACCAGAGAAGATGGTAAGAAATCATGAACAGAACCTCCAAGAATTATGGGATATTGTGAAAAGACCAAATTTAAGAATTATTGAGATTGAGGAAGGCACAGAGATACAAACCAAAGGAATGACCAATCTAGTCAATGAAATAGTATCAGAAAATTTCCCAAATCTGAAGAATGAAATGGAAAATCAAATATAAGAGGCTTACAGGACACCACATGTACAAAATTACAACAGATCCAAACCAAGGCACATTATAATGAAAATACCTATCATACAAAATAAAGATAGAATTTTAAAGGCTGCGAGAGAAAAAAAATCAAATTACATTCAGGGGGAAACCAATATGAATATCAGTAGATTTCTCAACCCAGACCCTAAAAGCTAGAAGGGACAGGAATAGCATTTTTCAAGCTCTGAAAGAAAATGGATGCCAACCAAGAATATTATACCCAGCAAAACTTACCTTCAGATTTGATGATGAAATAAAATCCTTCCGTGATAAACAAAAGCTAAAAGAATTTACAAATAAAAAGTCAGCACTACAAAACATTCTCAGCAAAATACTCCATGAGGAAGAAATGAAAAACAACAATGTAAGTCAGCATAGGGAGGAACTACCCTAAAGGAATAGCTAAATAAATGAGAAACAAAGTCAAGTTAAAAACCAAAAATGAGAAAAAATGACCAGGAATACAAATCATATCTCAGTAATAATCCTGAATGCTAATGGGCTGAACTCATCAATCAAAAGACATAGACTGACAGATTGGATTTTTAAAAAACCCAACAATATGCTGCCTTTAAGAGACTCATCTCATAGAAAAAAACATACCCACAGACAAAGGTTAAAGGATGAGAAAAAACATAACCATGCACATGGACTCAGTAAAAAAGTGGGGGTATCCATCCTTAAGTCAGCTAAAGCAGACTTCAAACCAAAATTAGTTAGAAGTGATAAAAAAGGACATTTCATACAGCTTAAGGGAAGCATAAATCAGCAAGACATAACAATCATAAATATTTATGCCCTAAACAATGGCTTATCCACGTACATCAAACAAGTCCTTCTCAATTCCAGGAACCAAATAGACCACAACATGATAATACTAGGTGACTTTAACACACCTCTCTCACCACTGGACAGATCTTCCAAACAAAAATTGAACAAAGAAACCATAGATCTCAATAACACAATTGATAATTTGGACTTAACAGACATATATAGAATATTCCATTCATCAACAAGCAAATACACTTTCTTCTCAGGAGCACCTGGATCCTTCTCAAAAATAGAGACCATATGTTATGCCACAAATCTACTCTTAGCAAATACAAAAAGATACACTACCTTATATTCTATCAGATCATATTGGAATAAAATTAGAAAGCAATGACAAAATAAAAAACAGAAACTACTCCAACACCTGGAGATTAAATAATATGCTATTAAATGGTGAATGGATAACAGAAGACATCAGGAGGGAAATAAAAAAAATTCTTAGAGGTAAATGAGAAGAAAGATACAACATATCAAAATCTCTGGGACACTACAAAAGCAGTACCAAGAGGAAAATTCATTGCATGGAGCACATTCAATAAAAGAAGAAAAAGTCAACAAATAAATGACCTAACATTACAGCTGAAAGTCCTAGAAAAAGAAGAACAGATCAACACCAAATGTAGTAGAAGACAGGAAATAGTTAAAATCAGAGCCAAAATCAATGAAATTAAAACAAAAGAAACAATAAAAAAAATTGATAAAATAAAGAGTTGGTTCTTTGAAAAAATAAACAAAATTGATAAACCCTTAACCACACCAACAAAGAGAAGGAGAGAGAAAACTCAAATTATTAAAATTTGAGACAAAAAAGGAAATATCATGACAGACACTGTTGAAATATAAAACACAATTAGATGCTCTTTTGAAAATCTGTTCAACAAAATAGAAAATCTCAAAACATCAACAGGTTTCTAGAGACATATGATCCACCCAAACTGAATCAGGAGGAAATACGCAATTTAAATAGATCAATTTCAAGCAATGAAATAGAAGAAGTCATCAAAAGCCTACCAACAAAGAAAATTCCAGGACCAGACGGATTCTCAGCCAAGTTCTACAAGACCTTCAAAGAAGAGCTCATTCCAATACTCCCCAAAGTATTCCATGAAATAGAAGAGGAGGGAACCCTTCCAAACTCATTCTATGAAACTAATATCACCCTGATACCTAAACCAGAAAGAGACACATTGAGGACAGAAAATTTCAGACCTATATCCCTAATGAACATAGATGCAAAAATTCTTAATAAAATTTTAGCAAATAGCATGAAAAACATATTTTTAAAATAGTGCACCAAGATCAAGTGGATTTCATCTCAGGGATGCAAGGTTGGTTCAACATCTGGAAATCAATAAATGTAATTCACCATATCAAAAGACTTCAAGTTAAGAATAACATGATTATTTCAATAGATGTAGAAAAAGCATTTGATAAAATACAACACTCCTTCATGCTTAAAACACGAGAAAAAATAGGAATAGTAGGAATATTCCTCAACATTGTAAAGGCTATCCATGCTAAGCCCATAGACAACATCATTCTAAATAGAGAAAAACTGAAAGCATTCCCCCTAAAAACTAGTGCAATGCAGGGATGCCCTCTTTCACCACTTCTATTCAACATTGTCCTTGAAATTCTAGCCAGAGCAATTAGAAAGACTAAAGAAATTAAATGGATAGGAATAGGAAAAGAAGAACTCAAACTATCCCTATTTGCCAATGACATGATTCTATATTTAGAGGAACCCCAAAATTCCACCAGAAAACTTCTAGAACTCATAAATGAATTCAGTAATGTAGCAGGATATAAAATCAATACTCATAAATCTAACGCATTTTTATTCATAAGGGATGAATCCTCTAAAAGAGAAATTAGAAAAACTACCCCATTCACAATAGCCTCAAAACAAAACAAAACAAAACAAAAAAACTTAGGAATCAATCTAACAAAAGAGGTGAAAGACCTCTACAATGAGAACTACAGAACACTAAAGAAAGAAATTAAAGAAAACCTTAGAAGATGGAAAGATCTCCCATGTTCTTGGATAGGCAGAATTAATATTGTCAAAATGGCCATACTACCAAAAGTGCTATACAAATTCAATGCAATTCCAAGTAAAATTCCAATGATGTACTCATAGAAATAGAGTGAGCAATTTGAAATTCATTTGGAAGAATAAGAGACCCAGAATAGCTGAAGCAATCCTTAGCAGAAAGAGTGAAGCAGGGGGTATCACAAAACCAGACCTTCAACTATACTACAGAGCAATAGTAACAAAAACAGCATGGTATTGGCACCAAAACAGAAAGGTGGATCAATGGTACAGAATAGAGGACACAGAGACAAACCCACATAAATACAGTTTTCTCATACTAGACAAAGGTGCCAAAAACATACAATGGAGAAAAGATAACCTCTTCAACAAATGGTGCTGGGAAAACTGGAAATCCATATGCAGCAGAACGAAACTAAACCCCTATCTCTCACCCTGTACAAAACTCAACTCAAAATGGATCAAGGACTTCAGAAGCAGACCAGAGACCCTGCAACTTGTAGAAGAAAAAGTAGTTCCAAATCTTCATTATGTTGACTTAGGACCAGACTTCCTTAATATGACTCCCAAAGCATAAGAAATAAAAGCAGGAATCAATAATTGGGATAGATTCAAACTAGAAAGCTTTTTCTCAACAAAGGAAACTATCAACAATGTGAAAAGAGAGCCTACAGAGTGGGAGAAAATCTTTGTCACACATACTTCAGATAGAGCACTAATCTCCAATTTGTAAAGAACTCAAAAAACTTTACACCAAGAATACAAATAACCCAATCAATAAATGGACTAAGGAAATAAGCAGACATTTCACAGAAGAAGATCTACAAGCAATCAATAGAAAAAATGTTCAACATCTCTAGTAATAAGAGAAATTCAAGTCAAAACTACCCTAAGATTCCATCTCACCCAAATTAGAATGGCAATTATCAAGAATACAAGCAACAATAGGTGTTGGCAAGGATGTAGGGAAAAAGGTACACTTGTACATTGCTTTTGGGGTTGCAAATTAGTGCAGCCACTCTGGAAAGCATTGTGGAGATTCCTCAGAAAGTTTGGAATGGAACCACCATTTGACCCAGTCATTCCACTCCTTGGCCTATACCCAAAGGGCTTAAAATCAGCATGCTACAGTGATGCAGCAACATCAATGTTCATAGCTGCTCAATTCACAATAGCTAGATTGTGGAATCAACCTAGATGTCCTTCAATTGATGAATGGATAAAGAAACTGTGGTATGTATACACAATGGAATATTACTCAGTCATAAAGAAGAATAAAATTATTGCATGTTCAGGTAAATGAATGCAGTTGGGGAATATCATGCAAAGTGAGATAAGTCAATCCCAAAACACCAAAGGCCAAATGATCTCTCTGATAAACAGATGACGATACATAATGGGGGGTGGGAGGAAGGCAAGAATGGAGGAAGGATGGATTGTATAGAGGAAAAAGAGTGGTGTGAGGGTGAGGGAAGGAAAAATAACAGAATGAGACAAACATCATTACCCTATGTACATGTATGATTTCACAAATGTTGCAACTCTACTTCAGGTACAACCAGAGAATCAAGTAATACCCCATTTGTGTACAATGAATTGAAAGAAAGAAAGGAAGAAAGGAAGAAAGGAAGGAAGGAAGGAAGGAAGGAAGGAAGGAAGGAAGGAAGGAAGGAAGAAAGAAAGAAAGAAAGAAAGAAAGAAAGAAAGAAAGAAAGAAAGAAAGAAAGAGAAAGAAAGAGAAAGAAAAGAAAGAAAGAGAAAGAAAGAAAAAGAAAGAAAAGAAAGAAAGAAAGAAAGAAAGAGAAAGAAAGAAAAAGAAAGAAAAGAAAGAAAGAAAGAAAGAAAGAAAGAAAGAAAAGAAAAGAAAAAAGAAAAAAAAAGATGGCAAAGTACCTGGAAAAAAAATTTAACACCAAAGAAATAATAATAAAATAAAAATAACCTAATCAACAAATGTGCAAACGAGCTAAACAGATACTTCTCCAAAGAAGAAATACAAATGGTTAACAAATATATAAGAAAACATTCAACATCTCTAGCAATCAGGGAACTGTGAATCAAAATAACACTGACATTTCATCTCACTCCAGTTAGAATGGCAACCATCAAGAATACAAATAATAGCTAGGGGTGGTGGCACATATTTTTCATCCCAACAGCTCAAGAGGTTGAGGCAGGAGGATCACAATTTCAAAGACAGCTTTAGAAACTTGGCAAGGCCCTCAGCAACTTAGCAAGACCCTGTCTCAAAATAAACAAATTAAAAAGGGCTGGGGTATGGCTCAGTGGTTTAGCACACTAGATTGAATTCTTAGTACAAAACAAACAAAAAAACAAGAATACAAATAATAATAAATGCTGTCAATGATGTAGGGGTTGAAAATGTGCACTTTTACATTGTTCATGGGACTGCAAATTAGTAAAACCACTTTGGAAAGCAGTATGGAAATTTCTCAAAAGACTAGGAATGGAACCACCATATGACTCAGATAGTCCATCCCTTGGTTTTATTCAAAAGAACTAAGATTAGCATACTATAGTGATACAGGCACATCAATGTTTATAACAGTGTGATTCATAATAGTTAAGTTATTGAACCAGCTCAGGTACCTGTCAACAGATGAATGGATAAAGAAAATATGGTATCTATACACAATAGAGTTTTACTTACCCATAAAGAAGAATGAAATTATGTCATTTGCTAGTAAATGGATGAAACTGGAAAACATCACACTAAGTAAAATAAGCCAGTCTCAGAAAGCCAAAGGTCAAATGCCTTTTCTCATAGACAGAAACTAGATCAAAATTAGAAGGGAAAAGGAAGGATCCCATGAAAATAGGAAGGAAAGGAAATCAGTGGAGTACAGGAAGGTGATAGAGGGAAGGAAGGCATGGCAGAAAAGGGGAAAATCAGTATAATGAAATTGACCAAATTATGCTACATACATTCATGAATACACCACAGGGATACATACATTTTTCTGTATATCTATAAAGCACCAACTTTAAAAATCCTATAAATAGAAGGAAGACCAGTAGAGTAGAGGAAGGGGGCCAGGAGGAGCAAGGGAGTAGAGGAAATATTGAGAACTGATGTGAAGCAAATCATAGTCCATGTACCTATGATTATGCCAAAAATAATCCCAATATTTTGTATAAACATAATGTATTAATAAACACTTTGTAAAGATTTTGAAAAAAATACCACAAGTAAATTAGACTGATATCTATGATGATATTGATGCAGAATTCCTCAAGAAATTATAAGCAAATAAAACTAAACAACACATTACAAATAATATACATCCTGATCAAGTGGAATATATCGCCAGTATGGAAGGCTAATTTAACATTTGCAAATCAATGCGCTACATCACATAAACATACCAAAAGATAAAAGACGTTAATACAAAAAATGCATATGACAAAGTTCAACATTTTTTCTTGATTAAAAGAAAAAATATTAACTGTTTAGACATGGAAAGTTCCTCTCAGCATAAAAAGGCCTCTTATGACAAACCTACAGCTAGCATCATAATCAGTGGGGAAGCACAAAGCTTTTCCTCTGAGATGTGATACAAGAGAAGAGTGCCCACTTTCACCACTTCTATTACTGAAAGTACTATCAAGGGAAATAAGCCAAAGGTTGAATTTTCCCTCTGATACGTGGATACTAATGTGAAACAAGGGAGGGTGGAGAGGGGAAGAATAGAAGTCCATTGGCTTAGACAAAGGGAAATGAAAGGAAGAAATGGGGAGGGGAATAGAAAGGACAGTAGAATTCAGACATAACTTTCCTAGCCTTGTATTTGAATGCACGACCAGGGTAACTCTGCATCATGCACAACCACAAGAATAGGATCCTAGTTAGAATAAGTTAGACTCCATGTATGTATAATATGCCAAAATACACTCTACTGATGTGTGTATCTAAAAAGAACAAAAAGAGCAGTTAGACAACAAAAGAAATAAAATGTATCTAAAACAGAAAAAAATAAGTAAAACAATCTCTCTTTGTAGGTGACATGAACCTACATGTAGAAACTCCCAAAATCTACACCAAAAAAACCTACTAGATCTAATAATGAATACAGTAAAACTGCAGGATATAAAATCAATTTACAAAAGTCTTCAACATTTTCAAGCATAAATAATGACCTAGCCAAAAGAAAAAAAAAAAAAAAAAGTCAAGAAAACAATCCCATTTATGGCGGCATAAAAAAAGTAGAGATGAATCTAATCAAGGTAGTGAAAGATCTGTACACCAAAAACTACAAAACATTGGTGAAATAAATTGAAGAGGACCCAATTAAATAGGGAGAATTTCCATGGATTGGAAAAAATTAATAGTTAAAATGTGCATACTACCTAAAGCAATATATACACTCAAAGTTCTAATGACTAAATAGAAGGGAAATTGGTGGAACAGAGGAAGGGGATTGAGAGAGTGGGAGAAGGAACAGGAAAAGGAGGAACTGTGGAATGAAATTTACCAAATTATATCATTTGCATATGTGAATATGCTACAGTAGAACTTCATATATATATATATATATATATATGTGTGTGTGTGTGTGTATATATATATATACATATATGTATATATATATAATTATTTATGCTTGAAATATATATATATATACATATATATATATATATATATATGTAGCATCAATTTAAAAATAAATAAATAAATAGAAGAAATCCCTCCAGAAAAGAGGAAGGGGAATGGGAGGGAGGAGAGGAGTGAAAGTAGAAGTACTGGGAATTTAAATGGAACAAATTATATTCCAGGCATGTATGAATATGTCAAAATGAACCTTGCTGTTGTGTATAAATATAATGCACTAATAAAAACATTTTTAAAAGGACTTTGGGATCAAACATTATGAAATGATTTCCCCAAAATCTGAAATATTATATCATTTATTTTCCTAAAATCTTCAGAGATATTCAAAATGAAATGATATATGGTTTAAGATATAGAAATCTATTTCTTAGATCAAATCATACATACAGGTGACAAGAGAGCTTGCTTTTGTATTGAGAAGGACATAATTCTAGGTTAATTATTTTGAGAAGCATATGGAAGCTTTCAGTACTGTATGATAAAGTTAACTTCACAAATTAGAATACTTCTTATTCTGCTTTCTGCAGAAATTACAGCCTATCATATGCAGGTTACTAATTACATTTCATTCTTATTATGTGAATGCTACTAATGAAATTAAAACTGTATTCCCCATGGCTAGTACTCTTAGTTCTTTACATAGGCACAAAGAAATATGTAGAATACTGAAGCTTTAGAAAATAACACCTCTTTCTGTAAAACATTCCAATATTACTTACTCTGAAATTGTCATTTATCTAGTAAGCCAACATTTTTTCACACTTAAAAAGATTCCAATGGCATTCTTCACAGAAATGGGGGGGGACCAATTCTATAATTAATGTGGAATCACAGAAGACCCAAAATTGCCAAAGCAATTTAATGAAAAAAGAATATTTCCTGATTTTAAATTACAGTTCAAAGCTATGGACTTTATAACTGTATGGTACTGGCATAAAAATAGAGACATAAATCAGTAGAACAGAATAGAGACCTCCAAAATAAATCCAAACATATGTGGTCAACTAATTTTCAACAAGGGAACATATTAGACACAATGGGAAAGGATAGTCTTTCTAATAAATTATGCTAGTTAAACTGGATTTCCATAAAAAAAGAATTAAAACTGGATTTCAAAAAAAAAGAATTAAAAATCTAAAAGCCAGAGAGTTGTGATGACTTCATTCACTTTTAAAAATAAATCTCTTCGAAATGAAAGACTGCAATTTAAAAGAATGAAAGTAGACACCATAGTGTATGTTCTATAACTATGTTCTCCTTTTTCAAGATTATTTAGACAGTTTAGTTCCTTTTTCCACTTCCATATAAACTTTGAAATCAGTATGTCAATTGCAATCAGAAAAATTATGATGAATTATTGTGAAGAGAGTACATTAAACATATAGATCAATTTGGAAAGAATTGACATCTTGACAATATTTATTCATCCAACCCATGAACATGTTATATCTCTCCATTTATTTTTTGCTCCTTTAATTTTTCTCAGTTTGGTAATTTCCAATCTTGAGATTTTGAACATCGTTTGTTAAATTTATTCCTAATAAGTGTATGTTTTCAAAACCAATAAAAATAAAATTATTTACATTAAAAAAACATTTTGAGTGCATTTGTTATAGTAGAAACTTTGTTGGACTGGGGATCAGAAATGAGGACTACATCCCTAGTTCTTCAGTTCCTTGTAAAAGTCACCCCAAATCTCTGCTCCTGAGTCCATTCAGTGACTCTCCCAAATAATCTTGAGTTTTAAAAATATACCTTCAAATTTGAATATTCTGCTAGAACCTATGATACCAATGTTGGGTACCAAGTTCAGGATTGTGCTTCAGAGTTTAATTTCCTGTTGCTGAATTTTAAGCAAGCATCCTGGAAGGTCTGAAGTTGGTGGAAAACCTTCCACTTGAAGAAAGAGTAATTTTCTCTCTTGCCCATTTCTCTGATCATTTTAAGTATCTTTTCCTCCAAATTTGCAACCACTCTGGTTTTGATTGTACACATTGATATTGAGAAACTCCATATTTCAGCCCTGTTTACTCTGCTAATTTGGAACTTAAAAGTTGCATACTCCAAACCCTCACCATTCCTCCCTTCAAATTAGAAACTATGTCAGAGCAAGGTGATTCATAACAACCTAACACTGAGACTGTCTCTCTTAATATTTCCTTTTATCACGACATCTATTTATTTAAGTGTTTAATCAAATTGAGAAAAAAACATCATCTTTACTACAAGGGAGAAAGTTTATTAATGCTCTTTAAATAAAGAGATGATAGGCCATTAAAATTCACACAATGTTTAGTTCCATGCAAAATGTTAATGAAACCAGTTGTTAATAAGATCAGCCATATTTATAATATTGGTTGGAGAGTTAAATATTTGCAGTATATATGAGGAGCTTTTAGTCAGTACAAGATGACCATGGCTATTTTGCCAATTCACAGGAAATATGAACATTTGTCTGAAAGTGTCTATATAAGAATAAATCACAAAATTAGGTTTTGATCATTTCCAAAAGGTACTAGTTAGATAGAATTTCCTTCTAAACCAGAATTGATCGTAAGTCAGAGTCAGATCGCTTGCAACTTCTGTCCAAAGGCATTGTTAGAACGTGGATTTTTATTTGAGTAAGGGTGGGAAAACAGGAAGGTTGAAGCATTCTTCAGTGGGAAAAAAAATAATTAAAAATCTAAAAGCCAGAGGGTTGTGATGACTTCATTCACTATTTAAAAATAAATCTCTTCAAAATGAAAGACTGCAATTTAACATAATTTAGTCCTTGCCAAATATTCTCTAGGTTCACTTTACTGGCTGCCTGTGAGCCTGAATAATGCTATTACTCTCTGCCTACAGTGGCTGCACTGCTCCAAGGCCTGAGAGAAAAGGAAAAGCCAACAGCAGGAAGTACTTCCCACATACGTAGTTTTCTCTCTAAGTACATAAAGTCTGCAGAAACCACTACCTGCTCTTATGTCTTTAAAGCAAGACTCAACAGAACATTATTCTATGATACCTGAGAGGAAGGCTTGGATAAATAGTTTCTAAATTGGTGATTTCCAAAGGGAGAGCGCACAAAGTGGTCAATGGGAATGGGAGAAGAAAATATTAAAACTTCATTTCCTCTATAAAAATTTTAAAATAATTTTTACTAGTTCCTACCATATAAAAGATGACTAGTACATACATGTAAGGCATTATGTGAATAAGGCCGTCTGACAGAACCTGTGGCCTTCAGAAAGAGAATCAGCTTAGCCAAGGAATTAAGTACCCTGTCCTCACTCCCTAATATCCTCCAGGTTTCCTGGCAAACATGACCAAAAAGTCAGAGGACAAAAGAGCCCACAGATGCAAGGCACATGTGACCTGGAGGGGTATGCAGAAGCTTTCCATGGAGGATGTGCTCCCAACTATTTTTACAAATAGGGTTATTCATTACTGCAATAAAAAGTTAGGATGCCATTATTCTGAATGACCATATTAGCTATGAATGTTGGAAAAAAGCTAAGTTCCAAAGTCTTAGGCTACCTAAGGCTCACTGGTCCAATCCAATTAAGCTTTTACTAATCAGGAAAATCGTTTCACATACAAGACAAAAGGGTGTTACATTTGGAATATGTGTTTGCCACCTCCACTTCGAGTAAAAAGATCAACATTCACTTCCCTGGATTTTTAGTCAATCACTCTTTCATTCATTTGTTCCTCGTGTAAGGCAATGTACAGGTGCTGAGAACACAAAATGAGTCATATTTGATACCTGGCATCAAGTTCCTGTTAAATTTGTAAATGGAGACAGATGTATAATTAAAATGTTGCATAGCAATATAATTATGCTGAGAAGTCAGAGCGAATTACAATAGGGTTACAAAGAAATAAACGGTTCTTCTGAAGATTAGGAAATGGTCAAAACTTGTTTCATGTGAGGTAAGTTCTAGAGTCCTGCTGTACAACACTGTACCAACAACATACCATTCTGTTGACAATACAGTATTGTATAATTAAAAGTTTATTAAAAGCATAGATCTCATGTTAAATGTTCACATTACAAAAAGATGCATTTTAAAAAGGAATCATTTTACGTAGACATTAATTTGGGAACATTGAAGAAGATGGATAGTATATTTCAGGGAAAGGAAAAATTATGGGTAAAATAACTTGGTACTTTGGGAAATGGAAATATTTCAGCAATGCTGAGACTCGGGGTAAAAGGGGAAATACAAAATGGACCTGAAAAGGTAGCCAGGTCAAGATTATAGAAAACTGCATTTTCCAATCTAAACTGTCGACTCTTTTCTCTGAACTATTTTCTGTTGAACACTTAGCTTGAGCAACTCTATCTCAATTTACTTGAATCAGTTTCTTCAACTAGAAAATAAGAAGTACTGGTCATAATCCATCACAGAGTCCATTGAAAAACTCATGTGTTGATTCCACAATGTTAAAAGATTCCTTTATGATGAAGGAACCAATGTTAAACAACAATTTGTCTTAAGATCAGTTTGGACTTTAAGTTTCCCAGAAAGGTTCATCTGTAAAAGGCTTGGTCCCCAGAGAGGCTACTGCGAGGCAGTGGAAACTTTAAATATAAGAGATGTGGTCTAGTGGGAAGCCTTTAGGTCACTGAAGATTTGCTCTGAAGAGGATTGTGGGGTGTGGGACCTCAGCCTCAGCCCCTTCGTCCCTTTTTTTCTTTCTTTTTTTTTTTTTTTTTTCTCTCTCTCTCTCCCTGGTCATGAGATAAGCAGTTTTGCTCAGCCTCATGGTACCCCTACCCAGAGACTAAAAAGCAAGGAGTCCACCTAATTACGGATTGAAACCATGTGAAAAATGTGAGTCAAATTTCTTTTTATAATTTTATTTATCTCAAGTATCTGATATAGTTACAGAAAGATCACTGTCAGTGCTTCATTGTTATTGTTTGGTCTTTATTTTGTTTTGCCTTTTGCCATGAGGGTCATTGAACTCGGGCCTTGTGCCTGCTGGGCAAGAACTTTATCACTGAACTACAACCCAGGCCTCACTGTCAGTTTTAAATGCTGTGGAATACTCTTATTTCTTTAAGGTAAATAGGCTACTTCAGGTAAACCATATGGCTTTGTAATCTGGCTTTGTTATTAGGATAAAGATCAACATGTCAACTAGCCATGTCAGTGATTATCAAATAGAGATTTAAAAATGGCATTAAATATCCCTTTCCTTCTTCGGAGTTTCCTAGGGATTGAAATATACTCAGACTAAAAACTCTCAGTCCCATCTCAAAAGTAGCAGAGCCTAGATATTTTCATAGACATTGGACATTTTCACAATATTATAGTCATGGTGATCCAAAAATTACCCATTTAGTTGACCAATATGGGTGTGGGTGCTTTGGCTTTGGAGTGTTTTATATATGAAAACAGGGGAGGCTAATTAATTTGCCCTCTCTATGCTGATATGAATCAGGCCAATAAGCATGATTTTCATCCTGCCCCGATCACAAAATTTCTGTTATTTGTATAGAACAATTTAGAGAGTACATTGGCTATTTGACAACTCAAATACATAAAGAAATTCAATAAGGAATTGCAAAGAACAACAGAGTAAAGAATTAATTCTGAGATCACTCATAGTCAAAGTTGACTTCTTAAAAGAGTACATCAAATGAATGAACAATAAATTTCCCATAAGGCAAACCAAAGCATATTTTATAAAGCAAGAATTATCTCTCCTGAATACTCAACTAGACATCTAATGGGTTCCATTCTTCTCCAATACCACTCTCACAGACTGTATGTATTCTTTCCCCAACACATTCACTGGTACTTGTATTTCATTAGGTTATTCCCAATTAGTATTCCTGCCATGACTAGCTAATAGCACCGCTGAGAGGGAACCATCTGGTAGGACTAGCTAGCAGTTGGGTCCACCCCTGAAGAGAAAATGAAACATTACACTGCCCCTTAAGAAATTCCAAGGCAGCTAGAGGAAAGATACCTTTCCACCTCAACGCTCTCTCTTTGAGACAAGTCAGTGGAACTTCTCCTTATAGACAAAACCCTGAAGAACAAAATTCTCTGAGGGATTTTCATAGTCAATACTCAAGCTAAAAAATCTTCTAAGGGTCAAAAATGATTGGGTCCAGGACCCTTGTCATGTATAGATGATTATTGGTGTTGGTCCATCCTGAGCCAGCTGGATCGCAGTTGGAGGCATGGAAAGCAGGTGACGAACACCTTCTGTACTGAGAAGACCAAATTTCCCTTCTCAAGAAAACCAAGAGCCAGGAAAAGGATGCCAATATCATAGTAGGCCTCCTAGAACTCATTGCCTTCTCTCAACCTCCATTTAAGCTCCATCACAAACATAGTTGGCAGCAAGGAGTCTCTTCATGGCCTTGCAGCTATTCATCCTCAACTTGTTTTTATTGTAATCTATGAAATCAAAGAAACTGAGGAATTGCAGATGAATTAATTATGAACTGATTTATGATCCTTATTGCACCAGAGAAGTAATTTTATGCATATAACTTCTTTTACAATTACCTCCACATGATTTCAAAGGAGTTCACTGCTTATGGGAGGAGGACATCAATAAGTGACACTTGCATGATCATTTATTTCAATCAGAGATTTTTTTTAAAGACTCGGGAATAGTTCCGCACCACTGGAAATAACTTTTTTTTTTCCTGCAGGTTTTTCCTAATTGTTTTTATTTTTTTCACATACACACAAAATGGCACAATCATGATCTGGTTCTTTTTTACTTTACTTTCACTTATATTTTTAAGCAGATTTTATTTAAGGGAGGCTAAAAGAGAGTCTGTATTTATTAAATGCCAACTATGTGCCAGAAATCATGTTAGCAACAACAATCCTTGCAATCTAAGGTCACAATTAGTGTTGTCTGTTTCACTTTTGAAGAAACTCAGAGAAGCATAAGTATTTACCTAAGATCAAACATCCAATAAGTGACAGACAAGTTAGAGTTTGAACTCACATCTGTCTCACTACAAAATTCATTGTTTTTTTAGAAGTTCACACTGCACTCAGCTTTTTGGAATAAAACTCAAAACTCTTTTAAATTAAAACTCCTGTGAAAGGGGTTTTCAGAGTTCTTGAAATAAAATGAGACCATTTACTGTACACTTAAAGTCTAATGGAGCTTATATTCTTTAAGCTATTTTTTTCTTACTTTTTTTATTAAACATGACTTACTTGGGGAAGCAATGGTACCCACCAGGATTTGTGAATCATGTATTCAAAGTCTTGCTCTGCCAAGCCAAAAGAAGAAGGCAACAAAACTAGTAAATTTGGTTATATGATGTAATCTTGACCAGTTTTTCCCAAACTTTAGTCATACATAAACATCTATGCCATTTTTCAATCAATTTTAATCTGTTTTTTACTTAGTCTTGCAATAGGAAATAAAATACGAATTTAATGTATTATCAGTATTTTTCTGATAGTAAAATACATGTTTAATTAATAAAACAAAAAAGGTTATCTATGTAGCATCCAAAAATCACATTTTGGGAAACTCGTATGTAAAGTAATAATTGGTTGTATTTTTCCACTTTTACCCATTTGTGCATGTGTGACTTGTCCATAGCCTTAATGTAGACATTCATTCATTTACTGAAAAAAACATTTATTGAGCACCAGTTTTGTTAGGCATTGTTTTGGAGACAGAACACCCTGTGAAGAATGGTTTGTGCCAGGAGGAGAATGAAAACACAAAGGTCAGGTGCAGAAGTCTCCTGGGTTCTTACAGTAACCCAAGGAAAGGTTAAAGAGACCAAATGATATCAGTAATAATGGGAAAGGAAGGATAAAAATTTGAGACATTTCAGAAGTAGAATCAGTGGAACTTGACTCAATTCATAATTTGGGTTAGGAAAGATAGAAATAAGACCTAAAACCATTCAAATATTTAACTGTATTAAATATTTGTATTATATTATATTTGTATTATATTATATTATATTTGTATTATAATACTTTTTGGCTTCTCTAACAATCTTAAACACAACTATAAACTCATAAATAAAGGAGAAATAGGGGGGTTGGAATCTTGCTCAAAACCAGATCTAATATTAAACATATTTTGCAAACTATATGGTATTGGTCTCATACCGCATGGAACAGAAACTGGAAAAGTCCCAGAGTCCAGCTGAACTGGGAGTGGGAGAGGGCTGGAAAGGGGTTAGGAAATAGGAACCAGAAGCTTGAAAACATTTCAAGATTCCTCTAATGGTCATCAACCTCTGGATTATCATCCTTGCTTAAATCCCATCAGTGACTCCCATGTCTCTCAAGTGAGGTGCCCAAGACTTGGACCATTCATCTCACCTGCATCAGCCCAGCTCCAATCCCTCATCTTATCTTCGCTCTCCCATGCTCTGAAATGCTGAGCCCTTAAATGTATCAAGTCTCCCAAGCACACCTCTGCTTCACCCCAGCACACTCATCTGCCCCTGGCAGCTCACTCCTCCTCTTCCTTTCAATACATCTTGGATGCTGCTTCCTCAGGGAGGTTTTCCCTGACCTTCCCTATATTGAGAAAGGTTTTTCCCTTACATTAAATCACAGAATACTCTACTTCCCTTTCATAGCATTCAAAACAATTGGAACTAAGTTATTTCTTAAGCAGTTACTTATTTTTTTTTCCCTCTTCTACACTGAATTCACTCACCTCTGTGAGGGCACAAATTAGTCCAGCCTGGTTCACCATCCATCCCCGAACCTCACCTAGAGCTTGCTATATCAAAGGTACTGAAAAGGAATAATCCCGAACATCTTCCCTGTAAGAAGGGAGAAGAAACTCTGCTTATTTGGTTATTGTTGTGATTAAAGAAAGGTTTGGAACATTTAGATGAAAATAGAATTAATACCATACTCCAGACACTGACTTTAGAATTTACTTTTATCTCATTTAAGCCATTATTATTCCCAGTGCTTTAGATAAGGAAGCCAAAGTTTAGAGAGATGAGGAAAGTGTCTCGGGGTCACTCAGCTAAGTGACCCTCTAACAAGGGGCACAATAAACACAAAAAATTCTGTCTACTATGGCTTCCCTGGCTGGGTTATTGCACACTCCCTAGCCTATAATGGAAGTATCATAATTGCCAGCAAATAACAGAAAACAAGATGGTTGAGGAATTTGCTAGAAGCTCTTAGAGTAAGAAGGGACAACTGGTGGCATGTCATAAAATGAGACCACCCAAACCTGCCAGTCAGGGAGGGGAACCTTATAGTAATTGTGATGCCCTTGAAAAGGTGACCCTGACCCAAAACAAAGGCTCATTTATTTTCAAATAATGCTATTAATTAAGTAAACGTGTGTATTTTAGGAGGTTTTCATTAAAAGCAGCTATCTTTTCAACAGTGCTTTAGGTATCTGGCAGACCCATGTCTGCCAAACAATTTCTTCCCCAACCGGATCAATAAGGCATTGTGGGGCTTTGGACCAGACCAAGAAGTTTGGCTCAAAACATTTAGTTTCCTTCCAAAGCTAAAGGTGACATAAAGATTTCAGCAAGATAGAACCTAATCCATTGATCACCAATCTGATTAGGATGCTTTTTCCTGTGAAACTGATGGGTATTGATTCATTTACAACCAATTAGAGGACTTTTGCTGAGAAAAATCACCCTTATTCTGGTCGAAATCAACCTTGTACAAGAGGTGGAAACAAAAGATGAAAACTCAGCGTCACCAGTCTCCACAACGATTATAAAAGCTCACCTCATTGCTCCAGTTTCTTTCCTGATATTCATCATGGTGTGAAGCTACAACTTTACCCAGCAATTTTTCCTAAACACCAGATTTCTGGTGGGCTCCTTGTCTCATGAAACAAATGTTGCTTTTAGCAATATGGATATATCATACATTTCATATGATTATCGTTTTCTTTAATTTGTCTATGAGAACAGTGCATTAAGAGTAGGATGAAGTATTAAAATCCCTGGTAATACAATGAGATGAATATGCCCAGTGACCAACAGCTGTACAGGTCAGGGTTTTTACAGAATATAAAGAAAATTTCCTCATTATCATCCATCTTACTCTTTCACTTGTAAAACACACACACACACACACACACACACACACAGGGGAGTTGTTATCTTCTCAAAGCACCAATGCTCCTTCTCAAAAAAAAAAAAAAAGGAAGAATCTCCTTACTTGGGGATCTTATAAAAGTATCTCTTAAAGAGGGAACTCTTTCAATTACCTTTTTCTAAAAAATTGATTACTTTTATAAAGAAGCTGCTTTATTCTGTAACTACCTCAACTAATTTTGCTTCCGGATGTTCAGAAAGGCTAACTGAATTGATTTTTTTTAAAAAACTTTCTGTAAAGTAAAAAAAATTAATGCACTTTGCACTGTTCTTAGGGGATCTTCCTCCAAATAAAATGTTTGATATTACTACAAATAAGTCTTTGAAATGCTGTTAATGTGCACACATGCACACATAACACACATGTATACATATGTGAGTAAATTGTTTTGCTGCATAGATCATATTCATACAAACTGTGACTTAGGATAGAATTTCCAGGACAGGCATATAATATATAATAAACATGGATTTCATAAAGTATGTGAATCAAACATTTCAGATGAGAGAGAAGATTACACACTCTGGCAAGTTGAAAATGACACTGATGATAGCAAAGATACCAATGGCAAAGATGCTTCTGAAATGTCTGGACAAGATTCCTTTATGAAGTGTGAAAGTAGAAAAACACTCTTTCCACATTGTCACTTTTTACATGATGTAACTCTAGATATTATTATAGATATATAAGTGCCATAAACAGGCAATTGACTTTTATCTTTATTAGCCTAAAGTTTTACATATTAAATTTAATTCCAAGATTCCTTGAGGATTCTCATCACTGGGAAGATGAATAATTATCTCTCTTTTTTTTTCTGAGAAGTGATGTGTATCTTTTTTAATTGTTGTAGTCCTACTGTTATGTTTTAGATATGAGGCAACAATGGGTGTTTTAGTCATTTCTTTTTTCATTGCTATGACCAAAATACTCTATCAGAACAATGCAGAGGAGGAAAAGTTTATTTAGGGCTCACAGTTTCAGAGGTCTCAGTCCTTAGGTGGCTGAATCTATTGCTCTAGCCCCAAGGTGAGGCAGAAAAATATGGTGGGAGGTTGTGGAGGGAGAAAAACAGCTCAGGACATGGTATCAGAAGCAGAGAGAGCTCTTGCTCAGCAAGGACAAAATATAACTCTTAAAGGCACATTCCCAGTGACCAGCTCCAAAAATTCTTGCATTATTTCACTCATGAGCTTTTGGGGGACACCTCATATCTAAAAATGTTTAAAAACAGAAACAATTTGATGTCATTAGTACATAACAAAGCAGAGATGCTGGATACCTCTAACCAAATCCACAAATATCTCATGAAATCCTTGTCAACAGATCTACTTTGAGGTTTCTAAAGTTAATAAAACACAGGACATGTGAGTGGAATTATCACAGGTCACTTATTCTAATCTTTTTATTTTACAGATGAAGAAATAATAATCCCGAAGGACAACTGGGATTAGAACTTCAATATGTCTGTTGAATGGTATTACTGAGTTGCTTTCTTCATGTAATTTATCCCAATCTCCAATTTGCATTCTGAATGAAAGTGAGAATCATCCCTTACCTGAGAATGGTTTCTGTTGAGCAAGACAAATACAAATTAATTTGGCCAAAGACAGATGGACAAAAGAGAAATTTAATTTAGGATACAAAATCCAAGCAGATGCCCTATGTTTTTATTATTTGTTAAAAGAGTTGGTTACCTAGTCCTGTACAAATACATTTACCTTTTTGATTTTACAAGACTGCAGACTTTATGAACATTGCTTCAGTTGATCAGTCCCAGACACTGTGAGGCAGAACTCCTGTATTAGAGAACCGGAAGAAAAACACTTGAGAGGCAAAAAAGCTATTTTAGACCTTCTCATGGCAGACCACGCATTTTTTGTACCAAGAAAAATTAATAAAAGTGTGTCTTTTTCCTTGCATGATCTATTCTTTTATGTGTGTTCATTATTTTAAATAGATATACCAATTTGTACATATTTACCATGTATAGCATATTGTTTTGAAGTGAATATACATTGTGGAATGACTCATCCTAGCTAACTAACATACACATTCCCTCCTATAGTCATCATTTCTGTGGTGAGAACAATTTACATCCACTCTCTTAACATTTTTCAAGAATAAAATATATTGTAAGGGTCAGGAATGTAACTCAGTGGTAAAACACTTGCCTAGCATGTGCAAGTCCCTGGATGTGATCTCCAGTACCTGGAAGGAAGGAAGGAAGGAAGGAAGGAAGGAAGGAAGGAAGGAAGGAAGGAAGGAAGGAAGGAAGGTAGAGAGAGAGAGAGAGAGAGAGAGAGAGAGAGAGAGAGAGAGAGAGAAAGAAAGAAAGAAAGAAAGAAAGAAAGAAAGAAAGAAAGAAAGAAAGAAAGAAAAAGAAAAGAAAGCCTATTGTTAACTGTAGTTACCCTGTTGTACAATAGATCTCTTGAACTTATTCCTCCTACCTAACTGAAACTTTGGATACTTTGACCAACATTTCAATACCCACCCTCCATCCCAACCACCCCAGCCTCTCATAACCACAGTCCATCTCTCTGCTTCTAGAAGATCAACATTTTTGGATTTCACATCTGAATGAGATCATGCAGTATTATGGTTTGGATCTTAAATGTCTCCAAAAGACTCATGGGTTAAAGGTGGTAGAAACTTTAGGAGGTGGAGCTTAGTTGGAGAAAGTAAATTATTAAAAGTTATAGTTGAAGGGTGTCTTGGAACCCTGGCCCCTTCCTCTTTCTTTCTCTGCTTCCCAGACACCAGAAGATAAGCAACTTCTTGGGCTCTCCACCATGATATTCTGCCTCAGCACAGTCTGCCCCAAACCCATAAAAAAATAAATAAATAAATAAAAACATGAACCAGAATAATTCTTTCTTTCTTTTAAGTTGTTTGTCTCAGGCATTTTATCACAACAATGCAAAACTGTCTAACACATGTAATATTTCTTTCTATGCCTGATTTATCACTTAGCAAAATATCATCTGGATTTATGCATGTTGTTATGAATGACAGAATTTCCTACTTTCTTATAACTGGAACAGTATTCATATTCAGTTATGTATACTTCACACATTTTCTTTATCCAATCATCCATTGATGGACACTTGGGCTGATTCCTTATCTTGGCTCTTGAGGATAGTGCTCCAATAAACACAGGAGTGCAGGCATTTTTTCCACATACTGATTCCATTTCCTTTGGATTAGAGAATGAAAATTAAAACCACAATGATGTATCTCCTCTCACTTGTTAGACTGACTGTTGTCAGGAAGAAAAAAAAAAGATAGCACATGTTGGTGAGGATAAAAAGAAAAGGAAACACACAATATTAGTGGGAATGTAAATTAGTATAGCCATTATAGAAAACAGTAAAAATGTTCCTGAAAAAAACTGAAACTAAAACTACCATATGATATAGTCTTTAAAAAAAAAATCACTGTATGTGTCCAGTGGGGATTCACAAGCAGAAATAATCATGTCACATTATCAATCCAAGAAGAAATGCCAAATTTTTAGTCTTTTAAAATCCATTTTAATGCTACAAACATTATTAAAATACCAAAAAAGAAAAAAAAAACTTACTCTTGCTTATTTTTCTCTAATTTGTTACTTTCCCTGCTCATTCTAACTCACACTAACACCCTCAGTGTATCTTCTGAGATTAATTGACCCTGTTAAATTTGCAAACAGTCCTTGAGGTAAACTCATCCATCTTAAAAGCAATATTTCATATATAAATAAGACCTTGGTTATGTACATACTGAGTCCACACATATCTTTAGAAGTCTTCAAGGAAGGATGTTATGATCTCTAGTAATATTATAGTAACAAATGCCTAACTTTCTAAGTAAGCATACATCCTTATGAACACTTGTATCAATCTATGCAATCCTTGTACAACCTAGTGGTATTATCATCCCCTTGGTACAGATAAAGAAATCAAAACTTACCCAAGGTCAATCACAAGTACTAAGTGTTGATGAGATTTAAATGCAAGCACACTGGCTCCAGAGTTGGAGCTCTTAAATATGCTGCAGTTCTACAGCTGAATTTGTAGATTGCTATTTTTAGTCTTTGTGGATTGCTTTTTAAAAATTTTTACCCTAACAAAGAATTTTCTTGATTGAGAATTTTCTCAATACTCTAATCTTGCATTTCAGGTCACTATTTCTATCATGTAAGCTATTTCTATTATCGAATAAAACAACCTCTATGCTATAGAAAACATCAGGATTCAGATGAATCTCCCATCTAAGGGGCTCACAACATAGGCAAACATGAAGTTTTTCTAGATCCCTATGTAGTTTGTGACTTTGTAGATTGTTTGAGTACCCAAGGCTTTTTTTAAGTAACAAGGATGAATTAAATAATAAAACATGACCTGGCATGAATTACAGTATCTGAATTCATTTCTCCAACTACTGTGTTTGTGGGCCCAAGGTTGAAAGCAATTATGTGTGAATTATTACACCATCTTCCATGCCCTGGACGGTTTTATGATGATTATAAAATTTTATTATTAATGGTTTGCTGTTTTGGGAGGAGTTGTTAATTTAAACATATATATTTATATTGTTAATTAATGAATATTACAAAATTAGTTTGGTGAAATCTTTCTGGGAACCAGAAACCAAGGGGAGCAGAAAAGAACTCTGAGAGCAAGTGTGGCCTAGGCCTGGAGGGAGACAGTGTACTGAAGCGCCACCAGAGATGCCCTGGTACATGGGGGCTACATGGGGGCTTCTAGACCCTCTTGACAATATTTTTTGTCTTAAAAATCAGAAAAATGAGTAACTTTCCCAGGAACACACCATTAGGGTAGAACCAGTTTAGCTCCATCAAAGAGAGGTGGCTCCTGACTCTCAGTCCAATGCCTCTCATTTTCAACCATTAGATTTTCAATGAATAACTGGAAAGGCAAAGAGAAAATTGTTAGAAATGGTGGACAAGTAAATCATAAAGATAGAAATAAGAGTTTGGCTTTAATTGGGATAATCTAAATATCAAAATAATGCTTGGCTGGGTGTATAAGGAAATGCTGAAAGAGAAAAGGGATCAGAAAGTGTGTTCATATTTCTGTTGATTCAATAAGCAGAGACTCTCAAAATACAATATTGAAATTGTATAAAAACCCATAGGAAAAATAAATGCTTTCCTAAGAATGTGTTTTCTATGTGTTGGGACCACAACTGGACAAACCAGGTTGCCCCAGAAGCCCTGTAGGTAATAACTGTCATGAACCCATGTAATGGCCACATGTAATTTCCACCTATGGGTTTTTCTCTTGCCAAGTCTTTTACCTCCTCTCCATCCCTCATATCCAAATGCTCTCTTCTTCCTGCTCACTGAAGGGTAAAGATATTTTCTTGGACAAATTCAGTCATAAAGGAGCAATTGAACACTGATTGAATTTTTCCAAGACTTAGGCAAGAGAAAGGAAGTGCAACCCTTGGTAACTAAGTTTGTTATCAAATAAACTGGTGATAGAAGCAACCATGCAGAACTGCTGGTATAGTGAACTGAAGTCCATCTATCTAAACAGGAAATCAGGGTCTCATTCCTATGGAATTCTCCTGGGAGCTTTAGGCAAGTGGACAAAGTGAATTCAAGTTTGAGCATAGGTGTACGTGCATCTATTTTTTTCTTAGAACTCTAAATGTTTGCCAAGCAAAACTATACCAAAAGCCATCATCAATTCCATCTGAGTAGTGATTGATAGTACCCTTTCAACTCAGTTTTTACCTGTTCCTGATTGAGTTATTGGCTGATGTGGATCCTCCCAGGTTACTATTACAGACTCTTGAGTAGAGATAAAAACAGTTTGTCAGAGAAGGAACTTCAGAGAAGGAATGCATTTTCTAGAAATGAACATGCTGTACTTTAAGTTCAGTATTATGCTTTGTTGCTGCTGAAAATAAATTCACCCATATGGACCATGGCATCATTCAAATCCCTTCCTAGAAAGCAACGGGGCTTTCTCTGGCCCATTCAAGTCCAACATAATGTGATTTTCATACTGCCTGATAGTTTTCCATTGTGAATTCAATGAAGACTATAAATAATTAGATAACTGAGTAAATTGCTCCATTAAATAATGTCCTTCCTCATATAAGTCTATGGAAGAAACAATGTTTTATGTTATTTCCTTCCCTTGTCCATATACACCCATCCCTGTGCTGAGTGTGCAAATAAAAATTCCAAAACACTCCATTTTCCCCAATACACAAAATTACCAATAATTCAGAAATCTTTGGTTTTCATGTTTTATGTAAGTATAGACCTTTTTTCTTGATCTATAAGGGCTGAAACTATTACCTGATATGACAAAACTGAATGTACTGTACTAAAGAGATGAGTCTCACTCTCTGAGTTCTAATCATTGGAACTTATGCAGTGCTGCTAACAGGCTTCCCTTTGTACCTTGTCCTACAGTAACTTCTTTACCCCTGTCTTCAGTTTACTTATTGGACTTGGATGCTGTGAAAAGCAAATTTCAAATAAGAGATAAAATTTACTATAAGGCAAAAAGTAAATACCATAGCTAAAAATGAATTATCCCATAAAGGGGAATAATCACCATAGAAAACAAAGAACCAAAATTGTATTTTAGAATTAGGTGTGAAACACAGGACTATGGTTGTAGCTCACAGGAAGAATGCTCACCTAGCATGCTCAAGGCCCCAGGATCAATCCCAATACTGCTCCCCTCCTCCCAAAAACTGAAGGACACCATTTATTACCATAAATCATTGGGGAAAAGGTAAAACAACATGGAGGGAGAACAGAGAGCCATGTTAGCTTCCACCACCACTACCTGCCCCTGCTGCTCTATACTTGAAGTCAAAATTCGTTTAAAACATTTTATTAAAATCTTTCCCTCACAGAATGCATTTTAAGGAGAAAGGGGTCAACCAAAGAGAAAAGACCATATACGACCCATTTGTGTACAATGAATCAAAATGCAGTCTGTAAAAATAAAAAACTAATAAATTTTAATAAAAGAAAATAAAAATTCAGATCATTTCCTAAAAACATATTTCCAGAAACAATCTGACCAAATCCCAAAAACAGTTTTTCCATATACATATCCTTGTTTTTTCTTAAAGTTTCAGTCACTGACATAGATTTCTTCTTTATCTTAATACATTCTTACTTGGGTGGCAGCAAATTTGAGATATTTGGCAGCAAATTTCCTTTCCAAGAAAGGAAAAAAAAAAAAAATTATGGAAGCATGTTTTCTTTCAACCTAAATTTGGCTGGAAAGTTGTTAAGTGTTACTGAATTTTTTAATTATACTGTTGAAGTATTTAACACTGTTACACTGGTACCCAAACACACACAGAAGGAGTCACATCAGGGCAATGCCTGTTTCAATGTGTTAAATGCCTCTACAAAATATGCTTAAACATATATA
Organism: Sciurus carolinensis; assembly: GCF_902686445.1. Classification (NCBI taxonomy): domain Eukaryota; kingdom Metazoa; phylum Chordata; class Mammalia; order Rodentia; family Sciuridae; genus Sciurus; species Sciurus carolinensis. The sequence goes on along the minus strand of NC_062222.1, from coordinate 71,930,477 downwards.
AACAGCCTTACATAATTCACTACATCCCAGTAGAAGGTGTTTTCACAAAGCTGATAAGTGACGGGGATTCAAGCATTGCCTGATCCCAGAGCTAGTGCCCTGACCACTCCACTGAGCTGCCACTGAAGCAGCCTCCAAAATGGACATAACTGTAGCTGGTTTGCCAAAAATGATGCTTGTGTCTCTTCACTTCTGAACTCCAACCCATTACTGACATGGAAGGAAAAGAAAACATTTTGTCTTTGAAAACAATTATGGAAAAACCAGTAGGTTCAAGATTGGAGTTCTAGCAAAATCACCAATCACCCAATCATGTGATTTTGGAAAATCATTTTCTCTCTCTGAAAATCAGAAAAATGGAGAAGATGATACCTTCATACAGCTTTGTGATGATTATAGGAAACCAGGCCAGATGAAAGCACTGTGCAGATTGCTTAGCATTCTAAGAATGTGTGATGTATCTATTACTGTTAGTAAGAGGAGCATTGTTTCTTCAAAGGCAAGTGTGCCTTTACCTCTTTTGTAGAAAAACCATAAGTTTTTGGTTGAAAGAGGACAAAATATTTAAAAGTAAAAAGGGACGATAAATCTGAATATATTGTGATCCCATGTTCATAAAATTAATCTTTACACATCACAATAATCTGGACAGATAATAGGATATATTTGTACTGTGAAGTGTTAGGCTAGCTCAGCATTCAGTGACTATAGGTTTTGGTGAACAAAATAGGAATTTAACTTAAATTAAGATTTTGGAATGAAATCCATATATATGTGATGATTTACCAAGATAAATACATATTGCTATGATTACAGAAGTTCCAGAGACCAGGACTCCATGAATCATCAAAAACTCACAGTGAGAACAGAATTTCTTGATTTTCTTTTCCCAAATTCTTATATTCTTTTTCAATACTTCACAATGTGTACTTTCAAAAAGAAAGAGAACATTGTATTCCCTTTGTAAGTCTTTGCTGACACTATCCTTTGGCTAAGAAATTACTTTTGGCTTGCTTTCTCCATGGAAAAGAGGAGCATGCATGATTTGCCCCAGTTAAATCTCAGATTGTCCTCCACTCAGCAAGAGCCTACCCTAATGACCTCATTGTGACTACTAATTCCAGTATCTGAATAATCCGTGTTTCTGGATTATCTAATTTTTTTCCTACTGATTCTTGCTTGTATTTACTTGTTTCCTTGTTTGCCTGACTAACCTTGATTGTGATCTAGTCATTGAAATTTTAAAATTGCTAATATAAATACTTTCAGTTCTAGGCTAATGCTAACTTCTTTCAGAGAGATCTGTTTTTTTGCTCTTACAAGGTACATGTGAGCATGGCAATCTAGGATCATGTAAATTCAGTTTCTGAGCCAGTAGTATAACTGGGTATCAGTCACACTCGTGTGAATGGTGGTTTCCTTCTGGTTCACCCTTACTAGTAGGACCCAGTCTTCAGGGTCCCAATCCAAAGGATGGGGTTTACCTCTATCCTTCTTAGGTCCCTTACTCTATCTTTTATGCTCCAAATCCCACAAGTTTCTGAGATAAGAGATTATGCCTTATTCATCCTTGTATCCCAGCACCAATCACTGGGCCTGGCACATAGTAGGCACCAACAAATATGTTTTGAATGAATGCTAAACCAAGCATGTTTTACAAAGTCTAATCTGATATTATCAAAAAGTCTATGAAAAGTGATTGAAGGATGAATTCAATTGAAAATTTCTATTTTTATTAGTTGGCAAATATAAATGGATAGTTTGGGAGAGAAATGTATCTCCTGGAACACCAGTTAAAAGTTGGATGTATGTATAATAAACCACATAGCTGTGTATACAATATGATTTAGTGTCTCTATTATTCTTTTATCATAGTCCCAAATATCTCAGCTCCTGACAAAAGAAAACTGAGATTTAGTATCATTGGATTCACTTTTTTGAGCTAAGAGAGGGTTTCTCTGAAAAGAACACCAAATTTCAAATATGTGAGCAAGTGCTACAGTTTGGATCTGAAGTGCCCTCCTAAGGCCCATATGCTAAAGGCTTGGTCACCAACCTGTGTCACTATTGGGAGTTTGTGGTACCTTTGAGAAGTGGGGTCTAATGGAAGGAAGCTAGATCACTGTGGTCATGACCTTGAATATGCATATTGGAATTTATTGGACTCTCTCTCTCCCCTTTCTAGCCACCTTAAGGTGAGCAGCTTCCTTAGCGACACATACCCACATGACATACTGTGTTGTCACAGACCCAAAATAATGTTACCAAGGGACCATAGACTGAAACCTCTGAAATTGTGAGGCAAAGTAAATCCTTCCTCCTTTAATTTTTTTATCTTACATATTTTGTTATAGTGATGGAAAACCAACATGGAGAAGCATCAAACTGGCAGTATGTATATGCAATTCCGATTAAATTATCAGCATAAAGGAAGATACCAGAGAAGTAAAGAAATGAGACAGACAGGGAGCTGGACCAGGGTGGTTGGAAGAAGAGATGAGAAAAAGTGATATCCAAAGAGGGACAGTCTGCACCAAAGGCATGGACAGGGCACCGAGCATCAGGTAACTCTGGCTCCTAAAGGGAACAATAGAGAGCCTAGAGGAGTGGCAGGCAGCTATCTTATTTGCCTGATGTATTATATGATTCAGGTAGGTTTCTGGTGTTGTTTCCCCTGTATGGAGTTACCCAGGAGGCAAAGGGACCACCACCTCCCAATAGTGCCACAGGCTGGTGACCAAGCCTTTAGCATTTGGGCCTTAGGAGGGCACTCTAGATCCAAACTATAGTACTTGTTCACATATTTGAAATTTGGTGTTCTTTTCAGAGAAACCCTCTCTTAGCTCAAAGAAGTGAATCTAATGATACACCAGCATCCCATTTCTTTCTTGGAGTAGCAGTCCTGAAAAGGAATATTCATCTTTATGCCCCAAAAGACATATTCTAGTGGCCTCCGGTGATCAAAAGGAGAAATTACTCAAGTCCTCAGTTGAAGACAGCAAACCAGGTACATGTTGTGATATATTTCAGGGAATTCTCTGGGGGCATCTACTGATTCTGCTTTCCTATGATGATACTTTAAACAAGAACAGAAACTCATGCCAAACTTAATGCATTTTTATGACCAGAATTGAAACAAGAGTGGCAAATGTCCCTCATTCTTTTATACTGGGTCATGACTGTAATCTCATGGCTCTGCTCAGATGTCAACCTCTTGACTCAAAGGGCAGGTGGATGATACAAGAGTTCATTCTTGTTCCATCTCCAATTTGTTCACTGCAAAGTGAAGAAGGGTATCTCCATCATAAAACAAGGCATGCACCTTTCATTTTGCATTTGACTCCTGGTGTGCACAATAAAGTGAATGGGGTCAGCCTCCCAACGCTTAATCTCTTTGTCAAGTTATTTCCAATGCTTTGGGTCCTGTGATGTGGGTGCACACATAAACATACACACACACACACACACACACCCACACACACACACATTCCAATAATTGCAAGCATATTCAGCCACTTGATGTGCTATTTGTCAGATGCAACTCTCCTGAGATTTTAAGTAAACGGCATCTTTACAACCTTGTTTATGTGAACCCTAATTTGAAATCTTATTCTTAACATTAACTGAGAAAAAATTGTCTGAATCAATATGTTACAGATGCCAGACATAATGTCTCATCTTACTTTTCTGAGAACAGGGGATTATCACCAAGTTGGTTAATAGTTCCTGTTTCATGTAGCTTGACACAAATGCATAAACTTGTAGGGGTAAGGGACTGCAGGGCTGGGATTCTTAACCCTTCACTGTTACGAGCCCACTCTAGAGCCATGGATAGATTCTACCCAAAATATACACATACTCAGATATTTTGTTCTATATCAAGGATTTTAGTGACTCCAATAGTATCTATTTTAATACTAACTATATACTTTCCAAAGATTCTATCACTGTAGGTAAAATCCTGTTAACAATGACTTCACAGTTCTATTTGTTTCTTCTATGTAAGATTTTCCTCTTCTGAACATTGTTTGAAATAACACAGAAATGTCTATTTTCTTGTTATAGAAATGTTCAGCACATAATTGTGAATAAATGAGATGAATTAATTAATGAATAAGGGATTCTATCTGTATTATGTGTTACTAGACCATTGTCTGGATGTGAATGTAACTATGAAGACTATAACTAATTTCCTCAAGTACATTTTCATGTTCTGCATCAATGAGCTTCTTACAGAGTGCTCTGGAAACTGCTAGAAAAATTTTTCTCAAAGGTTTGGATCCATTTGATTAGAAACATTTCAGACGCCTAGGCTCTATTCCAATAAACCTTTATCCCATAGCTCATGTCCTTTGGGAAGCACAGCATGGAGAGTTGGTATCCCATTGTTAGGTCCAGGAACCTGAGTTTTCATTGCTCAGACATGAACATCTTATCAAGAAACAGAAAATAGAAATATGTGGTGTCACATGATGAGCAAACTGTCAATATATCCTCAAGATCATAGAAAACAAAAAGGCTACCTGACTGAGTTCTCTGGGCCTTCTTCCTCATTCACTGGACAAAGAATCTTTTTTAGCATAATGTCCTCAACTAGACTCTACAGCACTTGCAGTCTTGCAGATCGAAGCAGAATTCCCTGGTGTGCTCAGCCTGGTTGGCATCAGATGGGAATTACAGCCAAGTGAATTCTCCATATTGTAACCCTATTATCTGTCTCTCCTTCCATCTATCTCTCCTGTGCTGTGCATGGTTGGGCCTTATGGAAAGTTATCATTTGGATGCAAAACAATTACCCTAAAACAGTTAGCCAGAGTGGTCTGGACACACAGATTTATCTTCCCTCTCCAACAGTGAAGAACATCTATCTTCCATGACCTCTTGATTACTGAAGCCTTCAGAATATATTCTTTGGTCTGTGACACTGTGCACAGTGCCGGGCTGAGCATTAAATATCACCCTCTATGATTAATTGGAAGTTAATTAAATCTATCACTGAAACAATGGGAAGGCAATGAGCTATGTAATCATTGCAATAGTAAATGAAATGATGTACAGGTCTCTCCATCTCGCTTATTGACAATGATGGAGGGTGGCAGGCCTCGGGTGCCTGGTGAGGCTTACTGCCTGACCTCACAGGCCGGCTCTCACTTTCCACAGAGCCCAGGGACAAGGGGACTAGAAGCGTGTTCTGGCCTCTCTACCTGGGGTCTCTGAAGCATCCTTTTCAAGGTTTTTCAGTCTTGAATAATCAGCTCGATAAGTTCTGGGAATGGCTAGAGAAGTCATGCAAATTCTGATTGTTAGCACCGCCACACGGCTTCAGAGAAATGCTGGCTTTGAACTTCAGAGGCCCTCCAAACTCGATGAAGAGGATTGTATGCATACTGAATGACTAACACTTTTGCCTTTATTTAAAACTTCAAAATTTTCCAACTTCTTTCACAGGCCTGATGTCATTTGGCCCTCCTAGGTCCTCATATGAGGGAAAACTGTGAAACCGAGAAGTCCAGTGACTTGCCTGAGTTTACATGACTGATTCGTGCCAGAGGCGAATAAAGCTGATCAGAAACGAAAAAGGTGGAGCAGACCCAGCTACATCCTTAGTACTTATTTCCAAACTTCATTTAATTGGTAGGTGTGAGGACACAATCCCATGAGACTTGGAATGGAAACTCTAAATTGCCAGATTACTGAGAGTCCCCAGAATCCAGAGCGTGATACTTCAGCATTTGGTATCAATATTAATTTGGACCACAGGGTAGTTATCCAGATACTAATTCGTCTTAGTCTGCTCAGGCTGCCATAATAAAATTCCACAAACTAGTGACTTAAACAACCAGAAATGCATTTTCTTACAGTTTTGGAGGCTGGAAGTCCAAGATCAGGATACAGTCATGGCTGGGGTTTTTGTGAAGACTCTTCCTAGCTGACAGACTGCTCCACCTTCTCTCTGTCTTCCCATAGTGGAGCCTCCTCTTGGGGTCCCAGCCTTATGGCCTCTTAGGTTCCCTCTTTATTGCCTTATTTACCTTTAATTTCCCACCAAAGACCTTGTCTCCAGATATAGTCATGTTAAGAAATGAGGTTTCGACATATAAATTGTGGGGGTGGGGGCACAATTCAGATCATAGAAGCAGATTTTTTTTAAAAAGTATCACTCAATAAGAATTATAAATTAAGATAATCTCTTTAAACTCTAGTCAATCAGCATTTTAAGTTTCAAATTTTTCTAGGAGTCATAGGTGGAAGAGCACTTTTCAGTCCTTGGGATTAACTTGGAATCCACACTCCCCACGTCTTCCTTCAGTTTCCTTCCCTTTCTAACGAGATAACTCCTAAATTCTGATGGCAGGCCCCTCTGTCCTTAACTTCTCAGACAGTCACTGGACAAATGTGTGCACTGGCTGCCTAGGGAGAGAAGGCAGTTATCAACATGTCATGGGTCTTAGGGTCTCAAGAGACCCTTAAAAAGCACTGTTTTGTGATCAATTATAAACAAATTAATTAAATTAAGATCCCTTATCACAGTATTCAAGTTTAATGTTGTTCAGTAGCAAGCCAGTCAGGTGAACTTCTTATCACTGGTAGACAAGAGATATCCATCCCCCAAAGACATTTTTCTTTCTCTTCCTCCCCCTACTTCTGACACACAATCTGGCCCAATTGCCCAACATCACCTAAATAGATACTGTGGGCTTTCAGAAGTATCACCTTGGATCTGATTTCAAAATTTGGTCTGATTCCAGTTTTACCCAGGAGACCACTGGCTTCTGTCACCTGTGTTGGCTATAAAGGACACAGAGACTCAAATCAGGATCTATCCCAAAAGAGGTGCTGGAGGCATCATACATGAGCCCACCATGCCATAGGGTCTTGGCACTTGTTCCCTTTCTCTGGAGTACTCTTTTCCAAAGTACCTGTACAGCTGGCATGCCTACCTCATTCAGGTCTGATTACATGCCCTCTGTACAAGTTAGGTTTTCTCCTGCCTTATTATCAAAATGATGTCTTCTCTCAGCTTGTCACTTTTTAATATTTTACTCAATTTTTCCCCTAGAATACTAACCACTGCTTAAAATTGTATTATTCATTTGTTTATTTTCTATCTTCCCCACTACCATATCAACTTCATGAAATCAGGGAGGCTGCCTGTTTTTGTCTGTACCCCTGGGCTTTGCAGGCTGCACAGCAACATGTTAAGTGCTTTGATGAATAAGTGAATGAGTGAATGAGCAAATGTAAGAGACAATGCCAGGCAAATAAATAGATCAGCATCACAAGGCCAAGGCAGCTGTGGAAGCAGAAGACATAACAGAAGTATTTGAGTTTCACTAGCAAGCTATACACTTCAGACAACTAACCTACCTATTAGACCACACTGACAGTCAATGAGATTTGAAGCACCTGTTGCCTTCGGCTCTAACATTCTATGAGGTATGATTTCAATACTTTTAATTTAAGGAGGAGGATGATGTAATGTGCTGCCAACTTCAAGAGTCCTGATCCTAATGGCTACCAAAAGGGGCCAGGCAGGAGTAGTTGGAATAGATATAGCATGACGGTCTTTTGAGTTGCAAATTTCTTAAAATTGAAGGCCAGAAGAGTCTTGGGGATCACCCTCAACACACAGTGACTAAAATTTGATACTGCAGTCATGATTCTGAGTCTTTTCCTAGTTTTCTCCAGAAAATTTATCTTTAAAAAACACAACTACTAATTCACCATAAGTTCAGCAAATAATTAAATTCAATCTTGAATCTATTTGTTTAAAAATAAACAAAATTTAAAAAAAAGAAAAGAAAACTCAACAAAAAACTTCCCTAGAAATATTTTATATGGCAAAAAGATGATAAATATGGGTGGCCCATTTTAGCTCAAAGAATGACTTGAGCTAATATAAGCACATAATTATGTCGCAGATGTCACTTCTGGTCATAATGTCTTGGAGTATTATAGCTAAGAGAATGTTATTAAAATGATTGGAGAAGTTTTTGTTTACTTATTTAGGCCTATTGACTTAAAACCTCTGGGCAAATGTACAAAATACTCATCTGAATTGCAAATTGAATCCATCAGTTAAAGTTACATATTTTTAAGTCAAATTTGGAATCCCAAGCCATTAATTCATAAATAGTCTTCTGTAGAGTATATGAATTAGCCTATCACAAAGATAATATAACATTATTGAACAACATAAAATAACTTCCTTTTATTTTCCCATAATGTCTGAGTTGCAGGTTTCCTGGCTCTCTCGTAATGTCTGATGGTGCCACAGGGCAAACACGTGTGAATTGCCATTGCAATATGAAAAGTGACTCCGGAAAAGGCGTGTTGGGGCTTTCAAGTTGATTCCCTGTCAAGAGCTTCTACATCAAACTGCCTCAGTGTCTAGGTCAAGCGATGCTTTCCGTGGACGCCAGTACTGTCAGGTCAAGGAAAGATACGAACACTGAGATGCATGTCGTCTGTTTCTTTAAAACAGTCCCAGTAACAATAATCGTCTGGGGCAGGGGAGGGGTTGGGGACGGGGAGACCTGATCTGATTTTACTTTATCATGAATGTGTAAAATCCTGACGGCCCTTCACTGAGAAGTGAAAACATTTATGGATAGATTCTAGGACTATTTCATCTACATAAGAAATGAACTTGAAGTGTGCCCAATCTCTTGGTTCTATGATTAGATACTCAAAAAGCTTAAGCTGACGAAAGCAAATGAAGTTACAGAACTTATTATATAAGAAAACATAACTGCTTCAAAATATAATTAGAAGAAAATAGAGACATTTGCCCATTTCCAAAGAAAATCTTTCAGTCTTGAAGGGAAAAAACAGACTTTGATTGTCTCTATGCTCAACTTGCCTAAAGCAAAATTGTCAGGCTCCTTGACATTGTGTGGACTTTGAATTAAGTAAAGGGGAAAGGACTACACTTTTCACTTTCAGTAGCATAAATAAAGCATGGTATATGTGTAGAGTATGAATCCAAAACAGTTTGAATCATCAGTTTTATGGTGTATTTGTTTTATGATCTTAATCCTTTGTCAAAGTTGGGTTCTTTCTGCCAGAATAACCAATTGCAAAGTGGAAATTTGGATTAATCAACATTTTTTGTTTGATGTCAGACAATTAATCTGACTGAAAATTTGACTGAGCTGACAGGCATTTAATGTCATATTAACATAACCATTACCCCTATCTTGATTTATCAATTAGGAAAATAAAGACAACAAATGTTGTTCAAGCATTCGTTCAGCTATACATCTGTGAGCCCTACAATCACTTTCAACATTTGTCCTTTTCGTGGGTATTAATTTTCTCAGATATTGAAAGGCAAGAAAAGGTGGTTAAGAGAAAGGGCAGCGAGTCAGCCATGTCTGAGTTCATATACTGGCTCTGACCCAAGTTGAGTCAATAGCCTTGGACAAGCAACTAACCCCACCGGAGCCTCAGTTTCCTCTTCTCTAATATGGAATAAATAATAGAGCAGCATCATAGGGTGTTTTAAAAATAAATGAGGTAATGCACATAAAGCTGTTTGCATAGTGCTGGGAACATAATGAACACTCAATATTTAATTAAAATATATAACTGTTTTAATTTTTAAAAGTCTTTAAGTGACAAAATCAAGGCCAAAATATCTCCTTCAAGTATTAATTCATGGGCAGGGATTGTAGCTCACTGGAGGAGTGCTTGCCTAGCATGTGTGAGGCACTGAATTTGATTCTCAGCACCCATTTAATAAACAGATAAAATAAAGGTCCATCAACAATGACAAAAAAAAAAAAAATTTAAAGAATTAGTTCATGCTTTATCTGAGGTGCACGTGGTAAAGATTTTCTCCCAATCTGTAGGCTCTCTCTTCACGTTATTGATTGTTCAAAAATCTTAACACCAAAAAAAAAAAAAAAAAAAAAAAAACAAGTAACTCAATCAATAAATGGGCTAAGGAACTGAACAGATACTTCACAGAAGAAGATATACAATCAATCAACAAATATATGAAAAAATGTTCAACATCTCTAAAAATTAGAGAAATGAATCAAAACTACTATAAGATTTCATCTCACTCCAGTCAGAATGGCAATTATCAAGAACAAAAGCAACAATAAATGTTGGTGAGGATATGGGAGAAAAGGTCCACTCATACATTGGTGGTGGGAATGCAAATTGGTGCAATCATTATGGAGAGAAGTATGGAGATTCCTCAGAAAACTTAGAATAGAACCACCATTTGACCCAGTCATCCCATTCCCAGGTTTATACCCAAAGGACTTAAAATCAGCATACTACAGTGAAACAGCCATATCAATGTTTATAGCAGCGCAACTCACAATAAAACTGAACTATGGAACCAACCTAGGTGCCCTTCAACAAATGAATGGATAAAGAAAATGTGATATATATATAATATATATATACATATATTATATGTAATATGTATAATAAATGTGATATATATACACAATGGAATATTACTCAGCTTTAAAGAAGAATGAAACTGTGGCATTTACTGGTAAATGGATGGAGTGAGAATATCATGCTAAGCGAAATAAGCTAAACTCAAAAAACAAAGGTCGAATGTTTTCTCTGATATGCAGAAACAAACTTTATATTAGGTAGAGGACAGTGAAGGGAGGGGAAGGGGTATAGGGAAAGGAATGATAGCAGAGTGAAACAGACATTATTTATGCGCTTGTACGTGTTTAACTCATGTACATGTATAATTGCATGGCCAATGTGATCCTGCAATATGTATAATCAGAAAAAATGAGAAATTATATTCCATTTATGTATGATTTATTAAAATGTATAAATGCATTCTACTGTTATGTACAACTAATTAGAGCAAATTTAAAAAATTAAAAAGATAAAAAGAATTAGTTCATAACTTTGTATTTCAATTTAGGAAGAAATAATGTTCAAAGAAATTTACATTGAATGCAGAAGTACAATCTTACAGATTACAGTTTGCATGAAAGGAAAGAATAAAAGTCAATAAAATTTTCCCCTGTGAAAAACCAAAAAGTTTTCTCAATCCATCATTCTTCAAGTTCGGTCAGATAAAATTTTAAATTTTCAATTATGGCAAATATTAAAGGGATGAGTCCTCTTATCTTCATGGAGGTTAAGAGCATTAAAATTACTTTATAAGGCTTCTTCTCCCAAGAGCTAACTGAACAGCACTTGTAGATCCTGCTGTCAGGTTGAGGCCAGACTGATGCTTGTAACACTGAAACAGTGCTAAGCACATAAAGTAGGAAGATCTTATTTTATGTTGCTTTGTTATCTTTTTAAAATTAATTTTAGTTTTTTATTAACATGTAACGTGTACATATTTATGAGGTGCAACATGATGTTTTGATTCTTGTATACATTGGGTAGTAATTAACTCAGGGAAATTAGCATACCGGTCAGCTTAAACTTTTATCATTTCTTTATGATGAACACATTCAAAACTCTCTTTTAAACTACTCTGAGGTATACAATGCATTATTGTTGCTTATATTAACCCACCATGCCATAAAACAACAGAACTTAATCTAACTGTAACATTGTACCCATTGACAAGTCTTGCCCCATCCTGCTTCCCCTTACTGTTTTGTTTTCTTGTTTTATTTTTCTTTCCAGTGTGATGAGAAAATTCAGATCAAGTAGGATCCTAGTGTGAATTTTTTTTGAAGGTCCCCATTGTCCCTGGCATCACATTCAAGATGACTCCAGAGATGGCTCCTTTGTAGGCCCACTGACTTTCCCCCACTTTGTGTCCATAGTCATGGCAAGGTGGTGCACCAGGCATGCTCTGCAGGTAAGCAGGAGAGCAAGGGTGTGGTTGAGAGCACTCACGGTCACTCTTCCCATCAGTGATTTCTGCAATGCCTAAGAGTCAACAAACAGAAGAATTTGGCAAAACCTTTGCTTTAAAGGATGACACATTTGAAAATTTCTAACCCTTTTCTTACATTGTAATGAGGCACAAGGTTGGAGTTGGGAGGTCTAGATTCAAATACTAACTCAGGCTACTCTGACCATGTATGCTGGAATGTCATTTATCTCTCTCTCTCAGCCTCCCTTTCCTGGGATAATGCATAAAAAGTGCTTAGCACAGTGCAGTGATAGCAAAAGTTGAAGAAATATTTGTGTCTGCTACCATTACTACTACTATTGTTTCATCTAAAAAAGAAAAAAGAGGGAAACTCGTCTGGTCCATGCACAAGGATAGTGTCAAGTAAGTTTTCATTTGGCTTATTTTTTTTTTCCAGTTTGGTATTACTTTCAAAGTTTTTTTTTTTTTTTTTTAATCTTAGAGATAGTATTCAGAGACTGGTCAAAGGAAGAACTATAGAAATTTACTCTCAGATACCTCTTTATAGCTTTATCACCATAATACCTAGGAATTTGTGTGGACAATATCATTTCATCATAAATGAGAAGGTCGTACTATTGAACTGTAATCCGTCCATTGATTTATAGTCCCAAGTTCCTCCAAGGATTTTCACAAATGCCTGTGACGTTTCCTAGTGCTGGACTTTGCATTTGGATCTGTGATTTAGATGACAGATGTGTGAAATCATATGTAGCCAGACAAATCCCTGGTGATAACACATTTGAGGGGGCTCGAGCAGTGATGGATTAAGGCCCAATCAACCAGATCAGCTAATCTGAGCCCTTTTCAGTGACATTGGCCCTGATGCTTTAAAGGGACACCCCAAATAAATTACTTTCCAGAAATAATACTTTCTGCTCTGCATCTTGCCCTGTGGTACTTCCTTTTCCATAATAAGTCCTGAATGCCATTGGAGAAGCCCTGTCTACTTCTGGAGAAAATGTAATTATTGCTAAGATTAACATTTGCCTCAATTGACTGGTTAAGTTTACTTTTAAAACCTTATATTGTAAGTAGTGATGGAATATTTATATGGTCCACTCACCTGGCAATAACCACTTCTGAAAGTCTGACAATGTAAAAGCTGCAAACCCAAGGACTTTATAATGACTTCTTAGATGCTAAAGAATTCATTTCAAAAAGCCCAACAGTTCATAGTTGGAAGATCAAAACTTCTCTTTGAAAGAAAGTAATATATGAACTTGACCCTGAAACACTACCCAAGGGTTCACTTTTCAATGTCATGTATGGGTTTACTTTCAAAATGAACTATCCCACATATATCTTTATGGAAATAAGAAGGAAGTAAGAAAATTGCACTTTGGTACACAAAACAAAAAGGTATACTGAAGAAAAAGCACTGTAATCCCAGCAACTTTGGAGACTGAGGTAGAAGGATCTCAAGTTCAAAGTCAGTCTCAGCAATTCAGCGAGGCCCTAAGCAACTTAGTAAGACCCTGTCTCAAAATAAAAAATAAAAAATAAGGGCTGGGGATGCTGCTCAGTGGTTAAGCATCCCTGAGTTCAATACCCAGTATCAAAAAAAAAAAAAAAAAGCCACATTTTTAACTCTTTCACAAGGACTTCTCTAATGCTATGTGAGTCCTGTACCCCTGAAGAGTTCCTATTTAATTTCAGAAAGGTAGGCTTGAATGCTTACTATTTTGCCATTTCTCTGAATCTTTTTAAAAAATTATTGCTTTCAGGATCGATTTTAGACCTTTTTTCTTTTCCATTGTTGTTTGAAGTGCTAGCCAAGATAGTTCCTTTTATACATCAATGTGTGGCAATAGCAGGTCTCTACACCCGTCTGTGCTGCAGGTTTTGGAAAATCAAGACATTATATTCAGTAAGGATCTAATGTTATTCACTGTGTATAAGCTAAAGAAGGAAATAAACAAGCATATATGTTTGTGTCTTTGTTCTGATCTTGTTCATCTTTTTACCTTTTAGTCAGCTTTCTGTCACTGTGGGGGAAAAAATACCTGAGATAAACAACTTATGAGGAAGAAAAGCTAATTTTGGCTCATGACTCCAGAAGTTTCAGTCTATGGTGACTTGGATCCATGGTTTGGGTGCTTGTGATGAGGCTCCCCATCACTGTCAAAAGTGCCTGATAAAGCGAAGCCGCTCACTTCGTGGCAGCTAGGAAGCAAAGAGAGAAGGAGCGCAGGTCCCAATATCCCCCTCAGAGGCACACCACTGTGACCTAACTTCCTTTACATGACCCACTGCCAAGGTTCCACCACCTGCCAATAACTCCACAGGCTGGCAACCAAGCAGTTAATGTATAGGCCTTTGGGGGACACTTGAGATCCAAACTCTAACACTAGACTTTCTTTTGCTGCCTTGAATCACTTTCTACTATTGTCCTTAAAACCTTCTTAAAGCTGACCTCTTATAACATAGTACTTTAGCACTTCACCAATCTAAACTCCCTTTAAAAATAGGTCTGAATTGTTTTCTTTGGTGAATAGCATTAAAGTAAGTTTTAAGCATGACATTTCAAACAGCAGAAGCTAACCTCAGAGGTTACTTTGTACCACCCTTCCCTCATTCCATTTCTGACAATAATGAACAGTCAAAAGTGTGACCATAAAACCCAATGCTGGCTCATATACCCAAAATCAGCCCAAGTGAATTAAATAGAAATTAGACAGGGGCAAGGAAAGTATAATAGAGGCTCACTCACTTCCTCTAGTCAATTTTGCCTTTATTTGCAAGAATCTCTATGGACTTTGAGATTTCATGAAGGTAATAGATATCTATATTGCAATGAGAAAACAATATTAAGAATAAAAAAGCCACTGAATAGGAGCAAGAGTAAAAGGGTAAAGGGTAAAAAAGGTAGAATTTCTAATCAAGTAGAATTGTTTCAGATTAAAATTTTTAAAAGCACATATTATCTAGGCCAGGTGTCTTCAAACTACAGTCTAAGGGTCAACCTGGTCTGCCACCTTTCTCATGACTGTTGATTTACTTATTGTCTATAGCTGCTTTTATCCTTCAGTTGCAAAACTGAGTAACTGTGCCAGAGACAGTAGGGCACACAAAACATGGAGTATTTTCTATCTGGCCCTTTACAGAAAGATTTTGTTGATGTCTTATTTAATCTTCATATTCAGAACTTTGTAGCTCTAAATATGTACTTAGAAAGTAGATTACACTTGCACACTCAATACCCTTATAATCTTTTGATATTTTCGTAATGAAACTCCCCAACTTATGTTTTAATCAGGAAAGCATCATGTGTGTGCGCGTGTGCATGCACTCATGTGCGCATGCACACAAAGTTTGGGGGTACCCTAAAATGAAATATAAAACACTTGCTATAAGAGCTTCTGGAATAATCAGAGGCTTAGTGTATGGAGAGAGTCAGCTAAGATGCAAAAATGGGAAAACTCCATTTGAAACTAAGAGATGGGGGGTGGAGTCCCAGTGATATCACCTTGGACAAGTCATTTAGCCTCCATTTCCTTGCTTTCAGAATGAAAACCTGCTGCCTCCTTCTCAAGGTTGTGTACATCGAATGCAATCATCCACATGCAAATCACTTGTTACACCATAAATTATGCAAATATAAATTGTGGTTCTCACGAAGTGCCCTGAGTGCCTTTACTGTACCTGGCATTCTGATATCCTCACGGTTAACATTCCCGCCACCAGCCGGCATGAGTTCTCTGCACTGCTTCAGAGAACATTGCAAAGAAAGCATCACTTAGAATTAAGTCTTGAGACCAAAACTCAGCACATAAGGTGCTCTGGTCCAGTCCACATCTGGAGTAATTTCAAAATAATCATCAGAGGAGCTTGCCATTTCCCCACCTATCATGTGTGGTTCATCTCATGGCATTTCTATACCTGACATTTCCTCCCTTAGCTAGTCGTTCATACCTGTCTCCCTTCACTTCTTCCCTCTCTTTCTCTCCCTGCACTGTCTCCTTGCATCCTCACTCCAGTCCCCTTTGATCCTTTGCTCATTTCTAATTCTGAAGGCCCTTTGAGAAAGGGGGAGGGGAGGAAAACAAAAGGTTAATTTTCTCCAGCCTGCCCAGGCCGACTTAATGTAACAGAAGGCAGCAAATTGTATTGATTTAGTGACATGCAACTGTCCAGAAAGAGCTATTTATACATTATTCAGGACAAACACTGTCATAATGGACAAACAGCAGCAGCATCTGGGATGTTAATGTCTACAAATAAGATTATTCTTTGAAAGGATTAGGATGAAGCATTTTGTGTAATTAGATTTCTCCGTTTCAGGAATGAATTGCCTTTTAGCAGTAAAAGCTGTCACTGAGGGAGCCATTAGCTCCTTATAACTGAATTAAATGCATAATTAGTGACATGATCACATTAGGATTTGTTTCATTTTTAACTAATCTGAGGGGGGAGGGGCCGGGGGAGAGTTGGGGAGCGGAGGCGGTGCCATTTCCAGGTCACTGCGGCCTTCCTCAGCTGGGATAGGCCTCAGCTGGCGTGCTGAAGTTGGTAAAAGTCAGGCGTGTGTGAATCAGAGCCCGGGCCTCGCCACGGCGACGGCCGGGCTATTCATCACTGGGTGGTGGGTGACAGTGACTGATGGGCTAGGCCCAGGCCTGGCACTTCACCAGTGCAAGAATCATACGAGCCAGGGAGCAGAATGACAGCTGGAGCGCTGTGTCAAGTGGTGGAGAGACCAGAGCTATTAATAATGTGTGCCACATGATCTCGGCCGCGAGAAAACAATGATTTAGACATTGGTGAGAATAAAGATTTTACATTTAGTCCAGGGGTGACTCTTCTCCTTGGCACTCGTAGAATAAATCGCTATGCAATCAGCATGTATGAAAATCAGGCAATGCATACATTAGAGCCTAGCCCCTGAGGGAGGGGGAACGAGAAAGGGTTTTAAAATCCTTGCGTTGGCAATATAAACTGTTAATCCGGTCCTCCTGACACTTCTGCAAATGCTGGAGGTGGCAGGAGAAAGTAAGTAGACAATGAGAGGGGCTTTGTACTCACTTGCTCACTTGGTCACTTGGCACTTTTCTGTTGAACATCTTTCCCCTTTGCAGAGTCACCATGGGTGCCATGAGAGGAATGAAGAGATATGAAACATTGTCACTACCCTCAAGGAGCTTCCGGAATTGAAAGGGAGCTGGGATGTCAAGTGTATTGCAGGAATACATTGAAACTCTCTTTACTTTGAGGGACCTTTAATCTTGCTTCTTAGTCTGAATATTAGGTGGAGCAGAAACCAAAGCAACATCACAAAGGAAACTAGGCAAGTATGCTTCCATTCAGATTGCTCCATATTTAAGGAAGACTGATCCTAGCAGAGGCAACAATAGGCAGTGGTACCCTGGAGTACCATGGGCTTCTTGAGCTTGGTGGAGAAGGGACTACCTTCCATCTTGGCCTGGACAATCTAATAGTATGGGAACTGACAGTGGTAAGACATGAGGTTCTAGATGTGTTGAAGTTTCTGCCTATAGTGATGCAACTTTTCCACTGATCAAAGGAAAGAAGGACAATATTACGATATTCTGCTCCCTCTAGAATTCATTCCTTCTCCTCATTACTGAAGCCTACAGAATAATTTCATTTAGATATTCATGACAACCAGGGTTTACTGGCCCAGGGTAATCTTTTGATAGACTATGCCTCAAAGTCAGGAAATAAATTGAAATCTAATGACTAGATGGATATTCTTAAAATCTTAGGACTTAAGATCTTGGATTCTATGATCAAGATGTGTTTTACAGAAAGAAATATTCAAGTCATGATGGACGAAGAGAGTTGTGAGAAAAAGTGTCACTGATAACCATGATGATTTAGGAAGATGTTCTTTGCACCCTCCTAAGGGATGGTTTAAGTTCTACTAAACTCTTGCTAACCTTCATTGTGCCAAAATCAAACCGGATCAAATCCTCTTAACAAATAGCTCAGGAAAAGTCAACAATCCAGAAGAAAGTAGAAATTCTTACTCCCTAAAGCTGTCATTTGTTATGAAACTTAAACTTTTAAACAGACTTTTGTGCATCACTTGAGAAAATAGAGGGCTTTCATAATGTTATGCCAGGAAAATGTATGTAAAAATTCACATATAACCTTTATATATTGGTGAGCATTAAGATTTCCTGTTCTTTGAGGCAAATATTGACCTTGACTTCACCTCGGTCAATATTTACCTCTCAGGTCAATAGATCTTGATGTTCACCTCAACAGAAGTCAATATCTACTTATTATCTCATTTCTATCTGTCAGGTACCAGTGTGTAATCAGTAATGTGAATTTTCTTCCCTTATGCATTTCCTGAGGTTAAGGTGGGATTAATTTGGGACCTTACACTTTCCATTTGTTAAATACCTTCTCCCCGTAGGAACTAATGGCAGTTTCATGCAGAATATTAACTATGTATTTTTCATTTTCTTCCATTACTTCCACTCATCCCAAATTAAGGTAGCAGATGGATAGCAGAAAATATATTAAAATGAAAACAGTATTCACTTATTCAATAAATATTTATTTTCTGCATATATCTGACACCAGAATGCATTCTGAAGCTACAGTAGAGATATAGATAGACATGGTCCCTGCCCTCAGGAAGTTTACTGTTGAGTACAGTACTTCACAAATCTTAATTTGTGGAAGGATGTCTAGCAGGCTGCACTAGCTCACTAGAAAAGTGTCTTGGGACTTTTTGTTGTTGTCGTTTTGCTTTGCTTTGGGTTTGGTTTGGGGCAGAGGATGTAATTTTCCCAAAGAGCATCCATATACCTAATGGTGTGCTGATAAGCAGGTTCTTGGGGAGGTTGAGCCCCAATTTGTTGCATTTGCGAACTTCTATGGTATAACTACTCCAACCATGGCCAATTGTAAGCTACCAGTGTGAAGTCTCTGACATAACATTGGGAAGAGAGAGAATAATGGGCCAATTCGTGCCACTCTAGCACAGCATTACTACTACCCCTAACGTAAGTTCACCACGATTGGCCTTTCACTGTTTGGTTGCTTATGTTTCATTTCCCTCCTACTCTTCACTATTTTTTCTTCTTCTCCTCCTCCTCCTGCTCCTCTTCCTTTTCTTCTTCTTCTTCTTCTTCTTCTTCTTCTTCTTCTTCTTCTTCTTCTTCTTCTTCTCCTTCTTCTTTCTCTCTCTCTCTCTCTCTCTCTCTCTCTCTCTCTCTCTCTCTCCCCCCCCCCCTTCTGTTCTTTTTCTCCAATTTTTTGGGGGGACAAATTTTTTAAATATACAGGTTCTAAAACCCCAGATCAGTAGATGTGCAGTAAGAATCAGAATGTGTTTAAAATTTCACAGGGGATACTAATTCATGGCCAGGGTAAGGTAAGGAACACTGGTCTAGACTGATAGACCTCACATAACATTACTTATGAGATTTTGAAATTGAGAGTGTTATAGATTCTATATTGACCTTTGTCCAAGGAAGAACTAGATTAACTTCTCTAGAATCTTTCATCAATGCCATGGCACCCCAGTCTTCTAACCACCTTGTTTTTTAATGTTTGGTATTTCATGACCTATTCTTCCCCTGGTAATTCTCTACAAAATCTGATTTGAATTTTCCCTCTTTGATCTGCTCATGTAGAAGCATCAACAGAATTTGTACCTACTCAAAGTAATAAAGGTCTAATCATAAACTATAAGCAGTACATAAGGGAATAATTATATATATATGATGGACTAGCATTTTTAATGCATGGTAATTTATCCCTAAGAATATTTTTATAACTTCTGAATAAATTTAGTTAATCTTGTCATAATTTATATAGTTTCAATAATAGATCTGTTTATAAGAGCATTTAATCTTGTCCTATACACATTGTAAGGAGGCCCCTGGAACATGATGGTGATAATTGTATATAGTCTGACCCTGCTAGATGTGCATCCTTTGGATGCCAGCACTGGACCTTGATAGGTATTTAAACTCCAGGAGACTTAAACTAGGAATCTACTTACTACTATGTCACTGCAAACAAGTTGTTTAATCTCCTTGAACTTTCATTTCTTTATCAGTAATATTTTTGTTGAGAAGGTAAGTTGAGATATCACAAATCCAGTCATCTACCAGTCTGATGGCTAGAAAGAATGTGACAGAAATTTATTTCCCACTCCTATGCCCATCACCACTACAACCACCACATGGACAGGGATCACAGTAAGGGCAGCATTTGACATAGGTATTCAAATGTGTTATACAGACACACACAAATACACAAATAACTTTTATAAGCAGGGACTCAAAAAATTAGGGTGATGATGAAATGATGGCAATAATGATGACAGAAATTAAAAAGGAGGAAAAAGAAGAATCTGAATACAAGGAGGTGCTATGGCAGAGACATCACAGTTTATAATTGGCAAAAGAGAGATTCATCAAATGAACTAAAAAATTGTCCCAATGGATTATCATTGGAATACTATGAAAAATAGAACTCAAATACTTGAGAAAACTAGTTAATTTTATTTGTTCCATTTTTTAAAAGCAAGAAGTATTTTCTCTAGATAAAGACTGGCTTTAAGAAAATTTAAATCTCTAGGAAATCATCCAAAATAGATTTCTCGAGCAGCTTGACTAAGAATGGCCAGTTTTGAACACCAACCAAATGAAGAGCTATCAAGCATTTTTTTTTTTTTTTTATTCTGGCATTTCCTAAAGAGGAAAGAAAGACAAACATCAAAATGCAATTTCTATGAATAAATTTAGGTTCATTTAAAAGCATCATAAATATCAACTGTGCTCTCCAGAAATAGACTCTTGTGTTTCTAGATTCACATACACATATTTGCTTAACGTTCTATGTTAAGCTCCAAACCAAATTCTGCCAACAACTCTCGGCGTCGGCTCTTCCACATTCTGAGAAGGCTCTTTCTTTTCACAAACCCTTGACAACCAAAGCAGTTTAAGTGTGTACAAAAATAATTTCAGTCTCATAGACTGCTCATGGTTTGGGTGAATCGCTTTCACTCAGGGCAGATAGATATTGGGGCATTTCTGCAAAAACTATTCTCCCTCCCTGGATTGTTTCATTTACCTGTAGAGATAAATAACAGTCGCCATAGAATTTCCCAGCTGCTTTTCACTGTCTTATTACTTTATTTTCCATCCAAGATGTACAACATAGAATTCAGTCAAAAGAAAAACTGCTTCCAGTAGCAATGATACTCATTTCCAATAGATCTGTTCAGTCTGACACAGTTAAAATGGCGATCATTTCAGTTTTAAACTGGCTGTGACGAAAATCAATAGATCTCTTTCACCTCTGAAAAACTGGGTTCAGATCTGAATTTGCTCTCAAGTGAAATCAATTTGGTGGCCTCTTAACCCAGTGTCTGGGAACCACTGGTCCCCATCACACAATCACCCTGTTGCTTTTATTCAGCCTGGTTGCCTTGACTCTGGAGAGAGGAGGGATCATAGGTGAGAGAAAAAGCTGAGATGGGATTGAGAATGAAAGTTGGCTTAAGGGGAATCTGAAGACCACCAGTCAGGTGACACCACCACTGGTCACAGTTCTTTACCAGGAGGGGAGTTTGGGTAGGAGGGGAGGGAAAAACAGCAGAACTTGATGTCAGGACTCAAAACTATAGAGAGCCTTGCCTTTCCTGAAAATGCTGGGTATTTCCTTTCTCTTCTGAAATTAAAATAAAACTTTCATTTAACATTCACAATAAAAGTAAAATGAAGGGTTGAAATGCAAACATTTCTAAGACTTATATGACATTATTTGAAATGGTAACTCTTGAAGAACCAAAAACTTAAAACATGCTCAAAAATTCCAATTTTAACCAATTCTTTGTGTGACAAAATCTTCTGACTCACTTTTGGGGTACTAATGTGTTAAGTATCCTTCTTAAAAATAAAATATAGATATAGATATAGACATGTAGATATAGAGAGAAAGGGGGACAGAGGAAATTATATAAATTATACAGAGAAGGAGAGAGGCAATTCTTCTCACAAAGTTATCAACAACTATCATCAATTTGGAAAAGTAGACATTTTCAGGTGGGCTAGTTTTTTAATTTTTTAAATTCCTTCTTCTTTTAAAATTTTAAGAATTTGGTTTTCATTACAGTGAAGCATTGACTTATTCAAATTCTGCTTTGAATCCATAGTCCACAGCAAAACCATTAGAGATCATTTTTCTCTTCAAAAGCAATCAAATATGAACTGGAACTTACAGTGTTAATTCCACTTTTTTAATGAAAAACATGTGACTTTGTTTTATTATTTCCAAAGTTGTAAAATCACCATAAATATGGATTTTGAACTTATATATTTAAGGGATTTTTTTCACACATTCTTAAAGGTTTTTTTAAGCATATTTACTTAAAAACGTATTACAATTATATTATTTCTCTAGTTGTACTGTAAAAAACTAAATAAGCACAGCCATTAAAGAGTCTTAGAGCTGTCAAAGTTCTATTTTCCTAATTTTACTTGTAAAGCTCAAGATCTGGCCTACTCTACTTTTTCAATCTCCCTGGACTTCAGGCACCATTGGTAGTGAATTTGTTTTACTGCCTCAAACTCACCAAAGTACTTTCTTGCCTCAAAACTTCTGCACCCACTGCTCCCTGTGGCTCCCCATCCTTCCCCTTCCATATCTTTAACTAACCAAAACCTACAGTTTTCCTTTTATCTTCTGTTAAGTGTATGATTTAATCATTTTAGTAAATTTCTAGAATTGTTCAACAATCACCAAAATCCAATGTTAGGACACTTTGTCCCCAAAAGATCCTCATGTCAATTTGTAGTCAGTCATTATTGCCAGTACCAGGCAACCAATAATCTGCTTTATTTATCTCTTCTGGGCATTTCTTACAAATAGAATCATATGATATGCATTCTTTTGTGTCTGATCTTTCATCCACTCAGTATATTTCTGAAGCTTTATCTATATTATACTATTAACAATATTTGGTTCCTTTTCATTGCTAAACAAAATATCCATTGTGTGCATCACTTTTGATTATACATTCACCAATTGTTGGACACTTGGATTGTTTCCAAATGTGCTATTATAAATAATGCTACTATGAATATTCATGTAATGAGACATACATGTTTTATTTCTCTTAAGTAGATATCTAAATTAAGAAGTATGGAAGGTGTGATAAATTTATGTTTAACTTTTGAAAAAACCACCCAACTATTTCCCAGAGCAGCTATTCTACTGTCAATCCCCATCAACAGTGGATGAGAGTGTCAGTTTCTCCATATCCTTACCCACACTTGATACTCTCTTTCTTTTTTACCATGGTCATTCGAATGCAAATGAAGTAGTATCTCCTTATGGTTTAATTTGCATTTCTTTATTGACTCTTGATGCTGAGCATCTTTTCATGTGCCTATTACCCATTTTTAGACCTTCTTTAATGAAATATCCAGATATTTTGCTCCTATTTATTTATTTTCTTACTTTTGATTTGTAAGAGTAATTCGTATGATAGATAACGGGTGTCATTTGTCAAATATATGCTTTGCAAATATTTTCTCCCTGTCTGTGTCGCTTTCTCACTTCCTAAGTGGTTCCTTTTTGAAGCACAAAATCCTTTCATTGTGATGAAGTCCAAAGTTTCAGTTTTTTCTTTTATGAATCATACTTTGGTGCTATAGCTAAGAATGCTTTGCCTAAGTCAAGATCATATTTGTATTAAAAATTTTGTAGTTTATGATTCAGTCTGAGGAGTTTTTTTGTTTGTTTGTTTGTTTGTTGTTTTATTTCTTGGTCTGATGCATTGAAGGAAACATTCTAAATTCAACTTTTTGCAATCATTTGTTAAAAGACTAACCTTTCCCCCCTCAAATTGACCTGACTCTCAAATATGCTTGATTGATCTGCCTATTCTTATACCAGTACTACACTGCTTTAATTACTGTGTAGCAAGTTTTGAAATTGGGCAGTGAATCCTCCAAATTGTTCTTTTTCAAAATTATTTTGGTTACTCTGGGCTATTGTATTTATAAATTTTAGAGTCAACCTGTCAATTTCCACAAAAAAAAATTCCTACTGGGTATTTTGGAAAGTATTACACTGAATTTTTAGATCAATGTGAAGAGAATTGTTATCTTAACCATGCTGAATCTTGTAATCCATGAACAACATTTCTTCAGATTTTTTTTAAGTTGCCTCAGTAATGTTCTGTAGCTTTCAGTCTTGCACATTTAACATCCAATCTATGCCTAGGTATTATTCTTGATACTATTTTTATTGGAATTGTTTTCTTAATTTCATTTTTGGAGGGTTCATTGCTACTACATAAAAAGACTTTTAAATTATGTTTGTTGATCCTTAATCCAACTATCTTGCTGAACTCACTTACTAGTTGTAGTAGTTTCTGAGGGGCCTGGCTCCAAGTTAAAATCTCTGTGTGATCTTTTAGGCAATTTCTTTCCTGGCAGACCTTATGCAGGGAAGCTTCTCTGCCCCATCACACTTAGTGTAGTACCAGTACATTGTAGTTGTCTGAATTCTATAGTCAAGTGCTCAGTTCCATCAGTGAAGGCTAGCTGTGCTCCTTTGCATGTCCTCATCACTTAAGACTCCTCAACCAGAAACTTCCTTATTAGGGTCCTAAGATGAGGCACTTCCCCAAGTACCTCTGCTGAAACCTCCTCATCAGCAGTCTGAGTTACTTTGGCTCCTTCTGATTCAGTATCTTTCTGTGCCCAGCCCTCTGTTTCTGAACTCAAGGTTATTTATGTGCCTTTAAAATTATTTTCATAGATTTGTATACTTCCAAAATTTGTTATTGAGTTCTAATTACATTCCAATATGACCAGAGAACATATGTGATTTCAATCCTTCCATCCTTTTACACAGAGTGAGATTTGTGTGGAGGCCCAGAATGTAGTCTATCCTGGGAAATAACCTCTGTACTCTTGAAAAGATTGTGCACCTTGTTCTTCTTTGTGGAGTGTTTCTAGACGTCAGGCAGATCAAATTGGTTGATAGCATTTTTCAAGTCTTCTATATCTTTGCTGATTTTATTTCTAGTTTTTCTATCCATATTAAAAGTATGATATTGAAATCTCCAAATATTAGTATTATATTGCTATTTGTTCCTTTAACATTCTGTTTCTGCTTCAGTTATTTTATAAACTTTGTTGTTGGGCATTTTGTTTATAATTATTGTATACTTCTGATGGCTTTTATCATTATATAATACCTCCCTTGTCTCTAGTAACATTTTCTCTTAAAATATAATTTTATATTACTATGACTAATCCCACTCTATTTTCTGTCTGCATAAGATATTTCCATCATTTTACTTACATCTATTGTGTATTTGCATCTAATATATGTCTCTGCAGCAGAACATAGTTGAATCTTGTTTTTCTTTTCCAATCCAACAATCCTGTTTTTTGACTGGAAAGTGCTAATCTGTTTATATTCAATGTATATTGTGCTATTTATTTTCTATATTTCTCATGTTTTTTTTTGTAAACTTGTTCCTCCTTTACAGTCTTCTGTAGTAAATTGGTGCTTTTGTGTACCAAATTTTAATACTTTTATTGTTTTTTGTTTTGTTTTTTACTAAATCTTTTTTTTAATTGGTTGCACCAGGTATTATAATTTATCAAAATTTACTTCAAATTAATACTAACAACTCCAGTAAAATAAAGAAATGTCACTCTACTGTAACTCCATTTTCTCCCTTCTCCTGTGTGCTGTATGTAATTGGTGCATCAGTTAAATCTTCATATAATCTCACTAATACAAAGTATTAGTATTAGGCCGCTGTGTTTTAAATCAGATAAGAAAAGAGCAAAACATATAGGTACACTTTATCTTACATTTACCTACTGAATTAGCTTTCCTCATCCTCTTTTTAATTCATGTGACTTCATATCACTCCATATAGAGTCTTGATTGTCAGGCCTTTTTCTATCTCCTTAAGCATTTTTAACATGTCACCTGGCCCCATTGTTCTGCATGAGAAGTCAGTTCTTAGTTGTGTTGTGATTTCCCATATGCAAAGCATTATTTTACTCTTACTACTTTCAAAATTTACCTCTACTTCTCTGGCTTTTGATAGTTTAACTATGTTGTACCTGGGTATGGACCTCTTTGGTTAAGTCTATAGAGTTCATTAAGTTCTTTAGTTATGTAAATTAATGTTTCATCAATTTTTTTTTCTCAAATATTATTTCTTTCCCTTTCCTCTCTCTCCCCTCCTGGTATTCTCATTGCAAGTATGGTGTCCTACAAGTCTTTGAAGCTCTGTTTCTTTTTACTTGTATTCTTTATTCCTTTTTTTTCAGATTATATAATTTTTGTTAATCTGACCTTAAGTTTTCTGATTCTTCCTTCTACCACAACAAGTAAATATTTCATTTTGATTATTCTACTCTAACTTCAAATTTTTCACTTGGTCCTTTTATAATAATTTATATACCTTTACTGATATTCTTTATTTGAGGAGTCATTGTTGTCATGCTTTCCTTTCTTTCTTCAAACATGATTTACTTTATTCTTTGAGCATGCTTACAATTGCTGACATGAGTTCTTTGTTTACTAAATATAGTATATGAGCTCTTTCAGAGACAGATTCTATTAACTGCTTTTTCCCCTGTATATAGGTCACACTCTTCTGTTTCTATATACTTGCCTAATTTTTTTGTTGAAAACTATTCATTTTAGATAATGTAATAACTCTAGAATCCTGCTCCCCCCTTTAAGTTATTGTTTGTTTAGTGACTTAACTAAGCTTGTAGAGTCTATCTTCATTGCAAGTGTGTGACTGTTTGTTTTCATTCTTGTTTTTATATTTAACTCTGTCTTCCTAAGAATTTTTTTGTTAATCAGCCTATTTTAATCACCAGTCAATAAATGTTCAGAAGTTGCGTTTCAATATTTTAAGTCAATAAGGTTTTACTCTTTGGTAAAGGAGCTGTGTTAGTAGGTTAGAAAATGCACTCAAAATTCAGGAAGTTTAAAAATCTGTTCTGTTTTTACTTTTAGATAGGAATTCTTAGGTCTCCTCTGACCATGTTCTATGCCTCACATTCATGCAGAGTTAAGTGTGGAGCTGGTCCCTTTCCAGTCTCTTTAGAGCATGCCTATGACCACTTCCAAGTGTGCATCCTTACTCTTAAAGGCTACCTCACTTGCCTGGATCTCCCTGTTGAATTTCTTGGCTTTCTACTCATCTATTGCTTCTTCTGCCCCAAAGACAACCTCAGGCTAGTTGTGGAGCTGGTCATTTCTGACTCCTTGCCGCTGAGATTGCTACTGTTTACAACAGTTCTTCTAGGCATGCACTTGTTCCAAATCAAGTCAGCCCCCTCAAGTAGTTGTTTCAGCTTATCCTACTCTGTGCCAGGAGGTCTAAAGGACTAAAAAGATACAAACTCCCCCCATTACTGGAGATTCTGTGGTTCTTCTTGAATAAATATTTCTAAATTTGTTTTATGATTTTGTTCAATTTCTAGAGCCCTTAGTGCTTTTGTTAGTTCTATCATTGAATGCTGAGGCGAGAATTACCTATTCCTTCTTCTGTGGTTCCTGAAGTTCCCTTCCAAACTTGCCATTTTTATCATTTATCCAGTATCATTTCTTTTCAATATCACTTCCTAAGTCTGAAATAAATTCCTCTTTGACATCTTGACAGCACCCTGTGCTTTTGATTTGGAAGGATTTTTCACATTCACACAAATAACTTCTCTTAATTGTCTGGTTCCCTCGATAGGCTATAAGATCATAGAGGACAGGCTATGTATCTTTTCTGCTCACTATTATATCCCATTTGCTGCACAGCATTTGGCACATATTAGACACTGAATGAAAATAGATAATTTACTTGAATGAAATTTAAATCCATGAGTTATTTATTCATAATAACTGTTGTGATTGCCAACATGGAGACAAAATGATGTCATTTGACAGATTCTAGCCAGTCTTTGATTAATGTCAATTACACAAAATGTCTGTGAATGTTGCTATGGGGGAAAAACATCTATTTCTCAAAAGTTAGACAATGCACTATATTTTCCAGTGGAAGGGTCTCTGGATCATCAGTCACATGGCAGAAGAACTACTACCACTACTACTACTACTACTACCACTCAATTCATGAAATATGGTATAATTAGTTTATTTGGGCTGATATGTGTTAACATATCTCTAAACATTAGGGAGCCAAGATGCAAAAGTTGTAAATCTTAACACACACACAAAAGTACTGCCTTAAATTGTGTAAACACCTAGTTTGACATATTTCATGATGATAGGGAATCGAAGTTGTAAAAAATATTTTAGGCTCACAGTTTGTTTGTTTTTTTTTTTTTTAACTACAAACTTATTTAATAAGTGAATTTTAAAACAATGTTGGAAGACAAAATTTACAATGAAAAGCATTATAAACTGTATAACTTCATAACTTCATACATATTTGCATACATATCTAACAAGAAAAGTTATCCATAATCTAATTAAATAATGGTGAAAATTTTGAAAATCTTTTCCTTTACTTTGAAATATACAATACATAATTGTTATCTATAGTCAATTTGCTGTGCAATAGACCTTGAGTTCCTTCACTTGTAGCACTAGAAGATTCTATATTTACATTACTACTTTATTACTTATAAGGCATTCACTGATTTTTTTTTTCCTTCCATCAACAAGTTTAAATTTACCCTCAAAAATACATGACATGGCTAATGCTTCGCATTGATTCTAAATTTGGTTTTCTATGTTCTTTTTAAATGTCTTCTGCTTTTTTTTTTATTGTATACAAATGGGATACATGTTGTTTCTCTATTTGTACATAGAGTCAAGGCATACCATTTGTATAATCATATGTTTACATAGGGAAATGATGTTTATTTTTTTTCCCTTCCCCCCCATCCCTCCCACCCCTCTTTTC
The DNA here is from genome assembly GCF_902686445.1 of Sciurus carolinensis. Classification (NCBI taxonomy): domain Eukaryota; kingdom Metazoa; phylum Chordata; class Mammalia; order Rodentia; family Sciuridae; genus Sciurus; species Sciurus carolinensis. Next base: position 71,901,708 of record NC_062222.1, on the reverse strand, counting down.
CCTCTATACAGTCCTTCTTTCCTTCATTCTTACCACACTCCTTATCCCTAACCCTAAACCTAACCCTAAACCTAATGCTAACCCCTCCCACCCCCCATTATATGTCCTCATCCGCTTATCAGCGAGATCATTCGTCCTTTAGTTTTTTGAGATTGGCTTATCTCACTTAGCATGATATTCTCCAATTTCGTCCATTTGCCTACAAATGCCATAATTTTATCATTCTTTATGGCTGAGTAATATTCCATTGTATATATATATATGCCACAGTTTCTTTATCCATTCATCAACTGAAGGGCATCTAGGTTGGTTCCACAATCTGGCTATGGTGAATTGAGCAGCAATGAACATTGATGTGGCTGTATCTCTGTAGTATGCTGATTTTAAGTCCTTTGGGTATAGGCCAAGGAGTGGGATAGCTAGGTCAAATAGTGTTTCCATTCCAAGCTTTCTGAGGAATCTCCACACTGCTTTCCAGAGTGGCTGCACTAATTTGTAACCCCACCAGCAATGTATAAGTGTACCTTTTTCCCCACATCCTCGCCAACACCTATTGTTGCTTGTATTCTTGATAATCGCCATTCTAATTGGGGTGAGATGAAATCTTAGGGTAGTTTTGATTTGCATTTCCCTTATTACTAGGGATGTTGAACATTGTTTCATATATCTGTTGATTACTTGTACATCTTCTTCTGTGAAGTGTCTGTTCATTTCCTTAGCCCATTTGTTGATTGGATTATTTGTATTCTTCGTGTAGAGTTTTTTGAGTTCTTTAGAGATTCTGGAAATTAGCGCTCTATCTGAAGTATGGTTGGCAATGATATTCTCCCACTCTGTAGGCTCTCTCTTCACATTGCTGATAGTTTCCTTTGCTGAGAGAAAGCTTTTTAGTTTGAATCTATCCCAGTTGTTGATTCTTGCTTTTATTTCTTGTGCTATGGGAGTCCTGTTAAGGAAGTCTGATCCTAAGCCAACAAGTTGAAGATTTGGACCTACTTTTTCTTCTATAAGATGCAGGGTCTCTGGTCTGATTCCGAGGTCCTTGATCCATTTTGAGTTGAGTTTTGTGTAGGGTGAGAGATAGGGGTTTAATTTCATTCTATTGCATATGGTTTTCCAGTTTTCCCAGCACCATTTGTTGAAGAGGCTATCTTTTCTCCATTGCATATTTTTGGAACTTTTGTCTAGTATGAGAAAATTGTATTTATTTGGGTTTGTGTCCATGTCCTCTATTCTGTACCATTGATCTACCTGTCTATTTTGGTACCAATACCATGCCGTTTTTGTTACTATTGCTTTGTAGTAGAGTTGAAGATCTGGTATTGCAATACCCCCTGCTTCGCTCTTACTACTGAGGATTGCTTTAGCTATTCTAGGTTTTTTATTCTTCCAGATGAATTTCATAATTTCTTGCTCTATTTCTGCAAGGTACATCATTGGGATTTTAATTGGAATTGCATTGAATCTGTATAGCACTTTAGGTAGTATAGCCATTTTGACAATATTAATTCTGCCTATCCAGGAACATGGGAGATCTTTCCATCTTCTAAGGTTTTCTTGAATTTCTTTCTTTAGTGTTCTGTAGTTCTCATTGTAGAGGTCTTTCACCTCTTTTGTGAGATTGATTCCCAAGTATTTTATTTTTTTCGATGCTATTGTGAATGGGGTAGTTTTCCTAATTTCTCTTTCTGAAGATTCATCACTTATGTATAAAAATGCATTGGATTTATGAGCATTGATCTTGTAACCTGCTACTTTACTGAATTCACTTATGAGTTCTAAAAGTTTTCTGGTGGAATTTCCAGGTTCCTCTAAATATATAATCATGTCATCAGCGAACAGGGATAGTTTGAGTTCTTCTTTTCCTATTCGTATCCCTTTAATTTCTTTGGTTTGTCTGATTGCTCTGGCTAGAGTCTCAAGGACGATGTTGAATAGAAGCGGTGAAAGAGGGCATCCCTGCCTTGTTCCAGTTTTTAGGGGGAACGCTTTCAGTTTTTCATCATTTAGAATGATATTAGCCATGGGCTTAGCGTAGATTGCCTTTATAATGTTAAGGAATGTTCCCACTACCCCAATTTTTTCTAGTGTTTTGAGCATGAAGGGATGCTGTATTTTATCGAATGCTTTTTCTGCATCTATTGAAATAATCATGTGATTCTTAAATTTAAGTCTGTTGATATGGTGAATTACATTTATTGATTTCCGAATGTTGAACCAACCTTGCATCCCTGGGATAAAACCCACTTGATCGTGGTGCACTATCTTTTTAATATATATTTGTATGCGATTTGCTAAAATTTTGTTGAGAATTTTTGCATCGATGTTCATTAAGGATATTGGTCTGAAATTTTCTTTCCTCGATGTGTCTCTGTCTGGTTTAGGTATCAGGGTGATATTGGCTTCATAGAACGAGTTTGGGAGGGTTCCCTCCTCTTCTATTTCATGGAATAGTTTGAGGAGTATTGGAATGAGCTCTTCTTTAAAGGTTTTGTAGAACTCGACTGAGAACCCATCTGGTCCTGGACTTTTCTTTGTTGGTAGGCTTTTGATGACCTCTTCTATTTCATTGCTTGAAATTGGTTTATTTAAGTTGTGTATGTCCTCCTCGTTCAGTTTAGGTAATTCATATGTCTCTAGAAATTTGTTGATGTCTTTGAGGTTTTCTGTTTTGTTGGAGTATAGATTTTCAAAATAGCTTCTAATTATGTTTTGTATTTCACTCGTGTCTGTTGTGATGTTTCCTTCACAGTTAGTTTTTACCTAGGAAACAGAAGCAAGTGCCCTCCTTATTTTGGAGCCTTGCAAAGACACTATCAGAAGGAGACTGGGCCAGCGTCAGAAAAGGACAGATCTCTGACAGATGCTATGTAGATGTATATAGGGAGGGTTCAGTGAACCCATTTGAACATTTACCCATTTCAAATTTTTTTCAAATTTTATGACATGATTTTCAAACTGTGATCCATGGATCTCCATAGAAGAGCCTTAGGAAATAAAGTTAAGGAATGAGAGGACCAAGTTACATATTTCTAGCCCCTTATATCTTTTACTGCCACTCTCATGTGTTTTATATATTGGGGTTTTTCATATTTTAAAGGATTCATGACAAAAAAGAAACTATGGTTTAGGACTATGTGTGATTGACACAGTTGCTCAATCTCGTTAAAAAATGCCTTTCTCACTAGATCATTGTCAGTGTTAAATAAAGAACTACACTGAAAATATTTTGCTATCTTAGCCCATGAAGGCTGCTATAACAAAATACCACAAAGTAGGTGATTATAAATAACAGAAATTTATTTCTCATAGTTCTGAAGGCTAGGAAGTCCAAGATTAGGCAATAGCAAATTTGGTGTCTGAGAAGACCCACTCACTGGCTCATAGATAGTACTTTTTCACTGAGGTCTTACATGATAGAAAGAAATAGCTAGCTCTCTGGGGTCTCTTTTATAAGGGCACACATTCTGATCATGAGAGTTCCACCTTCACAACATAATCATTTCCAAAAGGTTCTTCCTAATACTATCATCCTGGATTTCAATATAAAGAACTGGGGGAGGGGGAGTGCATAAGCATTCAGTTCATTACATTTGCAAACTTTAGACCGATGGAAAATCTGTCGTGAGGAAGTAACCACTTGAGCTAAAGCCAACCCAACATTTGCAAACTTTAAAGTGCTCATAAAGTTGGATATTATATATGGTTTCCACACTTTACGAACCTGTGGCCAAAGATCAGCTAACACAATAAAGACATCTATATCACATCTATATCTCAAGCTCTTTGCCATTTATTTTTAGATCTTTTTTTTTACAATTTTTTAGAGGTAGTCATAGACTCCACTGATGCAGATCCATTGTTGGTGCAGAGACTAATCAATTTTACCACTTAAGTCTCCAAATTCCCTGGTAAACCAAGCCCCCAGGGACAGAGTTCTATAGTCTAAGATATTATCACAAAACAATATTTCTCTATATGAAACAGAAAGTGTTGAAGTTCTTTAATTAAATTTCATGATTCCATTCTGTCTTTAGAGGGATGATATCCCATTTAAATCTGGTTTTATCTCACTCCTCAGTGCCTTAAGAGAAGAAAAATAAGCATCCCTGATCTTCATTATTCTGATAATAAAGAATGTTCTCTTAATTTCCTATTGTTGTGTACAAGATTTAGTACTTACCCTTTAATTTTAGTGTCAGAATGTGAACTGTAATTAATTTTCATAAAATGGAAAGCAATAAAGTCAGATATATTAAATGCTGGCTGTAGAGGTTGAGATTGTATAATTTACAATCAGGGTGGTCGGGGAAGAAACAGCCTACATATTAAATGAGTGATAACTCATTCTGGCTTCAGCTTCAGAGATTATGGAAGTGGTCAACAAACTGTTCAAACAAAATTCCCAAATCTATGGGGTATTTGGAACCTTCTCAAGAAGGTCTATCAAACTTAGTGTCACCTCTCCCTATTCCAACATTTGGATAGTTTTATTATCATTAACAATAATAATATGCATAGACCTAAATTACCACCTAATGAATCACCTAAAACCTTTCCTGGGCATTATTTGCAACAAACTATAGATAATAGACCATAATTCTAAATCAACCATAAAATAAGTCAGCTTCCAACTGATTAAAAATGCAGGTTCCCTTCACCTTACCATCAGAATATCCATAGAGAAGTAATGTTCAAAACTGTGAATAATTTTATGGTGATTATTTATAAACTTAGACTATATACCAAAAAGAAGCTACATACAAATTAAATATAAAACCTTGCTATATAAAAAGTATACTCTGGTTGGAGGCATTAAAGGGTACATATTCTTTATTATCTTATTTGGCTCAGGACACATTCTTGAGGGAATGATTCTCTGAAAGTAGCCATTAAATGAGTAGAAAGCAGTGACTTCTCAGTTAAATGGAAGCTTATCCTAAAATTTAGTGATACAAACTTTACAGTGCACAAAACTCTTTCACACACATTATTTCAATGTAATTTCACAGTGCCCTTAAGGAGAGAACAGACCAAACTGATATCTTGTGTATCAAGGTGAACACTGAGAAATGAAGTAGCTTGTCCAAGTTCACAGTATCAGTAAATGACATAGTCAGAAACAATTTAAGCTTAGAACCCTCTAAATTCAGTACTAGGGTCAACTTAGATAGAAATAACTGATAAGACCAAGAGAGAGTTCATTAATTGATGTGGACCTATACTGAACTGTACTGAAGTGTGTTCATAAATACTGAGGCAGAACATAAGGTCTCCCATCATTAAATCAGGCACAAGTACAGCAACCTCAAGAATCATTTGAGAATAAAAAAGACCATTCAGGCAAGGGAAACAATAGCAATTGCAATAATTCCCAACATATTAGATTTTACACTGTGGCAAGGAGGCAGTTAGGTCTATGTAGCATGGCCCTCAAACTATGTTGCCTTAGCTTTAGCTCAGTTAATTATCCATATTATACCTACTCAATAGAAAGGAACACACATAGGACATACTCAATCCTCTACAGACCCCCTGCTAAGGGTTAGAATGGAGGTGACTCGTCAACTGGCAGTTACCATGGAAATAGGAAAAAGTCCCCACCTTGGAGTTGAAAATTATAAATTATAAGCTATTATTTTTATATACATATAGAAGAATTGGGTGCATGTGAGAAAAAATATGAGGGAAATTAAATCATACTGTAAATCTCAAATTTACTCTGAGAGGTAAATTCATACGAAATAGTTAACTCCTTTATAATTATCATTTTTGCCTTGTATTTCTATATAATTTGGTTGTTTTTATATAATGAACAGGTATTACTTTTATAAAAAGAAATTTAACAGTAAGATTACATTTTATAAAAAACTTAAGTTATAGTGTCTATGACTTACTTATTGTCTGAAATATGTTGGTTAAATTGACGGTATTGATGAGATTACATTCAATTGTGGCCTAGACTACAGCTCAGTTGAAATGTAACTCTCTCCAGGAAACCCTCCTGGACCTACACAGCCCTCACCACCCCTATAAATTGGGTTTCTTCCCATACTTTCCCCTCATCCTGTTTCTTCCCTCATGGCTCTTCTCCTGGCTTTAAACTACACATTTATGTAAATGATTATTGGCAAATCCACCTAAACCCAGGCAAGAGGAATTTTATCCTGGGTTGCTTGTTTTCAACTTCCACATATATCATGAATGTTAAAATTCTCATATTCTTTTCATTTTCAGACTCTACTAATCAAACTGAGTCTTGCAAGCCAGAGTACAGAGGGCTGAGAGTGAGTGTGCACTAGGAAGAAGACCACCACAGCCTATGCCCTGTGAAGAGAGAGAGAGGGGGCTACCTCTCTATATGAAGTTGTCTACCCTCAACACCCTAGAGCAGGTGGCATTTCCAAGATGACCACTTCCATCTTTCTCATCTTCTCTAATGAACAAGTGCCTACAGAAAACTGCCTGAAAAGAAGTGTAAGAAAGTGAGACATGAGGGATACCACATCCCTAAGTCCCCTGGGAATGGAGACAATGTCCAGTCCTAGGTCATTTGGGGGCATCATGCAGAACTCCTGGACCCATCTCACCTTCTATCTTGCCCTGTGCCAACAGCTCCTGACTGCCATTCAGGGTCACAGGTAGCATAATTGAGCTGGGAGAAAACAAGTTTTCATTAGCCTCCAAATCACAGGGTAATCCTCAAGACATGAGCTTCAAGTCTCTGAATGGAAACAAGAAGTGGGCCAAGGTCTAATTTAAATGGTCACTCTTAAATCCTTAAGGATCTGATATGTGGTTTTCATCTGTAGCCTTGCCCACCGCTAATAGATCAATCAGGTTTGTTAAAAGCAGACCTGATTGCTTAATTTGCTAAGGAATGTGGTGCACAAAACTCTAGCCCACCATCATTGGTACACGACCTCAAATATTGTAGGCACACAATTAATGTAGAATGAACAAACGGTTCAAAACAAAGTTCTGAATACAATATAGCATGTGCCTGCCTCTAAAAGCACATGAAAGGAAATAGCTACATTAAAATTGGAAGGAAGGGATCACTTTGCACCAGGCAAATTGGAGTACCAACAACCACTGACGATAAGTCAATGTACCATCACCTAAATCAGTGATTCCACTTTACCAAAACACAATCCCAGAAGTTTTCTATTAAGAATTCAGACTAGCCAGGTGCAGTGGTACACACCTGTAATTCCAGTGGCTCAGGAGGCTGAGGCAGGAGGATCACAAGTTCAGAGCCAGCCTCAGCCACTTAGTGAGACCCTAAGCTACTCAATGAGTCTCTAGATAAAATACAAGAAGGGCTGGGGATGTGACTCAACGGTTGAGTACCCCTGAGTTCAGCCCCTGGTATTAAAAAAAATGAATTTATATCAATAATTTCTGCTGAGTGGTGAAGACTTAACAATGTGGTACTGAAAGATACAAGAGTCCCACCCTCCACCACCACAAATAATCCCCAACCTCTACCCCATGCTTTGGTTCATTATAATTTTGTTATATGTAGTTTCATTTCTTCAAAGATTGTGTTCTTTTTAAGTGAAGAAAATATAGGCACATAAAAATGAAATAAAATTATCTTTTGAAAAAAGATATTAACTATGCTATGAGTTTATTGTTTAAATGGAAAAGTGCAATTATGTGTTTACAAGCAAATAGAATACAATGTGCATACAACCTATAATTGCAAATGGTAATTCCTATTTATTAGATCAGGGATGGCATTTATTGTATATTCTAATCAGCACCTATCACCCTATATGGCCTTTAATAACTTTTAAAATGATGATTTTATCTGTCAATAGTCAACCTAAGGTAATCATTATCTTATGTGTTACTCTCTATCAATGGAAAAATGAATGTCTCAGAGTAGTTCAGCAGGTTTTTGTTAATGAACATTTATTTCCTTTTCATAAATATCTAGTTCTAAAGTGGTACCATGTTTTATGTGCAGGAACTTGTGGATATGAGAAAAGAAAAAACATTAGCAATGAATAGGAAAAGAAACACATGTGAGTATTGTTGGAAAAGGAGATACATTAAAGGCAACTACTTATTTATCATCTTTCACTTCTCTTTTGACTTTGAAAAAATATTTAAGAATGTCATAACAAGTATTCCCAGAGCACAGGTAACCTTTAGTAAAATAGAGAAATGGGAAAATGTTAGGAATAGTCTAACACAGACTAACCTAATTATTCTATACTATTTTGTAGTTTACCAAAAGCATTTATATCATTGTCTCATTTGATCCCATAATACTCGCTGAGGTCATACACTGTCTTGTTAAATGAGGACAAAATGGAATTGGACTTTAACTAGAATGTAAGTTGCATATCTAATATCCATCCCCTCTTTCCTCCTTCCCAAAAGGATTCTGATTTTGTCCACACCTGTGCCCTCCTCTGTGATGCCTTACATGTTGCAAAAGTCTGACTCCAGCCCCAGGCAGGGGATGGTTTCTACTGAGTCAAGCCAACCATGGTGATCACTTTCCTCTGGCCAGTGACTGGCTTAGGCTGTGTCGTGTGATGCAATTCTAGCCAATGAGCATGAGAATAAGTCTAATAGTTTCTCTCATGTAGAGACAATGACAGGATGACTCCTGACCACTTGGGTAGAATGCTAGAGACCATTGTGGCCATCTTGCAAATAGATTAATGACTCCAAAACTGCTACTTCCAGTTCTAACTGGCCCACAATTCAGCTGCCTGCTTGGTAGCTGCATTTGGACATTTAATTGGTACCCCGAACTTAATATCTTCAAATTAAGACCCTTTATTCCCCCACCTCTACCCTAACTTGTACCAGTCTTCCCATCTCATTCATTGGCACCTCAATGTATGTCAGTCAAATCTATAAGCAAATCTTGTCAATTCTAACTCAAAAAATGGCCCTTTGTCCATTTCCATATGTTTCCACTGTTACTATCCTCACGCAAGTCCAATGTCTCTTGCCTTCATGATTGTAACTTTCTTTTTCTATTCTAGCCCTCTACAAAATCTAGACTCTATGAAACAACCATAACCAACTTGGAAAAAAATTGGTCAGATAATGTTGCTCCCTGATGAAAGTCTTCAATTAGGTAATCATTGTATTAAAAATAAAATACACAAAAAATAAGTAAAAATAAAATACAAATTCCTTAGCATAGCCTTTATAGCCCTGTAACCTTAACCCTCAGCCTCCATTACTTCTAAAAATCTATTTCTATCCTGTGCCTATTCTTTGAGTGCACTAAGATCATCACTGTTTGGAGGCTTTGGACCCACAGCTTCCTCTCCAAGGTATATCCTCTCACCAGATCTTTGTGTGGCCAATTTCAGTTTGACAGGTTTTGACTCAAATGCTATCTTTTTTTTTTTTTAGCTTTTAATTTTTTACAGACTGCATTTTGATTCATTGGACACAAATGGGGTACATAATTACATTTCTATGGTTGTACACAATGTAGATTTATACCATTCGTGTAATCATACATGTACATAGGGCAATGATGTCTGTCTCATTCCACCACTTCATACCCCACTTCCTCTCATTTTCTTTTACATATTCTAAAGTTCCCCCATTATTCTCCCATTCTCCACTCCCACCCCCATTATATATCATCCTCCACTTATCAGAGAAAACATTCAGCCTTTGGTTTTTTGGGCTTGGCTTATTTCACTTAGCATGATATTCTCCAATTCCATCCATTTATTTGCAAATGCCACAATATTATTATTCTTTATGCCTGAATAGTATTCCACTGTGTATACATACCAGAGTTTCTTTATCCATTCATCTATTGAAGGGCATCTAGGTTGGTTCCACAATCTAGCTATTGTGAACTGAGATGCTATAAACATTGATGTGGCTGTGTTACTGTAGTTTGCTGATTTTAGGTCCTTTGGATATAAACCGAGGAGTGGGATAACTGGGTCAAAAGGTGGGTCCATTCCAAGTTTTCTTAGGATTCTCCATACTGCTTTCCAGAGTGGCTGCACCAATCTGCAACTCTACCAGCAATGTAAAAGTGTGCCTTTTCCCCCACATCCACGCCAACATCTATTATTTGTGTTCTTGATAAAAGCCATTCTAATTGGAGTAAGATGAAACCTTAGAGTTGTTTTACTTTGCATTTCTCTAATTACTAGAGATATTGAACACTTTTTCATTTATTTAATTGCCTGTGTGTCTTCTTCTGTAAAGTGTCTGTCCAGTTCCTTGGCCCATTTATTGATTGGGTTCTTTGTATTTTTGTTGTAAAGTTAAGACTCCCAAAGCACAAGAAATCAAAGCAAGAATCAACAAATGGAATGAACTCAAACTAAAATGTTTTTTCTCAGCAAAGGATACAATCAAGAATGTGAAGAGAGAGCCTACAGAGTGGGAGAAAATCTTTTCCACACGCACTTCAGATAGAGCACTTATCTCCAAAATTTATAAAGAACTTACAAAACTTTACATCAAATTATATCTTTCGAAAGAGTCCACCAATTTGATGTACTTCCTGCACATAATCTCCAACACATGATCAAGTTATCATTTCTTCATAGACTTATCATTATCTGAAATGGTCTCCTTCATTGATAACATGTTTATTTTCTGTCTCTCCCCATAATACAATCTCAATGAAAGTACGAACTGTTTTACCAGAACCTGGAACACAAAGTTGGCACTCAATAAATATCTTTGAAATGAATGAATGAATGCCAGTCACTTTGTTAGAAATATAAGAGTAAATGTACCTTATCTTTCAATGCATTCTCTATTCAATAATTCATTTTAGAATTCTGCTGAAGATACTGAGTCCAGAAACTTGACAGGGAAACAGGAGATCTACCCAACAAGCAAAATTTGCATTAAATTCTTGTATGAGTTAAAAATGATGTCATGTTATTTTAATTCACTGAAATTTGGGGGTCATTTAGAATAGCCAACACATGCACTGCACAATACAGAAATATTGAGGACTTTTACAGCTATTGATTTATTCTGCCAAAGATAGAAAAAAAGGATCAAGTACAAGGAAGGTAGGGAAGGCAAGAGAGAAGGGCAGAAGGTAGGAGAAAATGGCAAGACCTGGGAATGGAGATCATTGACCAGAGAACCATAGATGGCATGATTGAGTAGAGATGATGAGACGTCTGGAAATAATAGTTGACCCAAATTCTTACCTTATACAAATTTATGACATGTGTGTATATATTTATCAGTTCCCTTTATCTGGATTTCTCCATAAATGAAAAATAATATTGCATGAACATTTGCTGCAACTGCATATACTAACCTTTCTCAAATAAACTGTTGTCAGACAAAATTTATCCCAATATTATATTTAATCAACATTGTTTCTTGAGAGTAGATTTTGCTACTTATGCTTGCAAAACCTTTTATAATATTGAAAACATTGATATCTTTTGATGTTTTAAGTCCAACATTACAATCTAAAGAAAAGATTTTTAATCTCTCCATTGTATCAACTAGTGCTCCCAATATTAAACATGACCATCAAAAGAACTCTCCACATTGAAATTCGTTTCTTTATCACTTCTTGCAAATGGTTGACCAGAAATAAACCCATCTGATAATATTCTCATGCACCCCTCATTTCTCTTCCATGAGCATAGGATATCATAAATCCTATCAAACAGTTTATTGAATATAGGATGCCTGATGCCTAAAGGAACTTTCCCCTGAGGTTGTTCCATGTGACATTAATCCTGATCAAATAATTGTGTGGAGGGTGGGGATAAAAAATAAATTGCCTAAGTCACAAAGTACATCATTCTAAACTTTTGTGATTCAAAAAATCTTTGCTTTCTTATTTTACAATTAAAAATAACTTACCAACATTTGAAGTATAATTGACCACAGAACTCTTTTATTCTCCATAGCCTATATTATCTTCCTATTGAATTGCTGTAATTTGAAGGTAGAACACAAAAAATCATTGATGGATTGAATGCAGGGTGTGGTTGGAATTGAAATTTCCAACATTTTAAACCTGAAAAAATAGAAAATATAACTGCCTTCTGCTGAGGTACGTAAGACTTAAGAAGTAGTTAGGGGAAGAACGTGTAAAGACTTTGAGTTTGATATTGTGCATATCAATTTTAAGATGTCTTATAGACATTCAGTTAGAAACCTCAAGTTCTCTTTGTAAAATCCTCTCCCATTTAAGCAATAAATGAGTTCATGTTTATTCACATGCTCAATTTTTAACAGAATACTTCATCTATCTTTACTGTATTTTGTCTCTGTGTTGAGAAAGCATGACCCAAGTCACCCATAACAAAGAGTTTAGAGTAACTTCCAACAGCAATAGCAGTTCTCTTCTGCCTTCATGCAATTAGCTATTCTTCCCTTGTGAGGTTCCTGAATTTCCATACCTTCCCATTCAATTTTATAGTGCTTCCCAGTTACCTCCTACTGTATGGAACCAACCACTCTAAAACTCAGTGACTTAAAAGAACATCCTTGGTGATGGTAGTATTGTCTTCACTGTCATTGTCTTTTAGCATTTTACAATTTCATGGACTGGGAATTCGGGACCAAGGGGTAAGTTTCTTCTCTTCCTCACGATGTTGCCTTAGGTGATTTTGTGGTACTCAGCTGGCAGGTGGACTAGACCGAAGGCAGGCAAGGCAGTGTCACTCATGTACCTGGCATCTTAGTGGGGATGGTGAGATGGCTGGGCACAGTTGTAATTGCAGCTGGAGTACCTATGTGCAATCTCTCTGGCTTAGCAGTCTCAGAGTGGTCCCACTCCTTGCATGGTAGCTGAGGTGTCCTAAAGAGACAGGAAGTAAAACCAGTCAGTCTTTTAAATCGTGAGCCCAAATACTGTCGTAGTATCACCTCCTCTGTACTCAGTTGATCCAAGCAGTCACAGAGATGACCCAGATTCAAGGGAGGAGAGCATCAATTCCACCCCTAAATGAAAGGAGTATCAACTAATTTGTGACATCTTTAATCTACCATACATTCTCATAATAGTCAAGAATTCCTAGGGTTGGGGTTGTGGCTCAGTGGTAGAGCACTTGCATAGCACATGTGAGGCACTGGGTTTGATCCTCAACACCATGCAAAAATAAATACATAAAATAAAGGCATTGTGCCCATCTACAACTAAAAAAATATTTAAGAAAAAGAACTCTTGCTCTAAAACCAGGGTTCCAATCCTGGCTCTCAAGCTCTGCCTAGTTATATGACTACACTAGTGACTTAAACTTAAACTTGCTTTGCCTTTGCTTCCTTGTCTATAAAAGGGGGTATCAAAAATATTCATTCAACATATATGTTTTGAACATGTTGTATGCAGCAGCTGCCTGGGGCCAAAATGAGGAATAAGTTACTCTATTTTTTAAGTAGCATCTTCTAGACTAATGAAAGAAAAGATGTGCATTCATGCATTTTATCAATAAATATTGAATAAGTGTTTACAAAGCACCAGTAGAAGTATTTGTATAGATCTCTGCTGTGTAGCATGAATAACTGAAATTGTAGAAATCAGGTTCTTTCTCAAAATGAATTTTAATTAAATGGGATCTTAAAATCATCCACTTCCAAATTCTGATTGGTGAACACAGACTTGACCTGAACATTCGACTTTTTAATAACATTTAGGCAAGAACACTTAGTTTCTTTCCCTTGTTTTGGCAAGGTTAATTCTGACAAAACTCACACTAAAAGATAGTAGAAGATTCCATTTCCATTTTCTTCACAGAAATATCAAGTGATTTTTTCATTCAAATTGAATCATATCTACAAAAATTCTGAATTTCAGATAAGGCACAGGAACCACAAAGAGGCCACCACCAGTGGACCATGGTGGAAATGATATATGCCACCCAAATTCTCCCTTCTCTGCTGGAAGCCTCTTTGTGAATGGAAAGTTAGTATATTCATCACCTTCTCATTACTATAACAAAATACTTGAGACAAGATACTTATGAAGAAAAGTTTTACCACCGAAAGTCTACATGGCACAGGTTCTATGACAAAGGCTGCTTTTTGACTGTGTCACTTCATAGTCTTTGGTACATGACAATGGCAGGAGTGCATACAGAAACAAGCAAGTGATAACATCTCAAGCCAGGAATAGGGAGAGATTGAGGTCCCACAACCCCTTCAGGAACAGGTCCCAGTGGACCCAAGGACCTTCCATTAGACCCACCTCTTAGTTTCCACCACCTCCCAACAGTGCCACTCTGAGGACCAAGCCTTTAAAACACGAACCTTTCAGGAGATACACTGGGACCATATCCAAATCACAGCAGTAGAATTGGTACTTGATGACAGAGTCTACCTGGAGGATTTCAGTATTAGTTTAGTTTTTGCATTTCAACTAATAACCTTTATTCTAAACCTTTCCAGATAGCTCTTGAAAGAAAAAGAAAACAGTAATATGCACTTCTATGTCATTGCCTTGTTGATGAAGGAGATAATGAAAACATGTTTTCAATCTTGAAATGATTTTGTGATACCTATCAAGAGACATAAGTAACTAACTAGCATATGAAGTTTTATCAATGCTCATATCTTTCATCATCTGGGGCTCACACATTTGGCAAGGTACATAAAGATTTAGTTACCCTGTATTCACCACAGGCCCCTCCTGAGATTTGTGGCTTAATTGAAACCTTGCCTGTGATTTGACATGCTTTGCTTTTTCACATATGAATACGTTTTAAACAATAAATACATTCATATTTGCACACCATGCAGAACTAAGAAGCATAATAAAATGTTTACAAATATGGCTTTGGGGTTGGACAGGACTGAGTTTAAATCCAAGTGCTGCCACATATTAAAAGACTAGAAGTTTCTTAGACTCTAAGCTAAGGTTCACCTTTAAATGGAGATAAGAACAGAAACCTCATAGAGTAGCTGGGAGAATTTAATAAGCATTGAAAGCACCTGATCATTTGAAGCTGAATGATTATTTAGCCCAATGTTTTGACATTGTATGTGCTCCCAATAAGTGACCATGATAAATTTGTCATATTGTGATAAAATATCCCAGTATTCTTGCCCCTTACATGTATCTCCAATTCTCATTGGTCATGTCCTTTTGTGCTATCTGATCAGAACCACAGCTGAAGAAGAAGTAAACGAATACAGAATTTTTCAAGACAGACTCAAAGATCTTTGAGGGCAAGCCTCTGTCTGACTGTTCAAACTCAGGTTTTTGTCACCAAATGTTTTTGAAACTAAGGACCTTGAGGTACTTGATTTTCATGCCAAAAATATACAATGTCCTTCAAAGCTATTAAATGGAAATCTGGTAATTTTAGGAAAAAGAAAACCAGTACTTTTTAAAAATCATATAATAGGCTATACTTCCACAGCTGCTTAGAAACAAAGTATTAAATTTTACTAACATGTAATGAGAAGTTTGTTATTTTCTGTACTATTTCCCAGTCTGAAGACTATTCTCTCCATTCTTTTCAAAGTAGCCTTTGTCCTTTGAATGGCCCTTGACTAGTGACCAAGCCCTGCCTTCTGGGGTCCCATAATCAGAGCCAGTTAAGTCACAAGCTTCCAGCCTTGGAGGATCCTGACTCAGAACAAGGCAAACACGGGTCCACATGATAAGACCTTTGTTAAGTTAAGAAATAAAGTGATTTAAAATGGAGAATAAAGTATCATTCATGGAAATTATCTGGTAGTAGGGGGTAAAGAGATGAGTGGAGGATTGTCTCCCATTTTATACACTCACATCTTACAAGTAAAAGAGAATAAAACCTCCACCACCACCCAACTCAGGTCCTTCCTTTCCCCCCAGGACATGCCCTAGGGACTCTTATGGGTGTAATTCAGGCTGCAATCCAAGGAGGGTCCCTCGACTAGCTATTCTTTGGGTTGTTATTACATGTATGTTAGGGAGAAACCCTTCTTTACAAAGCAGATCACCCCCTTTTCTTCTGCAGGTGTGGTTTCACCTCTGGAAACCCACGTTCACCTTCTTGTGAATTTCTGGAAGAGCAAGGCCATTACATCAAGGGGGCGAATCCACATAACCCAAGACACAGCTCCCATTTGCCCTCCTTGCCATTTCAGTTAACAGCACTGGACGCCACCTGAAGACAAGACAGGAACTTCACAGGACAGGGACTGCCTATCGATATCTTCAGAATCTGTTGGAAAATGCAAAGCCCTCTCTGTGACATGTAAAATTTCAGAGAACTCAATTGACAAAAGCAAGTTTTTATTTCCTGCATAGGCCCACTGACTGGCCCTTGTGTGTTGAAAAGGTGTTTGGAAACATGAAGTTTGGTCTGGGAACACAGGCTGCGAAGTGTGCCCATCCCCCTTCATCCTTTACTTGATGGACAGCTCTTCAGCAGATTTTTGGCTCCCAGGGCTGATGAGAGAGAGGTGAGGGAGTGAGCGGGGAGGGAAGGGAGAGGGGGCTGGGCACTTCAGGGTGCAACTTCCAGCCAGCATTCTTCCTTCAGAATTTCACAAACCCTTCTAACAGGGAGCCCAGTCCTCCCCAATAAAACCAGTCACCTCAGACCTCCTGGCTGCTCTGTGCGAAAATGGCACCAAAGCACTTAACCTGCTGGATCCCCTTTCTCCAGACACCTGCCCAAGCGGCAGACTAAACAAACAGGGATTCTCCACTGCGCAAAAGTTGGCTTCTTTCACTAGGTCTCCCATCTGTTAAAAAGCCATTGTCTGCAAAAGTGTTCAGCTAGCTGGGGAGCGAGAGCGATTGCATACTGAACTGCCCCCTTTTCCCCATAAAAAGTCCTCTTTAGCATTTTCTTTTCTCCTTGGTTTTCATTGCCTGATTTATTCATTGGTTTCACCTCTTCTCCCCTCCCCCTTGGTTCGGGAGGAGAGCCTCCTTGTCTTGGGTTTCTCAGGGGTCATGTCTTTTCAGTCACCAGGACAATACCCGCTGCTGGCATCTGCTTCCAGATCCAATCAGCCATATTGTGAACACATCCTGCCAGAGAATTGTTCCTCCTTTTGCTCGTCTTTGTTGCCAATTTCATGCCATGTATTGCTTCATGTTTTGTGCTTCATGAAGCTGTCACGGGCATAAAAGTGGTCTGACCAGGGTCGTAGTAAAAGGGGTGGGAATGAAACATCCACCAAAATGTTGAGCAGGCCACCCACAGTCCACACACACTCACACCCGCACACACTCGGTCTCCACACTCATACCCAGCCCCCACACACACTCACAGTGCACAAGCACCCACACAGTCCCCACCTCACAACAGCACACCCTTACACGCAGTACACACAGGCACAATATACACACAACCCACACACACCCACAATCCACGCACAATACAGTCCTCCCACACACGTAAGTAAGCACACAAACAGTTCTCAAATACTCACAACATATACACGAACCCAGATGCGTTCTCACAAGTTTTTGTTTCTCTCCCCAAGATTTAAGCAGTACCCTAGAAAGGTACTTTATGTTTCTCCAGAGGGGAAATCAGATTTATAAGAACACATTGAGTTGAAGTCCCTCGAAAATGATAAGGAATATATGAGGTTGGGGGTTTCAAACGTTTTAAAGTTCAGGGTTTTTCTACCCCTCGGCTGTTCCTAGTTACACACAAAATATTGATAATACTAAGAACACAAAAGACAAGATTTTACAAGATAAATTAAAATATCCCATATTAAAAGGACAACTTTAGAGAAAGCATATTCATTGATTCTCCTTTTTGGAGACATGAACCTTTCAAAAGGAACAATGTATAAAGAGAGGGAAGTATGTCAACAAAACCTAAAAATTAACTCTTGATTTGGAAGCAGGCACCCACAAACCCCCTGTCAGTCATGGTTCTTGGGTGCTGGAAAATCACAACCTACCAAGAGGCTCTTTGTAAACCATAAATTAGCTTGAGGAGCACAGAAGTCTATAAAGTCTATTGCAAAGCATTTCTGGAACTACTTTAAGCAAGAAGGGGAGCTGCTATGATTCATCCCATCACTCAGAGACCCACTGATCCAGTAGATCCAGTGGATCAGCCTGAGGGGAAGTTGTGTTTCTCCTTATGTCACTAGTGAGGGTAAAAAGAGGGAAGTGGGCAATGAAGATTCAAAATTCTCACTGTGCAAATTTCCCTGAGGTCACATTTTTATTTCTGTGCCTTTGCTTATTTTTTTCAAAAAGTTCTAGAGATTCTGAATAGAAAATAATGTACTTCAGAATATACTTCTTGAGCTATACTTTAATTTTCCCATGTTTCTATCCCAGTACCATGAGTAGGTCATCCTGCCTTTTTCTACATGAGCATTTTAGTTGTTGGCTTTGGGCTTATGAGTCCCAAATAAGGGGTCACACAGACACAGAGAGAGATACCAGTCACCTACAAGTCAAATCAAGAAGTCTTAGAATAAAACTACCTTTTGACACCTTAATCTTGAATTTCCATGCCCTACAACTGTGAGAAATAAATTTCTGTTGTTGAGGTCACCCAGACTCTGATATTTTGTTATGGTACCCCAAGATGCACCTTGAGGTGCCTGAATGTGACTGAAAGATTTAAGAACAGGACATATGAGCACTGCACAACACTGTCAAAAATGAAGTGTCCCTTCACAGACTGCTCTGGGACAGGACTGGCTGAAGTTGGTACTGATCTCCACCTAGCCCACCATTGTCCTTACTAACTTCCTGTCCCTTGTACATTTATGCTTTCTGAGTAATTTTCTCTTCTGGAAAGTAATTCATCAAAGTTTTATATGAAATGAAGCATGTTACTGCCAAGAAAGTAAAACACAATATCAAGGAAGGAGGACCCCTTGCTCAAGGGAACCACTAAAAGTGTGCAGACACCTACCTCTCCTGGAAGTTCCTATTCAGTCACAAGGTCCCCAAAACATTGATTGAGCACCTACGACATGTCAGCTGCTAGACTGAATCCTGACATGCAAAGATGAGTAAGTCATAGATCTGTACTCAAGGAGCTCTGAGTCTGAGGAGGGAGGCAGGCACTTACATGGGAACCCACAATCCATCCTATGCTGTCAAAGTTGCTCTACAAGAGTAGAGTGGAGAGTAATTTCCAAGGACAAATGCTTTACTTCTGCAAAAGTGGAAGGGCTGAAAGGACCTGGCAGGCTGGGTCAAGAGGGGTATGTGCAATAGAACTGAAATACAAGATACAGAGAACTTTAAAAATGGGAGCATTATGGAGGGAACACCAATGTATAAAGCAGATGAGGAACCATACCAGGGAGCCACCTTTCATGGCACACAGTACTGGAGACTGAAAGGTGAGCACACACACAATAATAACTCGCTGATATGGGTAAGGAGAGAAAAGAAGATGACCACTTCCAATACTCAGTTTCCTAACCTAACCCCCAAATCTGCCATCCATGGGCTTTTTCTATGACTTCATTGTTTCTAACTTTTTCAAGCGCCTTTTGAAATTCCAAATGCATAAAATGTAACCACAGTCCAAAATGTGCTCTCTTTTTATTGTTTCACTATTTTTTTCTTTCTTTTCTAGCCCTATATTTTTTAAAATTTATGTTTAATAAGGACATTGAGCCAGCAAGACTCGTAAGAGGGCCGGAGCCAGCTTTGTGCTCTGTGTGAGCGTGTATGTGTGTGTTAAACAATTTCATGGACATCTGTCATGCACAGTTAACTTTGCATTGCTGCATTTTAAGTGGTGGGCCCAGGCTTGGCCGGCAGTGATAAAGTAGCTGGCAGTTTTGAAAAAGCCACAGGATAACAGAGCATGAATCATAAAACACACTACTGTGTAGCAATATCCAAGTTCATTCAATGCAATGAAACCATGCAGAGGCCCTTTATCCCCAGCTAATTATGTGGAAACGGCTAAGACAATAAAGCATCTGGTGGTCTTTCTTCCCCATTTCAATTTTTCTCAATATTGTGACAGGGGAAAGTATTGTGCCTTTCCCAGGGTAGTTGCAGTGAAGAGGAGTAAAAGCAAGGGTCAGGGAAGAGCAAATAGATGAATTTATAACTTTCTTTTTATTTATTCCTTCCCCATTGTTTGTCTGCAAGTTTTCCTTCAAGGCTGTATTTTGGGATCACTATTCTCATTTCACTCTGCTTGAATCCCCCTTTTTTCCCCTTTAAAAAAATACCACCCAAACTGCCAGTCCCTCTCTGACTCCCTGTTGCTTGTGGGACTTTCCCCGCCACGGGCATCCAGGAATATAAGTTTAAAATTTATAACCGCTCTTCTAACCCAGGTTAAGGGGTGAGTGCACACTTCCCGGGATGAAACCCTGAATGTGATTTCCTTTCTAGAAAGAGGTGATGCGAATGGTCACTGTGATTAAGGCTTGTCCCAGAGAGGATTCCCGGTAATTGCCCGGCACATGGTTCTTTTTGCCATTCTCTTGAAAACACACGCAAGTGCCATGTGCTGCACTCCTGGGGGTTTTGATGAAAGCCCCTTTATAGCTATGCACTGTGTGATGAGACCCGAGCCAGAGTCTGATGAGGTGACTAATTGGTACCACTAGCTTAAAAAGCTAATAAGTTAATTAGATTAACTTTGTTCATGTTTGCACAGGGCTTTGAAGAAGAAAACACCACAGGAGCCCTAAGCTGCTCTGAATCAAGATCCGATGCAGTTCTGAGCCGGGTAAAAGCTTTTCCTGCAACCACGTGAGTCTATCATGATTATGTTCTCTTTTGTTTTGTTCTGTTATTTGATTCCTTAGCCACCTTCCAATTTTTCTCAAAAGCCAAATTAAAGTGACATGATATGCCTTCAGTATCTTCTAGTGCAACGTTTTCAATTATAAATCTAAACTTCACTTAAGACCATTATAGAATGTTTTATTTATTTTTATTTATTTATTTTTCCTCAATTCTTTGGGTATTGTTGTGCCATGATATCCAGGTCATTTAATGCTAATTTAAGATAGAACTGATTCAAAGATAGAATTGATTGCAAGATAACCTACATGGTATTAGCATTCTCTGATTTGCTTAATTTTCTAATACCTGAAAAATGCAATTGGTCTAGAGTTATGGTATAATTGTTTTGTGGAATTTTAGCATTAAATAAACTTTGTGTACATCATCAGTACCTCTTTATCCATACCCATCTACCTATCTGTCTATCCATCTCTCTCACATATTCAGCAACAAACATTGAACATTGAAAGCAATGCCCAGGAGATACAAAGATGATGAAGACAGAATCCAGCCCTCAAGGAACTTTTAATATAGGACACATGACATCTCATCTGGATTAAATACCTAAGGGTAGAGCAAGGAGAGAAACTGTGCCCCTGAGGACCCAGAAGAGGTTTCAAGGCCTAGGTGGATTTGAGTTGAACCTCAAAGAGTTTTGATAAGTAGAGATGGAGGAAAGGACATGCCCTGGGAGAAAGAGACAACAGAAAGTTTCTGACAAAAGAGAGGAAACATGGTGCATCCAATTAACAAAAAAATAATCCAGTGGCTGAGGTACACACACACAGCTGGAAGTGAGGATGGGGCTGAAAAGGCAGGATGGGGTCAGATCCTCAGGATCTTTCTCAGGTTTTTGGGTTTTATTTTTGTTTGTTTGAGCAGGGAAGCAACATGAAAGGAATCCAGCAAGGAAAGACAATGGTGAAAGCATTTTGAATTTGTCCTTTAAAAAGGCAACAAAGGTCTAAAGTAAAGTAGTGGCAAAAGGTGATGAAAAAGAAAGGAAAGAAAAATACCCACAAATATTCATGAGCTTTCCAAGTGAAAAATGAAAATAAAGAGATGATTACAATTAAAGTGCATAGGATGATCACATAAAGTGGCTTTTTTATTTAAAGTGTTGGGAAGGGTTTGCTGGGGACTTTCATGACTTATTTTTCTTGGTAATGATATTCATTGTTTTTAAATGAAAGATTTTAAATTTTATCAACTAATGTTAATATAGTAACATTTCTAAGGGAAAAACTCAAAACATAATTAGGATAGCATGGTTGCTGTTCTGAAACAAAAAATAGGATCAAGACTCAGAGTGATGTGGTAGAAAAAAATGCACAGGAGTTAAGATGAGACACTTTGAGCTTTTATTTCCACTTCACAATATAGTAAGCATAGTTCAGGGCAAGTTGCTTAACTTCTCTGACCCTCAGTTTTCTCATCTATACAATGGAATAATAATTGTACCTGCCTTACAGAATTCTTATATGTATTAAATGGGACAGCTTGTGCAAAATGCCTGGCATGTGACAGATGCTCAATAAATGATACTCTTCTAGTCCCTTACTATCACTGTCAAAATGTAGACGCACTGGGTGCAGTGGCACACATCTGTAATCCCAGCAGCTCGGGAAGTGAGGCAGGAGGATCACAAGTTCAAAGTCAGACTCAGCAAAAGCAAGGCACTAAGCAACTGGGTCAAACTCTGTCTCTAGATAAAACACAAAACAGGGCTGGGGATGTGGCTCAGTGGTCGAGTGTCCCTGAGTTCAATCCCAAGTACTCCCCCCACCAAAAGAAAAGATAGAAGAGTGCCTGTATGAAGTCTCAGAGAAAGACCTTCACAGTACACTTCTCATCATTCATTCAGCTGGCCTTGGGAAGCCAAAATGCCCAGGGAAAAAGACAGTACCAGTCAGCCTTTCTTATTTTATAGTCTCCCCTTCCTTCTTCTCTTCAGCCATCCAATATGGATGCTCTCTGCTGCATGTTCAGTTGGAGAAGGGTATAAAAAATACTTTTGCCTGTAAGGTAGCTGCACTGATTTTCTTGGGTTGCTTTAACAAAGTACCACAAATTTGGTGGCTTGAAGCAACACTAATGTATTTTCTCATAATTATGGATCCCAAAAGTCCAAAATCAAGGTGTTCTAGGGCTGTTGTCTTAGAAGGCTCTAAAGAAAAATCTTTTCTTGCCTCTTCCGGTTTCTGGTTGCTCCTAGTGTTCTTGTCCTACTCTCTTTACAAGGTCTTGTTCTCTGTGTCTCTGAACGTCCTTTTATAAAGACAGTCTCATTGGATTTAGGACCTAATCTAATCCCACTATCTCAGTCCTGATATTAATAACATCTGCAAAAACTAAGTCACATTCTAAGTGGTAAGGGGTAATAAATACTTTCCAAACCACTAGAGTACTTAAAATCAAATTGATTTCTCTCTCAGCTGAGAGGACCTAAAAGAATTGACATCCCTAGAGCAATGAGCACACCTAGTACTCACATCTTGGTTTCTAATACCATTCTCCTTTTAAAGGAACAAGGACTCCTTGGAAAAATAGTTGATTCTAGAACTGGAGACAGGAACCAACTGGAAGAGCTCTTGATGGCAGAAAAGAGAACAATTTGAGTAACAAAGTAACTAAAGTAGTATTGAATTATAGCCAAAAGGAGAAGATAAATATCATGAGTCCATACTAATATAAATAAATGAATAAGTTCATAAATTGGAGAGAAGAATCCAATAAAATTCACGTAAGCATTCCATTCTCAAAAAAGGGGAGCATAATATCCATTCCTTAGGTGTGGGCTTCTTTCCAAAGTATACAGTGTGAAAAGAGGGGAAGAGTAACTTTGCAATAGAGAAAACTGACAAGCTTTGTATCATCCAGGTGACCAAGGCCAACACCAATCTAAAATCTAAAAATGGCACTTTACCTCTGGTGATTTTTCTCCCAATAACCCATAAACTATTTTAACACTATCTGACAAATTCCAACAGTACAGCATCCTAAAAATTACCATAACAGTTCTCCCAAAAACTTTTAAGGTCATCAAGAAGGGCTAGGTCCAACAGGAGCCTAAGGTATATGATGACTAAATATAATGTTGTGTCCTGGATGGTATTCTGGAACAGGAAGAGCACATCCAGAAAAGACCAAGGAAATATAAATAAACTGAGTGTTTGTTAACAACACGTCAGTACTCATTCACTGCAACAAATGTATCATAGTAATATATGATATTAATGATAGAGAAAACTGGGTATGGAGTACATGGGTAGTCTCAGAATTAGCTTTTCAACTTTTCCTGTAAATCCACAACTATTTTTTTTTAAATCTATTTAGAAATATGTCACTGAAAAAAAATCCAGTCAGGCTCATTCCCCTTGCACAATGGAATAAATTTAAAGGAATGTAATGAGCTGGTGTGTAGCTCATTTCGTGCTTACTCAGGATCCATGAAGGCTGGGGTTTAACCCCACAAAAATAAGTACAGAAAGCTAGTGAGAGCAGGGATTTTTTTCTTTGCACATTTGATCTTTTAATATAACTTAAGAGCATATGAAAGGTACTATATAAATATTTGTTGAATGAATTTAAAATAACTTTTGAGGGAACTTTAAGGAACTAAAGTTTTTTGCTGCTCTCTGACTTTCTATTTTCTTGGTTTATTTTTTCTCTGTCTTTGCTGCCATATTTTCATCACAGAAATTTCCTCAAGAAAGATGTTTTGTGAATTTTGGAATTTTCTAGGTCCTTCAACCAGTTTATTAATTAATAACTCCATTTGTAGAGTATTCCTTTGTGTGTAGACAATTTCTTTTCCACCTGTTGCACTCACAGACATTATTAAGTAGGACAGGATTTCTACTAGAGGCACTTTGTGCCCAAGATAACCAAGCCTTTCCAGGAACAAATAACCCAGACTTAATCTACCTCTACATGATACCAAAGAGCTGATGACTCATAGGATAAACAGATACTCAAAAATCACAAAAGTATCTGATCACAATTTTGAATCTTTCCACTAAGTGGAAAGCAACTTTTTATTAATAGGTTAGCAACTTTCTATTTAAAATATCAGTTCCTTTGCTGGTATGTTTAGAGATGAATAAAGTCTTATATCATTATTTTTAAATCAAATTTTTGAAAATTTAGGGTTAAAGGGAAGCTGTGCTTTCAAGGTTCAATTCGTCCAGCTGAGTAAACTCATCCTTTTGACTGAGACTCTGAAGAAGTTTAAACACAAGCATATGAGAAATAAAGAGTGGAAAGTGAACAATATTGAAATGAAGAAAACCTAGAGCACAAGGTTCAAATGTGTTTTCTTGACTGTCATAATGTGAGATGTTTGGATCATTGGGCTGCAATGGAGTAAGAAATCACTTCCTCATGTTACAGAGGAAGAAATAGTAAAAAGAATAGCCATCAACTGTCTAACTTTGGTGATTTCTACAATTTAAAAGGACACCAAAGCATCCTGAAATGTTAAAAGGAATTTAAATATTTACTTCTTGACAGAGGAGGAACCAGTCCAAATATATAAGTAGCATCCCCAGTGTGTAACACAGTAAGCAGGTATCCCAGGAGGAATCACAACCTTTTAGGTGCCATTTCCACCTCACAGTGTCATGAACTACAATCCACTAAAGATTACTTATTAAGTCTAGGTATGATGGGGATGAGTACACTCTCTTTGCAAGTCTGTTTCTCTCTGTCTTTTGCTAAATTAATCACAGTCTTTATCACTGTATATTATTGAACACTAGGAATACACATGGATGTGTAAGTATATATATATATATATATATATATATATATATATATGAGCACTGATATGTACAAATAGATATCTCAGAAATCTTTGCTTGCTGCCTCTACTTATCAATAATCCTCTGAGCTTGGCTTCCACAACCACCATTCTGCACTCTGGGGTCATTGCTAACTTCCTATGTGATAAATCTACTAGGCTGTTCTCCATCCACTTTCTCCTTGACTCTTCTGGTGCACTTGTCACTGTTGATCATCTCTTTTTGAAGATCCTACTTCATAGTCATCATGATGCTAAATCCTCTAGGCTCTTTCCCACTTCATCTCTAGTCTTTCTCATTCTCCACTACTAGTCCTTTCCCTCCATTCTTTAAATGTTAGAGTTCCTCCTTTAGCCTATTACACATTCCCCTTCCCCACAACAACATCTTACGTACCTAATAATGGACCTTCCAAACAGCACAATCAAGCATGTAGTCCACAATCAGCATGTAGTACCATCCTGTTTTTCTTCTTTCATAACTAAAACTGTATTTTTCTCAAGACTCAATTGAAATATTATGTAGCTAGCCTCCTTTATTGAAATCATGTACCCTACTTTGTATTCCAGTAGTACAGACAAATTGTTTTATGCTATCAGAATACACAAGGGGCTACAGTAGTGATTAAATGAGGGATCAGGATGAATTCTCTCTGCTTTTAAATTCTGCTTTTCCTTGATTATTAATTAATTTCCTCATCTGTAAAATGGTGATAATAACAGAACTGATCTCCTACTATATAGTGAGGATTAGATGAGTTAATATAGGTAAGAAACATACACAGGTACTTGAGACATATTTAGTTCTGAAAATAAAAAGCTAACTATAAGAGTTATTATAGCATGTGATATGAAATCAAAGCTATTTATTTACTTGTCTAACTCTGTTACTAGAATATGAGAATGCTGAAGATGGGCAATAGCCCATTCAACATTCTGTACTCAAGTCTTAACCCAGGGCAAATAGGTGTGTAAACTGTTTATTGATCAAGTAGAATATTTAGATGAGAATAAATGGAGAATGAAATAAAAAGTGATATTGATCTGGAAGTATATTACAGCTCTCCTGCCCAGGCAGAAATGTGATGCTTCTATAATAAAGATTGCAAAACTACTAAAAAAGAAAAAAAGAAAGAAAGAAAAAAGAAAAAACAGAATGATGAAACATAGTAAGAGACTTCAACTAACTGGAAAGCTGCAGAAATCTAGAAATGCTAAAAGTAGGGCATCAGATAGAAATTGACTTCCTTGAAACAGAGGATAATGGAAGAAATGAGAGTTACAAGAATAATGCAGACCAATAAAAAAGAAAGATTTGGGAACATAAAATATTCAGAATCGGGATGAACTAAACTTGAAAAAGATTTATTTTGCAGCTATCATGAACTTTCATTTAGTATGTTTTTCTCTCTTCTGGCACCTGTCTCTTCCTATTTTCCTTGATAATTAATTTTGCACAAACGTAGTGTTTTCTAGATTGTTACTTCTCTCTCTCTCTCTCTCTCTCTCTCTCTCTCTCACACACACACACGCACACACACACACACACATACAACCTGTAATTCAGTGCCTTTCACTTAGGAACCAGTTAATATTTACCAACCACTAAATGAGAGGAAAGAGAATTATAAACAGAAAAGAAGCGGGTATTTGAGTATCAATTTGCTGGTGAAATCTGAAGGATCTAGTAGATATACTAGAATAAGGAGAGAAAACAAAAATATCAAGAATTTTGGTTTTGTTTATTGGGTGAAACACAAATTTTCATAGGAATCAGGTGTCATTTAAAGGCACTGGTTTCATAAATAAGATGACTGTGGTTCTAACTTGCTGACAGAGAGTGTTTGATGAACCATCCAAATGGAAAAATTCAAACTGAATAATTCTGGAGCCGAGGAGAACCTTACAACTAGATCTTCTAGAGAAGAAGCAACTAGAGGTGAAGGAAAACTTGGTATCATGAGTATCACAGAAAGAGTCAAATAAGAAAGGAATTTCTTGAAGGAATACGTGGTCAGCCATGTGAAATGAACTAACATCAGAGGAAACTGAGAAAGAATGAGAAAAGAAAAAAGTCATTCTGTCTTGTAGAGAACAAGTTGAGGAGCTTTGCAGAGGCAGCATAGCAATTGCAAAGGTGGAGGCATCCAAAAAATCCTGAGAAAAATGAAGACAGCAGGCATAGACTGATTTTTTATGAGACAGGAACTGAAGAGTAAAAACTTACCACCAGTTTGTGGTATGAATAAATTAACAAGTGAAGTGATCAAATGGATGTGTCCAGTCATGTGTGGATGAATCAGAGTCATGAGACAGAAAAGGCTCAAGAACTTCAAATATCAGACTTAGGATGGACTTTCTAGACAGCATCAAGTCCAACCTTCCAATGTGAGATAGGAGAAAAGTCAGCATGGTTAAGTAACTAGTTTAAAGTTACTCAGCAAGTTAGCATCAGGATACAGATTCACATGACGGTCTCTGGCCTTCCTGTCAGACTATCTTTCACTATAATGCCTTTGCAGCATGAGCAGTATGGCTGGCAAAATGAAAAGAAAGAGTTGCATTCCTTATTCCTTCCAGTTACTCCTTTTTAGCCAATCTATCAGCCCTTATGAAAATACAATGCTTATCCTTTCTCAATTGATCTGTCATAAGCTATTGCTTTCCAAGGAAAAGGTGACTTTTCCAATGTTTTCATGGTTATTGGACAAAGACCTCATATTTTTTCCTGTCAAATTGACATTAACCTTGCCATGAATACTCAAGGCCCCACGGGGCCAGATTCACATGTGAAAAGTTAACAGGAATAGCATTGGTGGAGAAACAGCTCTTGCCCTGAATTCCACACTGGCAGTGTCTGCACAATGTGGTCTGAAGGGAAGGACTGACTGATCATCTGGCAAACCCAGGCAGTATAAATACCCAATTTCCAGGCAAAAAAAAAAAAAAAAATTCCCAGCCCTTGCCAAGCTCCCTCCTGTTTGAAAACTGCTCCAGAACCTAGGTCTGAAGAACTCCAGTATCCCAAATGGTGGCATTGCCAAGTTGGCATGGAATTATGTTAAGCCTCTGTCCAACAGCATAGTGGACTCCATCCCAGCCTTAGTCCTCCATTGTACTAAAAGGGTATTTAGGAAGGAACACTCCCTCTGTGCAGCCACTAGGGGACCATTCAATGAGTTGCATTAGTAATGCAGTCTGGGGTCTGGTTAATGGAGATTCACTGGCAAAGGGTTCAGATGCTATGGTGATAGGTGATTTAGCAAAGCATGGTAGCTACAATGCTGTGTTTATTACCTCATATGTTGGCCTCAGTTAGCAACTGGCTCCAAAGGAAGAAGATATTTCTCATCAGTGAGTCATTTCATGCTTTCCTTGGATTGCCTTTTCTAAGAATCTGAGTCTAGATTTTTAAATTAAACTGGAAGAATGAGGGCTGGGGATATAGCTCAAAAGCAGACTGCTTCAAGGCCTTGAGTTTGATCCCCTGCACTGCAAAATAAATTAATCAATTTATTTATTTACTTCAGTATTTCTTCCATATGTAAAGGACCTAAGGTATCAGGCATTGTGGTCTTTTTTTTTTCCATATCCACATCACTGCATAGATAATTGATATTAACTCCTTCATGCCAGGAGAAAACTTGGGAATTCAGAATCATTTATTTAAAAATAATCACATTCTTGAGTTTCTTTGGCCTTCCTGCACCCTCTTATACTTGCCCCCGCTGGGGGAACACAACAATTTTGTCAAGAATGCAACCATTTGCAGCATGATTAAATCCAGGAATAACATCTTCTGGGACTACTAATACTTAGCTGCAAGAGTAGATTAGACTCAAGTATTCTTGTTCTCCCTTTTATTTGCCTCCCCTGCAGAAATAAAGAAAGAAAGAACAATACCAGAGCCAAGCTAGGAAATTCTGCCTCTTCACAAAGCTGATACAAACCTTGTCGGACTAATAATGTATTCAGTAGCCACCTAGTCAGCAATGCAAAATGGTCCCTCGGTTCAAGGCTCTGATCCATTAGAATATAATTTGGCTGGAGCTTCTCTTTCTATTATGGAGAACAAATGCATTTTTGAATGACTTGAAGAAGAGGTCGTGCTATTACTTATGATGGGTAAACTCAAAGAGGGTCAGAGAAGAAACATAGTTCAGATAAGCCCTTGGAAAGTATATATATGCTCTCTCAAATCTAATCCCATTTTTTAGGTCTCTCTCTTCACTTTCAGGGCAGGGAACTTGGCTGCCATCTGGGCTCTATTTTCAACTTGTGAGATTTCAGACAACTGCTTAATCTCTTGAGCTCCCCAGTTACTCCATCTATGAAGCATGGGAAATGCCAGGTTACAGCACATCTAAGAGTTGATGTTTTCTCTGTTATTTTGATGGTCATTGTTTATGTCTCAAAAGACTGGAATCTGGCCAATATCCAAGCATTTTGTGATTGCTGGGCAGCCATGGGGTTTCTTCCTAAGCACACTACGTTAAAAAGAGTTGGTGTGCTTAAACCTTGTCATCTTTTCAGTCCCTCCCCTGGTCTGTTTTATATACAGGCTCAAGTCAACAAGAGAATCAATTTTAAGTTCTTTACTGAGGAGCTCAAATTCCTACTTCTCACAACCAATTAAGCAGTATATTTAGAGAAAGGGCAAATATGCCTTTAGATATTCTTACCAAACCCTACGCAGGAAATTGCTTAGCACTACAATCTATTTGCAGTCTACCCTTTCCTAATTAAACTGGGTAAAAGGAGGATTGGGGAAATTTTCCAATTACTTGAAAAATCAATCTCTCTTATTTTGACAGGTTTTGAATACTTGTAAGAAATCATGACTAAAAGTCAACTCTTTTTTTCTATGTTCACATACTATTGTACATGTGCTCCAGATCCAGACAGCTTTCAAATCCAGAGCATAGTAACCCTGGCTGGTGTGTGTTGGCAGAGACCTAGTAATACTCTGAGAGGGCCGGGTTCAGCCTTGTGAACAGTCTCATAGTCTTCAGAGCAAGCCTTGGTTCTCCACCTTCAGCCTGCACCATGTTTCTTTTACTGGAGAAATAGTCACAGACCATCTGCTGTGCAAATACACAAATACAAAACCATCACCCGTTTCATTAGGAATTAGTCCCAACTACGAAAGGTGAAAGCAGCCCTTTCACCTTTGAGATGAGGGATGAATGTTGTGATTGTAGATCAGGCTCCTGAGTGAGGCCTTTTCTGGGCAAAAAAATGGAGTCTGTCTTGGCTCTGGGAAGTCACTGGGCCAGTGATGCCCCAGTAAGTTCTGGACCTAGTGCAAAAATGACATGTGCCAAATTTTAGCCTACCTTCTCTTACATCCTCAGCTATCTCTCTCCCACAACATTGGATACTCACATTGAGTATTGATCTCACAGGGGTGAGAACACTAATCACTTCCAAATATCCAACCATCTGAACCAGTCCGCAGCAACTAGATTGTCCCTGTGCATCTTCTTCATGGCTGATGTTTGCATTTAGCTTGTAAACCATACACTTTCTGAAGGACCCAGTCATAGAGACTTACATGTTTCCTAAGTTTTTAATAATAGTGAGGTACTACTTCTGAAATTAGGGGGAAAAAAGAATTGAATGCTGTGACATTTTACAGTACTTTCCTCCAGGCTTGAACATGACCAAAGAGATTAAAAAAGAGCAAAATTTAAAATCTGAATCTCATACTCATGCAGAAAATATTTCTAGAAAGGTCTCAAAAAGCCCTGTAATAATCATTGTCTTTGGGAAGAAAACTGTTTGCTGGGGAAAGAATGGCATTAAAACTTCCACCATCAATGATGGAGGAAGAAGAGGAGCAGGAGGAGGAGTCCTTTCAAAGCAATACCATTTTTAATGTAAAATGAAGAAACGCCTCTAATTTCAGACATAGACAAAACTTCCCAGTTTGCATGTTTTACTAAATCAGTCTCCACTGGGATGGCTATTAGAAAAGGTGAATTCTAAGATCCAGAATGTACATTTTTAAATGTTTAGAATGCAGATGTTCAAATGTCTCATTAGCCTAGTTTATTTTCTCCTTTTCTCAGGTCATCTTCAACAGTTTTCTCTGGTCATCTTCAACAGTTTTCTCTTTCTCTGTTGGACACATCCACAGAAAAGACACAAGGTCCCACACTGAGACTGTTGGTTAACCAAATGTGACTCATTATTCCTTCGCTCTTGCCACTCAATCCTTTAAGTACATATTCTTTCTCAATCCTTTTTAGGGTTTCAATGCACTCAACTTATCTATCTTTACTTTCTTCTCTCAGCATTTAGTAAGTAGTTCTTATAATTCTTTCCATTTATTGAGGGCTTATTAAAGGTCAGGCATTCTCCTAGATCTACATGTGCAGTATCTCATTTAATCTTCAGAACAATTATAAAATACCATCTCCATTTTGCAAGTGAGAAAGTCAAATATTAAACACAGGAAGTAACTTACCCAACATCATCAGTTAATGCATATCTGCCCAGAGTTCACATTAAGATTGTAAGTGCTAATCTTACCTGATATTTTTGGTTAATTTGTTTTGTTTTTATATTTAAAATTCCTGTTCATTATCTAATGCCCTCAAATTATTTATCTCTTCCTCTTTTTTTCAATATTCATCCCTGCCCCTGTATTGCTATCTTTTCTTTCCATTGCTTAGGTCCAAGATACAAGTAGGGAATTAACCTCTGAGTCCTCCTTTCCTGCCACTCAAGGTCATACTGAGGGCATAGCCATGTACGAAATGACCTGGGGCTATGCATGGAGAAGGAAGGTGATTTCCTATTTACTTCCCCATGACACTGTCCTCAGCACTGTCTGTGCTTGAAAATGGGGCTTGTCCCAAAACTATGGACTGTCATCAAATACCTTCATAAGGTAGTGGGAAGAGGGGTTGTATCTGACTACACACTAGTGCCTAGTTGGTGCTTGTAAGTTAGTGCATCACAGATGTTTTTCCATGAAATGTAACCTTTACACTTAAGAGAAATGCAAACAAATGCTTTCATTTTTAGCTCCAAAATAGCAACTTTGCAAAAATGTTAAGCATAAAGCAGCAATCCATTGAGTTGCTCTTGTTCTATCATGAACATCATGATTACCATGATTATTTTTGTTAAATAATCAATAGAGGAGAAGGAAAACTTGATGGAAGAATATCAAGTTTCCCAAAATAAAACCTTTATGTAAATCTTGCCCCTACCCTTACTCCTCATGAACCGTAAATATGCGTGTGGACACAAACACACACACATTCCAACCTTCTTTTCGTCAGAAGCCTTGTCCCTGTGGAGCCTGCAGCAACTCAATTGTGTGACATCACTGCATTTCAGATCATATGTGATAATGAATTCATTACATGAGATCTATAACCAGAAATTCAACCCCGCCTCTTCTCTGGCCAGCCCCTTTCCCAACGGCAAGCCAAGTTTGTGTACCACTGTGCAGCTCGCCTGTGTACTTAATGCATTCATTAAACAGGGAGGTTGGGGATGGTTTCCTATGTTTCTCATTATTTAAAAGAACAAGTTAATCTCCCCTTTGGGGGGCAGCAGGGGAACTGAAAGCCACACGATCCCTCTTAAATAGTTCTTTGCCCAGTCCTCCCTTGTTGACAGGTCTGCTTTCATAATTTTATTATCGTGACTTTGGAGCAAATTTTAGAGGGATAGAGTTAGTTGATGGAAGGGTGGAAATGAGAAGGAAGATGAAGCTGGGAGAAAGCTGGAGGGGGAGAGGGAAAGAAATCAAGCCATCTGATGTATGGCAAGTCTTTTATCAGATATATCTCCTTTCCTTTTCGAGTGCCTATCATATCACACAAACTGCTCCTGAAGAGCCCTCCATTTACCCTCTCCCCTAATTAAATGTGCACTTCATTAATGTAAATTGGGGGTTTAATGCTCTTGTTGAAATTCTGAAGAAAGTGCTATGGCCTTGCGAAATGCTTAAGCATCATTGCAAATTAGATTAGGGACCAAGAAAGGCAGTAAAATTAGAATGATAATGGCTGATGTGGCTTCCTGACAGGCATGACTATTCAGGGATCAATGGAATGGAGAACAGTTTCCCGAGCCCAAAGTGAAAGGCAGGGACAAACGTCAGCCTACAGATGTGGCTTTTGGAAGCACTTTCAATTAGTTTAATTTGGTAAATGGTGGGGATTTAGAGGCTCTCAGCCAGTCATACAAGACAAGAATACATTGAAATGTTTTTCAACTTTTTAACATAAAATAGGATTGGCTTTACATTTGCATTTCTCGAACAAGAAGATGGAGTGGGGTGGGTTGGGGAGGGTGGTGCAGGGAAAGTTTCCAAAGTGTTTTACCAACTCTGCTTTTGAAAATGGAAATGACTTTTATAAGCTTGGACTGAAACCTTCCAAAGAGTGGGAAAGGGGAAAGTAAAGCCACCCCTTCTGGTTCTCAGGGAGGCCTTAAATCCTGAGCACATCAAGAGCTGAAACTTGTCAGGAGCGGGGCAGGCGGGGGCGGGGGCGGGGGCGGGTGGGGAGCAGGCAGTGAAACACACCCAAACCCCTCCATCGTTGCTTATGGTAAATATATTTTTCACTTTAAGAAAAATAAATTTTATTTCTCAACCACAAGCACCTTTTCGGCTCCCTCCTTTTTGAAACATTTTAAATCACATTTTTAAAAGCGTCGCCAAAAAAGGAATATTCATAATCCCATCCCGCAAACATTTCACCCGAGCGCTTGTGCGGCAGGGCTATGGATGAGGACCGTGAAGCGTGCACGGAGCAGACGCTCACAGGACATTGCTTGCGTTGCTGTTTCAGGCGCTCCTTGGGTTGGCGCTAAGTGTGCCTTTTCCTTTTTGTTCCCTCTTGCTTACTCCACCCCATCCCTAGACCACTAGTGTCTTCACTGGAAAATAAATTGGCACTAATCTGGTGACCGGGGACGTTTACAGGCAGGACAGCTTCTGTGCACAAAGACCTCCTTCAGATGTGCACATTTTGACTACAGGTCCCTCCTTGTGTTCTCAGAATGCTGTCAAGCTCCACTTGGACCTCCTCCCTGAGGGTGTCTGCATCTTCCTGAGTGAAGAGGAAGGAGATGATGCGTCAGAAACTACAGTAAATATTACCAAATCCCCAATGGCCCCCAAAGCCACGGTTCAATCTCCTGAACCCGCTCAGTGATCCACCTCCCAAATCCATATGTTCCTTCGGTCCCTTCACCAAACGTAGCTAATGAACTCGCCTCTCACTCTCGTTAGTATGGCGAGCCAGAAGCAAGCATGGAAATGGACAAAACCCATAACTGGGAGGGTCACGTGCCCAGAGGGGACAACAGTGATCTCCAAGAGCGGCGAAAATAAACCAGGGCAAAGTTTGCTTGGGAAATAGTTTGCCTGTTTATAATTTGGTGGCTAGGAGTTCTCAGTGGCATCTTGAGGATGGTGGCAGATCACTGGTGTTACAAACAGCAAGTCCACGATTTATGGATTTCATAGGGCTTCATTTCACAAAGGCCACTTGTCTGCCACAATGCATGGGGATGAGAAAAGGAAAAATATTCCAAGTAAATGATTCCAGTTAATTAAAATAATAACTGTAGAATCTGATATTTGTACAGTACTTTGCTATTTTCCAAGAACACAATTTCAATAACTCCTTTGATGTATAGTAAAATCTTCCAAAGTAGAAAAGAAATGAATAATCTTCCTGGTTTATAACTTTCCCAAAGACACAGGTAGTCAGTTGTTGGAGAAATTAGAGCAAAACTCTTTTTCTCCTAATAATTTTAGTGTAGCTGCAAAATCGATAGGCGATTATTATGAAAAAAATCTTGATGCAGAATTATAGAAAAAAGAAAGTAATGTAAAAACAATTATCAGAAATATTTTTCAAACATTCTTTCAAATAAATAATAATATAATAAGAGCTAACACACACTGAGTTCTTGCCATGCATTAAGTATCTTGGATATCATCTGCATTTACTTCTTAGAGAACAAACCTGTTAGATAACTGTAGCTTACAGAAAAGGAAAGAGAAGTTGGAGAGATTAAGTAATGACCAATTATGACGACAATTAAAATACGGTAAAAGTGATCACATAAGAAGTTATCTTGCTTTTCCACACTATAATATACCAAGAGCATCTCTCCATGAATCTAGTTTATAAATAAATATACAGATGTATTTATATATGCATTTCATTATGTGTAAGTACCTTAATTTAGTTAATGAATCCTTTATTGAAGAACTGTTAATACTTTTAATTTTTTTTCTTTTGTAAACAGTGCTCTGATGAAAATCATGAACGTACTTTCTTGCACGTTTAGCTGGTAATCTCAGGGTTAACTCTAGACAGAAAATGTAAAACCAAATTCAGGTCTGCTTCACAGCTTCATACCTTGCCTCACCCTCCAGCCTGGGTAATGGGTATAATAGCAGCTGATGGATTGAAGACTTTCACATTTTTCACAAAGAGTTGGTAAAATGTCTCCAATTTGTGATCATGACCTCAAGTAAACCCATATCTAAGACTTTTCAGTCTCTCTAGATAAGAGAATTGCCTGTAATCTCAGTCCAGGTCTCCAAACAATAAAGATGTGACAGTGGTGTGAGATGAGACAGAACTGGTTGTTTCTTCCTTCCTTCCCATCATTCCACAAATATTTGATCAGATGCTAATGGAATAGCCAAATAAGTTAGACTCTGTGCCCTCAAGAACCACACAGACATGAGAGATCAAAAAAAGGTAATTACAGAAGTGAGATACATGCTGTGATAGAAATAGTCACAAGATTCTTACATCACCAGCCAAACTCTGCACACACTTGGACTAGTGAACTGGTGCCTGTGTCCCCAGAGCATGGTACCTGGGGAAGTCCTGCAGGCTTGAGCTGGAGTTGCTCAGGCAAAGGGTGGGTGCATGCTGATGTTGCAGGACTCTGTTCTTGTCAGGGTGTCCCTCCATACAGCTGCCATCTCCAGATCCCATGATTTCTCCTCCTCCTTGCTCCCTTAGGCCAATGGATGGGTGATTACAGGTTCCCACCTTCTAGACTGTCTCTTTTTTATTTTCAGAAGTCCTAACCAACCCTTTGTACATAGACCAGTTTGAGTGTGAGATCTATTTACTTCCTTGACCTTGACTGACAAACACATATTTCCATAAAGACAGAACCCAATTCTGCAGAATGCACAGCGCTCCCTACCCTCACCCCCATCCCAAAACCCATCTAAGTAGGCAGGAGCAAGAACCTGAGCTCCAAAAGAAATGCTCAGCACTTGAGATTGGCTTCTTTCCATCTTTGGCACAGTGATCTCAACGGGACATTTCTCTTCTGGCACTGGTTAGAAATGTTCAATTCCATTTCACTTTAATTTGCAATAAATGTGCCTAATTTTATTTTTAATTTCCTAAATAGATTGATTTGGCAAAGCCACTTCACCAGCTCAAAGGTTAAGCTCCTGATTGAAAATGCTAATATCGAATTCATTTTCTCAAATGCTGATTCTCTAATTTTGTGAAATACTCTTTTTTAAATAAAAAAATCAGAGAACTGTAGAGATGGGAGATTTGTTCAACATGAACCCAGTAGGTTAAAAGTCTTGTCCAACAAGATGCAGCTGGCTAATAACATCCTTCCACTCCACTAGAACCTGGAATTCCTCAATCAAGCAAAGCCACTGATGCCTGCCCTGGAAGAGTATTGTCTCCTAAGAATGGTTCTTTGTATTTTGTGACTCTTCTTCTT
Source organism: Sciurus carolinensis (assembly GCF_902686445.1). Classification (NCBI taxonomy): domain Eukaryota; kingdom Metazoa; phylum Chordata; class Mammalia; order Rodentia; family Sciuridae; genus Sciurus; species Sciurus carolinensis. The sequence goes on along the minus strand of NC_062222.1, from coordinate 71,864,479 downwards.
TAGGCATAAAAACCACTTTCAAATGTGGTCTCAATTTTTGTCACTATGTCCTGGAAGGAAAGTAAACTAACAAAATAAAAAGTTTCACAAGAAACCAGGAATAGTAGTTGCTTTCTGGGAGGGAAATGAATGACCAGGAGAAGGGGGTGAGAAAGAGGATCACTTTTCATGAGTGCACTGGTAACTTGGGACACTTACTACATTTGAATTGATTATCTATTTGAAAAAGTTTATTTAGAAGGTAAGGATAAACAAGTGTCATTCAAATCCTGTACAGCAAAGAGATGCTGCCCAGTTACTGCATGTTATGAAATATCCCAGCACTGTAGGAGATATAAAGTGTAGTTCCAGTCTTGAAAGACTCCGTTGTCTTGTGGAGGAGACAGAATATACAGAAGCAATGATAATCCATCGAGGAATGTGTGAATCTGCAGAATAAAGGGTAACTGAAGAACAAAGATGGAAGGATAGTCGTGCCAACTGGGTGAAGCTGAGTTGCACAGAGCAGAAGGTTAGAGTTGGGAAAGACTGAGCCAAGAGGAGGGAATTGTCTCAGCCAAGGCTTCAGAGGGGAAATTAGGAGGACAAGAAAGCTTGCTTCAGCTCACCCTAATCCTTAGTGCTTCCCAAGGCCCAGCAGTGAGGATGCCCTACATTTTTCACAGAAGTCCAATTTATAATAATCATGTCTTACATGAATATGATATTTTCGCTTTCAAAAGGTCTTTTTGAGCCAGGTGCAGTGTTGCACGCCTGTATCCCAGTGGATCAGGAGGCTGAGGCAAGAGGATCATGAGTTCAAAGCCAGCCTTAGCAAATGCAAGGTGCTAAGCAACTCAGTGAGACCCTATCTCTAAATAGGGGTAGGAATGTAGCTCAGTGATCTCATGCCCCTGAGTTCATTCCCTGGTACCCAATTAAAAAAAAAAAAAAAAAAAAAAAAAGCTCTTTTTGAGTAAACTCTTTCCTTTAACTTCACAATAACATACTCCCACTCTATAGCTGAAGAAGTCAGCTAAGAAAGCACAGCAGGGTTTAATGGGATTTCAAAGGTAACTATTATTTTGCAGATGAGGAAATGAAGGCCTAGGAAGGATGTGTGACATTTGGTTAGCAACAGAGTCAGAGCATTCTGAGGCCTGATTCCCTCACACATACAGGGAACAAAGCCAAACTGGCCTTCAGGTTAAATGTTGATTCTGTCAAAATGAAATAATTTGGAAGGCACAGTCAATTGGCATTTGACTTTTATATACTTAATTTCTGCCTGTAGGATGTTTGGCATATGGACATTTGTATAGATGTATGCAAGTCGAATGTCCATATGCTAGACATCACCTGAAAATGTGTTAGAAAAAATAATTTTATGATTACCATGAGCATTATCAAGTTGGTGTTTTGTTGGTTTGTTGTCACATATTACACTATTCACCTGAAAGTCTCCACCTCTGGTGTGCCCCTGAGTTTGCTGTAGCCTGGACAGAAGAGGTGCCTAACAATGGAAGAGTCAGAGCTTTGCCTCATTACTGCACTCCCTATGGTTCATCCAGAGGATACTTTGACAGAAGGAAGTAGCAAATGTTCAAAGGTATTTTTTTTGTTTGTTTTGGTTTGGTTTTGGTACCAGAGATCGAACTCAGGGGCACTCAACCACTGAGCCACATCCCCAGCCCTTTTTTGTATTTTATTTAGAGACAGAGTCTCACTGAGTTGCTTAGTGCCTTGCTTTTGCTGAGGCTGGCATTGAACTCGTGATCCTCCTGCCTCAGCCTCCCCAGCTGCTGGGATTACAGGTGTAAGCCACAATACCTGGTCCAAAGGTATTATTTTTAAAAGAGAAAAATCCCATGCATATTAAAAGATCATTGATGCTATAAAGTTTTAAAGGTCCAGGGAAGGTGTGGCTGTGATGTACACCAAGACATATGCAAGACAGATGGGAAGATAAAGGCACATGGACATTTAGTCTTAAGTTTCCTCTACACAATATGTAAGTAATTTCGTCTTTCACCTCCTATGCTCCTCACTGACTGTGGGCCTAGTTCTCCCCTGCAACCACTCACTTACATAGCCCCTGCACCCCTTGCCTTTTTGAAAAGCTCCCCCATGTCCCAGCTGGACCTGAATGATTAGGTGTGGCCCTATAGCTCACTCTCACTTATTCAGCTGTTAAAGCAGCTTAAATCCTCATAAGAACATTAACATTTGGGTGCCAATAACAGATTGACCTTTATTCATAAAGTGCAAATAGTTGGAAGTTGAACAGATTGGTTGCCAGCGATTGCCTTTTATGTGCAGTTTAAGGCTTTGATTTCTCTCCCCTTTCTTCCTTTAATCTGACATCGCTGGCTTGAATAGGGTTTGCAGTCTAAGTAAACAGGGCCAGGGGAGGCCTCTGCTTTTGTAGCACAGTTTGCTTGCGCTGAGGGAAGGAGATGGGAGCATGACTTTAAAAGATTTGCCTTTGGAATTAAACATTTTAAGAATGGATTGGAAACCCCAAAACTGAATGGAGCTGTTGGAAGAGCTCCGAACTGAACTCTCACAGAGTCTTTTGCGGATGGGACTACTTATCTGAAACGAGTCATGTAGATGGTAAATGAGAACGTGAGGATTTATATTAACTCTCTGGAAAGTTTACCCTATGTCATACACAAAAGGGAAACTCAGAAACCCACCGAGCCTATGGATTTGAAATGGGACCACACTGCACTGCTTTGTTACCCTCTTCTAGCCAGCTGTGAGCATTTTCCCACTTAGGGTTGTGGAGTGTGGTTGAAACCCTTTAAACAAGTTGTGTTTCTTTAAGGCATTCCAAGGAAATATCTCTGAAGCATAGGTTTTTAAGATACCCTCCAACATAGCAGTTCTGGATTTTTTTATCTGTTTTATCTTGACAATGCTTACTTTTAACAGCACAGCCCATGCTTGGTAGCAAATGGAGAGTCTTCGTAGCATTTTCATAGAGAGTATACCTAAATGCAAAGCTTCCCAGCAATCAGCTGGGCCTGGTTTAGAAATTATGAGGCCTTTGTGAGTCAACAGGACTAACACAGGAAATGGAGGTACAAAAGCCCTCGTGAATCCAGCTTGACCAGAAACAGAAGGTGCTTTTATGTGAAACTAGTTCTGCTTGGGTTTTTTAATTATCCTTAAAAAATAATATCTTAAATGTCTGTATTTGGAAATACAGGGATATTTCTTTCTGATCTAGACAATTAGCATTTTACTGTACATTAACAACTTTGGCTTTACTATTATGTAGATCTATGTTTGCAAACTAGCCATTAACAGAAACTTTGTAACTGTGCCACTTAGACAAGGAATTTGTGTCTAAACCTCATTTCCTCATCTGTAGTTTATGGTTTACTCTTAGTGCCAATCTTAGAGGGGCAAGCATCCCTATGAAGTTCTTAGCACAGTTCCCAGCTCTTAGCAAGTACTCAAACTAGGGTTATTTTATCAATTTTTAGTTTTAGATCATGTGCTGTTGTAGTTCTATATGTAGAGTATGACACAAAGGACAGAAAATGTTCTGTAATGGGCTCATCTCACAGTTAAATTTAATTTCTAGAAACTGCTATGATAAGTGTTATTATTAGTTCATACTTCCTCATATGTGGGTTGCTTCACTACCTCCTTATGCATGATAGTTGTTTTCCGGCAGAAAAGGGATCTTCTTTCCTCAAAAGACTAGGAATGGAACCACCATATGACCCAGCTATACAAATCCTCGGTATTTGTCCTAAAGAATTAAAATCAGCATACTACAATGATACATGTACACCCATGTGTACAGCAACACAAGTCACAATGGCCAAATTATAGAAACAAGCTAGGTGTCTGTCAGTAGATGGATGAATAGAAAAAGAAAATATGGTGTACATACACAATGGAGTTTTATTCAACTGCAATTATGTCATTTGCAGGAAAATGGATGGAACTTGGGAACATTATGTTAAGTAAAGCAAGTCAAACTCAGAAAGTCAAGGGTGTGTGTTTTCTCTCATATATGAAAGCCAGGGAGGAAAAGGGGGGTAAAATGGTGGGAAGGGGGATCATGAATATATAAGGGAGGTAAGTAGAGGAAAGGGACCAGGAGGAAGAAGGGGAGGGAAAGAGGATATTCTGAGGAACAATATTGACCAAATAATATTGTTATATTGTGTGCATGTACTAATACGCAACAAGGAATTCCACTATTATGTATAATTATAATGCATCGATAAAAATGGGAATAAAAGAAAATCTTTCTCTCTCTCTCTCTCTCTCTCTCTCTTTTTTTTTTTTTTTTTTTTTTGGTACTCGCTGATTCTCCAAGCACAATAACTCTTCTTCTTTATTGGGAACTACCTCCTCCAAAGTTAAAAACATAGACATCATCTTTCACTCCTTTTCCTTGAGTCCCTCCATTTAACATATTATTGAGTCCAATCATATCTTGCTTAAAAACTGACTTTCCTGTTCTTCACCCATCTTGTCACTAGGCTACTGTAGATCTGCAACCACATTCCAAGTGAGAAACCATTGGTGCCAGGTATGTACCCCACCCCACTGCTCCCAGTCATTCTGCAAACTGATGCTGGAAAATACCCCCAAATTTCTTTCATGCCCCCACAGTTCTTCGATCTATGGCTCCCTTCCTCTTCCAGACTTTCCTTAATAGTGACACAGGAAGGGGAATGAATGGAAAGAATTTAAGAAATAAATATGAAAATTATCCATAACAATTTGAATAAGGGTTTTTCCTGAACTCAGAACATCATAAGGAGGATAAGGTCTCACCACATTTGCTAAGTGAGTAACCACCTTGCCAGGGTGTGCCCAGCTTCTGTCCACAAGAGGGAAAATTTCAGAGGTTGGATTAGAGCTGGATCAGAGCTGTTGTGGGGGTAAGGAGGTTGGCAACAGCCTTCACAACCTCCTCAGCTATGGTCAATTCTGTTCCCTTATGAAAAAAACAAAAAGGAGTATTTTTTCCCCAGAATTTCAGACTACCAATATCCAACTTGATTCTTCTTCTTCCTCCTCCTCCTTCTCTTCCTCCTCCTCCTTCTCCATCTTTTTCCTCTTCTTCCTCCTCCTTCTCCATGTGTGTGTGTGTGTATGTGTGTGTGTGTGTGGTGCTGGGGATCGAATCCTGGGCCTTGTGCATGTGAGGCAAATATGCTACCACTGAGCTACACCCCAGTCCCCAGTGTCAAACTTTACAGCATCAATAGTAACTTTAGAATGTCATTTTGAAAGCTCGAAAGTAATAGAGAAAACAAAGAAGATGAATATTACCCACAAGTACACAAACATTGATAAAAAACAGTTACACAGAAGGCATAAAGAGAAAATAAGGAAGAGCAAGTTGAGATGTTAAATTTCAGATTCCCAGGTCAAGTTCCTACCTTTCCAAGTCCTTGGAGTTGCTCCAAAAAAACAGACAAAAGCCAGGGTTATTAAAACCCCTCCTTTCTTCAGCATGAGATGGACTCCCATCCCCAAACCATGACTCACCCAACCCAGAGCAGAGTGTTTCTCCTCAGTGGGAACTCATTTCTATTTAATTGTTTTTTCTCACAGCTTTTCCTTCTGTAATCAGAGACTGCCATGCCAACTAGCTCTTAAGCCAAGTCATTTAAATGAGGGAAAGATTTCAAAAAGATTATGGATGGGATTTTAAATGTCTACTGAAATACACACAGAAAAGTCTTCATTGTAAAGTAGGAAATGCTTTAAAAAGTATCTTTAAATAAATCCTCAATAACAGAGACTTGGCAGGCCTGGGGCTACTAGTCAGGATACCTGGGAGAGTGGGCTTTTTATGGATCCTAATCTAAGTGTTAGAACAGACAGGATTCCCTCATCTATAGTACTGCTCAGTACTCATGAGAGTCTCATTAATTAATAGCAGATAATGTACACAAGTAAATTTTGTTCTCATTTAATAATGACCTTCCTTTTAAGTCCATTCCCTTTGTGAAAACATAGAAATTGTGTGACAATACCCAGTAGTAGAGAATTGAAGGCTCCTCCAGTCAGCTGAGTTGCCTAATTTCTTGTCCCTTTGCTGAATTAATAGCTATGGTGAACCTGAAGTCCTTTTGGAAAAAGAATGGACAAAAGAAAATTTAGGTTTTGGGATGTTTAGGGAAATTTTGGCAGGAAATAGATACAAAAAAGTGAAAGGTTTTGGTTTGCATTTATGACAAAGAACAAATCATGTAAAAACTTAGAGGATAGCAAAAATATATTGTTAATACTATCAAATGAAAAGCACTTAATGTATATACAAGACCTCAAGTAACCTGGAGCTCAATGCCTGGAACAAACTGTATGTTTAGAGAATATTTTGTTAAATGTATAAAGTCTCTTGACGTCAGTTTACTTGTTGGTCAATACTGGTATTTTCAGTTGTAGCATTCCAAATTCAGTTAAGCAGTTGATTGGTAGACTACTGCTGCTGTTGAACAATTCGTTGTAAAATCAGCCCTTGGCCATCCAGTCAAAAATAAGCTTTCAGTTTCACTAAAGGAATAAGCCAAAAGATACCAGGACAAGTTAAACAGGCAGCTGCCTTCTCTTAGACCACTGTGACTACTCAGATTGCAGAGCCCTGGACCCAGAGTTCACTGGCAACAAGCCAGTGAGGGGCAACTCACTGAAGCTACTCAGAGGAAATGGAAGCAGGGGACATGGCCATCCAGCATTTTTAATGCAGCAATGTTAGTGAGATTAAAAGAAATAGTGATTCTTTTTTACTTTCTTACTAATTATCTTTGCAAACAATATACTTCAACCTCACATCATCCCTGATCCATCTTCACAGATGGAGTAAGACTCCAAGACGTGTCTTGAAGGAAGGATGTCACATAGGATATCACATGCATCACATAGGACTTGAATGTATTTTTTTTTCAACACTGAAAGTTAAATTATCTGAAGGTCAAGTCAAAGTGTCCTGTTATCTACAGTGACCTCTCCACTCCCCTTGTCTGTACACACACACACACACCCCTACACACCTACCTAATTACTTACAAATGACTGAATGAATGAATGTTACAGTGAATGCTACTTATGCATGGAGTTCACATAATTGACCACTCTTAGTCTTGACCCAAACTTCTAGAGTCAGGTTGTGGTACAGGGGAAGAAGTGAACTGGGTGAAACAAGACATGATTCCTATCTGTCTTGAAGACCTCAGACTAAAACTCGGAAGTACCAGCCTTCCCAGACTCCAGCTGAGAATCAAAGGTGCTCAGGACCCCAATGTGTTGAACACATAGGCATTTTGGGGACTATGGTGTCTCTTCTTCCCTGTAGGAGGGAACAACAGATGAAGGTGGAACTAAACCTCCACCATCCCCCTCTGGGGACTGGAAGCCATAATAACACTTATATTCCTCTCAATTCTAGACCATTCCTCTTCTGCCTTAGGAATGGATCCAGAATTATTCCAGGAGATCTCAGAACAGATTACTCTTCTTCCCACTTATCTTCCATTTCTGGAAACCTCAAATCATTGTATTCATGTCTCTCACAGGACCAGCTTTACACACAAAAAGCAATAAAATCAAAGGGTTTCACAATGCAATTTAAGAAAAAGTATCTTTTACTACTGCCTGGCTTAGTTCAAAAGTGAGAGATATACTTACATTAACAAAAAATACTTGGAAAAGTGATAGAAATACTTGGAAAAGTGATAGAAGTCCAAAAACTATCCATACTTTCATGCAAATTACTCAAATCCAGTTGCCCTCCTCCCTCATTTCTATTTGAAACTTCTGGGGGAATTTTTTCATTGGTGAGCTATGGGTACACTCCTGCCTAGCTATTCTCAGTAAACAACTTCTGTGTACAGAGATTATATAGCATCTAGAAACCCTGCTAGGGCTTTAGGAAACTGGCAATAATAACATAAACACATATAATTGCTTTTATAGCTTCTCCTCTTGCACTACTTCATTTAATTTTTACACCAATCTTCAAGGTAGTATTATCACCACCCCATTTTTTATTAAAAGAAAGTAAATAACAAGTTGTTCAAGAATAAAGAGATCTGAACTGTGAAACCCAAATAAGAAGATTCCAAAGCTGGGTTCTGAGTTGACTATGGGAAAGCCTTCTCTATGAGTGTGTTTTAAAGCATTACAAAATTTGGAAAATAAAAGTATTGGCAATAAGAGAAGTCCAGGCAGAAGAAATAACAAAACCTCAAGGTGGTTTTAAATGTTGGCAAATCCCTTCACCTTCCCTTGGCTCTTCCTTTGTCTCCGGCAGTGGATGCAGGTGAACTTCACACCTCCTCCCTCATCTGGACCATTTTAACAGCTCCTTCAGCCAAGGGCTAAATTCTGCCTCAAAGCTGCCAGCACAGCCATGGTAAAATGACTTGTTCTGCTTTGATAAAATCACTTTTTAAAGTTCAGGAACTACCAGGTTGCATACCAAATGAGACAGCAAGGCTGGTTGGAAAACACACACCTAAAGATGCCCAGATATGTTCTGTACCCCTCCATAGACAAGGTCCATCATGAACTGCTCAAGGGGCAGAAACCCCACATCAAATACCCTGAAAAGTAATCATAGGCATCAACAATTGTTAAGGTCCATTGCAGTTTTATGATGTACCATATTCACTGACATTTCTATTTTCAAGTTTGGAAAGTGAAACGTGGAGAGGGTAAGTAATTTTCCCAGAATCATCCAACTAACTAAATGGTAGAGCAGGAATTTTCACTCAAGAAGCTTGATCCCAGGGTCTGAGTTCTTCACTTTGCACTGCTAGGAAACTCTCATCACGTGAAATGACTAAGGACACTTCATGCATTTATCCTAGATAACCAAAGATTTGGAGGCGCATGGCAGGCTTGTGTTTGAAACAGGAAAGATATAGAAGGAGAAGTGGATATACAGCTAAGGACCAAGAATAGAAGTTATGGGCAGATTTCAACTTTCAACTTTCTAAACCACATGTATTGTATTGGTTGGGATGCTTTTAGTTTCAGCCATAAAAACCCAACTCAGAATATCTCAATCAAAACAGAAAAAACCTTCCATGTAACTGGAAACTGTAAAAGTGAATAGCTGTGGCCAGATCCAGGTGTTAAAAGGATGTCATCAACAACCCATCTCCTCCATCCACACCCTTTCTTTCCCTAGTACTTGGGATTGAACCCATGGATACTCTAACACTGAGCTACATTCCCATACCTTTTTGTTTTTATTTTAAGACAGGTCTCTCCCTTAACATTGTAAAGGCCATCTATGCTAAGCCCATGGCTAATATCATTCTTAATGGTGAAAAACTGAAAGCATTCCCCCTAAAATCTGGAACAAGGCAGGGATGCCCTCTCTCACCACTCCTATTCAATATCGTCCTTGAAACTCTAGTCAGAGCAATTAGACAGACCAAAGAAATTAAAGGGATACGAATAGGAAAAGAAGAACTCAAACCATCCCTATTTGCTGATGATATGATTATATACCTAGAGGAACCAGGAAATTCCACCAGAAAACTCTTAGAACTCATAAGTGAATTTAGTAAAGTAGCGGGATATAAGATCAATGCTCATAAATCTAATGCATTTTTATACATAAGTGATGAATCTTCAAAAAGAGAAGTTAGGAAAACTACCCCATTCACAATAGCCTCGAAAAAAATAAAATACTTGGGAATCAATCTCACAAAAGAGGTGAAAGACCTCTACAATGAGAACTACAGAACACTAAAGAAAGAAATTAAAGAAAACCTTAGAAGATGGAAAGATCTCCCATGTTCCTGGATAGGCAGAATTAATATTGTCAAAATGGCCATAGTACCAAAAGTGCTATACAGATTCAATGCAATTCCAATTAAAATCCCAATGATGTACCTTACAGAAATAGAACAAGCAATCATGAAATTCATCTGGAAGAATAAGAAACCCAGAATTGCTAAAGCAATCCTTCACAGGAAAAATGAAGCAGGGGGTATTGCAATACCAGAACTTCAACTGTACTACAAAGCAATAGTAACAAAAACGGCATGGTATTGGTACCAAAATAGACAGGTAGATCAATGGCACAGAATAGAGGACATGGACACAAACCCAAATAAATATAATTTTCTCATACTAGACAAAGGGGCCAAAAATATGCAATGGAGAAAAGATAACCTCTTCAACAAATGGTGCTGGGAAAATTGGAAATCCATATGCAACAGAATGAAACTAAACCCATATCTCTCACCGTGCACGAAACTCAACTCAAAATGGATTAAGGACCTCAGAATCAGACCAGAGACCCTGCATCTTATAGAAGAAAAAGTAGGTCCAGAGCTTCAACATGTCGGCTTAGGACCAGACTTCCTCAACAGGACTCCCATAGCACAAGAAATAAAAGCAAGAATCAACAACTGGGATAGATTCAAACTAAAAAGCTTTCTCTCAGCAAAGGAAACTATCAGCAATGCGAAGAAAGAGCCTACAGAGTGGGAGAAAATCTTTACCAATCATACTTCAGATAGAGCATTAATCTCCAGAATCTATAAGGAACTCAAAAAACTCAACACCAAGACTACAAATAACCCAATCGACAAATGATCTAAGGAAATGAACAGACACTTCACAGAAGAAGACCTACAAACAATCAACAAACATATGGAAAAATGTTCAACATCTCTAGTAATAAGAGAAATGCAAATCAAAACCACCCTAAGATTCCATCTCACCCCAATCAGAATGGCGATTATCAAGAATACAAGCAACAATAGGTGTTGGCGAGGATGTGGTGAAAAAGGTTCACTCATACATTGCTGGTGGGGTTGCAAATTAGTGCAGCCACTCTGGAAGGCAGTATGGAGATTCCTTAGAAAACTTGGAATGGAACTACCATTTGACCCAGCTATCCCACTCCTTGGCCTATACCCAAAGGACTTAAAATCAGCATACTACAGAGATACAGCCACGTCAATGTTCATTGCTGCTCAATTCACCATAGCCAGATTGTGGAACCAACCTAGATGCCCTTCAGTTGATGAATGGATAAAGAAACTGTGGCATATATATACTGGAATATTACTCAGCCATAAAGAATGATAAAATTATGGCATTTGCAGGCAAATGGATGAAATTGGAGAATATCATGCTAAGTGAGATAAGCCAATCTCAAAAAACCAAAGGAAGAATGATCTCGCTGATAAGTGGATGATGATACATAATGGGGCATGGGAGGGGTTAGTTTTAGGGTTAGAGTGAGGGTTAGGGAGGGGGGCAAGAATGGGGGAAGGAAGGACTGTATAGAGGGAAAAGAGGGATGGGAGGGGTGGGGGGAAGGGGGAAAATAACAGAATGAATCAACCAACATCACCCTATGTAAATTTATGATTACACAAATGGTATGCCTTTACTCTATGTACAAACAGAGAAACAACATGTATCCCATTTGTTTACAATAAAAAAAAAGACAGGTCTCTCTAAGTTGCCCAAACTGGCCTCAAACTTGTGATCCTCCTGCCTCAGCCTCCTGAGTCTCTAAACACCACCATGCCTGATTGTTTTTCTCTATCTCTTGACTCAGTTTTTCCCTACCTATTCATATTGTTCTCAAACAGAGCCCCTTTTCTTGGGCAGAAATGTCACCAGTAATTCTAGTTTACATCATCCTCATAGTTGTTAATCCCTCTGCAAAGTCAAAGAAATAAGAAGTTGATTCTGTCTGTAGACAAGGGGTGGAGAAATCTGGGAGAACTTCACGGAGGAGGTGATACTTTCTTGCATGTTGATGAAGTGTAGGAATTTTCCATAAAGAAGTGTGCGCTAGGAGGGGCTTTCCTATATTTTGGGACTATTCTGTGTAGCTCAAGCATACTGTAGCATGCAGAGGAACACAGAGAGATGAGGACAGCTGCACAATTCACAGAAAGCCACTTTGCCAGGTGATCAATATGCAGAATGGTCAACTTACAAAAAAAATCAAGTTCCAAAAGTTCAATTCATAATTTATGAAATTTGCTGACTTACAAATAAAATAACCTTTTTATTTATTTTATATAAAGTTTATAGCAATCTACTGGATCCACGGCCTTGGTTGACCAGTTTTTAGTCAGTCTTCGAAGCAGCATTGTAAGGGATGTTCATTTTATTAAGGCCTAAGATTTAATGAGGGAGTTTAGTCTCCTTAGGATGATATCTAATATTCAGAAAAGTATATTTTAAATCAGTGACCAAAAGTCAATGTTTTATGTGGAAATTTTTAAGTTTCTATAGATTTCTTTCAAATCTGTACTCACTCTTCTGACATTCTACCACATCTTGCAAAATTCCATTAAAGACCTTCTTTCTGCCAGACCGGTGACACTTGCCTGTAATCCCAGCTGCTCAGGAGACTGAGGCAGGAGGATCACAAGTTGGAGGCCAGCCTCAGCAACCTCGAAAGGCCTTTCATAACTTGCAAGACGCTGACACAAAATAAAATTAAATAATGGGCTTAAAGATGTGTGTAGCTTGGTGGTAGAGCATGTGCTAGGCCCTGGGTTTAATTCCTGTACCAGAAAGAAAACAAAACTCTCTTTGGGGGATCTTTTTTACCCTTCTGCTCAGATCTCTAAATTCTAACACTCAGACCTGTGCTGTTCAACATGGTGGCCAAATGTCACATGCAGCTCTCTAAACTAAATTTAATCAAAATTAAATACAGTCAAATAAAATTAAATTTTCAGTTCCTCTGTCACACTGGCCATACTACAGAGATCAGCAGCCACATGTTGACAGCAGTTATGTAATGGAAAGCACAGAGGACATTTCCAAAGTCACAGAAAGTTCTGTGGTATTGCGTTGTATTTTGCAGCCCGATGACTCCTGAGTCTCCCTTTTATCTAGGGTTCTGTCTTGGATTCCTCACAGCAGCTAAGGAGTCACACTCCACTCCTACCTCTGGTCTTGACGCCCCAGGGCCCAACTTTCCCAGGAGGGAATTTAGAAAGCAAGTTCATAGCTAATCATCATTATAATTTTCTTCATTTTCTAGCCCAGCAATAGGATGAGTTGTTCAAACCTTTTAAAGGCCTCTGTGCAAAATTTAAGAAAAAAACTACCTCAACCCATACAAATAAATATTGTCCTATTCTGTAATGTTGTTTCTTCAAACTCCACTGCCCTTCAGAGAGGAAGGGAGGGTGGACGAGGAGAGAGATCCTCATGTCAGCAAACTCCATACTGAAAATATTAATTCCACTAAAAGCATCAAAAGGGCTTTTTTCCCCTTAGAATGAAAAAAAAAAAAAAAAAAAAAGTAGAGCTGTGTAGCAAAATAGAAGGCTTGAATGGGCATTCCAAGTCCTACCTGTCACAAGCCATTAGTTGAATTGCCTAAAGAAATCCCTTGACAAGTGTAAGTGCTGTTTTTATGTTAGAGAGCTTCATAATGTTGCCCACAAGAAGAAATTTCTCCACAAAAGCTCCTTCTGTTTAATAAAGTGATTTGTTCCAGTAACAGTGATAATAAAATTGCTGAATTGAAACAGGATTGTTCAATGAAGACCTGAATCCAATTTGCTGGACTAGTATGATTATACTTTTATCTCTGTGTTTACTCATTTGTAGAATTGCTACCAGTCTTTTGATAAACAATTAATAGGATTAATGGTTTTTCAGGACCAGCCAGCAATAACAGGGAACAGAACCTGTCTTTATGTGGCACAGAAGTTGGGCCTTGACCTATATAGCCTGTGCACCTTGCTGACTTGTGTTACAGAATGGTAGGTTGATTGCTTTTCCTGTCTTTTAAAATGAGATTTCTTTTTCCAGTGAAAATTACTTTGAATAATTCTATATTCATTTAAATTCCCTCCTCTGTACTTCCCCCAGCAGCTGATGGTGGAGCTTCATGGCCCAGAAAAAATAGGTAAAGACTGGAATAACTGCAATTATCTAAAATTTAATTTGTAGAGTGATCCCTATTGTCCCCATCTAATCCCATACAAATATTTCCTATTATCATTATTAGCAATTTAATTATCAAATGAAAATTTTGACAAGTTATTCTTTGCCTGGAAATTTTTCAAAGGCTTAGACATACTCAGGGTTATATTGTTTTGTGATAGTTTACATGTGCTTATAGTTGTTTCTAATCAATATTGCCTTAGAGATGATATCTCCCTATATACACAAAAGGAATTTGTATAACCATAAGTACACAAAGTAAGAGTTATTAAGTACATGCTGCATTTTTTTGTGTGGATGGACTTGTTTGTTGTTGTTCGGGGTTTAGTTAGTTTGTAGCAAATCAAGAAACTCATAAAAACAACTGGTCCTGACATAAGCCATTGTCTTTGGAGGCTAGCGGAGTATTTTAAGACCAGAATTTTGATCACTTGTAACAGACACTGGTATTGTTGCCTGGGTTCCAAAAGAAGAAGAAAAAAAAAAAGACAGAGAATAAGGCAAATCTTAGTATTAATGCTCTTTGAGGCAAGTAAGAGAGAGGGAAAAAACTGAATCTCTGTGAGGAAAGGGGGAGGAATTGTATCTTACCAAGTTAATGTCGTATCATTAATAGCTTGGTCATGCTAGATATTTCCAGGGAGACACTGTGTCTTAGCACAGTTTGTCAAGGGATATTAGGACAAGCAAAAGTTCACTGGCTCCTTTATGTTTAATGTATTTCATTGGTCAAATTCCTTCATTGTAACTAAGTTGTAGCTCAGTGACAGAGCACTTGCCTAGCATGCTTGAACTTCCGGTTCCTTCTCAGCACTGTAAAACCAAAACAACAAAGTTGTTATGTTGGGGTATTAACTACATCTGTCAGTGGTATTTTCTGGACTCAAAGGCAGCCACTGGGGAAGCCAGAGACCCCATAGGTCTGGCTGGGCCAGAATATGGCACTTCTGCTGCTGCATTTCTCCAAGGGCTCAATGGAGACTAAGTTGAAGCCCAGTTCTCCTTCATAGGGTGGCTAAAGCAACCACAGGCATGAGAAAATGAGACTGTGGTAACAAGAGTTTTACAGTCATGAGCACAATGTGAACTGTCCCTGGAGCTGGTGTATCTGGGAAGCAGGGAAAGTGGCCAAGGACTGAGGGAGAGAGGGGACACGTAGATGGGGCAATGCCCTTCTGGAGCCATGTATAAATGGGGTCTAGTACGACTGGCTAGCTGGGTTTATTCCAAAGAGTTATTCCCACAAATAAAGAGGAAGATTTTCCCCAGGATTTGCTCAAGTAAAAATGATTAAAGTATTCGTTGAATCTTCCAACATGGCATTTCCTGAACAAACTGCATTAGAAGGAGTATTTAGGTCAGTGCAGCTGGGGTTTGCCTGCTGTCACTTAAAATATGTGACCCATAGTGTCAAGATACCCTCCCAAGATAAAGAGATAACTGGAAAAAAAGAGAGAGAGAGATAACTGGGTTATTCACCTGTGACCTTCTGACCGCAAGGTCTTGAATATGGTAGAAACTATTGGTTGAATAAATGAGAGTGCAAATGATTGGTCAATTAGTCCAAGATATCAACTTCCCCAGCCACTCCTTCATCTCAGCTCTACCTGGGTTTACTGAATATGAGACATTTCAAATGTAACTTTACTTTCAAAAGAATGTTCCAGGGTCTAACAGTGACATTTCTATTCTTAAATTGTAGTGGAGATAAGATCAAGTATTTTACACTGGGTTCAAATTCCTTCCCTCATCCCTCAATAAGTTTGCCTTTAATTGTCACATCTTGATAGTAATTTTCATGAAGGAGTACTAATAGGAAAACATCTTTGGTATACAACATACCTTCCCTTGGTGTTGTTTCAGTGTCATGTCTGACATCCATCAACCACTGAACAATTTCAAAAAATGTTTTTTCAAGATATTCTCTCAGTGTCGTCTCCAGTTGGTGAAGTCATTTACTGCAATTCTGTATGAGAAATAGAGCATAAGTATTGATCATTGTCATCCATTCAAAATGATAATATTTGGAAATTTTAATTATATGGGCACATTCTTTCATATGCTAGCTAGCAGTCTTCAGTGTTCATGGTAGTTTGAAACTGTAAAAAAAAGATGTTACAAGCTGAAAACATGCAAAGCAATTTTAATAATCAAGAAGAAAAATTGTGAAGATCCCATGACATATAAATATCTTGTCAAAATATTAAAAACTCTCTTATTGTCAGTTATAAATGTGTAGCAAAATGAAGAGTAACACTAATAATTATTTATTAATTATCATTTATCTAAAACAGTAGAAACATTAATGTATTTTATAACTTTGTAAAAAAAACTCAGTAAGAATAATACAACAGGACTTGTCTTCTTCTCATATACACATGAGCATCTTTTCTATGCCTTAACAATTATCATATACATTTTCAAGAATAGAGCAGCTTCAAACCTTTCCAAGAGATACATAGCTTTCCACCTTTTGTGATGGCAATGTTGTAAAACAGCTCCAAAAGTTCTTTTTACTTGAAATGTTTTACTAAGGTCACTTCACCTGGGACATGTTCATCCTTTTCACTACAACCACTTTTCTCATTCATGTGGGTGTGAGACTCTCTTGAACAGCGACAGTGTCAACAATGTCTCAGTCAGTTATTCTTTCAGTAACTCCATTTACAACTTCTACAACTTCAAATTTCACTTTCAGGATTAGCAGATTTCATTTCTTTGCTGTGATGTCATCTTTATTGGCCAACTCTCTCTTCTGATCCTCCATTTTCATAAATACTACCAGGTTCTATCAGCCTCCCAAACCATGCATCTTCCCGTTCAAGAGATCCTTATTCACCATTCTGACACCTAGCACAATTAGTGTGAAATACATATTTGATGAATCACTGAGAATAAAGAAGAGAAGGAGGAAGATAAAGAATAAAGGAGGAAGAGGAGGAGAAGGGGAAGACAATGACAAACTATGACACAATCATACACTTGGCTCTCTGTGTATAAGCTAACAGATGCTCAGTGACCAACCACTGAAATTTTGACAGAATGATAAGCCTGGTCACCAACCATAATGTACATCTGTTATTTACACAATGATTTGAGAACTAAAGAGAAAATAGCAATATTATTATTTTATGCAATTATATACCATACCATAGTAACTGAAAATTGAACCATGCAGTTGGGGGACTAGTGTTGTTTATGTAAACCATGATAACTGAAGTCTACTTGTGTCAGAGCCCTTACACAGTGAAGACTGACTACATTTGATATCCAATATCTTCTGTAATTGATAAAAGAATCTAACTACAACAAGATGAAAGAGATATGTCCCATCTTGCTGAGAGATACCCCGAAGATATGTGATTTCTTCTATGTATAATATTTATATGCAACCCCTAGGGATGGTGCCTAAATTCATGGAGTTCAGTGCTTAAGTAGGTATGTTTTGAAATCTAACAGAACTAAATCCAAGTGTTACTTAATTTCTCAAAAACCTGACTTCCTTATATTTAAGACCATTATCTCAAAGAACTTTTGTGAGAATTGATATGTATATAACATTTTTAATATAGTGCCTGGCTCACAATAGGGTCATTAAATGGTGTTGATGGTAGTTAAAGTGGTGGTGGTAGCAGCCATGCCATGGTCTTGTGGTGTTGGTTACTTGACCCAGCAAAGAAATACAAAATTCTAAAAAGGAATAACACTGGGGTACTCAGTAGGAATCCTCGAATTTCCCAGGTCATCACAGTACAGTTTTATGATGAACTCACAGAACATTGACTCTGAACATCTAGAACTTTAAGTACGTTACAGTGCCCCTACTTTTGAAAAAAAAAAAAAAAATGAGCAAATTAAGTGTTGACATTCATCCATGCCAGTTCATGGTGCCAAAAAGCATTTATGTCTCTGTTGTGAGTGCTATCCAACATCCATTTACCAGTTTCTGGTTTGCAAATCCAATTGCTCTAGGATAGGGATTTGAACAGCAAATTTGGCAATATTTTAAGCTTGATGAATTGGAGCTGCCAGCACAATAGCACAATTGTTACGAAGCTGTTCAGTCTGCCCATTGCAAGAGCTTGCTGTGAATTTTCCTTTAAGCAAATTGACTTATGTTAACCATCTCAGCGCCATGCACATTTGGGCAATTTGAAGATACCATATTTAGGACAGGTTTAATTTACTTAGAGTAAATAACAAAAAAAGACTAGTATTATTTTCACACAATGGCAAAGTCTTTGACCTTTTAGCTGTGTTTCCTAAACTGTGTTTTGTACAACATTGGTATTCCTTGTGATAGTCATATATATTCCACACAAAAAGGCAGGGCAAAAAGATTCATCATGAATCTGGAAAGTCACAATGTGCCCTCGCATTCTACAATCTTTGAGAATCTCACTAGTTAAAAACAAAAAGAAAAGAAAAAACTCTTCAAGTTTGATTAATCACATTTCCAAAACATTAAGTCTGAAATATTTCTCACAGAACAGTGTTTCATGTAACAGTTTTAGAAAGTCATATAAAAAATATAAAAGAACTAGGAATCCACACCATCAGATACTTTTACGTCTTGAGACAGAAAATTTTAATAGCATTTCTGCATCATATCTTTGAACAACCACACATTTGGGAAATAAAGTTTGGGTAGTTTTCAGCAACAATTTGCAAAATGATCCAAAAGTATGCCTAATAAGACTTATTCCTAACACCAGTTCTCCCCTCCTCCATTTTACTCCATTTTCCATACTGGATCATGCTAAATTCCATTAACCACCTTTCTCATTGGGTAGAGTTCCTTGCTCAGTCATCTTCATTGGTCAACAACAAAAAAACACTCCTGTGCTGAACTCCTAACTGTGTTGAGAGGAACACAAAAGATTCATGAGTTTTGCTATTTTGTATCAACAGCTTTACAAGTTAGCAGGAGAAACAGAACTAGCATATATAAGACAATTTAAAAATAATTCCAGAATAACAACTCCAGATGTTTTCTGATAGAGGAAAGATCAATGTTGACTGGGATACCTGCAGAAGCCTTGGTGAAAGAGAGGAACTTGAGAACAGAATTTAGAAAAGTGTAGAGGGAGAAGGAAAATTTCAAAGGAAAAAAAAATACCAAAGTCAAAGAGCAGGAAGAAGTTTTTGGACTTGGTGTGGGTATGGAAAAATTAGCATAAAGTCTGACTAGAATGGAACATTCTGGTGAATATGGACAGAAATCAGATAAGCTAAATACAATGACAGATACTGACAACCAAATTAAGAAGTCAAATTTGTTTTGTTAAGTAGGAGGGAGATATGGTCATTAGGGACAAGGTCACAAATTTGAGTCTGGTCTTGAAATTCAAGTGAACATTCTAGAAAGATTAGTGTCGGGTCTCACCTGGAAAGGTTAGAGAGAGAAAGAATGAACACAAAGGCCATGATTGACTTTACATTACTATTGATGCAATCCATGTGTTGAAACTCTCGTTATATGAGAATAAAATAGGGCCAAAGAACCAGGCATGGTGGCACACACATGTCATCTCAGCAGGTTGAGAGACTGAAGCAAGAGGATCACAAATTCAAAATCAGTCTCAGCAACATAGTGAGACCCTATCTCAAAATAAAAAGTTAGAAGGGCTGGCTCTGCGATTGAGTGCCCCTGAGTTCAATCTCCAGTACAAAAAAAAAAAAAAAAATTAAATTAAATAAAAACAAAAAAGAACATTTAAATCCCAAACTTGAAGGAACAAAAGAAGAAATTTGGTGTGAGAAAGGGTAGAATCCAATACAAACCCAAAAGTTTCTAGACTAGGACCATGGGCAATTCTAAGAATCAAGTTTTAGAGAAAGAAGATGAATATTTATTAAGTAGGAAATTAAAAAATTAAATTATTTGTCCATAATTTAATTCTAATCTATGTATCTTACATCATTTTCACTACCTAATCATTAATTCCACAATTATTTTATAAGTACCTGTTTATGCTGTGCATTTCCAGGCACTGGGGGAAAAAAGTGTGTAACACTGTTTAAGGATTTGTAGAGATGGATGATGGATATGCAAATAAATAAACAATTATAGAATGTGAAACTTCTCAATATATCCCTGTTTTCAGATTAGAAAGGGTACACACAAATATTACTTGAACTCTCATTATGCACCCAGGTCTTTTGGACTCATCTCGTTTAATTTCTATATCAACACAAAGAAGTAATTGGTGTTATTCTCATTTTTCTTCATCAAAACTACCACCCATTAGGTGTGCACCACATGCAGGACAACCACAATGTGAAAAAAATAAAATAAAAAACCTAACTCCTTGGGAAATGTTACTTCTTCTCTTGACACAACTACCAGGGACTCCTGTATAGACCACAGGGACCCCACATTGAGAGAAGAGCAAGACTTGCCATAGCTCACTAAAGCTGCAGTGATTATATCCTGGGACTAATACCAACTCACCAGATTTCTTAGATTTTCACCCTTATATTTTTTCATATTTGAAAATCTTAAAGTTGCAATGCAGCTTACAAAGAGGTATACTATTCTTCTGGTAAAGAAGGGGCCCTTTCATCCAGCCAAGTGTCCCTGATGTCTATATCTAAAGAGAAAGCAATGCCTTGCTTCACAGAGACTGTTAATTTCATACTGTGTCTTTTATGATGCTTTTCCTATCATAGGAGTTGCAATCAGCAGTCACAGGAATGTATTGGAGGGTTTCATTTCTAACCCATATTTTATTATAATCTTTCATTTATTAAATACAAGCAAAAAAAAAATTTTTTTCCTAAGTAAGTGGAAATCATCCTGTAAATGTAAACATTATTTTTGGAAAAGTATTAAAATTATTGTGTCATCAGTTTTTTGTTAGTTTTGCAATGTGTTTCTTTGTCTTCATTTGCTCATTATATTGGTAAGAAGTTAGACTGCTACACTTAGATTCTTTTCATACATAAAATAAAATTAGGACATTGTGGCCAGAACTAGTTTAACCCCAAAATTTCATTTCAAACAAAATAAATAGTACCAGTTCTCTGCTCTGGGAAGTGTCAAGCCATAATAAGCCCAACAGTAGAGTAGCAGCTTGACACGTGTACATTTTACTGCACAGGTAGCCAAGCTCAGCTCTTTACATTTGGGCACGCAGCCAGTATTTTTGCTTGGCATGACTTCAAGGGCCTTATGTGTCCAACCCAAGGCAACCCCCTTCAGGATACATGAGCCAAGCTAACTGCATGCAAACCAGGCAGGGTCTTGGAATCAGTTTACATGGGCATGTTGTCAGAGAAAGATGTTTATGTGTGTGAGAGTCTTACAGGACTGAATAGAAAGATCAGAAGCAAAGCTAAGCAGAATGGGGCTGGGAAGAATTCCACATGTCCTGAGAGGACAGGCAGAGGATAAAAGAAGGTACAGTAGGGAGGCAAAAACAGAAGTGCATTCTTCACAGTCTGGCTGGCAAGCCCTGCCACAGTGCCATTCTTCAAACAAAACCTCCCTTGGCCTCAGATCCTCCACTGGTCATGCCAGCTCTATTGATTTACACAAAACCTTCAAGACTTTGATCAGCTACCAAAATGCAAACATTTTAAACGATGCCCCAAAGAAGCTTGTTTAAAAAACAGTTGATGTAAGGGTTTAAAACAGTCCATTAACAATCTCTTGCAGAAAAGTGTATACATATATGCCCACCCATGCATGCCTCTATGCACAAGAGCATTTTTATACAGTCTATTAACAATGGCACATACTTATTACACATATTCACTTCAGGCCCAAGGAAAAGTTCTTTATTTGCAAATGTGAAGTAAAAAATATAAAATTAAACTCTTTTCTCATTGCACCTCACACCCCAAGTCAAAGAGGGAAAAGGAAATCATAGTGTCCCAACCCATCAGACATGAAAAGGGTGATTTATGCTGGGTCTATTCAGACCATAAACTCTTACACAAGGTAAGATTTTAGGATGGGAATTAATCACATAATTTTAGAGGCTTAGAATATCCAAATAATCACTTCCAACTTTCTATTACTTGTCGAGTGTCCCAGTGCTTGTCACTCTGATAAATATTCTGTACATTACAACAATCAAATGGCTGCTTAAAATAATGCCCCATTACACATATTAAATGCCAGCCTCTGTGGATCCTGAGCGCTTGATCAACTTTAAACACTGACTTGGTGCACTCGCTTTAGAAAGCATCTGGCAAGACTTCTAACTGTGAAATAAGAAGCCAGGTTTAATGGTGTGGCCCTTGTACTTTAAAAATTACAAAATCATATTCGTCTGCCATGAATCAATTGGACTCTGTTCCTGTACTTGGTGAGTGTGAAGAACTCCATTTTATAAAAACATGTTCTTCATCCTTCTTAATAAAACAATAGCACCCTAATTTCACATTATTCCTTAAAACAAAACAAAATGCATCAGCTCACTGGTTCAGGGATGAGTCTTCCCCTAACAGAGTCATTATATATTCATAATTCATAAGCTGCTATATCTTACCAGCTTATGACAGATTAACAAACATCGAAGATTCAACCATGGTCTCCTCTTGGTTGGTGCAAACTTTCCTAACCTGATTTGTCAACAAAACTCTCCCTTCACAGTTTTTCTCCCAGCTAAGCAAATGTTCTCAAAGCCCCACTTCCCTTTCTTGTCCCTTCTTAAGTTACAAACCATCCTGAGGAGAACAGTAGAATGTATGATGGTCCCCTCCCATTTCATATTAGCGTTTACAGAGCCTCCTCCCACTTAATTTAAATCAAGTATTGTGTATGTCTATTTAATCAGCAGTTTATGCAAGGCCCCTCAAGCCCTTGTGGACAGACAGAGCCATTGAGGAAGGCAGTGCTGCAGGGTGTTAAAGATGTCTCCTCTGGAGTCAGGCAAATCTGAATTTTCCATCCAGCTCAGCTCCCACCAGTGGACAGCTCTGGACAAGTACCACATCCACTTAAGCTTCTGTGATTTCATCTACAAAATGTGAAGGAAGTGCCTCATAGGAAGTACCTCTCAGAATTGTGGCAGATTAAATGAAACATAGTATGTTGTCCTCGTGATTGTGGAAAAAAGACACACTGACACTTGGAATTGCCTCAAGTAGACAAATGTGCACTAGGCAAAAGGTCATACACGGGGCTGTTCACACTGCCTGGGTGTGAATCTCTGCTCTGTCACAAAGTTCACAGCAGAATCTCCCTCCTAAAGTCATTGAGAGGATGAAATATGAGGGTACTGGAGAAAAGCACCTTAGTACCTTTGCCTTAGCTGGAAATCAGGCACACAGCTTCACCTTCTGGACATTAGTTATGGTAAACAGACAAAGCATGAAAGCAGAGCGTGACTGGGCACCAGGGTGCTCCCAGTCAAATGAGAGAGTGTTGGAAGTTTTAACTAAATGGGGTAGGGTGAGAAGAGACAGCACTGTCAGCCCCAGGTACAGAAGTCCATGTGTCCATTATGGCAGACTCCCTTAGACTAACAGACCATCTGCCCACGTGTATAAGGTAGCTTAAAAAATATTAGCAGAGCTTCTTGGCTGTTTTCTCCCATGGATATTCACTCATTCCTGTCACTTGTTATCCCAGAAGATGTTTAATATAATCTTAAGTAAGAATGAAATTCATCCTCACTTTTTTTTTTTTTTTCAGTTTTCAAAATGGAACCCAGGGCCTCACACAGAGGTAAGCACTCTACTCCTGAACCACATCCCAGTGCTCAAATGAGGCAACCATGGACTGAAAACCACTGCATCTTCAGGAAAGAGTCCTATGCAACCGATTCACCAACCCTCTGCCACCTCTGGCCTCACTCACTGGCCATGGCAGTTACAACTGTAAGCTCTAGAGACCCAAATTCTTGCTATTTTGTATAAATTTAACAACTGGTCTTATTATAATGTCATCTAAGGGATACAAAATAACAAGTATTTTGACATTTTAAAATGCTCTCCAAATGTACAAAACGAGTTTATTTCTAATCTCCTTTAAATACTGTGATGCTAGTCAAGTCTTCCCATCTCTGTGAGCATTACTTTTCTCCTAAAAAAAAAAAAAGGAGGGATAGACTTCTAAGCACAAGTCCTAAAATACCATTGTGCATAATTCCATTCTTCCTCAACCCAGCAGCCAAGAAAGAAGGCAGACTTTTCTGGTTTGAGTTTGAGTTAGTCTTAAAAAGGAGCAAAGAAAGGTGATTAGACAGATGGGTCCAGGCTGCCCTGTGTGAATATGAATCCTGACTCCCCTCTCTCCTGGCCCATGAGCTCAGCAGGCTCCAATCAGAGTCCAGGTGCCAGGGATCAGGAACTGGAAAGACAGCGGGGTGGAAAGAGGGAACACAGAAGACATAGCGAAGACCCCTGACAGTGGTGCTACAGACTTCATGGGTCTTATTGGTGGAAAAGTTAAATAAGTTAATACTCAAAAGTGGGTAGAGTAGTTGGCACCTGAAACAGAGTGAAAATTACTTTAGTTATTATTTTTGGTATATATCAGAGGCCCTCAAAAACTGCTGTGCTTCAGTGGACACCAGCTCTGATCCAAGAAACTGACTTGTGTTATCCATTTAATTCTCCCAACAACCCTGAGAAGACAAGAAATGAGAAAATAGATTCAGAGAAGTGTAGTAATAGACCAAAGAGGCAGAATAAACTGACACTCAGTGTCAAAATCCATGTTAAAATGCAGAGTTATCTAATAATGACAACACATATTAAGTATTAAGTTGTACATAATGACACAGAATCCACTATATTTATTTTGATTTTTACTCTAACATTGGGTATCTCTTCAGGGAATGTGGAAAAAGCTTGCTGACCTATTTTTCTGTGACCTTGGAAGTCCCCGAGAATAACTTCATGAACCCGCTAGGAAGAGGAAACTAAGCAAAGACGATCCCGTTAGTGAAATCTCATGTCATCATAGAGTCCAGTCAATGTTATTATCTTATAACCAAAGTTTCTTCGGTTAAATTAATAGAAACACCAAACCTTAAACAACAATTAATAAATAAATAAAAGGGTTGGAGGAGATGTGCTATTATAAGAAAGCAGAGTCAGTTCAGGGAGGGAAGACAGCCAGGTCTCAAGGGACTAATCAAGGGCTGAAATCAGGGACTGGAAAGCTGGCATGAAGGCAGGAAGCACTGTCCGGGGTCCTCTCCCTGTTGGGCCTCACTCATATGGTCACCCATGTCTGTTGTTCTGTCCTTTATCCTTAGCTAATCAGCTTCCTCTGCTTCTCCAAACACATTAACAATTCACAATTCACGGTTCTTCACTCAGAACATTCAAGTAGCTGACCCAGCCTAAGACTGGTATCTCTCAGTCTCAACTCAAAATTCTCAAAAATCACTAAATAGAATAGGAATTCCAAGATATTGCTCTTTCTCCCCTCCCTACTCCCACCCCTGCCACCACCACCCCTCCCCTCTCTTACATACATATAAAATAACCTGGCAGCTATCATGAGTCTCTAACAAAATTAATTGCTGCTGTGTGAACCCATTCTTACCCATTTTTCCATCAGAATACTCAGGAAATTTTGAGTGTACTTGAAGGACAGTTCAGTTCTCAGGCACACACAACCAAAAGAAAAATGGTGGGGATGAGATTTTAAAACTGGGCATATTTGAATTGCCAGAAAAATTGCCTAGAAGCAGCAGTTGTGCAGAGGACTGGGAGAAGGCCTTTATGTGATGCTTAATCAGATGGTGATGAGGGAGGGGCCCTAGAAACCAGCCAGCCCCTCCAGGAGCCCCGGGAATAGGGAGCAGTCTGCTGTAGAATTCTCTCACAATGGCCTGGCAGAAATGGATGGTCCACACAGGGAAGGATCAATTGTAAAAAGTGGAATTAGTCATTCTAAATCATGCAGCTGTGGTCGAAGGGAGCTCTTCTAAAAATCATTAAACAATCATGTATTCCTATTGATTTATTCAAAATACCTTGAGGGAAAGCAGATTAAACACAAGGTAAAAGTAAGCTAATGCAGATTAAATGAATGAAGGATGGGCCGAGAGTTCCCTAGGTAGTTTTTGTACTAATGAGAGGAAAATTATATGTACACTATTACCAGGATAAAAGGGTCTATTAGAGGTCTTTTGCTTGACATATTTATGTATTTCAAATACTAAGTAGCATAGTGAATTAGGTTTACTCTGGACATTTGTTATTTTTATTGCATCTCCAAAGTGATAAACAGAGTTCTCTGTTGAGGGCAGCATGCTGCCTCGCTCCAGGAAGCCCTGCCGGAATAGGAAATCCTGATGCCAGGGCTGTTCCCTGGATGTCATTGATTAACAAGCCCAGTGCAATTTGACTGCAAAGACCTGGTCTTTAAAATCCAAAAGTAACAAGCACAACCCAGAGGTGAAAATGAGATGCAGTGCCCATGGTGTCCGTCCCTTGTGCCTCATTCAGAGATGTTCTCTCTTCTCCAAATGGAATCCGTGCATACACCTTAACACGTGAGGAAATCAGAAATGTGATGGGTGTGTTACACATTGTTCCTGTATGTGTCATAGGTGTAGCAGGTGTTGTGATCCTCAGAGGAAGAGATGGAAGCAGAGCAAGTGAGGATTAGAATGAAGACCTCAACTTTTTCTCTCCCTGGCTCTTTCGGCTACACTGTATACCAGTGAAATTTGCATACATGGGCTACTATTTTTAAGAGGTACCATTACCATTAGATTCAGTGGATATTTAAGCCCAAACTCACTGTTGTCCCCAAATCAGTTCCATTCTCCACATTCTTTATTCCCTTTACCATCCCTGTTTCTATCAACTGGAAAACTAAATCCTCCTCCCATCAAACCTCTAAGCCAAGGCAATAAAATTCTATTTGATGTTGTCGCTTCCACGCTTTCCTCTCCCAAAGCTGTTGTGCACCCATTACCATCTATATCTTTCTAAAATAGTTCTTTTCTCACACCACTCCCTAGCCATGAACTCCAGAAGGCAAGCATCCATGTTTCTCTTCTACCCAGTCTGGAAGAGTCATGGAAGGCTGAGAGTTAAGCTAGCTTGAGGAAAGAGCAGTAGTAAAGGAGGACTCTGTGGTTGGTTGACAGAGCCTGTGATGGCCTCAAGGATGGCTGGGTGGTTGAAAATCAATGTGAAGAAGGTTGCATGGTTAGAGCAGAAGCCAAAAGCTCAGAAAGTGAGAGGAAAGGTAAAGTAGCTGGCATGCAAGACTGAAAAGAAGGTAAGAGAGCAACCTCAATTATAATGACATCTCATGCAATGTAGGTAACATCATTGGCAAAATCCAAGGGGAACCCATGGAAACATAACCTCACTGCATTTCAGGAACTAGAAATACACAGCACTGTTTCTCAACTCCATGAATTCCAGGTCCCATTCAGACCTCTGGATCAAATATATTCAGGGGAGGGACCCACAACTATGTATATGAGAAAATTCTACATACTTTGATGCATAATCAAGTTGAAAAAAATCTTTGTGTTGCATTACTCTATTAGCCACCTGTATTAATAAATATTGGTGTAATATTTGACAGAATTTTGTGTTTCTGATAAACACCTTACAGACTACATAATTCCAGTGGCTCTTCTTACCTATGCAATAGATATAACCATCTGCCTATGCACAGTCTATCCAGAAAATTAAAGAAATAGTCTATTCTTGCTCTGAACGTAAACTTTGCACACTTCTTGCTATTTCATTGTTTTCTTTAGGCATTCTTCATGTCAGAGCTAAAAAATGATAAAATTGAACCAGCAATGGCATCTTGCATTCTAAGTTATATAATTGCCCAGATATATTAGTTTATTTAGCTATTACTTCAGTCCATGGCAAAGCCAAAAGGTTATTATTGTCCCTAATTTGTTGGAGGGGAAACTGAGACTCAGTAATACTGAACACATTGCTCAAAGTCATATGAATTGATGGTAATAGAACTTAGACAGGAGTACTTACTTCAGAATTTAGCATCTTAGTCTCAGACCAGGGGTACAGCTCAGTGATAGAACATGTGCTTAGCATGTGAAAACCCTGAGTTCAATCCTCAGCACCAAATAATAATAATAGTAGTAGTAATAATAATAACAATAATAATTTAGACATCTTCTGCTCTTCATTATGGTTTTGTCACTCTTTAATAACCTGGACACAAGTTAGGGGGGAAAGATCATAATCTAAATGATGATATTGACTAATTTTAAATAGTCTCATCTAGATTTCTTTACAAATATAAGCAAATTTTTGTTACATATTAGCAGGAATAGGATTTGACTCTTGATATAACATTTTGGTAAAGTCTTAAAATAAGTTAAAAATCAGAGGGAGTATTAAGAACTAGCCAGGCACACTGACCCATGCCTATAATCCCAGCTATTCAGGAGACTAAGAGAGGAAGATTGCAAGTTTGCAGCCAATCTGAGCAACTTAGCAGGACCTTATCTCAAAATAAAAAATAAAAAGGGCTGGGAACGTATGTAGCTCAGTGGTAAAGTGCCCTGAGCTCAATCACCAGTCCCTGCCAAAACTGTGTTAAGAAGTGATGGTATTCTCACTTCATTTGTTTCCATCCTTATTCTGTGTTTTTCAGACATTAGCAGTATACATGTACACAAACACATGCATGCTCTGAGGCTGTTAGCTATCTAAAATTATCTTGGGCAAATCCAAAGAGTAAAAGCAAAAGTCTAAGAAATGTCTGCTTAGTTAAAGCTGCTTAAATACCCAGAACTCAGAGAAAGAATCAAAGTGCTGTCTTCCTACAGATCATCAATGCTGCAAAATCCGAACTGTAGTCCGTTTTGATCTCTTTCTTATTCCCCAAATCACCAGATCACAATCTGGGCTACGTTCTGAGCAGAAGAATTAGAAACGGGCTTTGTCTTCCATTTTGCCATTGGGAATGAGCATTCGAATGGTCCAATTTAAGAAGAGGCATCAAAGGAAGTACTTAGCTCAGGAGGCACTATCCAGATAACAATGTCTTTTGTCCTCTTTTTTGTGGGGGGACAGTGAGGAGGCCAGTATTACTATGGTCATGCAAGTCTGGGACAGGAAAGGTCTTTCTGCTCACTAAAAATGAGTTCTATTCACGACTGTGCTTTTTCAGAGTTTGGCTGTTCACATTTTCTTGGACGCTGTTAGAGTTATAAAATAAACACTTCCAAGATTGTTTTCTTAAAAGTCAGTCCAACATAAAATAAAATGAAAAGAACTTTTCTGAGTCTTCAGTTCAACATGGGTGCATTTAACTAGGAACATACCTTTTTCTTCCTCTCTTTGAACTTCTTCGGACTGATCTTTGTTTTTCAAAGTCTGAACACTGGCTCATTCCACTAGAGACTTCTGTTTGATGACTGGCTCCGTCCTAAACTCTGGGACAACATTTGGATGTCAGTTATTTATTTAAGATCTGAATTCAGGCAAATACTGAGACAGGTGTTTAGGAACTTGAGCAGTAGTTGAGTAATCATAGAGCTTAAACCTAGAAGGATGCTCAGGGGTATGACATCTAGCCAGCGACTCTCAAGCAAATACTGTATCATCCTGTTTTAGGCACCTAAAATGTAAAAGAAGCAAGTCAATTATGAGCGGGAACACAATTACTTAGTTAAAAAGGAGAGAAAGGAGGTTGAGGTAGAGAACTGGATCCAATTGTCTCTTTTTATAAAGGTACACTGCTTCCGTTGCTCATAGAATAATGGATATCAGCCAGCCATGGCAGCACATGTTTATAATCCCAGAAATTCAGGAGGCTGAGGTAGGAGGATCATAAATTAGAGGCCAGCCTCAATAAGACTCTTTCTGTAAATGAAAAATAAAAAGACTGGGGATATAACTCAGTGGTAAAGTGCCCCTGGGTTCAATCACCAATACAGAACAATACAAAAAGAAAGATAGAAAGAAAGAAAGAAAGAGAGAGAGAGGGAGGGAGGAAGAGAAAGAGGGAGGAAGGGAGGGAGGAAGGAAGGGACAACTAGGACCATCCACCTCCAACGCATTCAATCCCAAGATTATAGAAAAGTGCCTGACATTTGAATTCTGATCTAATCATACAGGTCCAGTTTGAACCCCATTTCTTCCATCTACTTGAGAATGATCAGGCTACCTTATATAATGGGGAAAATATAGAGCAGCCATCTCATAGAGGTGATATGAAAATTTAATAGAATACCACACATAAATGTGTTATCCAGAGTCAAGCACAGGATGAATGCTTTAAATATTAGTTATTATTACAAGTCAGCAATTATGACCTGCCTGGGTTCCTTCATAGTGATATCTGGAAGCTTCTGATAATTCCATGATTGAAAAAAACTGATAAAATTAGACAAAAAAACTTTCAGACAGGACAAAAAGAAAGTACAAATAGAACAGATTTTTCATACAGTAATGTAGCCCATACTCCCAATAAAATGGATCAAGCTGAGGTCCTGGCTGAGGATCCAACAAGACTTTACTTAATTTAATAAGTCACATGACCATGGTTAGATTTAATATGAAACTAATGAAGTTTATTTAGAGTTTTTCAATCACATGGGCTCCTTCCTAAACCTCATCAGAGGCCCTAGAAATATGCTCAAGGAGTATTTTGATACTGTCTCTTAAACAGCTCCCACCGATATATGTAAGGTTCAGGTCCCCCCAACACTGACTGTATTCAAAACCCAAACAAGGTCAAAGCTGACATCATTGGAGGAAGATGTCTTCTTCATTTGGCTTCTGTTTTTCAAACGCTTTAACACCTGCCCTGGGGCTGGAATCATAGGACCAGATTATTGTTCTTCACCACCAGAAACCAGATGTTCCTTCCAGAAATGTTAAAGCCCACAAACTGGGCACAAGTCCAACGGACTCCTTTGAGTTCTGGATCAAGTGACTTGAACTAAAAACAACACCTTTCAAAATCCACCCGAAGAATTTAAAGATGTGCCATTGGTTCACTTAGTGACTGTGGAGAACCCAAAATGGTCCTGCATATGTAACCTGGCCAAGAGAGATGTTCCCTCCTGAGTGCACAGTTTTTAGACTCTTCAAAAGAAAACATCATAAAGGCAGGGAGTCCACCTGGCTTGTCTGGGGTCCGTCCACACCTTCTTATTGCCCTACTCTCTGATACCATGGCTTGGTCATCACTTTCCAAGAAGGGACCTCAGGGGAGGGGAAGAACTGAACATCACTATTTGAACAAAGTATCTTGCCAGCACTTAATGTACCATGTCAGTTCATCATGACAGCAACCCAGTGAAGTCCTGCATCTCACGAATGCAGAAACAGAGGCTAAGAGAAGCAGAAGGCAGTGCCATGATGAAGCAAAAAGCTCAAAAATAAAAATAAAACCCCAGACACTAATACTTGAGTTGGTTTCTTGGGTTTTATTTACATATGGTACGTCTTCCATTATCAAAAGCAGCAACGTAAAAAGATGTTGTGAAAGACAAACTGTGAAGGAAATGGAATAATTTCTTCCCCACCTTTCTTTGACAATAAGGTCTGCCACTTTAGAGTAGAGAATGGCAGGAAGAAGGGAAAGAAAGGAGAAGAAGAAAAGATAAAGAAGACAGGATGTGATGGAATTTCAAGAATGCTTTGCAATATGTAGGAGAATGCTGAGGTCTAATTTTAGTGAGCAATTAATTTATACTAAAACAGTATAATGGATCATCTAAATTTGTTGGACCTGAGTTCAAATTCTAGTTCCACCTACATAATCTTGGGCAGGTTACTTTGCTTCTCTATTTTAGTCAGTTTTTTCACTGCCGTGACCAAAAAGACCTGACAAGCACAATTCCAGAAGAGGAAAAGTTTGTCTCTCACAATTCCAGAGGTCTTAGTCCATAGACAGCTGGCTCCATTCCTCAGGGCTCAAGGTGAGGCAGAACATCATAATGGGAGAGTTTGATAGAGGAAGCATATCAGGACATGACTAACCAGAAGCAGAGACAGGGAACTCTGCTCTTCAAGGACAAAATACAAACCCCAAAGATATGCCCCTAATGTCCTACCTCCTTCAACCACACCCTATCTGCCCACAGTTACCATCCAGTTAATCCCTATCAGTAGATTAACACACTGATTCTCTTATAACCCAATCATTTCACCTCTAAACCCTTTTGCATGGACTCACACATGAGCTTTTGGGGGACACCTCATATCTAAATTATAATACTCTCTAAGATCCAGTTTCCTCATGTCAATGTCATTAAAATAATGCCTACCACATAGAATTGAAGGATTAAATGTGTTCACACATATAAACTTCTTAAACTGTGCTGGTAAATAATACATGTTAGCAAGTATAATACTAGAGAGAAACTCACAACTTGACCATCTTCCCTTTACCACAGAGATTGCACTGAGATTGCACACATGTTTTTTCATGAATTCATTCATCCAGCAAATTTTAATGTGTATATGCTAGGTGCTGAGGATACAGAATGAAAAACATGCACCCAGTCCCTGCCTCCTTGGAGCTTACAGTTTAACACAGTTTTTAAAACATCTAAAATGCAAAAGAATTGCCTACTTGTCTTATTTTTTTCAGTGTCATTCCAAATGGATGTCCTTTTGATGATTCCTTTAGTGGTGGCACTAATTGCTTATAAACCACCCAGTAGACCTCTGCCCACTTAAAATGATTCTTCCTAAGTGTGCAAAAGATAGCTCAGCAGGATGCAGGTTGCCGGCTGCATGCAATTATTTCCTAGTTAATACCGTTAGAGACGAGTCCATGGTGAAGTGTCAGGGTGAAGTGCCTAATGTGGGGGAGGAGAAGCCACCATTCGCATTGCTCACATGTTTCATTTTGCCTGGTGAGCACTGGCTCTTCATTTTCAGCAAAGTGTCATTGAAGAGACATCTTTGTGTCATCTAACATGTGTTTAGCGATTATTTTATCTGTAAGTGGTGAAGATCATACTGAACGATTGCTCCCTCTGTCTAGTTAGAGCTGACAGGGTTGTCACTACTTCAGTGATGGATTCAACACCCCAGCTTCTCTTCAGGAATATGTCTCATTCTATATCAGAAAATACAGACAGATTCAGAATGGACTTAGCCACCGGTATGCAATGGACTCAATGTCATATTCTTAGAGTT
Organism: Sciurus carolinensis; assembly: GCF_902686445.1. Classification (NCBI taxonomy): domain Eukaryota; kingdom Metazoa; phylum Chordata; class Mammalia; order Rodentia; family Sciuridae; genus Sciurus; species Sciurus carolinensis. Next base: position 71,831,491 of record NC_062222.1, on the reverse strand, counting down.
GTTATGAAAAAAGGGAAGTTGATTTAAAGTTTGCCTTTCCTCGATCCCATACCCCAGAACTTTTTCTATGCTTTCAATGTTGAAATGGCTCTTTTGGTCCACTGTTTAATGCTAACTTCTTGAAGATGTGCTCACGGAAAATGATGGTACCTCTTCTCCTCTCTCATTCCTCTGCCCTTTCATGATAACAGATGTGTATTCCAGCAGTGGCATTTAGGGTAAATATTCCTACCTTAATGGGCAAGAGTGGCTCTAGTGGTGGGGATTTCTAGCCAGGATAGGATAAGAAATCTTGTCATCAAGGAAATTATTTGGGTAAATGGAGCCTTACAGAATTCCTTAAGTAACAAGTAGATAGAGCCAGAGCCACCGCCAATAACAGCAAAGGAGATGCTTGAAAAATATTTGAAAGACTAATTATTTTATTCTACATATCCCCTTCTTGTTTGGAATTAGTTGGAACCTGTGTATTTATTCTGCCTCAAAGTCATTTTAATTATTTAGAGTAATTGAAGAGAAGGACAATGTTCAACTTCTGATACAAGCTACCCTTTCACATGTATCCTTTTGTTTGATGGAGAGATAATTCTGTATACAGGGATTCATTGATTTTTTTTTTCTGTTAAGCTTTAATTCCATTGTTTAGCCCTCATCTTGAAAAAAAAATTACTCATAGGATAGAGTAAGTAGAGAAACATAAAAATCCAGGACCTCTGTAAAATTATGTAGCTGGTGCTAAGAAGGAAACGAGACAAGGAAGCTGCTGAAGCAATTGGAATAGAGAAATAGAATGGTCAGTCAACCCATCAGCAATGAACAATGAAAGGTCAGGCCACCTTTAAACATCACCACGTCTTTCACAAGCTAAAGTGAGCATTAAAATTTTGAAGTCTTGCTCGCTTCCCAAAGTTTAGCAAGAATAGAAAATGGCAGCACATCAAGATTGTAATGATATTTGGAAAAGGTTTGAACATCTGGGGTAAATATGAGGTCACCGTTGGAGCAGTGCCGTCAACCTGGTCATGCTCTCCGCCCCCACCCCGCCCCCAACCCTTCCCGGCTCACTTCATGCATATCCATGGGCAGCTGCCTGATAAATCAGACAGAATTCTTCAAAAGGCCCCTGGGGGGCTGATAATCACAATAAATATTACAAGTTGTCCTCACACAGACCTTTCTTCTGAAGGCCTTCGAGGCTAGCCAGTTTAATTGTTATGACTGCTCTGTTTTTCTCTCATACGAGATTGATGAAGCACAGTGGCTTCTCTGAGGTCACCCAGCAGGATGGGTTCCCTACCAGAAGTTTCCATACTGCCTAGAGAATCAATGATGTTGCAGAATAGAGCTCCACAGCAGCCAACAAAAATAAGTCAGTGGAGTTTACAAAAGAGTTTTTAATAAAACAGCAAATCCATTTCTGTACCAGGCCATTTCCCTGGGCTGGACTGTTTTTTCAGTAGGTTCTACCAACACCAAAATCAACCGAACATAGAACTAAATGTAGTATTTCATAGTAGAGATAATCACAAGTAGAGATCACATTTCAAAGAAAAGATCCACTTTAACATTTATGTTCTTTTAGAGCAATTAACCATCAATATGCACTCAGTGGTTCTCAACCAGCAGCAATCTTGCCAGCCAGGAGGCATTTGGAAATGTCTAGAGACATTCTGAATGTCACACCTGGGGTGGGAGGTGCTGAATTCAGTGAGTAGGGGCCAGGGCTGCTGTTAAACATTCTGCGGTGCACAGGACACAACGAAGAATTTATCTGGTTCAGATTGTCAGTAGTGCTAAGATTCAGATACAGAAAACCCGGAAGCAGAGTTGAGAATTGAGAGACTGGTGAAAAGTCATTTATGTGGTGTTTGGCCCTCCAGGTTGCTTCCCCAAATCTGGCAGCAGCTACTATTCTACCCCCAATCCCACCTATGTAGTAATACCCCAATTTCTATTATGTATATATTTGTACTTCTAAAGTATAGGCACATATATTTGGTATTTTTTGTTTGGCTGGTTTTGATAATGATAAAAGGGTATGTGCTGTGGAATATTATTCAGCCATAAAAAAATAATGACTTTATGACTTTTGCCAGTAAATGGATGGATCTGGAGACTATTATGCTAAGCAAAATAGGCCAATCCCCAAAAAACCAAAAGTTGAATGTTTTCACTGATATGTGGATGCTAACACACACAGAGTGGGGGGAGGATAGAAGTTCAATAGATTAGACAAAATAATGAAGGGAAAGGAGAGGGAGATAGGAACAGAAAAGACAGTGGAATGAACCTGACTTAATATTCCCATGTTCATACATGAATCGCCACAATGAATCTCCACATCATGTACAACCACAAGACTGGGATCCTAATTACAACAAGATGCACTCCCTGTTTGTATAACTATGTCAAAATATACTCTACTTTCATGTGTAACTAAAGAGAACAAGTAAAAAATAAATAATAATAAAACTCTCCCTCTAATCTTGTCCAAAAAATATATATATTGTGGTACTGTGCTGTATATAATCTTTTGGGCTTACATTTTTATTTATTTATTTGTTTATTTATTTATTTATTTTAGTTTTTTGTTATTATTGTTGTTATTGTTACTGGAGATTGAACCCAGGAGCACTTTGCCAATGAGCTACATCCCAGCCCTTTTAATTTTTTGTTTTGAGAGAGGGTCTTGCTAAGTTGCTGAGGCTAGCCTTGAACTTGCAATTCTCCTGCCTCAGCCTCCTGAGTCACTTGGGAGTGCACCACCATGCCCAGCTAGGCTTACATTTTTTTGATCCAAAATATATTGTTAAAATTATTTCACATTTTTATGTGCAACTTTAGTTCATTCATTTTGACTTCTATATAATATTCCATCACAATGAATAAACTCCAAATTCATTTTGATAGAGAAGTCAATTCAGACTTTGTTATCATGAATAGCACTCCTATGAACATCTTATATAAAATTCATAGTGTACCTGTTTTCTTTTATGTATATAAATATGATATATATAAAATAAACATATATTAATATATCATATATTGTACACAAAATTATGGAATTAAGTATACCCAGTAGTAGTGATTATTCTGTTATAGGATTATTGATGATTTTGTTTTCTTCTTTGTATTTTTCTATTTTTTCTACAAGGAACGTATATCTTCTCTGTAATAATAAAAAAGGGTTTTCTCAAAAAGCTGAGACATTGCCATTTTTTAAATTATGAGAATATCCGAATGTATACAAATATCTATAAATTTGACATAAGATGCTATTGTAAATTACTTCATTAAATTTAGTTTACTCCAATCTACAAACTATTCATAAATTTGTTTTTGTTTTCCTCAAATTAAAGCTGAATTTTAAGCCAAAGGAGTGGGCACATCTTGATAGACCCCATTTCTGAGTTTGTGCACACGACATATAAAGTCAAAAGTAGACTTAAACTGTACACAAACTAAAGCTTAGTAGATAGTAAGTAATGCCATCTATGTGTGAAAAGCTTGTTTGTTGACATTCTCATACATAATTAAAAACTAAAGTTTTAGGAACAACAGGTATTTGAGACACCTTGGAAATCACTTGAAACCCCATATGTTATGAATCCATAATATATACCAAATGAATTAGAGATTAACTATAAAAAATAACATAACTGAAGGTAGAAATAAACCTTAATTTACCCTCAACCCACAAAATACTCACTAGTCATACCACATTGTTCTCAGGTTTGTCATCTGACAGTTCATGGTTAACCCTGTTAACCACAGATCACAGTCTGTATGGCCAGCCAGTGTGAACAAAAGCAGAATTCTCTGTGAGCAGAGAAGCCCGGGTGACATGGTCACCCTGGGTGGGTTTGTCATGCAGAGGGAGTCCTGGTCCTGCCTTTGCTGCCTCCTGTATACAGAAAAGAACAATCACTGACCTCCACAGAGGAAACCCAGGACAGAGGCCGCGTCCTCAACTACGGGGGAAGAACAATACAAAAATGGTTCCAGTTATTTAAGTTCCTTTACTCATTCCCACCACTTCTTTCTAAGTTTGAGAAAATATTGTAAGGTCAGAATTAAATTATTTTTCCCTTTAATTTTCCACCTCACTTTAACTGAATAAGAAAAATCTGAAAACCTACCTATCAATGCCAGAGGACATTTCGTTTTTTTTCCATGTTACAGCACCTCCCGCTGCGCACAGTGGTTGGGATTGTGCATCTGAGGTTGAATAAGAAAGGTGAGGTAGTAAAAGGGAAGGAGGAGGTGGATCGGGATGCGGAAAGGAGATGGGCTAGCCATACCACCAGGGATGGCAAAGTCGTCTCTAAACCCAAGTTCCTCCTCCAAAGGAAATGCCAGGTGTGCTGGAAACCAGAAAACACAAAGTGTAGACTGCCTTCAGGTGTGCTGCTTTGTGTCACTTTAGAGAAAAACCGACAGGTGGCAGCCCCTGCACCCCCATGCTTGTACGCGGCGAACGTGGCCCACTGCGCAACGCAGCAGCCGCAGGCACAAGACAGACCCGCAGGCGGGCGACGCTGCAGGCAGAGCAGCCCTCTGTGTTTGCCAGAGGTCTTAAGGGGATCTTCTATTCATTCCTAGTAATGCCCTTTTTGTTGACAAAAGTAAATTGATGATAGTCAAGAGGGAAGCATTGGTGGAAAAATTCTGTTGACCCTTCTCAGATTGAATTTGACCACAGAACAGGATACCAGCAGTTGCAGAAATGATAGATTATTGTAATGACTGCCAGAATGGCCTTTTGGCATGTTTAAATGGCAATAAATTTTACCAGGAAGAAGGCAATTTTACTACTTTAGAGCGGTAAGGAAACACAGTGTTTAAGGTGTAAATAAATCGCGAGTCATTAACAGCAAGCATATTCTTTCCACGGTGCAATTCTCAATCAGTGGCTATTCATATTTAATTTAATTATGTGGATTTACTTAGCCAATTATGCTTTTTCATTCCAGGTCACAGACTTCTCAAGCCAACAATTTGCCCTCTCCTGTCTCCCTTATGTCCATAAACACAGTCCTTGTTTCTCCCTCGGCTTTCCTTCCACAGGTACATAAATGCAATCAGGGTAGTTCGGTGATGCAGCTCACTGAAAAGCCTACAGAGATTATTAAATTAGAGACTGATCTGCTATGTGGTCTTTTTCTTGGCTTCAAAATCCCCTCTGTCCCTCGCTCATTAATCTGGCTCGTCCTTCACTGAACTCTGCCATTAAAGGAGGAGGCGGGAAGAAGAGGTGTGCAATGGAGTTTGACATTTTCTCAAAAATGATTGTATTAAAACCCACTGCGTTTATAGCTCCCTCTCATTGGAGAATGTTAATCAGTTGCAAATTCATCAAGATAAAGATATTGAGATCTAATCAAGCCAAAGACTTGCTCACATTGGTATAGATCTTGCTTCTGAACACCACTTTAAAAGGTCATTTTTAAACACAGCTTCAGGTGATAATTAACAAAGTCCATTAATAACCATCTACTTATGGACAGTTTAAAACAGGCGAGTTCCATCCACAGTATTAGTTTTAGGTCAAATTCAACTCACTTCAAGCTTATCTTAGCTCTCACCAGAAGTGAAATTCAGGAGACACACTCCAAATCAAAGGCTGGTCAATGCTATGCTTCGCAGAACCAAATTAGTGTTGAACTTGGGTTGACCAAACAAGCACAATTCCTCTAAAACCTTAAATCTCATTTTATCCTAAACACAGTGTAGAGTGTCCTTTCTCAGCAAAACTGAGAGTCTGATTTCTCCCAAGCCTCACTAAACCAGGCACGTATGTTTCTTTCTGCTTGTTTTGCGTCTCCTGGAATGTTTTTTCTGAGACCACATTGGAAAGTTTTTCTGTTCCTATAATTTTGTGAACTGCCGGGAACACACCAGTAGCTCCAATCAACTTTAGTCCAAAAACACCATCTTGTTTATCTCAGATCAACCCTAGGAATTACTGGAACCCTGGACAGCTAATGGAAGGCCCAGAGGACTTGGGGTGTTCAACACATTGAATTACCAAGTCTCAAGCTATGTGCTTGACATTCCAGGTGAAAACATAAGAGGAAACATAAGGAGATATTAAATAAGAAACCCACCAGAGGAAGTTTAATAAGGCAAAATTTGAGGGTTTGGATTGAAAATATGGGGCACTTAGAGCGTGAAAAAAGAATCACTAATTATAGGAGTCGGGAGACTTTCAAAAATGTCTGACAGGAGGGGTGCAGCTGAGTGGTAGAGTACATGTCTAGCGTGCTCAAGACCGGTTCAATCCAAGGAAGGAGGAGGGAAAGAAAAAAGGAGGGAGGAATGGTCTATCGATTGTTGCATTTTGCGGATGAGGAAGTAGAGATTCAAAATCTGAATGGGTTCCTCAAGGCCAACAGAATTGAAATGACAAATGAGGTCTAGAAAAATGACTCTGGCTCCTTATACTACTATTCCAACAAAACAATATTCCCAGAACGGGCAACCCCCCAGAGTGGAAAACCAAACTTCAAGCAGAGATCGGCTGCCCTAAGGAGCAGCTGCTATTTGGTGCAGTAGGAGCCTGAGAAAACCTGCAGCTGTCCTCACCTCCCCTTTCGCACCGCGTCCTGAGCTGTGCTCAGCAATTCCAGAAACAAGGTCTAGTGTATCTGGTTGCAGGAGTGGGAATGCACAGTTTTCCAAGTCTACACATCGTTTCCAAGGACTGGGTTCATGCTTGCCATGATAGCCACAGAACCAAAAGGAATACTGAGAAGGGGAGGGTATTTTTAGACCACAGGGCAAGGTTATCTGGGGCTGGCTGGGATAAATGCAAAGGGTCAGAACCTGGCCAGTTTTCACTGCAGTCGTCCTGTTGACCACATGTGAGGAAGATGGAATTTTTATAGAAGCTGTCGACATCTGAAAGCACACAGTCATGTGTAGTGATAAGTCAGCCTCCTGTGTTTTTAATGAACTTGCTTCCCAACCTCACTTCTCTGAGTGATAATAGCCTTATCTCTCGGGCTCAGTTAACTCTCCAGCTAGATCTGTCCCCAGTCAGACTGACCAAGGGAAGCATCAGTCTGGGCTTCTGCTTTATTTACAGTCTCCTGCCAAACTAACCCTAGGTGAGCAGAAGTGTCCCTGCACTGGGGGGTGGGGGGTGTCATCTGATGACAGGGAAGGTAATGATGCTGGGGACATGACAACGGTGCTGAAGCCAGCAGATGAAGCAGGCACAGGCTGCTTTCTCTACTTACCAATGAGTGCTACGCACTTAAAGCAAATAGCCGGAGATATGATATAAAGGAAGGAACTTGAGTCAACAAATGACTGTTGACTTCACTTCATGAATAAATACCGTGGCCTTCTGACCAAAAAAATATATCATTTTCTTTCTGTTTGATTTCTACTTGGTTGGCTTTATGATTTGCTCATTTTGTCAGGCTGATCAGGTACAATGAGCATGTCTTCCTAACAAAGATTAATAACTCTTCAGATCAACAGAGAGCAATTAGATGTAGGGTATATTTCACCAATATGGAGTGGAGGAGCTGTATGTATTTGCTTTTGTGCTGTTACCTATAAGCATGGTGTCGTGGACTCCCATCTACTCCACAGCAGCACGGGAGAGACAACAGTTCATTCAAGTGAAGGTAAGAAGTGCTTTGGTTCAGAGCTGATTATCTTACACAACACTTGTGCAAAAGGGCTGCTTTGAATGGCCTCTGTGAAGATAGCGTCTACTGAGCAAGTAGTATAAGCCAGACATGACACCAAGTGTTTCATACGCACTTTACATTTAATTCTTACATTAAGCCTCTGAAAGAGATGTGGAAGAAACTGTTGCTCACCCAATAACCATTCTCCCATTTTTCCTCAGCAGCAGAACCCTACTAATTTTATTCATGGTGACAATACTACTTACTTAAAAGACTACAGTCCTCAACTTCTTTTGTAACTGGGAATGGCCATGTGAATAGTTTCCAACCAATGTCATTGTTTTTAATTTTTTTTATTTGTTCTTTTAGTTATACATGACAGTAGAATGTATTTTGACATATCATACATATATGGAGTATAACTTCCCATTCTTGTGGTTGTACATGATGTGGAATTATATTGGTCGTGTATTAGTATATGAACATAGGAAAGTTATGTACAATTCGTTCTTCTGTCTTTTCCATTCCCAAACTTCCTCCCTTCCCCTGTCCAGTCAGGTGAACCTTCACTCCTCCCTACCCAACTTCCCCCACCCCACCTATTGTGAGTCAGCATCCACATGTCAGAGAGAACATTCAGTCTTTGGTTTTTTTGGGATTGACTTATTTCAGTAAGCATGATAGTCTCCTGTTCCATCCATTTACCAGCAAATGCCATAATTCATTCTTCTTTATAGCTGAGTAATATTCCATTGTGTATATATACCACATTTTCTTATCCATTCATCTGTTGGAGGGCACCTGGGTTGTTTCCATAGCTTAGCTATTATAAATTGAGCTACTATGAACATTGATGTAGCTGCATCACTATAGTATGCTGATTTTAAGTTCTTTGGGTATATGCCATGGAGCAGGACCTGGGAACCAATGTCTTTTATATAGAAGTGTTGTTTGGGATTTCAGAGAAAGTTACCTAAAAAAAGTTATTGCTGTTTTCCCCTTTCTCCAATTCCTTCTTCCTTCTGTCTGAAAAACAGGCATGATGACTAAAACTTCAGCAGCCATTTGGACCTTGCATTAGGATGGTAGAAGAGAAAGACAGAGGAGACTGAGAGCCTGAGAGAGGTCCTATTTCAAATATTTGAAGCTATTGCTCTTCTAGATTTTCTTACATGTAACCCAACCAAAACCTAGTGAAATAGTTAATATTGGTATCATCTCCATTATAGAGATCAGGAAATAGGTTAGTAAGTGGTAGTGATAAAATCCAACCCAGGTTGCCTGACTGGAGACTCTACTTTCAAGGTTATGTTGCTTATTAAGAGCAATTAAAATGGCAGCCTCCTGCCATGATCTTTATACCCTTCACTACAGTCATGTAGGGTTTATTTCATTTCTTCAAACCAAACTGATACTATTTTGCCTTAAACATTCTGTTATGGTTTCTATATGCAGTGCCCCCCCAAAGGTCCTGTTAATACAGGAATGTTCAGAGGTACAACACTTGGATTATGAGAGTTGTGACCTAATCAATCCATCCAGTTTGAATGGACTGACTGGGTTGTGGCTGCAGGAAGGTAGGACATAGCTGGAAGAGGTGGGTCACTGAATTGAGGTGTTCCCTGGAAGGGTGAATCTTCCCTGGAACTGACTCTCTCCCTCCCCCTCTCCCTCTCCTCTCTGCCCCAACCATAAGCTGAACAGCCTTCCTCCTCTTCTCCTTTCCTCCATGATGTGCTGCCTCACCTGGGGTCCAGAGCCATGGCATTGGACCTCTGAAACCATAAGCTCCAAACAAACTTTTCATCCTCTAAGTTGTTCTTGTCAGGTATTTTGGCCAAGTAACACAAAGTTGACAAAAACACATTCACATATCTTCTTTCCTTACTCCAATGTACTATCATAGTTCTCTCATGATTCAGCATTAATTATCTTAACTTCCATTAGAATGTGATGAAAGACACTGTATCTGTCTTATTTACTGTAAAAGGGAGCAGTGCCCAGTGCCCCTGCAGGGACAGGAACAGTGATTGTTCCTACCAGCCAGACCAGAAAGCGGCATAACCCCTAGGGAACAGGGAAGACCTCTCAGAAGGCTCTTGCCTTAATACTGAAGAATAGGTAACACTAGACAAGACCTGGCTCTAGCAATCCTAAGAAATCTTAAAAACAAGATTCCAGTGGATCTCAACTGCATCCCAGAACAAAGTTCAACAACATTTTTATATCTGACATTCAATTATAGGTGACCAAGCATACAAGGGAGCAGGAAAATAAGATGAGGAAAATCAATGAACCAAAATCAAATCAGAACTGACACAGATGTTAGAACGTATAGGCAAGGACACTAAAGAAATTTGTGCAACTATACTCCACATATTCAAAGTTTAGGTAGAGACATAGGTGATTGGGGGTGGGAGAGATTACCAAGAATTGAATCCAGGGGGGCTTAACCACTGAGCCACATCCCTAGCCCCATTTTGTATTTTATTTAGAGACAGGGTCTCACTGAGTTGCTTAGCACCTCAATTTGCTGAGGCTGGCTCTGAACTAGCAATCCTCCCGCCTCAGTCTCCCAAATCACCAACCTTTTTAAATGTTGTTTAGAGACAGGCTCTCACTGAGTTGCCTAGGGCCTCACTAAGTTGTTGAGATTAACTTGGAACTCCCCATCCTCCTGATTCAGCCTCCTGAGCCACCAGAATTATAGGCATGTGCCACCACACCAGGCAGGAAATTAAAAAAAAAGAAAATTCAAGACCTGTTTCTAGAGATTAAAAACTACAATGTATATATTGAAAGATACACTGGATAGAATTAGCAGCAGTTAGTCAAAGAAAATGTTGCTGAATTTAAAGATGTATCAGTATTAACTGTCCAAAAGGAAATAAAAAGAAAAAAAAAAAGGATTTTTTATACTATCAGTGAACTGTGAAATAACTTTTAGTTGTCTAATATATGTGTAACTGGAGACTCTGAAGAGGAGAATGAGAACATAAAAAAAATTCTTGAAGAAATAATGGCATTATTTTTCCAATTTGATGAAACGTATAAGCTTCCAGATCCAAGAAATTCAATGAACCTCTTAGCACAAGAACAGGAAGAAAACTATACCAACTCTACCAACAAGTATCAAATTGCTCATGACCAGTCATAAAGAGAAAAAAAAATTTTTAACTGGGGGTTGAAACCAGGGGTGCTTTACCACTGAGTTATACCCCCAGCCCTTTATGTTTTATTTTTAGACAGTGTCTCACTAAGTTACTGAGACTGGCCTCAAATTTGTGATCTTCATGCCTCAGCCTCCTGAGGTCACTGGTATAACAGACATGAACTACCAGACCCGTCACAAAGAAAAATCTTAAAGGCACACAGAGAAGAGTTAAAAAGGCAACTTATATTTGGAGAAACAAAGATAAAGATGACAGTAATACCTTTTCAGAAACAATACAAAGAAGAAGACAGCAATATCTTCATAGTACTAAAAGTATTGTCAGCCTATAATTTTATGCCCAGTCAGAAGTACATATTCCAAAAATGAAGCTCAAATACTTTTTCATATATACAAAAGCAGAGTCACATTATGAGAAATGTTAAATAAAGTCCTCTAGACAGAAAAAATAATACAGTCAGAAATACGGTTCTATACTGTAATGATTAATTTGAATTGTCAACTTGATTGGGTTAAGAGATGCCAATGATTAAGAGGCCTCTGGGTGTGTCCATGAGGTTGTGTCTAGGAATGACTGGAATGTGGGATAGTGAACTGAAGTGGAGCCCCTCCCTAAGCTTGGGCAGCACCACCCAATAGGATGAAATAAAAGTTGGAAGAACAAGGAAGCAAATGCAGATGCAAGCTCTGCCCTTATTGAACAGTATTCTTGATTACTGCTTCAATCATCTGAGGTTATCAGACTCTCACTTCATCATTCTTCCAAGCAGAGTCTGCCAATAATTCTTCAGGTAGTTTCCAGAAGCCTTGGTCTCAGACTAGGGTAGCACTGTTGATCCCTTTTGTTCTGGGGCTTCTGCCTCTTGGACTGTTCAGCTGCTGGTTCTTCCAGCTCTCCAGCTGCAGACAGCCATTGTGGACTATTCAGCTTCTAGTTGTGTAAGCCAATCAAATAAATCTTATTTTATAATCATACTTCCTGTTGATTCTGTTCCTCTAGAGAACGCTGACTAATACATATACAAAACTGGAAGTGTTACCTACATGTGTAAATATACAAGACTTTTTCTTATTATAGAAGTTTATTTAAAAGATAGCTGTCTATTTAAACAAAACATAATAATGATATGTCATGGAGTTTGTGACATGTATAAACAAAAGTTCTGACAACAATAACAAAGAGGGGGAGAAATGGAAATACAATTGTAAGAGTTATTTTGCTTGTACATTTATTTTGGTAATGGAGATTGAACCCATGAACCCTTAACCACCAAGAACCATCAAGTCACATCCTCAGCCCTTTTTTTATATTTTATTTAGAGACAACATCTTGCTGAGTTTCATAGAGCCTTGCTGAGTTGCTGAAGCTGGTTTTGAACTTGAGATCCTCCTGCCTCAGCCTCCAGAGCTGCTGGGATTACAGGCATGTTCCAAGATGGCTGACTGTAGGAGCTTTTTTATTATACAGGAAGTGCATAAGATAACTTGAAGGTGGACCATGACATATTAAAGATATATATTACAAATGCCAAAACAACTATTAAAAAAAACAAACAAAGTATTATGCCCAATAAACCAGCAAAAAGGAGGCAAAATAGAATCTTTAAAAAAAATACTTAATCCTAAAGAAATTGTAGTATGTCTATACAATGGAGTTCTACTCAGCTATAAAGAAGGATGAAATTATGGTATTTGCTGATAAATGGATGGAAAAGAAGAACATCATGCTAAGTGAAATAAGTCAGACTCAAAAAGTCAAGGGTAAAATGTTTTCTCTTACGTGCAGAAGCTAGAGTAAAACAAAGGAAAGGGACAGAGACAGATAGGATATGATAAAAATAAAGGGAAGACCATAATGTAAAAGAAGGAGATAGAGAGGCAGAGTGGAAGATGGTAAGGAGAGTCAATGTAGAATGAATTCTTTAAAAAATATCATGTTATGCACTTCTAAAAATATACCACAGGGAATTTTACTTTTTGACATAAGTAAAAAGAACCAATAAAATATAAATAAATAGGTGAACATAAAGAAGTCTAGTAGAGTAGAAAAAGGAGAATGGAAGAGGGGAGGAAGCATGGGAGGGAAAAGGGGGGATCATGAACTGAAATTAAATGTCATGCATGTATGAATTTGTTGGGATGAACCCGACTACTGTGTATAACTCTAAAGCTCTAATTAAATAAACTTAATCTTAAATTATTCAGAGCAAATAGGAACAAAAAACTAGACACAGAAAACAATTGGTAAAATAAGAGACAAACCTAATTGTATCAAGTTATATTAAATGTAAATAATGCAAACAGAGATTATCAATTTTTTTTAAAGGAAGGAGGGATAAGATCCAACTATACGCACCTATAAGAAACACAATTTAAAAATACAAATAAGTTAAAAAGAAAGATATATTATGTTAACCTAATGAAAAAAAGCTGTAGTGGCTCCATCAATATGACACTAAATAGATTTCAAAAAAATAATATTGGCAGGAAAAAAGAAGTCTTATGCTTTGACCTTATTAATAAGTAAGATTTTTTTCTTAACCTTATTTAAATAATGTCAATTCTTCAAGAATACAACAATCCTAAATGTTTATGCACCTAATAGCGTGATTCAAATGTATGAAGCCAAAACTGATAGAACTACAAGAGAAATAGACAAATCCACAATTATAACTGAAGATGTAGTACCCTTCCTTCAATATTGATCAAATAAATAGGCAAAGAATAATTAAGAATACAGAACACCTGAACAATCCATCAACCACTTAAACAAGTACCAGTTATAAAACATTCACATAACAGTAACCAAATGATGCCATGCACTGAATTCCTTTCAAGCACTCACAAGACATTTGCCAATGTAAATGGTATAGGGATATATTTAAAGGGGCCCAAGGAAATTTATGAGTATATTGGTTATATGTCCATATGTTCATTATCTTGATTATGATGATGGTCCCATGAGTGCATATATATGTCAAATGTGCTAAATTATAAAATGTAAATATGTGCTTTATTTTTGGTTGATAAACTCATTTTTTAATATACATATAAAGCTGTAATCTTTTCTCTGGTTTGGTCCTGAAGTAACAGGTGAGATTAACTTTTGTACCTCAAGAGTGATCAGTTTATAGAATTCTCTGTTTAGGTTAGACTCCATAAGCAAATATTTGATCTGCTTTCTCACCAACAGCCTCCTATATAATTTTTCTAAACTTTCATCTCACAAATCTCCAATAGTAGATGAATTCTGTAATCTCTCACCTTTAACACAGCCCTATACTCAGGTGTCAGAGTACTGCTATTGAATATTCCACTTGTGAGCACAGGTGTCAGATTCCTGGTTTTCAAACTTCAGCTAACCTTCAGTCCTTGAGGACAACTCTTTCATTCTTCCATTCTTTTGACTGGAGGTCTTACCTAGAAAACTCTTCAGGAGTCATATATGACATTACCTCTGCCAGAAAGGCTTCCCTGATCCCCTCCCAAGTCAGAGGACTTTATCTCTTCAGTCTCTAGTTATTTCTGTATTTTATACATACTGCTATTATCAGCATTGTGATATTATATGGAAAATTTTATAGATATAATTTTCATATATGCATGTGTGTGTGTATGTAAAATTATCTGCCCTATTTCTTCCCTGTACTCCTTAAGAGCTGGGACCAGGTCTTATATTGTTTCTCTGTATTCCTATTAACCAAGACAGTACTTAGCACACAATAGATACCCCAAAGATGTTGTTAAATTGAATTGTCTATTTTTTGCTGCTGCCATACTGAAATGTTTTAGGGGAAATCATATTCTACAGTGGTACATTAAATACCTAAGAAAGCTGACTCCAAAGGTAAAGCTACATATAGTAAGTATAATTTTGAAATTTGAATGAATGATTACCAAAATTCCAGGTGATGGGAAAGTATACGTAGCTTCAATAAATTCTTGTTCCAACTTAAATATAAAATATAAACATTTACTTCCCTTCTAAACATTGCACTTAAATTCTAAACTTATATATAATTCATTAATGATACTGAAATGTCTCCCAGCTCCCTCATCTCACACTTCATCCTCAATTGATCCCCCTCCTCATCCTCCTTAGAATAGAAACAGACTTATTCAAATCAGTGACAGCATTCTGTTGTTGGCCTACTGTGGAATCTCAGTATCTGGAGTACCTCATTCTCCCCCACCCCGGTGCAGACAGTGACCATACAGAGACAATAGGTTCATGTTCAACACCAACTAACTTTCATTAACTCATACTCACGCAACACAGCAATACAGGGTTAAGAGCACTGACTCCAGAGCTGGGTTGCTTGTGTGAATCCTAGCCTATCATATAAAGCTGTGTGGCCTTAGACAAGTTATTTGACATATCTATGCCTCAGTTTCTTCATATAATGTGTTGTCAAAAGCATTAAAGTGAAACAATACATGCAAAGCACTCAGACCACTGTCAGGTGTACAGCAAGCATCCAGTGGATATCAACCACTGGTATAGTCATGGAACAACAGGCATGAAGGAATGAGTGATGGTTCCAACAAGAGAAATGTACCATGGCTTTAAGCAAGAGTAAATAAGTCCTATATGTTAATTTGGTGTATCTTTGTAGTCTTTCTACCCCAAAATATTTTACAACTCCTAAATTCCACCATTAAAAAAAAATCACTATTTTTAATAAGGTATTTTCTAACCATTATGGGTAACACATCCTAATGATTATGTTAGCATAATCATTACATAGCAATGTAATGTCAATTAATCCATGAAACCGTCCTCTCAGCTCAGCACCTCTTATTTTCCCATTTTACAGATAAGAAAACGGGACACAAGAGGAAACTTGGCCCCAGGACACAAAGCAGGAAAGTGGTAGAGCTAAGATTTGAACTCAGGCAGTCTCTACCCAGAGCTTCACCAGAGGCAACCACACCTATCATTCACTCATTCATTCATGAAATAAACAGATAAATACGTATTGGATATTTCCATGTACTAAAGTCCATGCCAGTCTCGACACTTGGGCACACTGAGCACAAGGGCAGGAGGCAGCGCACACCCTGGAAGCATGGAAAGAACAGAAGAGGGCCCTGGTGAGGATGTGTGTGAGGAGACAGAATGCTATCTTTGCTCGACTCACAGGTTTACTGGTGACAAAACTTGTAATCCCACAGGGGATTTGGCTTCTGCTTTAGCCATCTGTCTTGATTCTTTCAAAGTAGCCTCTGAGTGTGGGCTCTGGAGCCTGTTGCTCAACTAAAGGCTGACTCCATCACTTACAACCTGGGGCCAGAGTCCATTAACTTCTCTGTGTTTCACTTCTAAAAGGGATGTAAACTTTAAAATTTGCCTCATCAAATTGTTGGAGGAGAATTAAATAATAAGTTAATACAAATAGAGCACTAGAACCTTTCTTTTCTCCCAAAAAGCTTCTAGAAAATTTGGTACTGATGGTCCATTTAGTTAATGATCTGGAAGGCTTCTCCCAACCAGCCTAATCCCAAGATGGAAGAAAAGAATTTTCCCCTCCTGCCTTCTCCCTGAAAAAAGGGGATTAATGTGCAGTTCCCAAAAGACTTCTTAAAAGACAGATAAAAAAATGTTTGAGCAGGGGATGATCCTTTTAAAATGGAAACATCTGGTCCCCCTGGTCTAAACCCATTCTCAGGCCAAATACTTTCCCCAGGCAGCTATTTAGAATTACAGTAATAGTTATCTTTGGTTGACTGACCTGAGGATCCAGGAACTGTGAACACATTCATTTAAAATTAAAAGGAAATAAAAACCTGAAATTCTCACTGAATGATGGTTCCAAAAGACTTCTTAAACTCAAAATCAGCTCAATTAAATTTCACATCTAGTTTCCATTCCATCTCAACCTTAACTTATGCTTTATTTATTTATTATTTCTATAATTATTTTTATAGTCACTATTTTTTATTTCTGTTTATTGTTTATTTATAGCTCACTCATCATGTAATATTAACCAGGCCATAACACAGGCCCTGATGGAAAGGGGGATCCTGTTTCATTTACCTTTATAAATATTTCAAAGTGGCAGCCAAAATGCACAATTCCTCCATTTTTGCATAAGCCCTTGATGTGCTAGGTTATGAACTGCTACAAATTCTTTGCCATGAATCCTAAAAGAAGTGTTTATTATAACTGCCTCCAAACTTCTTTGCATTTAAGAAGATGCTTATACATAGAAATGATATGTCATTGGTCATACTGCAAATAAGACAGGTCTCCCCAAGTAAGCTGGAAGTCTTAGATATGGCTAACTTGTTACCACTGAGTCACAGACCAAATAGAGGAAGTGATTGCCATACTAACTCAGAAATTATTACTTAAATCTATGTGTCAACTGTAAGTCTGGTTTAACAGTATATTCAGTCAAAGCACTCTATAGTACCTCTACAGAGAAGGCAAATACCACTTACTTCAGGAACAAATGATTATTGAACATTGTTTTTCATTTCATAATTTTATGAAATCATCTGTTTATGCATTTGTCTCCACTCTTAGAATGTGAAGGTCTTTAACACATAAAATATGCATAACTTTTAAATGAATAAGTTTGATAGCTAACCAAAGACCTGATCACTAATGGTAGTGTTGTATGTATGAAAAAATATCTTGGGGTAGCGCGGACCCATACCAAGGCTTGTTTTACTCAAAACTACAGCACTATCTAAAAAGAAACCAACCCATTCCTCAGTTAGAGTCCCCCTTGATTGCTCTCCGGTAACAGTATCAGTGCTTACTTGATATGAACCTTGGTGTGTGTAAAGTTCATTGCCACAGGCTTGTCTTCACAAATGGGTTACCATTTTATGAAGGTAAATTTTTCACATAAGGAAATTGCATCTTGTTTTGCAAGTGTTAGTTTTTCCTAAAATATTTGTTGTCCTCAAAAAATAACCATATAAACGATGCCTCAAGATTGCAAAGGGTTTATGTTAACTCATTTATGCCCATTTGCTTGTTCCATAAAGAAACTACAAAACACTACTTTCATCTGGGAGAGTCTGGGTTTACTGGAAGTAGAACTTCCACACTGCATTATGTTTTGGGTCCTTCTTCCCCAACTCTTGATCTTCTTAAATTTTTCATTAGACAGATAAATAGGAAAAAAGTTGAACCCCACATTTGTCCTTTTCAGACTTTTTTTTCATTGAGTTTCACATAGACTCATACCCTCGTTGAACTCTTTGGAACATAACTGGCTCATTTTAATACCATCAAATTTCATCCTAACTGGCATGTCCAATAATTACAATTATAAATTATACTACCACTACAAATGATTGTTTGTATAAAACTACCTATCTACAATTTAACAGGAGTTTAGAAAAAGAAACTTTACTAAAACTATGAATTTATGATTATTTCCGGTTAACCAGTACCTAGCACAGTACCTGGCACAGGTAAGCACTCAGTAAAGTTTTTGAATGAATGAATACTCTATTATGAGTGATTCTAAATATTCCCTGCCAAGGCAGCCTTCCCTTAGATGACTATTAGATAAATTCCAATTACAGTTCTATTACCTGGCCCTTGAAGTAGCAAGTGTGTATGAACATCAAGAAAGGATATCATTGCTGGAAAGGATAAAAGGTACAGGCTGGGCCAAGCATGTCACATAAGCCATCCTAGGGTGAGTGTTCATAGGACCATAATGACTTGCTCTCTTGGATGAGAATAGAGAGAACAAGTAAGGAAATGTAGTTCCGTACGGATAGGAGATCCAGTCATTTTTTTTTTTCTTTTGCCACAAATCCCAGAAGACAAGCATTAATTTAAAAGGTCATCTCAGAAAATCTTTCCGTAGTGGACATTAAAATAGTTATAAGTAGCAATATTTCTGACCCTTTTGAGTTATTGACCCAAAATTATGCTTCCCCCAATATAATGATTGTTGATAACTTACAAAGAAACCAAGAGTTGATGCTAAGGATAAGACAGGATATAGAATTTTATTCTGCATTTATCTTTAACATGGTCTCTTAAAATTTGTACGTGAAATTACTGGTATTAAATGAACTGTAGCATGGTGTCTCTTCTTCAAGGTGTTAGTTAATAATTGGCTTGCTGACTGGATAACTAAATGCAAAGTGGAACAGGAGGTGTATTATTTGCATAGCACCCAACTAACAATAGAATATTTGGTCACAAAATATTTCAGAGAGAAAATTCCATTTCTAAGTTTAAAAAAATGTACACCTATAGACACTGATTTGTTCTCTTTACTCTGATAACAAAAGCTAAATTAGTCTAAAAATTATGAATATCACATTTGTAGAGTACCTCTGTGTATAACTAATGCAACTCTGTAATCAATTTGTCATTCCACAGGGGAAAATAATTTAGGAAAAACTGTTGAACAAAGGAGAAAGAAAATTCAGAAAAAACTGTCAAATAAAACAGAAAGAAGATGTAATCTGGATGAGTTTTAAGAAATCTGTTTCTTTGGATCTTTAACATTCCAACTGTCCAAACTGTCCATGGAGATTTGGAAAAAGAAGGTGATGTGAGGACAGGGTGGGATGGGGAATGGGGCCAGGGGTGGGGACCATAAAGGAGAGACTAGATGCGGCCAGAGGCACTGTCTAGCTTGAAAGAAGAACCAGGAAGTTCCGCGTTGAGGAATAAAGAGAAAAAGAAACAGAGACAGGTGCAAAAAGAACAAGCGGGAGACCCAGGCGTGAATGAGGGGAAAGACAAAGGGGAACATGAGAAGTGGAGGAAAAGACAAAGAGAGTAAGGAAGGGGGTCATGAAAAGAGAGAGGGAGACCAGAGGGAGCCTGCAGGAAGGGATGAAAGGAGAGAAAGACAGAGGAAAAAAAGAACAGCTCCTCCCTGGTCCGCACGGCCTTCTTCATCTTCGTCTCTCTCTTTCTTTTTTTTCAGATGGCACACTGACAGAAGATTAATTCAAGTCAGCTGCTGAAAATAATTATTGCATTATGGGAGCAGTAATCATTATTTAGACAGGATTAAATATGTCTGCACCTATTGACTCTTGCCTATGATTTATGTATTTGTTTAGTCATAGTCTAATGTACATTATGTATTAATTATAGATGGTGGTGTCAGTCATTGGTGAAAACAATCTGAGGAGAACAAGGGCTCTGTTTTTTTCATGACAGATGCAGAGAAGGGGGGTGGGTTGAGTTGAGGGAATTCCAGGGGAACTTTTTCACGTGTGAAATGGCGGCTGGATCTCAATTTGCATGTTGTCTTCTCGTGTTCAGCCTTCGGTTAGAAATTGAAATAACTTTTTAGCAAAGGGGAAGGGAGCACATGATTGCCAGAGACGCCTGGGACTTGGGCGGGTGAGTAGGTAAAAGAGCCAGCTGCTCCCTAACAGGGAAGCGTGGCACCATCATTTACACGCTTCATAAAATTAAATGTTTCCAAATTAAATCAGTAGGCAGTGTGCAGAGGCCTACTATCTCTAATAACAATTTTTCAATCGAATATTAGGGGCCTTGCCCACATGAAACCAGAGCTAGGGAAGTTAGGACAGGTGGCGAGGCAGCGCTGGGGGAGGGAGAAGCAGGGAGGCGGAAACCAGGTTTGAGTACCAAAGCTTTCCATCAAACCAAAGGTTTAAAAAATATAGAGATATAGGCAGGGGGGATTCACCACCGCTGTGAGTCTATTCCCCGTAGATTTTTCTCTTAACTGATAATTCGGTCAGTCACATTCCTCAGAGGGAGGTCATAGGTCACCCCAGCCCCTGTCAGGCCTCAGAGAAACCATTTCCATTTTAATTGCCACAGCTATATCTATCAAAGATGTGATGTACAAGATACAATGAATTTAAGTGGTCTTCATATATCACTGAGCTTTCATGCCTTCACCTGGGTAATAGTCTGAATTACTCTCCTACCTCACAATCTGTCACCCCCAGTAAAATAACTGCCATGCTGGTGTTAATGGCAGATTTGTCCAAATTGGGGCCACAGTAGCCAAAGTCATTCTACATCATAAACTTTAGCATTCAGTGCTTAGCCTGGAAAGGGCCCATAGCTTAAATTCTTCTGTAAATAATTCTGTGGAGAGACTCTACTCATGTTTTATTTATAGAGCTAAAATAAATCTAACTGGGACAGCACACAACCAGCCTTCTGCACTTCTCTGTATCTAGTGTCCTCTTCTCTCTCTCTCTCTCTCTCTCTAGCTCATCTATCTGGCCTGTCACTTTTTGCTTCCAAAGGTGTCTAATAGACCCAGACCTCTTCCTTAGACAATAAATATAGTAGAGTTCAGAAGACTCAGCTTATAGTTGTGACCTTCTCTGCAACTCAACCATTAACCCTTCTTGTTTTACCAGCAAGTGGTAAAAGTCTTCTATTGCCAGAGCATATCTCCCACCTGCACTATCCCTGCCTACAAGACTGGTGTATTACAGAAACTGCTAGGGATCTAAGCCCCAAATACACCCCTCATTCAAGTAGGCTCATGCATCCCTCTCTGTTTCCAGTCCTTTCACCAGTTCCAACATCCGGTTTCACAATCACCACACACACCTTGCTATTTATTCACAACTTTTAGATCAAGAGGTTGAGGCTGTGCTGGATGCAATGTTTCAGATTTTAGTACTATAATTAGTGATGCTACCATTGCCATACATTTGCCATGCTACCAATGGTTCATGTGATAAAAACAATCATAGAAGAGTTGATCATTTCAATCCAAACCAAGAAAGACTTGGACAGTAGATCAATGGCCAAGAGTACTCATTGCACCAAATTTCCTGTACAGACATCCCATAATGGCATATTATCTATGTCTAAGAAACTTGACATACTTGGGCAATATTGGGTGGGGATCTTGGTTTCTGTGCATCAATCTAACACGACAAAAAGATAGTCTCTATATTAAATCTCATAATGTATTACAGTTCTTCAAGGAAAGAGCCATCTTATCTCATTCTAAAACTAGAGTCACC
This sequence comes from Sciurus carolinensis, assembly GCF_902686445.1. Lineage (NCBI taxonomy): Eukaryota > Metazoa > Chordata > Mammalia > Rodentia > Sciuridae > Sciurus > Sciurus carolinensis. The sequence continues at coordinate 71,809,714 of NC_062222.1, read as the reverse complement.
CAGTGCTTATAATTGTTAATCACAGATTAATCTATGAGGAGTATTGGTTTCTCAGAAGACTCTCTGCTTCGAAGTCATCTGTAATCTTTCCGTATCTTCTTGTTCATATATGAAAACGAGGGCCATTAGAACTGGTAGACTTTTTAACTCTCACAGCTATGTTAAGGATTAATGAAGTAAGGTTTATAAAATATCTTGCTCTGCTCACCCTTTCCACAGACTATGGATTTCTGGACATGGAGGCAAAGCTGTCTAGAACGCTGACGGCTTGGTTAAAAGGCCAAAAAAGTCAATAGAATTGAAATTATTAGGAAAGGTTCAGACAGAACACAGAGCAGCAATGATCCTTCATGTTTCAACCACTTGTGTTCAGCAACAACAAAAGAGCTTGGACCCCCCCATTCTGATAATGTTTCATTAAGGTAAACAGTATATTATTAATGCTGTGGGTTTCTCTGGCAGACTCTGTTTGCTTCCACTTTATCTGAACTTCTTTGCAGTGAATTGTAAACTCAAGAGATGTAAATCAGAAATATACTCGCAGCCAGTCGAGATCAATGAAAGCCCTTACCTTTGCCTGTAAAGGAACTACAGTAAAATAAGGTTAACAGAAAGACGGTTCCTTCTATGAATATTCTTAAACCCATCATGGAGCAGACTTTATTGGGTCTCCTGAGAGGTTTCATGAAGTATATTTTTAAGCACATGCATACACACATGTACTGTGAAAGATGGTCTCATTTCTACACAGGCACATTTCAGTGACCCACTGAAGAGAAAGCTTATCTTGTGGGTGTAGGTAACCCAGAGCATCACTTTCTCATAATTCTACCATCCTTCAGCCTGAAAGATTCTTTGGGCTGTTATGGATATAAAAATCATATAACCTAATATTCCTCTCAAAGAAACTGGAACTTGTACAAGGAATTCCCAAAAACTTTCCTTACAAAGTATAGCCTGGATTTGCCAAGTAATTAATTTCACTTCTCCAGAATGTATAGCTCTGAATAAAGAGATGACAATTGTATAGCCCCACAATTCAGAAATTCATTATAGAGTCAAAAAAAAAAAAAGGCAAGAAATTATCCATATAGGAAGTATCTTTCTGTCCTCCGTTTCTCACCTCCCCACAAAAGGACAAGCTTTAAAAAGATAATGTGTGTGCTGATAACATTCACATACCAAAAGTAGTTGTTTTTCCTGTGGGAAAACACTTACCTTGTAAAACAGCGTAGAACAGGGCTTTGCTGACCCCATGTTTGCACACTTTGGTAGTTTACAGAGCTCTTCTGGGTTGTTCAGAATCAGATTAGAAAAAAATTCTGCCAACCCTCACTGCCCAAAAACTTTCTAACTGGGGCCAGTGGTCTGTATTAGTTCAGCAAGCTTGGATGTTTCCCCCATTCAGTGTTTCTCAAACTTTGATGAGTATAAAATAGGATTGTCAGATAAAGACAGGAGGTTCAGCTCAATTTGAATTTCCAGTAAATGACAAATAGCTTTTTTAGTATAAATAGGTTCAAATATCACATGGGATACTGTTATATATAACATGTTATTTTATCTACCTGAAATTCAACTTAACAGGGATCTGTGTGTCTGCTTGTTGACTTGTTGTTCTGTGTTGTTCTGTTTGTTAAATCTGACTGCCCTAGAATCAGCATAACCTGGGATGTTTGCTTTACCACATAGACTCTCAGTCCTCAAACCCTTTTTGTTCAGATTTGATAGTTTTATGGTGGGATCAGGATATCTTACTTTGTTAAGCAACTTGAAAGCACTTTGAGAAACATTTCTTAAGTGGCAGAACGTCCCCTGATGCACCTTCATATATCAGCAGTGAAATGTTTTGAATTTAAAGGTGCCAGTTATTATAAACTTTGCCATGGGAAGTCTAATATGTTTGCCCACCCTTCTAAAATCCAAAGATAAATAGAGTCCTTGATCACCAGAAGGGATAAACACAAACAATACGAATTTCTGTCAAGGGATAAATGGAGCTATTACCTCTTACTTGTAATTTTTCCTTTTTCACATATAGAATAAACTGATTTCTGTTGCTGTATTTCTTTTGCAACTTGGGTATTATTTACAATAAATTGAATCCTTTCCATGCTTGACATATTACACTGATCTATGACTTTGCTTTCATTTTGTCCTGTTAACTAGAAACCCACTTCATCATGAAATATGTTCCTCACACTTTCCTCCATAGTGAGTAAAAACATTGATAAAGCATCGTAAATTGTAGGTCATTTCTCAAATGCTTCCTGTTACAGTGAGGATTGGAAAAAGGAAAAGTAGTACTGATCAATGGCCACTTGATAAAATTTATGCTGAATGTATAGACAGAAAAGCAATGGATGTATCAGAAGCCACATTAGGAGATGCTTGCCTCAGATCCAGACTTCATTCTTTACTCATAATGCCAGAGGTAATTCACTCACTCTCCCTCTCTCTAGCACATCAGTCCCACCCCCAAAATAAATTAATTAATGTAAACTTCCAATGGTGATTTTACCTAAGCATGTAGATATTGAAATAGAAATAATAAGCCTAAGTTATCAGGATAGTGCCAGTCCTTTCTTATAGTGTATAAATCTTCAGTACATAGAGTAAGTTACAGTCTATTTGCTTCACAGATGTAAAAAAACAAAAAAAGCAAAAACCACATGCACACTGATCTCAACACACATAATATCTCACAAATACAACTCCATGTCAATTTATTGTGTGCCAACAAATTGGATGTTTTACAAATATTATCTCAGTCAACTGTCACAGCAACATTTTAGAAATGAAGGATTAATGATTTGGCTCAGGTCACAAGGTAGGGAAAAGAGGAACCAAGAAACAGGGAAAGAAAACAGGAAGATGAAACTGGGATGGGGGAAGGGGATAGTGTTTTTAACATCTATTTTAGTTAGACTATTCCCTAGTATTCTTTCTCCAAAGCACCATATGCAATAGCAAATACCTGAGATCTCAAATATTCCAAGGAATTGATGCCTGCATAGCCATAGCACAATGGATACATTAACGGCTTTGCTTAGTAAAATTAAAATGTTCTTTATAAGTAAATTCAGCAATGAAATAAGTACTTGTCAATGGGCCCCTGTAATACATGCCTGAGAGCGGTCTAACCCCAGCTGTGGTGTTTAGGATTGCAGGGTCCACAAGGCAAGAGGCTAAATATCCCTCTGACAACTCTTTTCAGCCACATATTGAGGAAAATGAACCTGCCTCTCAGATTGGTATGAAGAATAGCTTATAAAAATGAGTGCGAAACCCTTTGCAAATACCGAATGCTGTATGAATGCTAAGTAATAATAAAGATCTGTATGAATGCAGCAAAGCAGCCCGACTTCCAGGTGCTTTTTCAAACTGGACACCAACCATTTAAGATTCATCCATCATTCACCTTCGGGCATCCCTTGCTTTATGAAAAAATAAAATGGGCTGTCTGCATTGCAAGGAAATGGGAAAACTGAACTTCAAAGGTATAAGCCCCCCATACTTTGGCCCCTTAAAATAATGGTTCTGTTATTTAGTTAATGAAGATAGTGCTTATGAAGTAATGAAGGGACAGAAATACCAGTTACCATTACAGCTTTGTTTTCTTCTCCGAAGGCAAAAGATTCTAGCAGCAAGTCATTTTGAAGACATCATAAAGATGTCTGGTTCACAGCCACTATAACAGGGTATGTACAGTCACTGTCTCTATCCCTAACTCCTCCAAGAAACCACTTGTCAGTAATTCCCAAGTATTGTCTGTCTATGTGTCGGAAGACAGGGAGTGGAGAGGAACAGTGTTCATGAGCAACGTGACAATGATGACTGTCGTCCCACAGCCCCTTGCAGCAAGAAGGATAGGAAAAAAGAGAGAAAGGGAGAAAGAAAAAACTCTTCGGCAAACCACTGCTTCCAAAACATGATTCACTAACATTTGATTTGACAAGTTGTAGGCACTCCTAACATTATTTTTTTCCCCTTTGCTGTTCATTTGGGGAACAAGATTTATTGCCTCTCCTGAAAAGGACAAGGGATGCACTAGAAATAAGAATTAACAAGGTTTTTTTTTTTTTTTCCATTGCCCATCTTTAAAGAAAGAAGCACTTCTTAACTAGGTTCTTAAATTCTTTTTGGTACCAAAATACAGTGAAGTTTTCTCTACAATATTAAATAAAATAAGAAGACAGATACAAACAGTAGCCATCTGGAGGTGGGTGATGAGAAACAATCCATTTAAAAGTCAGATATCCACCCCCATGAAGTTTCCTTTCCACACTGTGTCAATAGCCCTGTCAGTGCATGGTCCTCCTCTTCAAAAGTAGGGTACATAAATCTGCCACATGTGAGCCATATGTATATGAGTTTGCACTGAATGTACACTAGAAAATTATGTTCCAGTTCATTCACAAAATACCAAGCAATTATTGTTTAATGAAACAAAAACAGAGATGGGTTCCTGATCTGCACAAATATTACTGAGTATCCACTGAAGTGCTATATGAACAGAAATAAGCCAGGCTGGTGGGAGCAAGACTATGTCAAATTTTTCCTGGGCAAAGAAGGGCACAGTGTTTGTTTCCTCTCTGGTGGTGGGAGAGTCTAAAGAGAAAACCAGAAAGAAGACAGGTAAAGTGTGTTCAACATACAGTATATGAAGCTAATTTTTATGAGTATGTTATGTTTTATAACCATTAAGATAAATATACCTCCTAATATATGCATATCATATGCACACACCTCCTTTCAAAGCAGTCCTAACACTGGCTGTTAAAATGGCAGAAAGCCTCTCAGCATTTCCATTATAAAACCTGATTTTCAGGGATTTATACTAAACTGAAGATTTCCTGCAGAGTGAAGCAAGAATCACCAGGTCTCAGCTCAAAGCACAATTTTGGCATTCAGTTTTCTGGGAGTTTGGTTTGGTCATTATCAAGTTTTGAAAATGCAAAAATAAATAGTCAAAGCTTATGGGGATCTGGCTTCTTTCCTCTTTTTTTTTATTCTTTTTTTTATCCCTCATGAAGCTTTCAAATAGCTTGGTTATCTGCAATGACATTTAGTCCAAAATATGCATTTCTTTCTTAAAATGGCTGCAACTTTGACATTTAAAAATTGGTTATTACACATGCATAGAAGCTGCTTCTCCAAAAGATACTTGGCAGTACTGTACAATATGGTATGTATCATGCATACTTAATACCCACTCACCAAATGACCCTCTTCCGTTGCTGGCTGAGGAAATAGCTTTTAACAGAAATGACAAATATATTACCAATTCAATTATTTCTTTATTATATTGTAGTCATTAAAAATTGCTTGAAGAGTAGCATAGATTGTGCAAAAATTATTTAATTTCATGCATCATTCTAAAAGTAATTATTTACTTCCAAATTAATATTGTCTGAATGGCCTTAAATACCCAGCCACCAAAGACTCCTAGAAAACTAAAATTGTGATTTTAAAAGAACCTAGAAGCATAAAAGAAAACAATTAAATTAGAATCATGTTTAATAGGCATTGACAGAATCCAGAATGCACCATCATAGTTTCACCCAGAGACATAATAACATTCCACATGCTCCAAAATGCATTTCCATTGCACAGAGTTCAATCAAGTTCAAGCAGAATCATTGAAAAAAATAAGTTTACTTTATTGTTACTCTCACCTGCCTAGTATTTCTTTCCTTTGATAAAAATACTTATGTAATACACTTATAAAAATACATATTTGCAAGATACATATGCAAGGTGCGATTAAAAAGTTTTTGCACATTAATTTGAAAATCATCACTATAACAAATCCAAATCCTCAAAGACATTACCAATTGATTATGAATGAAGCCATCACATGAGTTTTTGTTTCATCTTAGACTGGAAGGTAGTGGTTTTGTTTTTGTTTACCTGTGGCCTTTAACCCCAAACTAAAAACAAGATTAAAGGAGAAATATAGAAAAAGGTTTTGTGCAATGGAAGTGTGATTGAAATGAGTGACTTTTTTATACATTAGACAAATATTCATTACATTCCTACTGCAGGCCACACACTATGATAAGTCCTGTTACACAATGACACCAATCATGTTGCCAAAGTTCTTATGGGCTAAAATGAATGAAATGTTATTTTTTATGTTAGTATTCAGGCATTATTATGTATATCTAGCTATTAACACATACATAAGAAGTCATAAAGGTGAAAGTCAAAATAAATTTCAGCTTTTCTCTCAACAAATAACTAAATGAATGGGTGAGGCTTTGGGAGGGAGGGACAAAGGCAAAAAGTGTCTGTAGCATTGGTCAATACTCAGTCAAAATGCCACAGATTTTTTTTTAGCTCTCTGAATTCCTTAGGAAAAAAAATACACCTTGCAAGAATCCATTCAACTGCTTGACCACAACATAACTGATAAAAAAACAACATATATTTCTAGTTATAAAGCATTTTCTCATTACCTCACTGTCTTCACAATAACTCTGAAACATATAGGGTTGCGTATTTGTCCTTATTTTTTTCTTGATAAATAATCTGAAATTTGGAGAGGTTAAACATAGTTAGCAAGTGACTCTTTTGAGAGTAGTCAGGAATATAGAAACAATAAAAAAAAATAGAGCATTTAAAAAGCACATTTTCCTGAAATTTAGATTGTCACTAAATCTTTTTTTAAAATTCCAACAAAGGTATATTTTGTTTCTGCCATTCAGTGGCTAAGAACTGTTGTTTACCTGGGATGATCACATCAGCCAAACCATACTACAGTTCGTATTCTTATGATCTTAGATACAAGTAGAGTAGTAAGCAGGTTAACTTCGTGGTAAGACTAGCATTTCCACAACAGCAAAATAAAGATTAACTTTGCTTCCATCTGAGTTTTCCTGCCACCAAAGTAAATTAAGACCAAGATATTTGCTGTTGAGCAAAAAGGAATGTTTGAGTGCTTGCTTCATGCAGAGGGACTGAAAGTCACATAGGAATAAACATGCTGTTGGTGATATGTCAAACCTCCATTTACTCTGCCTGTGTACATCATCCCTAAATGTACAGTAGAATATAATTGATACAATGATTAAGTACAATGAATTAGAATAATGAAAATGATTCATTTACCTCTGACTTTTCTTGGTTTCTGTCATCTGTCAGAATAAAGGCAGCTCACTATCTCTCTAGGAAGACCTGACTGCATTATGCATTTAACATACAGAAATGGAATGAACATAGATATTCAAAGAGTGTGGTTTACAGTACAAAATGTAGGGCATTGAAAAGAGAATGAGACTTACAGCCACGTCCTGGACTCTAGTTCTCCTTCCACCGTTTGCCATATGACCTTGATCAAATCACCTCCCCAGCCTTAGTTTCCCCATGGGGGAAAATAAAATGTGAATAATGAGAACATCCTGCTATCTCCTGGTCATAACAAAAGTGAAAGCACTTTGTAAACTATGCAAAGAAATGTACACATGTAAGGTATCACTTTTAAGGTATTATTATTTTTTTAAGAACCAGAGGGGATTTTTCTTATTATTACTCTAGATGTAGGTTTGTTAAATGCCTGAGAAAATGGGGCAGTCATAGAACCATGACTTTAAACAAACTTTATTTGGGCGCATGACTGACTGGCAATTGTGTGCAATCATTTTAGCTGTCACAGGCCCAGAGAAATGTGGAGAGCTCTTCCATGAAATGTTTATATTTCATAAACAAAATGATGTGCTTAACAGTCAGAGCGTGGGAGGGTTCCGGCTAATGCATTTTTCCAATGTGTGAGGCAGATTATTAATGCGCTCCAGTAGCTGTTAATTTCAGTTTGCCGGAATGATTTATGGGGAGGTAAAGGAGAGAGACATAATCTAATTGAGATCAGAATCAGTGTTCGAGCAGCGAAGCACCAGCATAGACCCTAGGCACAGCAGAATGATTAATATCTAATAAGCAAATAAGCCGTTAAATTATTATAAACATTACTTTTGACAACTCTTTTGTTGGCAAATGAAAGGGGAAAAAGAAACAAAAGATATACAAATCTCCACTTTCTCTAATGATAGAATAAAGGTAGATTTTTGTCAGAGCAAAGGTGATGGATCTTATGATGGACTTGAGTGTTATGATCAATTTTAAGACACTAGGGAGGTACTTTTAGTAAAATATGAATGACAATTGCATGCCTACAGCAAGATCACTGTCAGACACAAAACTAAGCAACACCAGTTCTCAGAGTATGGCTCCACTGCCTGGCCCTTATCATCTCCCCTCTAGTAAGTTGACCACCCCTTGCCACTCTAAGGTCATTAGATTTAGAGTCTACTAGAGAATTGTAAATGGCTTCTCTCCCACTCATTCCTTTTAGCTTCTTTTTTTTTATATTTTAACATTTTATTATGGTAAAATGCCTGGAACATTAAATTGGTCATCTTATCCATTTTTTAGTGACATTAAGTACATTCACATTATTGGGTAACCATCAGCACCATCCATCTCCAGAACTTTTTCATCCTCCCCAACTAAAACTTTGTACAATTAAACAACTCCCCATTCCCTGGTCTCCAACCCCTAGCAACCACCATTCTAGTTTCTGTCCCTATGAGTTGAACTACTCTATGAGTATAAATGGAATTATACAGTGTTTATTCTTTTGCACTGACTTATTTTACTTAACACAATGCCTTCAAGGTTCATTCATTATTCCAGGTGTTAGAACCTCCTTTTTTGTAAGACTGAATAAATATTCTATCATATACCCTGCCTTCTTATCCATTTATCTGTCAATGGACAACCGAGCTGCTTCTGTCTTTTGGTTACTGTGAATAATGCTGCTATGAAGATAGGTATATACAAATATCTATCTAAATCCCACTTTTAATTATTTTGGATGTTCTCTAAAAGTGGAATGGTCATATAGCCACCTAAATGGATGTGAGGTAGTGTTTTCTTAATTAAATTAGGTTGTATAATCTGATATCTCTAAAGGACCCAATAAAAGTTCATTTAGCCTTGGGTCTGCTCAGGAACTTTTGTCTGTAAATTCAAAATGCATTACTGTCTACATTATGATGTCTCAGATGGGAATGCACCTACTAACTAAAACATACTGGAATGAGTAAAGAACAGGTAAAGAGGCCTCTAGATGGCTCAGAAGGTATATGTGCATTTGAGTGGTACATGAAAGTAGAGTCTCTTTTACTGCAACTCAGAAATTCCAAAGCTATTTATTACGTGAGAACTCATGCAACCCTGCAAGCCTGACTTCATATTCCTCTACTTCTTCTTTAAACAGTTCTCTATGGACCTCCTGTCTCCAAGATTAATCATAACTGTTGAAACCATAACATTGCCCTATCTCCTGCCCTTCACTCTTCCCTTTGCTGTGTGTCCTTCTTAAATCTGTTCTGTTACTATCATCATCATCATTATCATCATCATCATCATCATCACACATTCCCTTTGAGAATTTTTTCCCATGCTGGGTTATTTTTTCCCTCTTACTGAATACAGAACACAAATTGAAGTCAATATTCTACCATACTGAAACAATTGATTCTTCATGCATGAGGGTAAAACATCTGAATTCTAACCAAAGTGACTCTGCCACCCAAGGCTCTGGTAGCCCTAACTTTTGGTCCCCCAACCCTGTTATTGACATTCTCTAGCACATGAACAAAGTCATAGTTGTCCTCTTTGCCTTGGTTTCTACTTCTACAAAGTGAAAGACACAGAATTAAGTCATTAATTATGTGAAGATCTAATATGGAGACTGTAGCCTACTTTAAGACTTTAAGATACCTTTAATACTACAGTTAGTATTAAAACTGTTAGTTATCTAATAATTTATTAGCTCAGGAGAAGTATTAGTAGACATAGGATAATGGAAGATCTGAAATCTGCTTTTATATATTATACCAAGCCCTTCCCAATCATCATAAAATTACTACAGATGTCTAGTTAGGTAATACTACAACCAGGATATTTGGAATTATTTACCATCAGTTTGGTTTGCCTTTAAAGAGTTTACTAATTCTTGCAATACTGAAATCCCAAATATTGCTAAAATCTTTCTCTGATATACCCACAAGAAATAGTCTCAGGATACTATGATAGTAGATTTCAGCTTCTTGGAACTCATCATATAAGATATGACTCTTCTGAGAATGCCAGAAGAACGAGTATCTTCTTTGCACTCAAATTCCACATTGCACAAATAAAAACTGGTGCATAAATTCCTGAGACTCCAGAGGCTGAGGCAGGAGGATTGCAAGTTCAAAGCAAGTCAGCAACTTAGTGAGGCCCTAAGCAATTTATCAAGACTCCGTCTCAAAATAAAATTTTTTTAAAAGGATGGGGATGTAACTCCATGGTAAAGCACCCCTGGGTTCAATCCTAGTATCAGGCCCCCACTGCAAAGAAAGTTTAAATTCTTTCAAAGTGTTTTAAGAAAAGTGTTCAAAATCCTCTAGGTATGAAGCCAAGCAATCCCTCCATTCCCCACTTAGAATGTATAACTCCTAGGCAGGAAACACAGCAAAAATGCTTGCTTCATATGCCGGCGATCCCAGCTACTCCAGAAGCTGAGGCAGGAGAATCACAAATTAGAGGCCCTTGGGAAGACATACCTGGTGTCAGATGCTCCTAAACTTTTACAAAACAGATGCCCTTAGAATTTTATGGCAGCCAGGCCATAAACTTTGGTATGAGGTGCTCTTTTTCAAGAATAAACCAGTATAATATTAAGGATAGTACTGGGGATTTCTGGATTTACTTCCAACTTCAATCCTTTTGTGATTCTAAGAGATGTCTCCTGACTACTTAAGCAATGGGAGTCATACATTCTTTCTCTCTTTTCTATCTATCACCATCTATCTTCTCCTACCCCTACCAGGGTTTAAGCCCAGGATGCTTACTATTGAGCTATTTCCCCAGTCTTTTTATTTAATTTTTGAATGTTGAGATAAGCTCTTGTTAATTGACCAGATCGGTCTCTAATTTGTATCAGAGCTTGAAACACATCTCAGGAACTATTTAGCAGATGCAAGAAGTAGAGCCCTGAGAGGTCACAAAGCTTATTAGTGCACAAGAATTAAGATAAAACAATATCTCTTGAGTCTTTCCCCTCCTCCCACTGCTTCCTCAGCAATTCTAGCTATCTCTTGTCAGTGCTTTTACCTTCCCACAAATTTCACGGTGAAATAGAACATATTTTAACTCATTCATCCACTAAACACTTATTATGTGCCATGGACTTTGATAAACATTAGTTTCTGCTCTCATGAGTTTACACTCTGATGGGGGGGGAAGAAAGGAATTAATCAAGTAATTAAAACTTTTAAATACGTTTACAAATCACAATAAGTAAGTGCTATGAAGGAAAGAAGGTGATGAGATATTCACTAGAGTAAGCTAAGTACATTGGGTAGTCAGACAAAAACCTTTCTGAGTAGTTGTCATTTTTGCTGAAAGTGAAGTATGAGGACGAGCTAACACAAAAAGACCAGGGGATCAGCAGGCAGAAAGGTCTCATGACACAAGAGGACTTGGTGGGTCCGAGGATCAGAGAAGATGCCAGTGTGTCTGGGGTGCAATGAGAAAGCAGAAAGAGATACGTAATGAGGCTGCAGAGCAAGCCTGGAGCCAGATCATCTGGGACCTTGAGATCGTTTTGTAGGGTTTTGGTTTTATTCAGAGAGTATGAGAAACCATTGAAGGTTTTAAGCAGCAGGATGATGTGATCTACCCTATGTTTTTAAAAGATCATTGGCAACATCAGCTGGGTACAGATGGGGTGGACATGGACTCTGGATGATAAAACAGCAAGCTATAGCAATATCTGGGTGAGAAATGATGAAGTTTTGGACCAGGGTGATGGCAGTAGAATGGAAAAATGTAGATGGATTCAGATATATTTTGAAAGTAGAGGATGCTAAGTGACATAAGTCAATCTCAGAAAAATCAAAGATTGATGTTCTCTCTGATATTTGAATGCTTACACATAATAAGGGTGGGAGGAAAGAATATAAGTTTATTGGATTAGACAAAGGGCAATGAAGGGAATGGATGGGGGGATGGGAATAGGAAAGATGGTAGAATGAATTGGACCTAACTTTCCTGTGTTCACATATGAATATACCACTAGTGAAACTCTACATCATGTACAACCACAAGAATGAATACTAATTAGATTAAGTTATACTCCATATGTGTATAATATGTCAAAACACACTCTACTGTCATCTACATATTAAAAGAACAAATAAAAAATAAAGTTGTAACGCATAATATAAATGTGTAGGAAATGGAATCAGGAAGAGGGTGACTCTTGGTTACCGCCATGAAATAATTGCAGTGGTGGCCAGCTAGATGAAGAATTTTGCTATCACTTTGTTCTGTCAGCTCATAGTAAGGCATACAAGGAAATATTGCTTTGTAAAGCCAAGGACATAACTAAAAAATAGAAATATCTATGATATCTCCAAGAGAACCAACTAAAGAGGTTCATCCATCTCTCCATGTGCTAAGCATGATCCCCCATCAATACTAAAAAGAATGGGGAAACATGTCCCTGCATTAATTACGAAGTATTGATTACAATCAGCTTACCTTGGTGATTCCACATCCTTTCACTCCAGAGCTTTCTATACGCCCGCAAAATAGCTGGCGATTCATTTGCTAAGAACTTCAGGGATCCTACAATCTTATACAGAAGCTCTATAAAAAATAAGTGGGAGAGAGAATCATGGACAGACTGGGCACTTTTGAACATCACAATATAATAACTATCACTCTTTAACATTTTGAATAAAATGTTTATACTTTACTTTATGCATGTTTATTTCACATGCATAACGAAGTGACAATTTGCTTTTTCTTCCATATACTTCAAATACGCCTAGCCTCCAAAAGTATTCTATGGTACGTTTGAGAACAACATAGACTTGAAACACATGAAACATTGCAAAGTTCACATTTTGTGAAAAATTAGGAGAAATAAAAACTATGGAATCTATAACCAAAGAAGAGAGAGAAAGTGTTGGCAAAGTGGATTTTTATGACACTCCCCAAATACCAGCAAAGCCAGAGAAAACAGGAAGAAAAGTAAAATACTTGTCTTTGTTCAGGCAAGCTAGGGCTATAGTCTATGGTCAGGTCTCAGATTCTTCACAATCTCAATACAGATGGAATGAAAATCATAATTAATAACTACTCCTTAATAGAAGTTTTGCTGAGTAATATCATAAGTTCTAAAATCAGTTTGCTGGAAGAATATCAATAGCCAGCCCTTATGAGGAAACTGAGTAGACTGTTTTTTTCTCTTAGGACACACCAATATGCCTAAATTACTGAAAGTAATTTCCAAAGAGGGAAAAAGTCTATGATCCACCTTAGAAATTAGTTAATCACCCAGATAAAGGACAAACATTGATTAGTCAGACTTCAGTTTTTTGTTCATATTTATTTATATAATTGTTTTACATGAATGCATATCCAAAAAATAAGCAACGAACTTTGAAAGTAAAAATGACGTCCCTAGTTTCAAACTAGTAATGTATCATCACTATTTACACAACTGTTAAGGAACTGTTAGAAGGAGTCTTTGGCACTGTGATTAGGAAATCATAAGACCCCTGAAACTATGTATACAGTCTTTGATCTGTGAAGTGTGATGATAAGGTTCCTCCTCCCCAAATTACCAACAGTCTGTCCCATTTTCTGTTCTCCTAAAGTCTACATTTTACATTACATAAAATTTTTCTTGCAGAAATTTTGAGAAACAATTTTCCTAAAACTTTCATTTTTCCATGAAGTCCATTTTCCAAAAACTAATTTAATTTGTTTTTCTACTAAACTTGGTCATGCATTACTTGACAGCTAGACCTGGAGATATAGAGGAAAACAAAAGAAACAGAGTCTTTCCCTCCTGGCATCTGGATACAGATTGAGTCAGCTATTGAAATGTAAAAAGTAAAGTCATAAAAATACTAGAAGAAAATATGAACAAACTTTTTTGATAATCTCAGGAAGAGGAAAGCCTTTTTTATATATTTCATGAAAGCTAAAAATAAATTACTGATAAACTCATCATAAAAGTGATAAAAGACTGAGTTAATAATTTATTTTAATATTTAAATAATATGTGACTTGTGACATTAATATATTAATAATATGTGATATATTGACAATGATTATCTCTGTGAAAATTTCAAATTATGGAGGTTGGTTACTTTTCAAATCTTTCTAAGTTGTCCAAATTATTTATAGTATACATGTTTTTACCTTTGCACCTAGACAAATAATAAAGGTAAAAACCTCAGGACTTAATAATTATTTATCAGGAATCTATTTTGTATCTTTATTAAAGTCCTGATGATACGTTGCCAATATAAGTTAGTCTATACACACACACACAGACATACACACACACACACACAAATGCAGACAAATGTAGAGCAGATCTGTTATTTGTGTCTCCAAATGAAAGGGGAAATGGCTAGGATGGAATTTTCCAGAACAATAGTTGTCTCTCACTGCAGTAGACTGAAGAGGAATATAAAACACAAAGGACAATCTAAATACATTCATGAGATTTATTACTAGCTAGAGGTTTGGCCCAGAGCCTTTTGGCCTCCTTCTTTGATGAACTAGAAGAAACCATGCCAAAACCTAAAGGATTCATTCTACTAGTTTAGCTTAACACCTAGGCTAGAAGAACAAAGACCTTCTGTCCCTATTTCAACCATACCATGTAGCTGATCTTGGTCATACACAGGTAACGTTGCGAGAAAATAAGTAAGCAAAACAGAACACCAACACTTCTTCCCAATGCCAAGTGTAGAGAAGGCCTAAAGCTTCTTCTCAGTGTTCTCTCCTCTCTCTGAGCTGACCTGAGCTCCTCCTCTCTCAGCCTGACTGAGCTCAGCCTTCCAAAAATGGAGGCTTCCTCCAAGTGAAAGATACCCAGAAGCTCTACCTTAAGCCACAAGTTTCACTGATCTGGGTGAAAGAGAGTTCCAGGAAAACACACATCCTAAATCTACTTTATTTGTGATACATTTATCTTTCCAAATAAAAATTGCATCTAATGGTGAATTTCTTTTGACTTGAGTGTGTGTGTGTGTGTGTGTATGAGAGAGAGAGAGAGAGAGAGAGAGAGAGAGAGAGAGAGAGAGAGAGAGAGAGAACAAAGGGAAGGTGGAGCTCCTCCTAGTGGTTAGAGTTTATGGCCGTTATATTCAAAACAAGTCTCAATATTTTTACTTGTTTCACTGTTGATCTATAAATATTTGAAAGGCAATGAATTTAAGGGACTAAGAATGTGATATCAAAAAGGAAATGAGAGGACAAGAGATGCAGCTTGGTGGTGCAGCATTTGCCTAGCATGAGTAAAACCCTGGGTTCAATACCCAGCACTGCCAAAAAAGACGAAAAAAAAAAAAAAAATGAAAGAGAAAAAGGGAAAAGGAAAGAGAAGATAATGGTTGCTCTCTATTTTTTTCAGGAAGAACTGGCAATATCAGTCAGGCCAGTGGAAACAAAAAAACATTAAGTAGGTCAGTCCCTATAGTCATGAAATTTTATTTGAAGCCACAAAGCTAAGAACAATAGTCAGTACGTACCCTCAAAATCAAAAGACAGGAACTAATCACATCAAGACCAGCCTTACTAAAATCTCTTCCAGTCCTATCAACCCCTATCACTACAATGACCTGCTTCTACTCCAGGGAGATATTTAAAAGGTTACAAAATATTTGAGCCCTTTGCTACCAGAGGACCATGGGGAAACTCAGTGAGAAAGTTTTGAAGATAAATCAGCCTGTCTCCCAGAGTTTGGGAAATTATAAATTTAGAGATTGGTATCTACTTCTTGCCCAGTGAACTCAGAAGACAGAAAGCTGGCTATATTTGCCAACTATGTCAAGGAAAGAAAATAAAAACAGCAAATGGACTCCCAGGATTTATATGGCAAAGATGATAAGTGCCCCTTGAGCTAAGTAGATGCCATGAAAGGAAAGCCCAGAAGTAGACCCCAGAAAGCAGACCTCAGAAATCAGAGGCTGCAGAAGTTGAGCTGTTGAGCTGGGAGCAGTAGTTGAAGGGAAGATCATATGAAGCATGCCTGAAAGTGTTTCCCACCAGAGAGGCTCTGAAGATCCCATAAACGTACCCCTAGAAAGATCCAGCATGAGGGTACCTGCAACTCAAAAGGCACAGAGCAGAATTATACCACCAGATCTTTGTCCACACAGAATTCCTTTCATCTTCCCTTCCCCTACCCATGCCCAACACTAAAGCAGCAGCAGCAGCAACACAGAGATTAGAGATGGAGGAGGGAAAAGGCCAAGAGGATTACTGAATCACACACCAGCCTCTCTTCCCATGCTGGTTCATACTGCTACAAGTCATGGCTGAACTGGAAGAAATAGACAACACTCCAGTTAAAAGTGAGATGGGAGGCTGGGCGTGGTGGCCCATGCCAGTAATCCCAGCAGCTCAGGAGGCTGAGACAAGAGGATCACGAGTTCAAAGTCAGCCTCAGCAAAAGCAAGGTGCTAAGCAACTCAGTGAGACCCTGTCTCTAAATCAAATACGAAATAGGGCTGGGGATGTGGCTCAGTGGTCAAGTGCCCCTGAGTTCAATCCCCGCACCCACCCCCCCAGAAAAAAGTAAGATGAGAGTTGAGCACAGTCGCACACCTGTAGTCCTAGCAACTTGGGAGGCTAAGGCAGGAGGATCACATCCAGGCCAGTTTCAGTAACCTAACTAGACCCTCCAAAACTTAGTGAAACCCTGTCTCAAAAAATTTTTTTAAATAAAAATCAGAAGGACTTGGTATTTAGTTCAGTGGGAAAGCACCCCTCAGATCAATTCCCAGTGCCAAAAAGTGGAAATAAAAATGAAAAATGGAAATTTTAGTGTTTACCAGTTGTGAGATGTTAATAACTGAACAGTATCCTGATTACAAAAAAAGAATGTGTTCTTAAAATTGGAGCTCTTAAGAAAAAAAAAAATAGCTCTAGAATCTTCCCAGGGCAGAGAAGGAAAAGCACATTGAAGAGCAAGAGGTGGGAGGTAGAGAAAAAGAAAACTCACTCCATAAACGCATTACTGGTGCACAGCACTTTACTAGATAAAGCAGGAAAAACAAGATGAACATGAGGAATAGATCCAGCCTTCAAAACTCTTAGTCATTACGAAGAGGAGAGACATTCATGAACAACTCCGATACAGAAAAGATATATGCCAGCAGGAAGGTAAAAATAAAGTGTCATTGCACTGCTGACTCTCTCTCCAGATGAGTTTGATCACAACCCTCATGTCTTCTACCAAAACTCTAAAGAAAGAATCCTATCCTAGGTTGAGAAAAAGAACTTAGGTGAAATGCAAGCAAAATAATTGTATATTTATTTGCTATAAAAGATATTGGCAGAAAAACTTAAAATATTAAGATAAAATAAGATTCATAATTTTAACTTTGTTTCATTTAGCCATATAAATTCTATCCCTTGTCACCACAAATAATTGAGTTGTTTGTTAAAGAGAAATAAATGACATAACTATTTGCAAATGAGGACAGAATAAGCCAGATTAGTGCCATTCATAAGTAATGATAGTGTGAACATGTACAAAACCTAAGAAAATTAACCAAGAAAAGGTGCATCAGTATGAGAGTTCAGTCAAGTAGCTAGATATGAACACACACACACACACACACACAAATTAGTATTGCCTATATGCTAACAACAAATAGCTGGAAAACATAATGGAAAAGAGATACACAGTCAACCTGAAGCATAAAATATCTAGGAGTTAACATTAACAAAAAATGCTGAGCCTCTATTTTTTTAAACTATATATTTTATTGAGACAATATTTAGAAAGTATCAAGCTATTTTACTGGTGGCAATTTTGTGTGCCATTTAATCTGAAACCAACAGACCGTCAGAACAAGATGCGTGACATATGCTAAGTCATGATCCAATCAATGGGGATGCATAAAACATGCTACTTCAGACACAGAGGTACCTGCTGTTTGTAGTTCTGCTACAGCTGTGTCTGCATATCACAGGAATTCTGAGAAATACAATTTTGCACAGTTTCCATTTTCAAAAAAGATTATGGTGAGTTTATAGTTGTAAGACTGTATTGTTGAATATATTTCTGACAAGAAAGAACTTTCACTTTGATTAGGCATTATTGAAAAACCAATTCCCCACTTAGAATTTTTACATATCTGAAGATTGGAGGAATTTTCCATAGACCAGCTTATAGTTCTATACATTTCAATCATTCTTTCTCCTCCACATATATCCAGAGGCAGGAACTATAGGATGTGTTCATACTGAGGCAAGATGTCTGGCTTTGCCCCTTTAAATCACAAAGGATATTACTGCAATAGGCTGTAGGCCTATATATCCCTTGAAGACTTTCCTACAAACCAGCACAATGGCCCACACCTATAATCCCAGGAACTCAGGAGACTGAGGCAGGAAGATGGGAAATTCCAGGCTGACATAGGCAACTTAGTGAGACACCGTCTCAAAATAAAGAGTAAAAAAGGACTGGGATGTGACTAGGTCTTAGAGCCCAGCTGGTTCAATCCCCAGTACCAAAAAAGAAAGAAAGAAAAAAAAAAAGGAAAGACTTTTTTATATCAGTACCACTAGGAATAATGACAACTATACTATACATGGGGGTTATTCTGAATCTCAACATATATCTTACTGAAATGATTCCGCAAGTCAATGTCCCTTAGTCAAGTATCAAAAATGTCTAAGAGGAACTATAATCACACAGAAGTCAAAGTGAAATGAGAAAGGGAACCTGAAATTTAAAACTGATCAAAGTTAAAAATACCTTGCTGATTTCATAACCATATATGATGATGAGTCAGAATTATCCTTCTTACACATATCTGTTTTTTTTTTTTTCACCAATTCCTTTTGTCCTTGGAAGAGGAGTGAAGGGAATAGTGGCATTCGTCTTGGCCCCTTCTGTTCTTGCTGAGCCAGGTTGTGGCTGTGCTCTTGGTGTCAGCCATTTTTACACCCGAGTGTGGATGGCTCCATTTTCTTATGTGATTTTTCCACCCACTAAAAATAAGTGTGTCTCTTTAAAATGTCATAAAATAAAAAAAAAAAACTCTGAGTTTTTTACACCTTATCTTGATACCTTCCAATCTGAAAACAAGAAACAGAATTCCATCCCAGTTGTCCTCACAGTGACTACTGCTTTTCTGTACCCAAATTTTGAGTAGAGGCACAACTCCAGTTTGGGAAACTGGACCTTCAGCTCCTGACCAGTGTCTTGCAAAAATAATCCTCGAAGTCTAATACAGAGAAAAGGACAGATGGAACCACAAATGTGCCTAGCTAGAAGTTATGTAAGGCAATAAGATCCCCAATTTTATCTTTCTACAGACTCTCTTTTTATAGACTGGGAGCTGGGGGGTAGGGAATGGCAAATTATTTGGAAGAAGCCCCTCAATTTGCCTTTGTCTGTCATTTCCTCACAATTAGATTAAGGTCATGTGTTTTGGACAGTATTGACAGAAGTGGTGTTTTCGCCCCTCAGTGCATCATGTTAAGTGTATGTGCCAGTTCGGTGGCGCACGCCTCTAATCCCAGCCCCTCAGGAGGCTGAGGCAGGAGGAACACAAATTTGAGACCAGCCTTGGCAATATAATGATATCCTTTCTAGAAACAAAACATAAAAAGGACTGGGATGGAGCTCAATATAGAGCACCTCTGGGTCAGTCCCCAGTTCCACAAGAAAAAAGAAGGAGGAAAAGAAGAAAAGAAACATGATATTGGTCTGTACCAATCAATGTGAAACTAATCACTTTCTCCATCATAAAGTTTCTATTTTGCCCTTGTAATTAATAAGTATTTTGTAGAAAGATATTCTGAAACTATGAAAATACACTGTTCTTCATAAACTTTTACCGATAAATTTCAGCATTTATCAATGATTCTTAAGGTAATCAATTTTACCATGATGTGTGCCAAAAAAATGATTTCTAACATCATTATTCTTTTTATATGTATTAGTTGGCATTCTACCCTAAAGAAGAGTTTTTCCTTCTTCCCCATTTATCCATATCAGATCAGCCTCATGAATGCCTGTTTTCTTCAATGGGTGAAAAGCCATTACAATCACTTTGATGTTTAAATTGTCCCAATAGGAGTCATATTGTACTTTTTTTATACAATAATGGACCTAAAAATAGTATAATGAATGAGCCCTCATTAAATGTCCTATCTAATCCTAGCTTTGGAAAAATTTAATGTGGAACGGTACCTCTGATGTTCTTTCTTGTGTTTTCAATAATAAATCATGATCTAAATTCACTAAGAATTCACTATGTGCTAGGCATTTTATATGCATTACCTCATCTTAAATTTTAAAAAAACCTACAAGACAGACATTACTATTATAATACTCATTATATAATTGAGGAAACCAAGCCTTAAGGCTTAGAGATTAAATAATAAGAAGAAATTGGAATACTGGAGTTTGATTCCAGGTCATCTGACCCCAGAGATTTTATCGTCTGAGTTATACTTAGATTTTAAGATGTCTGAAAGGCAGAGAAAGACCTTATTTGGTAAACACTCCAATGCCTACTTCCTTAAACACAGGGTTCTGCTTTCAGGATCATGCTAGAGAAGCACTTCAAGGCTGCCTGGATTCCAACTCATGTTCTTCCATCCATGAACGATCTGACCTTGCCTTCCATGAGCTTCAGTTTATTCTTATCAAGAGCAAAGGTGGTAATAAGAAAACTTCACAGAATTGTCTTAAGAATTGAAAGGTTCATGCAGGTAGAGCATTTGGCATGGTGGTAGGGAACATAGTAGACATACAGTATATTTTTTAAGTGCCAACATGACCACAGAAAAACCTCTGCTTATGATTTTTAAGTTTAGCTCACCTTTGCTATGATCATCTCTTTGATGTAGCTTTAAATATTTCTTCCAAGAAGCAAAATATATATATATATATATATTTATTTATTGCTTTTAAAATATTTAATTTTTTTAAAAATATGACTGCCAAGTGAATGCTATCTTCTGACTTCTGACTCTCTTAGTGTCTGAAACTTCTCCAACAGTGTCTTAAGATATTTTGCATCCACTCCAAATTCAGCTTTCATTAGCCATTAAAATCAATTTCTTCTCTTTAAATCAGAGAAGAAAAGAGACTTTTTTCTAAGTTTAGCCTCATATTAGCATGTGAGAGATTCTGCATCAGCAAAAATCCTTTTTTAAGTGAAACTAAAACTCTGACTAAATTAATAAGAGTTGAGTTTGACCTTTAAAATGCTAAAAAATACAGTTCCCAGTATAATTCTTGTTCATCCCTGGACCAAACCATTCTCATAGTAAATTATGGTACTAACAGCTGGCTGCCAATGAAGTCAACTATTAATTGTATGTTCACTGCACTGCCTGATATAAATCAATATGAGTAATGAGCAATTGTCCTCAGTCTATAGATACAAAGATCTTACATTGCAAAATAATTTAAGGTTGGCTGTCAGCCTTCTCAGACTACATGTCATTTGGTCTCTGCTGAAGATGCAGCAAAAAAGAACACACATTGAAGACCACCTGATCTCCTGTCTCTGCAGTCAACTTCTAGTCATTTCTATGAACATGACAGCTATCATAAACCAGAAATGGCTTTTGATTGTATATTCAAACAAACAACATCTACATTTTTACAAATTCCAATGAAATCTGAAGATTCAGGAAGTCACCAATTTATGATCACAAACCCTTGGAATTCACTCCCTGTTCCCCTCCTTTTACCTTTCATATTCTCTCCTTTCTAACAAACTTGCTCTCCATCTTCATAAGGGTCATCAGCCTCCCTATTTTCCTACATTGCTATTCTAGCTGCTCTCATCTCTCCACTCAGTTTCAATTCTATGGACACTAAAGGCTAGGGTCTCTCTTATTTTACAGCTGACCATTCCCTGGAGACTGAACCCAGGGGTGCTTTACCACTGAGCTACATCCCCAGTCGTTTTTTTTTTTCCAGACAGGGTCTTACTAACTTTTCCAGGCTGGCCTCAAAATTGCAACCCTCTTGCCTCAGCCTCTCAAGTAGCTAGGATTACAGGTATGTGCCACCACACCCTGCCAGAAAACACCTTTTTCCAGAACATCTGTAACACTAGTATACTGTGAAGTATGTTGGAGTAATACTGCATTATTAATTTCTAACACAGCTGTTCTGAACCACATCTATCCTAAAAATCCTGGACCTGTTCTTGCTTTCTTCACTGTAGCAAATGATGTAACTCTATGTGGAAACAGTAAACCTTTCCACATGAACTCTTTTGCTTCCCTCCTCTTCTTGGTCCATTTCTTTCCTTCTTCCCCACTGAGCTTAGTAGTGGCAGAAGTACACTGACCACCTCCCTTACTTCATATCACATAAACTCCTCCTGGAACCCTCCAACAGAAACCTCCTCCTCAGACACTCACTTCCTTACATTTGAAATTCCTCTTCTCTTGGTTTCTTTCCCAAATCTATAAACATATTAGCACTTTTCTGGCATAAAAACTTCTCTCCCAGCTATCCAACTGCATGTGACCTCTCACTGACCCTCTTTGTATGTACTCTGGCCACTACAAACTGTTCCCTGAGTATACCAGGCCCTTGTTCATATTATTAAGCCCAGCTGTGATTATCACAACCCATCATGGTTTAGATATGAGGTGTCCCCCAAAAGCTCATGTGTGAGACAAGGAAAGGAAGTTCAGGGATGAACTGATTGGGCTGAGAGCCTTAACCTAATCAGTACATTAATTCACTTGAACAGATTAACTGGAAGGTAAGTGTAAGCAGGTAGGGTGTGGCTAGAGGAGGTAGGTCAATGGGGGCATGCCTTTGGATATATATTTTGTACCTGGTGAGATGAGCTTAGCCTGTCTCTGCTTTCTGATTGTCATGTCCTGGTGCTTTCCTCTGCCACCCACTTCTGCTATGAAAATCTGCCTGCACTCGGGCACAAAGCAATGGAGTCAGTCATCTATACACTGAGACCTCTGAAACCATGAATCCCAAATAAACTTTTCTTCCTCTAAATTTGTTCTTGTTGACTCTTTTGGTCACCGTGGAGAAAAAGCTGACTAAAACACCACCTTCCCTGTCTCATGTGCAAATTCACCACAAAGCAATTCCAACAGCCAGCCAAACAAATAAAAAGAAATTCTGCCTCTATTCCTTTAGTAACTGCTATGTTTTATTTTATTTTTTGGAAGTTCTAGATAGCATATAAATTGATCTTGGCTTGTTTTTCCAACTGGATAATCCCTGCCTATTTACATTTAAGTTATTTATCCATACAGTTGGATTTAAGGCAACCATCTTGCCATCCTTATTCTATTTATGCCATTTTTCTTTGCTCTGTCTTCACTTTTTCTTGTTGTGTTTCAGATTATTTCTTAGGATTTCATCTTATATCCACTATTAGTTTATTTGATTTATGTCGTTATCATTTTACTTGTTTCTCTATGACTTACAATATGCCTCTTTAACTTATCATGGTCTCCTTTCAAATAGTGTTATACTTCATATGATGAGTTAATTAGCTGAGTACAGTGGCACATACCTGTGAACCCAACAACTTTGGAGACTGAGGCAAGACCAGCCTTGGCAAGTTCAAGATCAACCTGGGCAACTTAGTGAGAGCTGCCTCAACAAAAAAGGAAAAAGTACTGGGGATATAGCTCAGTGGTAGAACCTCTAGGTTCCATCCCCAGTACCACAAGAAAAGCAAGCAAGGAAGAAAAGGAAAGAATTTTATTTTTCCACTATCCCATCCTTTCTTCTACCGCTGTGACTTTAACTTCATGTTATAAATTCCACAAAACATGATTATTATTTTTGCCTGAGGCAGACAATTATTGATTTCCACTTCTGGTAAAAATAGTGGTACTAACAGAACAACCCTTCATAAGTAATGCCTATAAATTATAGAAAAATATTTTTTAAAACAACTACCCAAAGGCACTGGAAAGTGAATAAAAACAGACAAACAGAAAGGAAACTGGTTAGAAAAGAGGAATGGCACTGGAAGTTCCCCTTTTTTATTGATGTTATTGTTGTTTTCATCTTGAAGTCAAGCCCAATATTAACTATGCAGAACTCCTAAAATTCTTACTGAAAGTTCCAGTCATGATGAATAGTGGCCCTGAAAAAACAAAACGAAAGAATCAGGATAAATACAGCTGCTGGAAATTGATGAAGGAAATCCCAGAGAGCTGAAAATCAATAATAGGGACCTCAAATCCTAAATTCTAGAATGAGCACTGCCAAATTCCTGGCTGATACCCGAACCATACTTATGTGAGGCAGATTCCAAGTAGCCTGGTTACAACTAAGACAATTGAATGGAAATTTAAGTAGCCACCCACCACAGGGAAAACAGAAATCAATGTCTGAGTTCAACAACGTAAACTGCCCTGAGAGAAATTAAATACTCTCCAGAAGAACATAACAGAACCCAAAGTTTCTGCAACCCATCATTCATAATGTTCATACCAAACCAAAAAAAACAAAAAAGAATCAAGAAAATATGATGTATTTTTAAGAGAAAAGACAAAAGAAAACAATCATAAGATGTTCCATATGGTAGAATTAGCAGATAAAGATTTTAAAGCAATTATATAACTATGCTTTAAGACATAAAAGAAAATATGCTTAAAAGATAGAATCTCCCCATCTTTTTTTTTTTTTTTTTTTGGGTACTGGGAAATTGAACCCAGGAGCATTCCACCACCATGCCAAATCCACAACCCTTCTTAATTTTTTACTTTGAAACAGGGTCTATGGCACCTGACAAAAGATAAAATATCAGAAAAACAGAAATTTTTAAAAAACAAATTCTTTAATTGAAAAAAATATAACAAATAAAAAGGAAATCCACTGGTGCTTGTGTATAAAAAGAAGATGGTTAAGGAAATAATCAGTACATTTGAAAATAGATTCATGGGACATATAGGCTGAATTAGAAAACAAAGACTGAAAAAGTGTTAACAGCATCTCAAGGGTCTATGGTACACAAGAAGTCTATTATATATTAGTTTGGAGTCCCCAAAAGTGAGAAGAAAAATAGTGGAATGGAAAAATATAAGAACAAATAATTCCTGAAATAGTTTATTGAAACCTAAGTAGTATTAATACCAAATAGTCCTACTTTTCCTCTTAATAACTTTATAATATATGATTGTTCAAAGCAAAAATTTCAACATTTTGTCATAGGTTTTATAATAGAATATGTGAATACAAAGATGAAAAACAGGCATGTGGACCTATTCTGTTTTAAAAAAAATATATTCTATATTGCCAGGTATGGTGGTATAGTCCTGTAATCCCAGAGGCTCAGGAGGTTGAGGCAGGAGGATTACAAGTTTGAGGTCCGCCTCAGTAACTTTGTAAAACCCTCAGCAACTTAGTGGGACCCTGTCTCAAAATTTAAAAAATTAAAAGGGCTGGGGATGTAGTTCAGTGGTAAAGCATCCCTGGGTTCAATCCCAGGTCAAAAAAAAAGCTTCCATATCTTATAATAACTAACACAATAATAATTTAAAATTGTTTGAAAGTTAAGAATATCCACTAAAAACAAATTAGAAGCCATGTAGTTAAACAGTCAATAGGTAATTCTCAATGAATTCTAAAAAATAGTGTTAGTTCAAAAGAAGACTGAAAAGATGAAACAAAAGACTACAAAAGAGTCAAAGAATAAAATGGTGGACATCTAATTATATCAATAATGCCATGCCATTAAAAGGAAATGTCCTGCCAGCTGCAGAGGCACATGCCTGTAATCTCAGCAACTCAGGAGGCTGAGGCAAGAGGATTACAAATTGAGACTGGCCTCAGCAATTTAGTGAGACCCTAAGCAACTTAGCAAGAACCTGTCTCAAAATAAAAGATAAAAAGGACAGGGGATATGCCTCAGTGGTTAAGTGCCCCTGGGTTCAATCACCAGTCTCCCTCCCCCGCCCCCACAAAAAAAGTGAATATACTAAATATTCTAATTAAAAAGCAAATCTTGGCTTTTTCTAAAAAAACAAAGTTAAACTTGGTGTGGTGGTACATCCCTCTATCCCCAGCTACTCAAAGTTTCTGAGGCAGGAGGATTACAAGTTCCAGACCATCCCGGACAACTTAATTAGATCCTATCTCAAAATAAAAAGGGCTGGGGATATAGCTCAGTGATAGAGCAGCACCCCTAGGTTCATTACCAGAAAGGAAAAAAATAAAAGTAAATTATTGATAACTAAGAAACAAGTTAAGTTAAATACAAAGATACAAATAGATTGAAAGCTGAGAGAAGGAAAAATACATACCAAGTAAAGAGGAAGCATATGAAGATGAGGCAACTGGAATGTTGAGGAGCTAAGAAATGTATTCTAAATGATTAAGCCTATAAATGCAGAACCAAATTTTTTTAAATGAAGACCAGAGGTGCAATATTAATGTTAATTAAAGTAGACTTCAAAACAAAAAGCATCAAAAGATATACAAAGGATCATTTAATAACTATATAATGGTTAGTGCATTCGAAAACAAATTGTCCGTGCTCAGAAAATGTATCTGTCATTGTGGACCTTTCCCAGGGTGCTGCTGCAGTCAAGAGTATAAAAATATTAAACATCAATTCAAAGGGCATAGTAAATAAAATTAAGAAGCAATATGTTACTTTAATACCAAATCATAAATTATAATCGCCACAGCACAAAAAAAATTTTAAAGCAAAGCCCTGGAGAAAGACAAATTCAGTAATAAGGAAGGGATGGTTGATGCTATAGTCTTTGTGTAGTCTTCGAGGTTAAACTTTTTTAAAGTGAGACTGCTTAGTTTCAGTGACAAAGGGTAAAGAGGACACAATCAAAGTTATTATCATTTTAAATGGAGTGGACAGCTTGATATGGACTCATTAATCAAACTCAAGAACACCAGAGTACCAATTGAAATTGGAAAGAGTTTTTACTGAGCAAAGGAAGGAAGATAGGTAACATGGAAATCCTTACTTTCAAACACTCGTTAAAATGCTCCCTATAACTAGTAACAGCTCCCTAGGGCTAAGAATTATAAAATAAAGAGGAAAGATTTTCAGGTTTCCCCTTAGTGCACAGGTGAGCTTTGTGGAATAACTTAATCTTTAGGATAGAAGCATTTGTTTGCATACCTGTAAAAAAAAGAGAATAATAATAATCTGTGTCTCATAATGAAAATTTCAGTGGAAAATAGAACAATAACATATACACAGACAAGTTTTTATCATTCATAAAATGCTAGTACTTACTTAGTTATTATTGATGCTAAGCACTTACTTAGTTATAACCACTTACTGATTATTATTATGTTTAACAAGTCCTTTGTCTCCCTTTAAAGAGATTTGACTGCCTAGTTTCTCTCTGCTATGTTTGAAGCACTTAGATGTATTCTAATCACTTAGAACAGTGATTGGTTATAGTAGTGCCCAATAAATATGGTGGAGTGAATGAATAAATATTAAATTTTTATAATTCTGAAGTTCATTTTATTTGGCCTTTTATATCTGTGAAGTATAAATGAGAAATCTGAAGGTATGAACATCATCATCACCTATACTGTATTAGTATTCTATGCCTGTTTAGCAAAATTACCACAAACTTAGTGGCTTATGACAATACCTATTATTCATTAATGCATAGTTTTGTAGGTGAGAAGTCTGGCATGGTGTAGTTGAGTCCTCCCCTTAGGATCTGGCAGAATGGTTTAGATATGAGGTGTCCCCCAAAAGCTCATGTGTGAGATAATGCAAAAATGTTCAGAGGTGAAATGATTAGGTTATGAAAGGTGTAATCAATGGATTAATACACTCATGTGGATTAATTGGGCAATAACTGTAGGCAAGTAGCGTGTGGTTAGAGGAAGTAGGTCACTGGACTCCTGACTTTGGGGGGATTTATATTTTGTCTCTGGTGAAGAGAGCTCTCTCTCTCTCTCTCTCTCTCTCTCTCTCTCTCTCTCTCTCTCTCTCCCTCTCTCTTTCTCTCTCTCTCTCTCTCTCCTTCATTGTTGCTATTTTCTGAGCTGCTTTCCTCTACCACGCCCTTCTGCCATAATGTTCTGCCTCAGCTTGGACACAGAACTGTGGAGTCAGCCAACCAGAGATTGAACCTCTGAAACTATGAGCCAAAATAAACTTTTCTAAGTTTTTCTTATCAAGTATTTTGGTCACAATGAGGATAAGCTGACTAAGACACAGGGTGAAATCAAGGTGCCCACTGGACAACATTCTTCTCTGGAGGATCTACTTCAAGTTCCTTCAGGTCATTGGTAGATTTCACTTCTCAAGGACTGTAGGACTAAGGTCCCCTGTCCTGCCTGTCTGTCCACTGTACTACTCTCAAGTCCCATGCAATGTCCATTTATCTTCTCATAAGACCCCTTCATAAGCAATTCATAGTGGGGAGGCAGCAGCTCTCCTTCTCAGTGATCCCCTTTGTGCTTTGAATCTGATACACTCTGTTCATCAGGTAGAGTTAAGCTCTCTTCTTTTAAAGGACAATCAAATAATCTCCTTTTCCTACATGTATCATCAAAGGAGTGATAACTCTTCAAACACAGAGGTTCTATGTACATTTAAAGGGGAAGGGATGTTATGAGAGCAAGGGTCACTGAAGGTGGTTCCTAGAATTCTATGCACACACCAAATTGTTTCAACAAAAAGATGTCATAATATACTGGTGTTTTGTTGATGTTTCATGGTGCTAGAGATGAACCTTGGGCCTGGTACAAGCTAAGCAAATACTCTACCACTGAGCTACACCCCCCCCAACCCAGTAATCTTTTTTTTCCCTGGTACTGGGGAATGAACCCAGGTCCTCATGCATGCAAGGCAAATGCTCTACCACTAACTTACATTCCAATTCCAACCCAGTAAATATTTTTTTTGGGGGGTGCTGGGGATCGAACCCAGGGCCTTGTGCTTACAAAGCAAGTACTCTACCAACTGAGCTATCTCCACAGCCCCCCAGTAAATATTTTTAAAGCTGGTAATAGAACATGTGCCCAAGATGATGTTTTTTAAATTTTTTTTAATTTGTTCTAATTTGTCATACATGGCTAATTTTTAAATTATGTGTTTAAATATACAAGAAAAGAACATGATAGGCTATAAGCTAACCAATTCACAGAGATTATACCTGGGGAGTAAAACTAAGTCTCTTGTGGTAAGTATACACAATACTTAAAAAGTTTAAATAATAAAAAGAAGAAAAAGACATTGACCCTTTCACTTTACATTTTTCATCATTTTAAAAATGCAAATTCTAAACACATATTTCTCCTCCAATTTAATTCAGCTCACATAAAATTTGATAAAGTCAAGTATAATATACTCTTCTAAGATATCTTTCTCCAAGAGTTTACAGATACCTTCTTATTAATTATCCTGAGTTCTCACACAACACTCCCATAGATTCTTTCCTTAGCATTGAGAAGGCACTGGTTGCTGATCCTAAAGGCAGCATGAATTTTTCAGCTCTGAAAACACCATTCTTCTGTGCTATGGACTCAAAACCATTATTTTTATCAAGTAAGAAAGGTCTTTTCTGTCCAAGGAAGGAAAATAAAATCTTAGCAAATTCTCCTGCTTGAAGAAAACCACTGTAGCCCAGCATAGCTGCACAAACCATATTTGTGACAGTAGATTTGATTAGCTGTATATTGTACAGTAAATGAGTCAGAAATCCAAGCAGTAGGTGTGCTGATATTTTGTTGTAAAATTCATGTGTCAAGGAATCTTTGACAAGCTGTATTTCCATACTTAAATTGAGCAATGGATTGAAACCTGAAAGAAAGCAAAGGGAATGTATTATGCAGTTGTCTCTTAAATCGTGTTACCTACTGATAGTTTTCATCCATGGAAAAAGCAATCCTTCCAATATAAAGAGATTGCAAGCCAAGAAAACAACTCTAATTAAATCAGTTATGTTCCATTATAACATGTGAACAATGCATTTCTATGGTGATCTTTTTATGGAAATATTAAATGAACCATATTAATAATTCAAATGTGTATGAACATGGGCTATTCCATACTGACCTGTCAGCTGACCAAGACAGTTCAGAATTCTAAATATAGTGGTGTTTTGACTGGAGTGGGTGGTGCCAAAGATACTTTATAATATATTTAAACTGCATCCTGATTTCTACTTAGTAAGTCTCTCAAATAAGGTAGAAAAAGTACACAGTTACCTCTCTCTGGTACTTTAGTGTCAACCCTTATACCAACTATCAACTATTGTGGTTTCAATAATTTTCACAGAGAGCAGTGGCTCATGCCTGTAATCCCAGTCACTTGAGAGGCTGAGGCAGGAAGATCACAAGTTCAAAGTCAGCCTCAGTAATTTAGCAAAGCCCTAAGCAACTCAGTGAGACCCTCTCTCAAAATTTTAAAAAGAGGAGATGGGTTTGCAGGAGATGTGGCTCAGTGTTTAAGCACCCCTGGGTTCAGTCCCTGGTACCAAATAATAATAATAATAATTTTCTCATTCTACCTCAGTTTTTCTTGTCTAGTCCCCCACACAAAGCCTGATGGTTTCACATATTTTGAAAGTAACATAACAATATAACATATAAATCAAAAGCAGTATTAGCAAAGATGTGGTCATCTTGAGTAACTTTCCTTAACTGACTACTAGGGTTAGGAATCTCTTGGATTTTTCAATGGGCTGACATTGTGAGTTTTTGTTTTGTTTTGTTTACATTTTTCAGTTTAAAATGCAAGTCTCATCTTCAGAAAAGTCTTATCTAAAATCTTTCAAAGCACTGAGCAAACATCCATTAGATTGCACATTATGATGTAGAAGTACTTGAGAAGACGAAAGTGCTATATAACCTGTAAAAATTATCCACCTTCCCAGTGTTGAACTTCTGATATATTTTGGTTGCTAAGTTAAGTTGACATTTTTAGTTTTCTAGCTAACTAAAAGGTGGGTTCCAGTGTTCCACCTAGTATTACTGGCTTGGACAAGTTCACAGATATTTCCTAAATGCTTAATTTACTGTAAGAAATTAAGGAACTGGGTGTATTTAATTATGTAATGTCCTTTTAATGGCATATGCTGTACTGCTAGTACAAGAACAAATCCTACTATTAGGTATGATTATAACATGTTAGTAAAAATAATTTTTTCAATTCACACTGAGCAGAAATAAGTTGAAAAAAATAGGGGCACTACAAAGTCAAAAGACAGAACCATAGCAAAAGAAATCATATGGGTTGTTTGATTGGTTTGCAGTACTAGGGATAGCACCCAGGGTGCTCTACTACTGAGCTACACCCCCAACCCTTTTTACTTTTATTTTTTTTAAATTTATTTTTATTGTAAACAAATGGGATACATCTTGTTTCTCTGTTTGTACATGAAGTAGAGGCATACCATTTGTGTAATCTTACATTTACCTAGGGTAATAGTTTTTGATTCTTTTTACTTTTATTTTGACACAGGGTCTCAAATGCCAGCAGCTGAAGCTGGCACTGAAATTGCATTCCTCCGGCCTCAGCCTCCCACATCTCGGTGATGACAGACCTGCACCACTGTGCTCAGTGGAACCATATGTATTAAACCTCAAAGTTCCACTTCTTATGTCAAATAAAATTTAAATAGTAGCTATCAAGTTTATTAACAGTATAAAACCTGAACAATAAACATACCAAAGAGTAATGAAGATAACACTAATTGCTTTGACAGATAAATTCTGAAATCTCTGTGGATTAGCACAAAGGATGCTTATTTCACATTTAATGTTGAGGGTGGGCCAGGCACGCTGGTGCATGCCTATAATCCCTGTGACTCAGGAAACTGAAGCAGAAGGATTGCAAGTTCGAGACTAGCCTCAGCAACTTAGCAAGGCCCTAAACAACTTAGCGAGATCTTATCTCAAAAAATAAAAGGAGCTGGTGATGTGGCTGAATGGTTAAGTACCCCTGGGTTCAATCTTCAGTACCAAAAGTAAATAAATAAAGTTGAGGGCAGAGTAGAGAGCAGGAACTCCACACAATGCTTGGGGACCCAGGCTAATAAAGACCATCATCTTCAATTGCTAATTACCAAAGATAGCAAAGGTCAATCTTCAGCCAGCAGTTGGAGTATGTGGGAGTGTTACATCAGAAAGCGTTCATGGGGCAGGTCTAGAAATGATGTCCATCACCCCATCCACCCTGCCTTGGTTTCAATGGAGTAATATAGTCACATCCAAATGCAAGGGAGGAAATGTGGTCTAGCTATGCACCAAAGCCAAAAGTAACCTGGCTTAGTGAAATGCAAGCCAGTTTCAGCCAAACACAAAAGCACTCTTAATCCCCATTCAAGAGAGAAAGAAAGAAAAAGAAACATCATCAACAACAAAATGTTCTCTTCTAGCAGGGCCAGTTTGTCTGATTTTTCCCAAAACTTCCACTTTTTCAAGTCATTCATGCTTTCATTCTTACTCTTAAATTGGATGGTATATTTGTTCACACAGCATTTAATAAAAGAGTCATAAAATATGTAAATAAAAGGCAGAGCAGAAAACTTGAGCAATTTAGTGCTCAGAAGTTTGTGGGCCAACTTGATTTGCTAATCCACAGTCTGTGCTTCTGGAGAGAAGAAGAAGGGGGAGTTCACAATCCACAAACCAATTTGTGTTGTTTCTGCAACACTGCAAAAGTGCGACTCATGAATATGCTAATGAAATTGCAATGAGAGTTTTGGCACTATTTCATCACCTCAACTAGATTAGAGAGTAATAACACTATGGGTTTACATGTCTTCAGAAACTGCTGCGGTAGTAGAAAAAAATTGGATCTGTGATATTTATAATGCAACAAAAATTACAACCATGCTACAATAAAATAATGATAATTATTTTATATGTAAGTAATAGTTTGCAGCACTCACACATACAACAGTTCACTATTAAGGTCTTTCAGTACTTTCCATGTTTCTGTTTTCCACTATTAATGTGAATTTGTGAATGGGCTTACATCTCTGAGCATACGTCCAAAGACAGAAAACAAATTAAAAATGGAAATGGAAATACTGGAGTGAAAAAAATTTTAGAGGCATACAGAAATCTCCTTTTGAAGCATCTAGCACAGTTTTCTTTAAACATTAAGACATACCTTAGGGTTCACAGAACAGAATGACAGAAAAATCTGTTCGCCCATTTACTAGTTTAGCAATCAAGTTATGTCCCAATATTCTGGGCTCATCCCATAGATTCAAGGCAACTTAAATGATCGTGAATGTATTGTTTTAAGGGAGTAACATCCTCAACAGGTAGAGAATCCTACCTAGGTTTTTTGAATACTGACTGAAAGGTCTTCTTCAATGGTTTCATTAACTACACCCAAGTCAAAGAGGAAACTGATCATTCTCTCCAAATAAGGTCCAGAGTGCATAATTCAATGCTTCATATGGGTTAATTCCTTGAACTACCCCCAATATCAGAAACTGCACTCTGCCTTCATTTTTCAAATGGAAGTTTTCATTAGAAGTTGTATGAGGTAGCTGGGCATAAGGGCACATGCTTGTAATCCCAGCAACTGGAGAGACTGAGGCAAAGGACCTCAAGTTTGAAGCCAGCTTCAGCAACTTAGCAACCTGTCTCAAAACAAAATAAACAAAAAAGCTGTGGGTATAGTTGAAGGGTACAGTACCCCTGGATTCAATCCCCAGTTCCCGCTCCCCCAAAAAAGCAAATGAAGAGAAGAACGAGGAGGAGGAAGGGAACAAAAAGAAGAAGTTACGAACAAAAAGAAGAAGTTACAAGAGGCAAAGAAACACGTGGGAAACTCTGGTTCCCAGGGGATGAGAATGATACTGGTTCCAAAAACTTAAAAGATGCTCCTGATTTCCTCATTGTGTCATAGATATATTATAAAATACCAGGGTTTCTTTTAAAGCTTCTTGATCAAAAGAGAATAAATAACTTCCAGATTAGTGGAAACATAACCTTATATTTGTTAGGAGATATTGACAGTAAGTACTTTCATATTATTTATCTCAAAAAATACCTTCCATTCATTACCATGAAGCTTATTTAAGATGTTAAATATCAAAAAATGATGAAATTATTAGATAGATATCCTCCAACTTTCTAATGTGTCCATGTGTCTAATGTGTTTATAATCTTCAACACAACAAAAAGTGGAAATTTCTGACCCAGAATGCCTTCATTTTGAGGGTGATTAAAATTATTAAATTAAGAAGATTTTGCATTGAATGTGGTGGCGTACACCTGTAATCCCAGCACTCATGAGGCTGAGGCAGGAGAATCACAAATTCGAGGTCAGCCTCAGCAACTTAGTGAGACCCTGACCCAAAATAAAAAATAAAAAAGAGCTAGGGATATAGCTCAGTGGTAGATTACTCCTGGATTGCATTACCAGTACAACAACATGAACAACAACAGATTTTGCTTATAAAAAGAAAACAATTGCTGGTACCTAAGAAAAGGAAATCATTCATTCTAGTCATATAGAAAGGTCTATATACTTACATTTGTGAATGCACATGTATATGTATGTGTGTGGATGGATAGATAAATATGAAGAAAAGAAAGAAGGAAGAACGGGAGAGAAAAGAAATACCCAAAGTAGAAGCTTTGAGCTGGAATGCATTGAGTTCTGTGCTTACTGTGATCGTAAACACACCCAATGGCCTCGGGGAACATGGTGTCATAAATAAGCTCTAGGTTGGGCTTAGGATATTTGAGTTCTAGGTCAGTCTCTCCACCCTCAAACTTCTTTTTTTCAATTTGGTAAATGGCAAAGGCCCCTTCCAGCTCTCCTAAGGTGAACAGCCTCCATGACCATGAACACAGTTCCACATTTCCTTGGCTTCATTTTGCATTGCTGTGACACTGTCTTGCCCATACTCTGTTTACCTCATAGGAGTAATCTGGAGATGTCAGCATTTCTGCTGCATCTGTCAATCTGAAATGTTTGAGTTGTTATAATAAGATTAACTCAGAGTCTATAATGTAGATTAAAATATTAGAAGGGGGTAATAACATCAAAAAGAGTTATTTTTACATAAATTCATTTCCCTTCATGCCTTCATAGTCTCTTTCCAGACTCATTTCATTTGACCAATTCTTTCAGTGACTTGTTATCAAAAATGACTTCCAGAAATAAAGACTGACAGTTAAAACTATAAAAACTGTTGATGGTAAAAGTCTGATCTGGGGAGAGAAAGAATACATAAAAAATCAGGTAAATAAAAGAATAAAACTTTAAAAATGGGTATACTTATGAATAAAATAATAAAAAAATATTTAAAAGTCAAGAACTTTTAGTTCTACCCAGATCATAAAATAAGTAGTAATCTTTTTTCCTAATGAATTAACACCTTCTAAAAAGCAAAAAGCTAAATGTTACTTAATACAGTATAACCATCTAGACTGTTTATAAGTACTATACTACGGTTCTTAGACTTTTCTTTAGGGAACCCCTTTGAGAATCTAATGAAAGCTATATACTCCAGCTCTAAAAAAATATACATGCATGCAGTTTTCCACATAAATTCAGGATCCTACTGGGCTGTGGACCACAGGTTAATAACTCCTGATTTATAATGTTACCACCCTGTTTATAAAGTACCAGGGCTCTTGGATCAGAAGAGTCTGAATTAGTAGGGTTATTTACATAAATTTGCATATTCTATTCAATCTGCTCTACCTCTATGTTTATAAGATAAATTATTTAGTTTAACAGTACAATAGTATTTAAATTCAATATCAGTGACATGATATACATAAAAACCTTTCACAGGTTTTTAAGCCAATCAGTTTAATCACATCTCCCAAGAAGGCATAGCTAGGAATACCCTGGCCAAAATGAAGATTGCTGTCCCCTGGGTTTTAATAGAGTGAAGCCAGGCATACTGGCTTGGCCTTACCACAAAAATGCCACAGCCCTTTCCTGACGTTCCCTGTACCCCATGCAGCCCCAGAATGTGATGAAACTGCCCTTGGTAGTTTATTTACTAACCATCAAAGCTATTCTTTCATTACCTTCAGAATGTAATGGTTATTTTATGAAGGTTCATTAAATTTAATGAGATACAGCCATGTTTATTGCCAACCTATAAAAGGAATGTAGGGGGAGACCCATCTTCAAACTGCCTCTTGCTTCTGTAGAGTACCAAAAATAAAATGTCAGCCATTCCACTGTACCCACAGCAAGGCACTTCAGAATTTGGAAGTCATTCCCAAGAGTTGAAATTGATTAAGCTCATCTTTACCACTGTTATTATTACACCATGACATTATTAACAATAAGGGCAATATTCATAGTAATCATATCAGCAACAACAATAACTAGCAGCAGCCAATTAGTGTGCAATTACTGCATGCCAGGAATATACTATAGACATATTATATATTAACTCATTTAATTTACTTATGCCATAAGAACCAGAAGATGTTCTATTTCATGTTACCAGGAGTCTTACTACAGCCTAAAGATTGTAAGGTGGGATATGATCGCTTGAAAGAGCCCCATAAGAAAGGCAAAGGAGAAAGCCTAGGCGCCAAAGCCCCCAAGCAGAACCGGGAGAAAACCTAAGAAGGGAATCCAGATCCCCTCTTGGCAAGTTCTATCTTAAAATTTTATTGTCATATCTCACTGCTGAAGCATCTAGTCTTAGAACTCATCTGTGCTGGGGCCAACCAGTCTGCTAAAAGTGACCAAGAACTGTAAAGTAACTGGCCCAGAACCACTTTAAATAGAATCCAAACACATGGGACTTAGGAAAAGGATGTTGCCTCTGGTCAGTCAGGTTGGAGTTGAAATCTACAACCTTCAGCAGCAATTGGAATGTTACCCATTTCCTCTGGTAGCCCACAGAGTAAATTTTAGGCTTTGCTATATTTAATAAATGAGAATTAAATTCTGTTGGAATCTACAATAATTCCAGAATATGAAAGATGGGTATATTCATTAAATTAATTTCACCATCAAAAAAGAAAATTCAAAAATGCTAGACCTTAACATTGTTATTCATTAAGTTACTTCATTTGTCTTCTCTTAAATGTTCTTTTTAACCATGCCCCAAGGGGTGTCCAGTTTCACAGGAGTGAAAGAAGGACAAAGCTGTTTGAAGGCAAAACATACAGCTTCCATTGCCCCCTGAGCCCAGATTCATTCCAGTGAAAAATCTTCCACAAAAATTAATGAATTTTAGTGTCTTGAAAGAAGAAATAGACTAAGAAGTTTGTTCTAGAAATATGAGGCCTGCAAGTATACCAGAAAGTTTTATTTTAGGGGACAACCAGAAAAATATACTAAATAAAGAAGGACTAGCACAGAATGTGTATTTTTCCCTTCAAAGATTTACTCTAGTCGGGCATAGTGGTGCATGCCTATAATGCCTGCAACTCAGGAGGCTGAGTCAGGAGGATTAAAAGTTCAAGGCAAGCCTCGGCAATTTAGCAAGACCCTCAGAAAATTATCAAGATGCTTTTTCAAACCAGGCTCAGTGGTGCACGCCTATAATCCTAATGTCTTGGGAGGCTGGGGCAGGAGGATCCTGAGTTCAATGCCAACCTCAGCAAAAGTGAGGCTCTAAGCAACTCAGTGAGATCCTGTCTCTAAAATAAAATACAAAATAGGGCTGGGGATGTGGCTCAGTGGTTGAGTGCCACTGAGTTCAATCCACAGTACCAAAGGAAAAAAAAAAAAAGATACTTTTTTAAAATAAAAATTTTAAATGGACTGGGAATGTAGCTCAAGGGTAGAGCACTCCTGAGTTCAATCCCCAGTAGTAAAAGAAAAAAAAAAATAGTCTAGCCAATAACTAAATGAAACAAATAGAAAAGAGTAAGGTGCTGAGGTGTGGAATCTGTGTAACAAATTCTCTCAGTCACCAGGAAAAAATAACTCTAAACCACAATGCTTATCTGAAATTTTCTAACAATTTCAAAATCACATGGGGAGTTACCTTATCAGGGTTTTGTCTTGCAGGCATGAGCTATGAGCTAATAGGATGTCATTAACAGTCTATCAGTCAACTTACTAGGAAAGAAGTTTCTCAGTGGGAATGAAAAGCCCATAAAAAACCCATTCCTTGGAGAGTTCAAATTGTTTTGTTCAGAAGCCATAAGAAATTGTTT
This sequence comes from Sciurus carolinensis, assembly GCF_902686445.1. Taxonomy (NCBI): domain Eukaryota; kingdom Metazoa; phylum Chordata; class Mammalia; order Rodentia; family Sciuridae; genus Sciurus; species Sciurus carolinensis. The sequence continues at coordinate 71,771,550 of NC_062222.1, read as the reverse complement.
AGTAAATTACTTTTCCCAAATACTAACAGACATCCTGTGATCTGTTCTTACATCCCATTTAGTTGCCAAAAAGAACTTTCTAATTTAGTTCCGGAGATCAGGCAGGCAACTTACATTCAGTTTTGTACACTGTCATACATAATTATGGGACAGCTTTAATTAAACACTGATTTATCACCATACCTAATGCCTGTTTATTATAGTCTCACAGGAGAGAAGTATAAAACTTCATTGTTCTTAAAACTAAAGGAGTTACATTCATTTCTTAGGCCATCTCTGCTTCTATCATATTAAGCTCTATGAAAGTTAACAGTTGCAAATTAAGATGAAAGAGAGTTTGTGTTTTTTTTAAATGATGATGAGTAATGTATTTCATGGAGGCAGCAGGGGGCAACAGTTTAGAGTCTGAGACTGCAACTAAATCAATGTATCTGTTAATCTTAGTCACCCTCTTGGAGACTCAGTAGCCTCATCAATAAAAAGGGACCATAACAATGCCTACTTCATGGGGTTATTGAAAAGTTGTACAAGATGATGTCAAGTATGTCACATAGTGCCTGGTGCATAGTGTGCTCCCAATAAATTACAAATATGAATAAAATTGACAAAGGAAAATGCAAAAATCATATTTACAAGAAGTTAATTTTACCATTCTAAGAAATTAGCTAGAATCTCTAAGGAAACTTTGAAAGGTAAGGTAAGCTTGTCTATGCTCATTTAGATGAAGTCGAGTAAAAGTCTATTCCTGTTTTAATGCAGTGGTCTAATTAACCTTTTGCCAGTATTAAAATGACCTTGAATTGCTCTTGTGACCTCAAATGCTTAATGTTGTTGACTTTAAACAGGCTTTTTGGGATGGTCAGAAATAGCATCTGGTGAAATGGGCAAAAGGTCAAATTCATTTACTTTGTAATAAATAGAAAATACATTTTGCATTAGCTTCTTAGAAATAGGAAGAAATACATAAAACTGATTTGTCAAAGCAAGAAGGTAAGATATTACATAAGGAATTTGAAATAAATCAAAAAAACTCCAAAAAGGATCTAGTATTGATTTTCGTTCTCACACCACTTATTTTATAAGGAAGAGATTAAATTATTCATTTTTATAAACTAAAGAAATACATTTCCAACTAACATTAAAATGAAGTAAAGATGAATCTAATTAAACAACACTGATTTATCATCATAAACATTCCTGTCTCAGGCAGAGAAATCACTGAGCTATAGTGAAATGGAAAAGATAAATGTAGATTAAGGAAATGTCAGAACTGAGGGACTGTATGATTTCTAAAACTCTTTCTCATTTTACATGTTTATGCTTCAAAAATTCAAATTCTAGTGACATCTTTCATGTTAGCCCCAAACTTTAGGGCAAATGATTCAGCCTATTCTATGTACCCACATTTCTATATACCTATATTTGAAGATTAGTTCCAGAACAAAATCCCAAATAATATTACATTGTCAACCATGTCAATAAATAGAACCCAGCTGATTTTTGTACCTCTCTGATATCTTAGTGCACTTTTTTTCAGGTTATTAGTATATCAGTTTTCTTTCTAGTCTCATAACTGTAAACTGAGTTTCATTGGTATTTAAGAATACTAATTATTTCTGATACAGAAGTAGACATATCTTTTTATTAACAAATTCCATTCATCAACTTACACGTCCATTTCTGTTTGAAAGGAACAACAAAATCAGGACATGAATGCACTCAAATACACTGTTAATATGTGTGCAGTCTGGAGTCTTTACTTAAAATGAAATCAAGTTCAAATGCCTGCCTGTCTAGCATTGTTAAGAAAGATTTATAAGTCACCTCCTTATTGAAAACATATCCAACATCTCCCTCTTCTCTGTAATAATTGTTAAGCTATTTAGTCAATATTTGGCTTCTGTGCATAGTTACCCACATTATGCAGAGCCACTTTATGCCGCCAGCAATCATGAGCCATCACTCCACCTTATAGTCCTCTAAGTTCAAATGTTTGCCTCTGCAATAAGTTCATTTGGTTATCATTTATATCAGTTATTGGTTACAAGCTGATCATTCCAATCATTCCATTATTAATTTTTTATTGGCCCAGATCATGCCCCATTCTTCAAGTGGTGTTTCAGAGCCTAAACCATTTCTTCCTGCAAAAAAACTCAAGCCATAGATGCCAATTATTTGTAGAGCATTATCATTTTGCAATGTCCTAATTGTTTTACATAATCAATAACATCAAGTCCTTTTTCTTGGGGACTTTCTGTTTATTTACATTTTATTCCACACACGTCAGTTTCCATCAAGAGCAAAACCGATTTTCTTGTCCTGCATCTGCTCTCAAGACAACCTTAATTCGCCATAAATCTATTTGTGTTCACTATGTAGTTAGACCCAGTTGGTTATGTTGATATAATCCTGGGGCCAAGCAAGTCTTGCTCTGCAAAACAAGACTTAAATATAACTTGGAACACTACCCAGATGGTGACTATGGAGGTAGTGTTTGATTTCATTGTTGTTATTTTTGCAGAGGTCTCTGTTTATGATGTGATGCATTTGGGCCTAAGCACATTAGTTGCATTATTCATTGGGTACATTTGTCAGAACATGCATGTGTATAAAGAACTAATGATCCATATTAAATTAATGGCGCTATAAAAAAGAAAAATACTCCATACAAGCAGCTATGTCAGAAACTACAGACTTTGATAAACCATAGAAAGGACCTAATCAGATGAAGCATTGGACTGTTCTGTCTCCAAAATTACATTTCCAGAAATGTACTTGTACACAATGTTGGTTTTATTAAAACAAATTAATTCAGTCATTAAGGAATCATAAGGCAAGTGTCTCATAAGTCAGGACCTCCAGTGTAACAAATTGATTAAATGACTGTGTAATAGTCTCTTTAAACAAATCTAGTGTAACAAGTTAATAGATCTGCTCAATTACCATGCTGGGGTGATGAGGATGTGGACGACTCTCTCATTAAATCTGGAAGATTGTTCTTAGGAGTTTTTTCCACTTTTCTCTCCATTTTTCCGTGTAGGCTCTGCTGTGTTTTGAATTTGAGGTTTATTTTTAGGTCTCTGAAAATTGATTTTTCTAGTGGCAATTAAAAATTTAAAAAACTGAATTTGATATTACTGACTTCTCTAATAAATTTGTCAGCTCTTTCTCTCTCTCTCTCTCTCTCTCTCCCCACACACACTCCTCGTCTGTTCCCACCCCCCCCCGTTCCTCCTCCCCTTTGCCTCCACCTATCCTAGATCAACTTGGATCAACTTGGGCGTTGGCCAAAAAGGACGCAGGGTATCACCCTTCTTCACTACGAGGTGCTCAGTATGTGAAATAGCCAGTACCTTTGAGACTGGGCTAGAGTTTTCTCTAGATTAGCAAAATTTGAGAGATGCGTTCTAACCAGGGATCCTTGGGCAGCTCGGAGGGCAAAGTGAAGGAGGTAGGTCAAAGGTACCAAGCTTCCTGAGTCGGGAACTAAAAGAGGTCCTTATTTTTCAGCCACGGATTTATTCCACTGGAAAGTATCCAGACCACCCGACCCTAGGCTTGTAAACGTGAAAGGAAATTTTGCCTGCAAGACGCGGGGCCTTCCTGGGCCTCATTCTCTAATTCCCAACCAACCCCTAGAGGCAGGGAATGGAGGGCAATTCCAAAAAATACCGCAGGTGGAGCGGGACTCTGGATGAGGTTAGTTGGGAGTAACATTTGCGGATGAAGACATCCCGGGACAGCCCCGGAGAAGAAAGGAGAGAGGGGACAAACTTCCGAGGATAAACCCTATTCTGAAATCTCTCAAGCTATTTTTTCTTTAAGAAAATCAGAACTCTCTTCTCTGGTGAATGTTGAAATCCTCCAGCGGGTGGAAACCGATTACCGCGGGACTGTGGACACTTCCCCTTACCTAGCTCCTAGGATGCAGATCCAGGGTTGTTCTGGACTGGGAACGGAAAAAAATAACTTCCAGACTGCCTTTTCGGAGGCGTTGATGCCCTCGCTTGCGGGTATTCCGTCTCGCCAAAGACCCTGAAGAAAAAAAAAATCTATTACCCCATTGCCATTTTGTTAAGTGTTTGCTCCTGCGATGTGACCCTGCCACTTTATCTGTTGGTTTTTATTTTCTGAGTGCATGTTGCCCATATGTTACTCTAATAGTTGCTATAATTCTTGAGCAATGGGGCTCGTATTTTACGGAGCTGAATTAAAAAGAATGCACTTTAATAAAAACCTGAGCAATACACTAATGGCCTGACATTGATGTATTTGCATAGAGATGAATTATACGAGCCTACTTGACACGACTTTTAATAAATGATTGAGGAGGTTATTATAGGGATGCACTTTGGTGTGTGTTAACAGGTTATTTTAGTACATACGTAGCCAAAACTGGGAGCAATACAGTCCCGAGAACAGTCGCAGGGTACTTTTTTGTCTTATATCTTGTGACATTTATTGGGACCGCTCCGTCCCGGTATTACGATCGCAAACTACATTTTATTAACCATCAGAAACGTTAACTGTGAGTGGAATCGAGAATTGAAAAGAAAAATGAGCCCCCGTCCATATACCCTCACCCACATTAGATATCAAGGTAGTCAATAATGAGCGTTTGATACCAGGAGCCCTCCCTTCGAAGTCACAGCGCGCTGGCTGCGCAGGACTAGAACTGGGCAGGAAAGGCCGCCGCTCTTCCCGGAAACCGCACGACGAACTGCACAACAGCTAGGAGGAGAAAAGGACTAATTTAGAAATCGTCAGCGTACGTGGAAGACTCTGGAAACCCGTCAGCGTGGGTCTGTGGGTACCCAGACCCACGAGCGTCTCTCTGCACTCAAGAGCTCGGATACAACTAAGATAAAGCACCCAGGGATATATTCAGATACCCGCTTGCATGTGCATCCTTTGGGCCCGTTTTATTTTCACCATGTATGTGTATTGCTGAGAAATGAATACAGAATTTATTCGTAACTGCAGGCGGCCCTGCCTCTTCCCAACCCGCTCTACCTTTAGGAAACTGTTCAGACGCCCTCGCTTGCAAGTTTTCCAAGGCGGGGACACAGACATTGCGCCACCAACGCTGCTCCTTTCCACCCGCTCCGGGTGGGAGCGTTCGGAGGCAGTGGCGCAGATCCAAATCATTACCTCTGGGGTAAAAGGAGCGAAGGGAAGACCTAGTCCTGAGCCTAGAGGAGTGCAGGAGAGAACAAAGGTCTGAGGTGGGCGGTACAGGGCGTGGCGGACCGCGCAACATCCTCGCAGCGCGCATTTCGGGTGGCCTTGCAGTGCCCTTGGGAGACAGATATCTGGGATCTCGAAATTATTTGTGACCGATGGGGGTCTCTCCCTTGGCCCCGCATGGGTACGTCCTTGCAGCGCTACACCCACCGTTTGACGTCCCAGCCTCTAACAGATGTTTGTGTCCCTGGCGGAGATTTGTAACTGTTGTTTGAGACAGCTGGTGGACGGCGCTAGCAACCTGTATCTGTTCTAGAACATACCTGGAGGGAGCGCGGGGAAAGGGGAGAGAATATGCAGGGGACAAATTAAAGTGCGTTGAATACGTGTACACACATGTGTACACATGTCTCAAAATATATTACGTAGAGCATTAAAAGTGGTCAGATCTAGCATGGTTATGGTGTTCTTTACAGTTTCAATGTAATAACCAGGCTGTAAGCCGAGGACGCGAGCGCAAAGTATCCTGATGCCTGCGTGTTGGAGGAGCTCAGGGAAGAGGGCCCCGTGTCACTGCGAATTGTCAAAACCTGGTCCGTCAGAGTGATGATGGGGCATCCGGGCATCCCTTGTCCTTTGGCGCCTTTGCTCAACGACCCCAGGAGGCAGCGGAGCAACCAGACCCTTCTACCCCGGCAGGAGAAGGCATAAATAACTAGCCAGTTCAGAGATGCAAAGTAGGGAAGAATGGTGATGGCGCGGGATGCTCCTACCAGGGCACGCAAGTCGACGTAGGAGGCCCGGCTCGACCTACCAAGACCCAGCCTCAGGGGCTTAGATACTTCCGATGCGAAATATCTGAACCGCCAGCCCCACCTGCAGGGGGCACACCCGGAATCCGGGGCTAAGGCTGTGTCCTTCCTAGCTGAGGTTCAAGCTAGGAAGGTTGGGGGAAGAATGCGGGAGAGTACTGTGCTCAGCTCTACCCTGGTTGCACCGGGTCACTTCACTGCAAAGTCTAGTTGTTAGGTGCCTTCGGGTGGGCTCTGGAGACAAGATTTCCAGGAAAGAGAACCCAGGAGCTCATGGAGCTTCTCTAGGAGATTTCTTGAGCCGTCTCATTGCCCCGAGAAGGAAGCCCAGCTGGACGCGCACTGGCGGCATTGGCTGATGAAACTCGGGCCCCAGACCTGCGTATGCCCAGCGTCCCAGGCTGAGGTTTCCACAGTATCCGCCAAAATCCCAGGATCTGGGGATGGAGACAGTCTTGGGCACAAGGGAACTCGGCCCAGGTGTGGCGACTAATGTCCTGAAACCCAGACGTCATTCAACTATTCTCAATAGAGAATGTGCCAAAAGGCAGAACCCGAATCGGAAAGGGAGAGACAGTGCCTGCCACTTCCAAACTCTCTCGAATTTCGTGGACGTTCACACGGAAAATGATATCAAGAGTCTGTTGATATGCAGAGACAAATCCTCTGAGAACCGTCAAGACCTGCCATTCAGTGCCTAGATTTTAGCTTAGTCCAAACTGGATAGTCGCAAAGGAGAGAATACGCCCAAAGGGTTCTATAAAATTAGGGACCAAGGAACAACGGAAGGGAGCGGCTGCAGCTGTCCTTTCTAGCCCTGGGCGGATCATCTGAAAAGATCCGGGACCTGCAACAGTAGTTCCTCTACGTGTAGGTGCGGTTGCTTCACAGGTAGCCTGTGCGATGAAGGTGCGATGTGGCGACCTCTGGGCTTAAAACCATCCGTAAGCCAACTAGAAAAGAAAATCCGTCCTGAACTCGCCCTCAGTCCCAGGAACACCCACTCAGTGAAACCCGCCACTAGTCCACCCTACTAACAAGCTCGCGCCCTCCCTTCCCATGGTCATGGTGGTGGGATTGAAGTCAACTTCCTGTTGATTAAGATTGCAATGAAGCAATTTAAGTTCACTCTTTAATTTCCCCCAGAAATACAAGGTGTTTAGGAGTCGCTGGGCCCAAAAAGGTACGCATTCTTTCTACCTGTAACAGTTTCCTCATTTGATTCTGTTTCTTTGTTACTTTTTTTGTATGGCTAACTTACAGCAACAGCCATAGGTGGTTGAGGGCAGCCTAGATAAAGCCCAGGGTGTAGTGACTGACTCCCTCTAATCTCTTCTTTTGCCCCTGTAACTGAATAGGAAATTGTGTGGTGATCAGTGGTGCTCAGTAACAAAGCTGGAATCTAGGTTGCCTTATTTAACCTGGTCTACTCAACTGGACAGAAAACTCTCTTCCCTTTCAAGAGGCAGTTTCCTGGACACCACCTCTCTCACCTGATACTACCACAAAAGAAGTTCTCTTTAAGGAACAGGTCTGGTGTAAGAGCAAAGAATGAGAGAAATCTGCTTCCCCTGGATGAAAAGGGCCATATCTGACACAGAAAGCCTTCCTGGGCTTTCTTGAGATGACTGTACCTAAGGGGAAAGTTCAGAGCAGTGCTCTGCTGTCCCAGGGACAGGCAGGGCCTGACATAATTTCTTCAAAGCCCAGAGAAGCTGTACTCTACCTGGGCTTCCCAGGACTTTCTAGCCACATGGGCAGAGACACAATGCCCTGCTGTATCTGCAGGTTGCAGCTCCAAGAGGCTCTTCCAGTTTCTGTAGGCCCTGGAGCCTGCCCAGTGGCACATTCTGTAATCCCAGCTACCTGGGAGGCTGAGACAAAAGGATCCCCAGTTCAAGACCAGTTCAAACCAGCCCAAGCTACTGAGACCCTATCTCAGAATAAACATTAAAAGAAGCTGGGGGTGGAGCTCAGTGGTAAAGCACTCCTGGGTTCAACCTTCAGTGGGTGCATGTGGGGGGAGCCCTGGAATGAAAAGGTGGGGAGTTTGGTAGATGGTAGTCCCTTTGAACCACAGATAAGTCAGAATGAGGCAAATGAGAATCTACAATAAACAAGAAGAGAAATTGGGGGGATGCTTTTTTGTCCCATCATTCTCACCTATTCTGAAAGATGACCCCCCTCCCCACCGCCGCCACCGGCACACAAACCAGAATCCCTGAGGCATGATAAGCAGTGTCCCCCTCTTGTCTCTGATTAGTACATTCTGGGTCTGTGTAAGGTCTGCAGGCCTCCGAGAATTAGTTCACCACAAAGGATCTCTGAAGTTGGGTCTCCACACTACTTCCAGACTTTTCAGGCACTGAGAATAATTTGACTCAGACATGGAGGGTTGCCCAAAGAAATGCTCCCAAGTCTGTCTTAGAGAAAAAGAATCCTGTAGGAATAGTTAAAACATGAAGTTAGTTGTATTGGTTTATATTATCCCAAATTTTTTTTTCCCAAAGAGATTACTGCTGGAAATCTAAGTTTGGTATTACAGATCTGGGATGGAATCAGTGAAGGAGACATGAATCCCCATTACAGTGGATATTTTAAATGACTAGTAAGTCCTCCTCTTTCTAATTCATTGCTCTATGCACAGCTATAACCCAGGTCTTGAGAGTATCATACATTACACAATGATTTTCCTGAAAATTTTAATTTAAGTAACTCCATTGTGAACTGACAAATGAGTGTATTAAAATACCTTTACATGCACTTCCATTTTACCCAAAGAAAATCTTGATATTGAACTCATTGGTGACGTAGGCTATTTTATTACATGCTTTTTTTTATAGCAATTTGTCAAATGTTTACATGTAGAAGAGTCTCTTGATAACCTGAAAATCAGCTCTTTCTCTCCACACTGGGAAGAGGGAGATGGTTGCATCTGTCATTTTCTTTAAAATTTTCAAGAGAATGCAATGTTCCCTATGACTTCTTTGAAAGAAACATTCCTTAAATATTTTCTATGCCAGATACTGTGCAATGTCCTGGGATACAATAGTCAACAGACAGACTATGGTCCTATGCCTTCACAGGTTGATCATTCCAGGTTTCAGTTTTCCAAGCCATAGTATTGGTCTTTCAAATCCATTTGAGGTACATTCTTCTGCTGGTTGAAATAACTCAGTATTATTCTCTTTAAAAAACAAACAAACAAACAAAAAAAGACTGTCCACCTGGAAACCATCATGATTCTTTCAGGTAGTGCATGATCCCTGGCTGACACAGGGACTGAATGCAGGGGCCCTTGAAGACATCCAGTTCTGCCTTTCATCTGTCTAATGGAGGTTAATGATTCCTATTTCCAGACCCTTTTCTCTTTGTAATGTGTTTCTCAGAATACATAGGCAAGCTCTGGAATTGCTTATTATCTAAGAAGTAATCAAACCCAAGTCTTTAACTGTGTTTATTTTTATTGTTTCCTTTGCCCCAACATCTCTGCTTCAGTATGGTGGGAGTGATGTGCAAAAATAGAGTAGATGGGCAAATAGGAAGAGCCTTCTTCTCACCAGCTTCGATTGGCAAGCAATGCCTGTGCTCATGCTCAAGAGAAGGGGCAAGGTCTACAACAGCTTTCCTTCCTAAGAGCCAACTCTCCTGACTTCTAGGAATCTTCCTTTGTTCTTTTAGGAGTCCACTGCCTCTCTCCCTTCCTTCATCAAAGGGCCCACAGCAGCTTCAGGACCTATACCCACTCCCCTTCTCTTCTGCCTTCTTGTCAGACAGACTCTCTTAGAAAGAGTCATATCCCTGGTTCTCAAAGAAAGATGAAGGAGGAGAAGAAATTCCAAAATACTAGATCCTAACTTTACACTCAGGGCCCCCTTTCTTCATTGTACTTTTTAAAAAGGATTTTCCAGCATCTAACCAGGCACAATATAGTTGAAATTGTGTATCTGGCCTTGTCCTGTGGAAAGAAAATTAATACTGACTCATGAGGCTAGATTGGCTTCTTTCCATGGCAGAGATTTCTTCATGTGAAATATCTGACTAAATGGCACACCTATGCTAGCGGGATACAATAATATAACACTTATATCTGTGTGTCACTTTATGTTTTTATAAAGCCCCTTTGTGTTCAAGTTTCACATATGTTGTGAGGCAGTTCTTATTATTAAGATAATTGCAGCTGGGAGCTGTGGCACATGCCTCTAATTCCAGTTACTCAGGAGACTGAGGCAGGAGGATCACAAGTTCCAGGTCAACCCAGGCACCTTAGAGAGACCCTGTCTTGGAATAAAAACTAAAAAGTCTTGGGATATAGTTCCATGGTAGAACATACTTGGGTTAAATCCCTAGTACTTAAAAAAATTATATGGAAGAAATGGAAGTGTATTAAAGTTAAGTGACTTGCCGGGGGTCAAGTTACTGGGAAGAAATAGAAACCAGCACTACAGCTTAAATCTTCTTGCTCTGTTGAAGTTAGAGCTTCCTTTCACTTCATAGTTTCATTCTGGTGGCATTTTCCAATGACTTTAATCTTTTTGGGGAGTGGGTACTGGGGATTGAACTCAGGGGCACTTGGCCACTGAGCCACATCCCCAGCCTTGTTTTGTATTTCCTTTAGAAACAGGGTCTCACTGAGTTGCTTAGCACCTCGATTTTGCTGAGGCTGGCTTTGAACTCAAGATCCTTCTGCCTCAGCCTCCTGAGCCACTGGGATTACAGGTGTGCACCCCAGTGCCCAGCAATGACTTTAATCTTGAAAAATGTTTTCCTCAATCGTCTTTACCTTCAATACACCACTTTTTATCCAGAGACAAAGATAAATCTGTATGATACTTAGTTATCTAGCTATATAACAAATTACCCCAAAAGTTAATGGCTTAAAACAATAAACATTTATTATCTGTGGGTCAGGTATCCAGGAGAGCTCAGCTGGATGGTTCTGCTGCAGGGCCTCCCATAAGGTTGCTATCCTGTCAAGATGGCCTATAAAGGCCTGCCTGGGGCTGGAGGACCAGCTACCAGATCTCTCATACATTTCTTGGCAATTAGGACTGATCGTTGGCAGAGGCTTCAGTTCCTGGCTAAATGGACCTCTCTGTAGGGCTGAAGGAGTAAGACAACATGCAGCAAGTCATCTAGGAGAAAGAACAGGCCTGGCAAGGTGGCACACACCTATAATCCCAGCAGCTCTGAAGGCTGAGGCAGGAGGATCACAAGTTCAAAGCCAGACTCAGCAAAAGTGAGGCGCTAAGCAACTCAGTGGGACACTGTTTCTAAATCAAATACAAAATAGGACTGGGGATGTGGCTCAGTGGTCAAGTGCCCCTGGGTTCAATCCCCGGTACCCAAGAGAAAAACTTTAAAAAGAACAGGAAAGAAAGCAGCACTCTTCATTAGAGGCAAGGCACTAAGAAACAGGCCATGCTCCAGAGAAAAGAGATTAGACTCCATCTTTTAAAGGAAGAACTATCCTAGAATTTCTGAAAATACTTTAAAACCACTTCAACTAGTTAGGCTTTAAGTTTCTCATTAAAGAAAACATCTCTTGTTCTTTTTCTGTTTTCACTTTGCATGATCTTGCTTTGGTCGAGTAACTATCCTGCACAAGACAGTAGACCCAGAGCTAAGAGCAACCTAAGACAGGACTCTTCTTGATGCCACTGTTGCTGATGCTAATGATGGTTAAGAATCCCACAGCTTTCTATGTGCCAAGCACTGTTCTAAAACTTCACATACATCTATTTCATTCTCCCAATAACTTAATGAGGTAGGTATAGTTATCATTCCTATTATACAGATGAGAATACTGAGACACAGAAAAGTAGTCATTAAATCAAGATCACACAGACAGGGATAGAGCTATGATTCACACCAGAAAATCTGGCTCCAGAGCCCTGATCTCAAATGCTATATGATCTCCTGATTGTGACAAAGATAAAAATTTTCTCAGATCTTCCCATTCACTTGAGACCATTTGGTTTGGGGAGAAAGTATGTCAAGTCCTTATAGACCAAGTAAATAACACAAGGAGAGAAGAAAAATCCTGGAGGAAAAGGGCTTTTCAAGAGCTGAACCATAGAGTCAAGTGCAAAGGCCAAAGTTGCAATTGATTAGATAAATTATTACAAACTATGGACCCATATACAAGACTCAAGTGAGTGTCATGAAAACTTACAAAATGTTGTTGTTTAAAGATGATTACACCATACAATTATAACTACACTAATGGGTTTCAGGAACCTTCACTTTCTGTGGTTAGTTAATACAAGTAGATTTGTCCTAAACAGCTCATTGATAATTAATAGTTTATTGATAATTATATAGTTTTTTCATAATTTATTCAACCCTAAAAAAACAAAACTTCATATTCTAGAGGTGAAAGGAATTTGTGTACTGGTTTCCTTCCTGAATGTGAAATATCTGCCAAATACATAAGGTAATTATGCCTCAATTTCTTTTGGCTATCCCAAGGTAGAAAAAAGCAATAACATTAGAGAGGTAATAGGGATCCTCTATAAAAATAATGTGCACCTATTTAAATTGCATAGTAAAGACACTCTCCTTACAATAGGAAGGGATCCAGCTTTGAATGTGTGTCATCCAAACTAGCCCTTATTATTCAAAGTATACAGAAATAGAAGCCCTGGAAGAGGCTTCAACTTCAGAATTCTGGCTGGACACCAGTAGATACTGAACACCAGGGAGACATTAGGCTCTACTTTGTTGTGTTTTTGAGTGTAGAATTCAATAGAAATGTCTGCTTCAGGGCAGCAGGACGAAGTATGCACATCTAGACATTTTATCTTTGGTGAATGATGTTGGCTGGAAGGGGAAGAGGGGAGAGCAAACCCAGGCTACTAGGTAAACTTTCCCATTGGTGGAACAACTCCAGGCCCATCTATGGGATGCCAAAGGCTAAACTTCAGGAACACACCCTGTCCCTCTGTCATTCTACTCGCAGGGTCACTACTCTCCAGTCCAACTTTCCATTAATAAATGAGGGATTTGTAATGCTGTGTTTTCTACAGATCTTAAGAAGGGCTACATTAGGGAGAATGTGTTTTTCTCTGAAACTTGTAGTATAAATGCTGCAGAACAAAATACACACTTTTCTGTCAAAAAAGGAAACCAACTTTCAAAAAAAGTCACACCAAGGAGGGGGGAGGAACGCTTTGCATGTATCTATGTGTGTGGTGAGAAGGAGGAAATTTAGTGTAGAGAAAGCTGTTCAGATTAGCCTAAAATAGAGTTTGTAGATGAAATCTACCATTTACCTCTGTTGTTATTACACAGTCCTATTGTCAATGAATAACAAAGGGGCCACTGTCTCTTTAAGCTATTCAGTGCCAGGAGTTCCCAAGTGGAATTTCATCTCATCTGTGTGTGTGTCCGTGTGTGTGTGTGTGTGTGTGTGTGTGTGTGTCCAATCATCAGCTTAAGGACAGAGCAGTGTGGCTCTCCCCAAAGTTGATGCTGGTTTAATAACATACTCATCAACATGATATTAGACTCCAACAGGTTTCAAATGCCCCCTCAGTCTGTTATCTTGAACAGTATTTCCAAGAAGAACTGTTACCAAAACAGACTGCCTGTTCTCTGAGCAATGAAGGAATTCTAGAGAATGATTTCCCCTTACCTCTCTTCCTACTGTCTCTCCAGTAGGGACAAGAAAGTGGATTAAAGTGCTCCCAAGCTTGGAAAGATGCTCAATGCACCACAGCTTCTGGAAAAAGAGGGTGTAGAGCTTTGAGTTACAGAATCCTGAGTGTGAACCAAAAAGGAAATTAATCACAAACTAGGAGAATTGATCTTGGACTTAAGCAAAGCGAGTAGAAGTGAATACTGTTGAGACATCTGAGAGACCTGAGATGACTGAATCCAGGGCCCTTTCCTTCCATTCCATATCCCTCAGGCTGCCTCGTTGACTTTTCCTTTTTAGGAAAAGAAACACACAAGAAAATCAAAAGGCAGTTTCACTCTCCCTTTCACCACATACATTCCATACTTGTTTTTCTCTTTTTGTCTTTCATTTGTTGCTGATGAGCATTTTAAAAAAAACAGTGGTATTTCAAGTCACTTGCTGTGACTTTTTGTTGTTGTTGTTTTGTTTTTAAAACATGGCCCCTTTAACTGTACCGGTTGGTTGGCAGTCTTAATCAGACACTTAACAGTTGTTAATGCCATAAAATTTTTGAGCCAAAATAAAAATTTAATCTTACCCTCTGTTGCTTGAGCTGAAGAGTTTCCTCAGCTCCCCACCATGCTAGCTCTCATGAAAAGCTGTTCTTATTGCACATACATGGGACTCAACCAAACCAACCAAGATAAAGGGAATTAGGTGAGATGCCCTGCTTCCTCTTTTCCCTCACTCCCAGTTTTATGGAGCCAGTTGTAACTGGTGGCCAGCTGGAGTTCTGGATGGAAGTAAATTAACTGGAAACCTCAAGTCAAGCTGCAGTCAACTGGAAAAAAGGAGAGGGTGCCAGTGCAACGTGGCCCCAGAGTCGGACTCTGGTGGCTGCCCACTTAGCTCCCAGCACATCAGCACTCGGTGTAGCAAGCATGCAGACCCTCTGACCTCCACACATTTGCCTGTGGGGTGGAGTCCAGGTCACAGGCTTTCACACTTCTCAGATGCTGAATGTAAAGGTGAAGAGCTCAGATGGAATGCTTCCTAAAGGGCTTGAGAGAAGTGCCTTTCCGCACTTCTAACTTGGAATGAATACCATCAACCAATTTACTTCTTAGTAAAGAAGCTTCAATCTTAGCTCCATGTTTTCTATGGACAAATAATACTAGGCCCTCCCCCTTTTATCATCATCATCATCATCATCATCATCATCATCCTCATTCTAGCTCAGGAATAACATTTCTATTTATATTATAATTTGTTCCTTAGGAAGAAAGAATAAATAAAAAGTTACTGGACCTTTTAAGACTGAAGAAGGTTTAAAGGTTTAAAAAATAATATAGAAGTTTTTATTTGTTGCAATAAAGTACAATGGCAGGATAATAGGCTTGCCCCTTTCTCAGTTCTTTCATAAAAAGAGAAAGGGAGTGTAAGAGGGAAGGAAGGAGGGAATGCAGAAAAGGGAGGGGAAGAAAAGGGAAGAAGGTAGGGAGGGAGGGAGGGAGAGAAGAAAAAGGAGGGGTCTTAATTAATTAGTTCTAGGGTTTAAATTACATCACCCAGTATAGCAAAATCTTCTTTGAAATAGTTGCCTCTTTATAGAACACGTATCTTAGTTTTGCTAAGACAAAATACAGAAGAGTTTGAAACTTCCTGGGAAGTTCTCAAACTAGAGAGGGGAAAAAAGACAGAGCAGGTTTTCATCCCTTTTTTCTTTTAAACCATGCCACTGGATATATATTCTACAATAATTTCCTTTAGGCAATTTCATTTTATTGAATTTGTGAAAATTCAGTTTTCATCTTTTTTTTTTCTAGGAAACAAACCCACACTTTCTTGGCCTACATTGCCTGAAGAATCTGCTGAATTCTATTGATTTTTCTCTCTTTGAACACAAGCTCATTAACCTGCACCACTAAGGGGATAACAATATTTCACTGGGCCTATAACTGAGAGTCTGAAAACAAAAAGACCTCTCCTTGGGATTTTCCCCATGCACACACTTTTTCCCCCCTTTGCCATGTCAACTGAAGAAGCTATGGCTTTGCTTCCTTTACCCTTAAGACTTTTTCATCTGTTAAAGGAAGCTTTCTTCAAATTCATACTTCTTCATCGTGATGTTTAGCAAAATCAGGGCTCCATGTCTTTCCACAATTCTCCGCAGCGCTACTGGGGTGGGGGTAGCATCAAACAGTAGTACTGCAGCACCAGCAAGCTCCGGAGCCTACTCTAAGCTAATCGAACCAGGAGCTGAGGAGCGATCTCGGATATATGAAAATGAGGTCCTCCGAGCTCCCCAGGGATTTCCTCGCCAGGAAAGAGCGATCAGGAAAATATTAGACAACACAGACATTTAGACGCAGCCTCCTAGACAAGACTATGCAAGAAACGCTATGAACAGGACTGCTTTTTTAAAATCTTCCCAAAGCAGGAGAATAAGAGATGTGACTCCCACTCTTTCAAAGAGGAAAAAAAGTAACAACTATTTCACCCAAGAAACCGATATACCATTTTTTTATCCTGTGGTCTTGACTTTTATTATTTGAGATCTCCAATGAGATCATATGATCTGTACCCTTTCATTCAAGGCAACAGACGTCTTCAAACTGTTTTTTAATTTGATTTATCCTTTGAAACAGAAAGTGCATTACATTTAACTGGTCTTGCAAAGGGGGGTTTTCTTCTCTTTACAAACCGAATTCCTTATATAAATTAATAAAGGTTAAAGATGCTAATATATCACCGTTATTAGCTTAAAAAAGAAAACAATTTACATATTCTATAGTATTCTTATGATACAAAACACTTCAAATTCAATTACAGCAACTAAATGGACTTTTATGTTCTTACTCAGAGCGGATGTAACAATTCCCACCATCTACTTTAACACGCATTTTTATCAGAATGGAGTTAAATTAAATACAAGCTATTGTAGCCCCTCCCTCCCCAATACTTTCTTTAAATCACTAATAAATAGCAACAAACGACTGTGCAATTTCAGGGGAATCGGAGAGGCAGGTGTGAGGCCCGCCCCAGTTCCCACGTCTTCTGCTTTCAGTCCTGGGGCGAGGCCCGGGAGCAGAACCAGGGGGTGGGCAGGGCAACTCAAGAAGGGATTGGGGGGCAAGTAAGGTTCAACGAAACCAAACCCGGAAGAGGAGTGAGGGCGGGGTGTCGTGGGAGGATGACGACATTGTTTTCTTGAATTCCCAAATTAAGTTTAAAATAAAAAGGGGATGTGTGGTGTGAATAGCTCTTTAAAGGGGAAGGGAGGAAAGGAGGGGGGTCCATCATTTTATAACAAATTCAAAAAAGCATTTAACATTTTAAATATTCACAATAAAGTAACTTCTAGTCAGTGTGACTCACGATTTATTTACACAGAGCCTTCAACAGGTTACTTTAGTCGGCACAGCAGTGTATGGGGGAGAAACGTCCCTCTTCCCGTCTGTGGCTGCAGCCCGCCCGCGAGGCTCCGGGGTCCCCCGCGCGGTGAGTGTCGACCCTTCAAAAGCACCTCTGGCGCCCCCGACCCAACGCCCGCGGAGGGAGGCAAAAGCAGGGGAATTGGTGGAGACCCGGCGTGCGACCAAGGGGACGGGTCTGGGGGACCCGAGTGGGGTGGGCCGTCGCTCGGCTGCGGGTTTCAGTCTCGTTATTTCTGCAGTGCATTTTTGTTCTTGCTTGCTTTCTTATCCACCCCCGAGTCTCTCTCCTCTGCTCCCACCCCGCCACAACTTCTAGGTTAAAAAAATAGATATGTACATCTCAGAAAATAGTAAAGGGCCCTGCGGGCCGGGCCGGTCCTCCGGGCCGAGGCACAGGCAGGCGGGCAGGCGCGGTCCCAGCGGCCGAGCTGCAGCCGGCAGCGCGGGCCGGCGACCGCGCTCAGGACGAGCCCTCGTTCTCGGACGCGTGCAGCAGGAGGCCGCCGCCGCCGCTGCTGGACTTGTGCTTCTTCAGCAGCTGCGTGATTTTCTCGTCGTCCGAGTTGGGATCCAGAGGCTTGTTGTAGTCGTCGTCTTCTTCCTCATTCTCCGAGGCCCCCTTGAGCCGCTCGGTCTCCGAGTCCTGCTTCTTCTTGGCTGTAGCCATCTCGGCCGCATGCTTCTTCCTCCACTTGGTCCGGCGGTTCTGGAACCAGACCTGAGGGCCGAGAAAGGGAAGCAGAGGGGAGACGGGGGCGGGAGGAACTTAACCAGAGCCGACACCCGCGGCGCTATCGCTCCCACATCTCGAGGTCCCTCCAGTGGGCCCCTGCGGCCTTCGCACTCCCTCGGAAACCTCCCCTGTCTGGACCGTCAAAGTCAGTCTCCATCGCCCCAAGTTTCCCCGAGTAACAAGCACCGACAAACTGACTGCCGTTGCCATAGCGATAGTAACACAAGAGTATTGAGGTTGTCGGGGAGCGATTTCTCAGAAGAGTAAAAGCAAAACTTGGAAACTTAACGTAAGTTTCCCTAAAAATGGGTTCTCCCTCTTACTTTCTAACTTGGAAGTAGAAAACTTTTTATCCTTTCCTAGGTTTCCCCAGAGGCTGTCATTTTATTCCTTATTTACCTTCTCAGATTAAGGAACTCCAAACAACCTAAAGTATACTTGCTTTCAGTGTGATCTGTGGGAAAAGGCACAGCATTTACCCCAATTACCTCTGTTCTCCTTTTTGCATTTGGACATTTTAATTGTCTCACTTATTTTAGACCTGAATGTACAACAAACATTGCAGATAAATTCCCTCCCCTCCCCATTACTCTTATGATGTAAAATGGAAAGTTTTCTGCTAAAATACAAACCTCAAATCACTTATAATAACTAATATAAATGCATGAAAATATGTAACGACTCCGTCAAATCATCATAGTAGTTTGGTACTCACTCTCTCTCTCTTCCCCATCCTTAATATTTTTCATAAAACCAAAGTAAAGTGAAAGTTAGAACAGTCATCTGTCATTTTTTAAACGTGAAATTTTGCCAATTGCATTGTTTTCTATTATCCTATTCTTTCAAATATTGTTTTAATATTGCTCCTACCCAATACATTTATTTCATATACAAATATTTTTAAGCCTACTCATATTTGATATGCGTTTGGTACACACATTTTAACCTAAAGCATAAGCAATAAGCAACGGATCTTCCAAAGATACCAAATTATCCTCTTTATTCTTCCCATCTTTCATGTATTTTATCCAGAAAATCAGAATTGTTTTTAAAAAGTAATTTTGATTTCCTTTATACAGCAATAATTCACTTCTAGCCATGCAGACATTTGCAGTGAAAAACGAAGACCTCCAAATTAGCATGCAGGTCTGAACTATCCCACAGGCAAAAATAATTATAAATGTGATGGTATTGTAATGGCCACATGCAAAATCACTCCTGAAATGTATGTTATGCTGCTTGTCCAGGGGGAAATATGTTCTAACCAGCAAGCATTATTAACGCTATTCCTACTAAATTTAAAAAGAAACAATATAATGAAAACAGACATACATCCCAAAGCAACAAATATAAGAAACTGAAAGGAACAAAATACTGAAAATACAAAAAAGTTCTCCAGATTGAATTTACACAACTGGCTCAATTCCTTTATTTTTCAGGAAAAGATTTCTAAAATTTGATTACCTAGGAATACACTGTATAACTCAAGGATAAGCCATGTGACATTTTAATTACAAATTGTTGCCATAAACTGCAATATCTTGAATATGTTGATAAACTTGTTTTAAACAGAATTCAATCCTATAATATGGTAATAATCTTGTCAATTCATTTGGAAATTTACTGTTCAAAAGTGATGCCTTTAAGCTAAAAGCAGGTTAATCTGAAGTTAAGTGGTAGATCCTGTGGATTTATTTTTTTTAATTTGCAAGTTAATATAGGAGTACTGTAATGCTGGTCTACATTAGAAAATTATATAACTACTGGAGCCTGAATTGACAAACAAAAGCTTGAATGTTTTTACAAAAGGAATAAGTAGAAGCTATCTAACTGGCCTGATCTATTCTCTGGATTGATATTTCGGTAATACTTTTATTTTCTAATAACGACGAGTTCCTCTAGCACATGCTGCTGTCTAGATTAACCTAATTTCAAAGGCTGGGACTAAATTACTTTTGTTCATCCACAGTTTACTCTCTGGCAAGACCCTTCCATCCCCCCTTCAACTTTTCCCTAGGCTACTTAGACCGGTACCCTACCCTACCCCCTACCCCCGCCGGCTATTTAGGGTGTGTGTGTGTGTGTGTGTGTGTGTCCGCGCAAACGCGCGCGACCCAAGGCACAGGGCCTATTCGTGGAGGTCTACAAGGTCCGCTTACCTTGACCTGACTCTCGGTCATCCCCAACGAATAGGCCAAGCGAGCTCTCTCCGGCCCAGCCAAGTATTTCGTTTGTTCGAAAGTCTTCTCCAAAGCGAAGATCTGCTGGCCAGAGAACGTGGGTCTCGTGTGTTTTCTCTTCCCGTCTTTGTCCAACAAAATGGATCCTTGATCTGCAAGAACCGATAAACAACGAGGGGAGGGAGGAAACAATGGATTACAAGCGGCTCCACTGGGGAATTAAAAAAAAAAAAAAAGAATTCGAAAAACAATATTTTAGTGGGAAAAGAAAACGTGCACCAGACGTGTCGTGGAGTTTCCAGTCCTACAGAGATTCTCCGTTCGCCTTTTACACCCACCTGTTTTTTAAAAGCCGGGCATGTTTGGAGCAGTAGTAAATACCTTCTGCTCAACACCAACGTCAAACAGCTTAGGAAGCCTATTGCTAAAGTTTGTCGGGGCCAAATCGCGCGAAGCCTGTTCAAATCAAGGAGGTGTGCGAGTATTCCGCCATTCTGGTTGCCTCCTGGTCCAGTTGGTACGCATCAAACTGGAGCCTTTGCAGGGGTATAACTAGTTTTGCCCATTTTTATTTTTCTTTCTCTCTCTTCCTTTAACGCTTCCCTAACCTGTGTCCCAGCAACAAAGGGCTCCTTGCTTTTGCACACAAGAGAGCTAAATCGCCCCCAAGTCTAATGCCGCAGCGGTTGGAGGGGAGAGAGGAGGGGGCACCGCCTTTGTTGGCGGCCCCTACACGGCCATCAAAACCGATACAATAGCCTCTCCCTGACACCCCCACCAGCCTCCGCCGCTCTCTGTCCCAGGACTTCCCAAGGGAGCCTCCGCTTGGCTCCCGCAACTTCCTGCAGTTACTGCAGTTCATCCTCACGAAAAGAGGTTCAGAGACTTAAAGAAACTTCAGGAACTGGGCCAAAGCAAAGAACAGAGTGAGATAAGGCCCAAACCTGAGTCCTGAACTTCACCTGGAAGGCTGAGAGCCTTCGCCGTACGGTGGCCCACTAACCCGATAACTATCGAAATCTTGGGGCAACTCAGTAGCATCAGGCAAGGTCTTTGCTGGTTGTTACATTGCCCCTGTGCCTCTTCACCTCATTCGTCCCTGCCTCTTCTTCTGTCAGGTTGTTGAGCGCCACCATGCCCCTCAGCAGCCCAAACTCGTGTTGCAGACCCTGGGGTCCAGGTGGGTGGGAAAGCGCGAGGATGGCTGTTAAGAGCGGCCGAAGAGCCTCGGCGCCTGTCCCCCTCTGGGGGCCGCTGGCCTGTCTTCAATAGGCTCACCGTGGCTCAGTGTACGGGCCGGGGGCGGGGGGGCCAAAGGCGAAAAGGTAAGATGGGGACGTCCAGGGCGGAGACAGGCATGCAAATACACGCACTTCGCTCGGGTGGTGGAGAGCTCACCGCTGCCTGTCCTCTTGGTTTTGCACAGGCAGCGGGTCAGGTTGGCAATGGTGAAGTGGGGGCCTGGTTGGCAGGCAGTGGCCCGCAAAGCTGCAGTGGTGGATAGAGGCAGAGTGGTCTTTCCCCCTTCCCCATCTCTAACCCAGGCTGGGCCCGCGGTCCCAGCTAGGTAGTTTAAGGAGCAGCCACGGCCTCAGACTAGACACACGTCCCTCAACGCGTTGTGCTCATCACAGACACATGCACACCGGCTCAGCCCAGGCGTGCCCAAGACTTGGGAAGAGTAAGACACTTGAATACCAGACACGCGAGCTCAGGAAAGGGAGAATGCCTTGTCAAACGCCCTAGTCCACCCTAAATCGTGCAATTCCAGCACTGCTAACTTACTGGGGCCGGCAAGAGGGTGGACCGACTGGTGTGCACACCAAGGGCCATGACCTGAAAATGGACAGAACAAGTACAATGCACATTCACCAGGGCCCAAGCGATCATACTCACGAGGGGTACAGGCCAGGCGTGCGTCCCTCCAGGGCGGGCTCTGCATCACTCCCGGCCAGAAGATGGGCGTCCGGCCGGGCAGCTCGGCCAGTGGCTTGGGGTACCGGCCCACCGCGGCCACGGCTGCCGCACTAGGGCTGAAGTAGAGCCCAGGAGGCGGCGGTGGCGGGCTCAAGCTGCTGAAGCGGGGCAGGCCGGCTAGCAGCCCAGCCGGGGATGAGGCAGCCGCCGCGGCCGCAGCAGCAGCGGCAGCCGCCGCAGAGGCTGAGGAAGCAGAAGCGGACGAGGAAGATGAGGAGGAGGAACCAGAGGGCGAGGCAGAGGGCAGGGCGGCTCCAGACGCCACGGGCATGGAAGGCCGGCTCAGGATGTCGTTGATGCCGTGTGGGGTGGCGGCCGAGAGCTGCTGCGGGGGACTGCCCAGGGACGAGAGCCCCCCTGCGGCTGGGGGCTTCAGGCCGCTTGGGTTGTGGGCGCCCAAAGGCGGGGAGGGCGACGAGGACGAAGAAGACGAGGACGAGGAGGAAGGGGGGCCAGTGGGCAGCGGGGGGTAGGCGGCGGGGTACAGCGGGGTCTTCATCTCGGCCATGCTGTGCAGGGCGGCCAGGGGCGGACTGCTGAGCAGGAACGCACTCTGCCGGGTGCCCTCCATCGCCCCCACTGCTAACATCCCACGGCCAGGCCGGAGCCGGTAGCGGCGCAGCTAGGGCGCCGGCCCGTGCCCCCGGCGGGGCTCAAGAGAGCCAGAAGCGCCGAGGGCGCTAGCAAAGAGTAGATCTGCGCACTCGGAGGCGACCTGCCAACTGGGCCGAGAACGCCCCCGCCGAGAGTTGCTCTCGGTGCTGCGCAGTAGAAATGTCCAAACCCGCCACGCGGGAGGCGGAGGGTCGCAGAGACTAGCCGGTGTCCGGATGGGACCGACTGTCTTTTCGCTCCAAGAATCCTGGATTCAATCCCCGGCTCTTCTCACTTCCTCGTCACTCAAAGTGCGCTACTTCTCATCTTCTCCCCCCGCCCCTCCGGGAAATAAGCAAAACAAAACCCAGGCTGGCCCCCGAGAGTTTGTAACAAAGTTAAGAGTCACCGAATCTCCACTTTGATGTTGGAGGGTGGGGGCTGGTTCGCTTTCTTTGGGGAGGTTCAAAGGACGCCGGGTGCCGCCAGTTGCGCTCCTCTAATTTCACTCGGATCCTCTGCTCTTTCGGCTGAGCTACTGATTCGCACTGGACGCTGGTTGCGCTTGGGAAGAGAGCGCATCCAGTCCGCAGGAGGATCTCGCCTCTGGGCGAGCTTCCTCCGCCGGCGCTGCCCCGGGCTGCTGCGCCAGAAGGGGCAGTGCCACCACTCCCCGCGGCACCGGGATTTGGTGCGCCGACCCGCCTTCCCCTCTGGGCCACGGGGCACTAGATTTGCGATATTGAAAAGAAAAGGGGGAAGGGGAAAACCCCAGAAAAACAAAGACTAAGTGTGAAAAGTCGAACGGTTCGGTTACGGCTCCGCTTGTCGGTCTACTTCTGCAAACGAGCCTGGAGACCCCCGCCCCACCCCCGCAACCTCCTGTTTTCTTCTCACTCTCCGCCTTTCACTCGACTCTCTCGCATTTTCTTCGCTGCTTTACAGGCTTCGTTCGTTCTTCTAAGTCCTGTCCTCTGGCCAAACTGACCCTCTCCACAGCTCTTTCACTCTCTCCTCTCTCCCTCCGGGCCTGACAGTTCGGATGAAGCTCTCAAAGGTAATAAAACATTTGCATCACTCCTACCGCTCTTTAGCTGGGGGACGAAAAGGAGGGGGACGTGGGGGCCAAAATGAGAACTTTGAGGGACGTCACTCCGAGGGGGCAGGAGGGGCGGGGCCAAGGAGTAGGGCGCAGGCCAGGGGCGTAACTACCGCCTCCAATAGCGCGCAGCCTGGAGCCTCGAGTTGCCCCCCCCTGGGCTACGCCCAGTCGGGAGCGCCACGTCCTCTGATTGGCTGAGACCAGGGAACCGTAGGGCCGCGCCTGCCTAGTCCCCTCCCGCTCCCACCTCTAGCGTCCTGTGGGCGGAGCCAGGAGGGGCGGGACCTGGCGAGTGGTGCGGTTACGCGGTGGGGCCAGTGGCGGTCTCAATTAATTGTGTTAAATAAAGTGGGAAAGGGGAGGGAGAAGTAGAGGCGAAGAGGGTATTACTTTTTAAAGAGAATAATAAAATCCCAGCCCTTTTATGGAAAAGCAGTTCATATTCTTCCCTTGCATCCCCCTCGCCCTGTCTCTCGTCATCTTACCCGCTTCCCCCACCGGCTCCCGGCGCCACACCTCGAACCGAGTCTGGACCCTTATAAAATGGAACTAATGGAGCAGGCAGCCGGCGCGGCCCTGGCCTGGCTCCTTCTTTTGAAAGGATTAATTAAAGGCCATCTGGGCTCTTCTAGAATTGGGTAAATTAATTTGTTGCTCCTTAAGCCTATAGATGTCCTTAATCCTCTCGTAGGCCGAGGGATAGTTCTCTTCCATCTTTCCACCTCCCGCCTTCCTTCTCTCTTTTCTGCATTTTTTTTTTTTCATCCCTGGGTGTCTCCCCGATAGTCATTATTTACGGGTTCGCTCAATTCTCTGGGAACGAAATCAGCTTAATGGGAATATCTCTCTTGTGATATTTAGACCTTAGAATAGTGGGCTTTTAAATTTAAAAAAAAACTTTTTCCCTTTGATTATTATTGTACTTGTTTTGGGTTTATATGGGGGAAGAATCACCATGATCCAAGCAGAGACTTTAGATACCGAAGTATCTGGGTACTAACTAGGAACTGTAAGCTTTTGAAAATCCTCTCCGAAAGTGGTCTCTGCTCTCAGTTCCAAGATTGTTGCAGAAGATGGCGATGCCCGACTTCTGGACTGCGATAAAGCGGTATCTATGATTTAGGCATTGAGCAGTAGTTTTTACTCCCTCTCAATTCTTCCATTTCTAGCCGGTTTTTAAGTTCCCAGCAGGATCAAACTGTGTATAGGATGACAATTTTGAGAATTCAGATTGTTAAAGCAATACAGTTGGACAGTGATCATGACAGCAGTTTGGATGAGCTCATTAAGTCCAAACTCATTGTGCAGAAAACAGAAATAAATGCAATATATGGTTCAAGAATGAAACTTGAGCAGCACCAGGAATGGATGGAGCTGACTGTGAGCACCAAAGCACTTTTATGGATCCAAGCAGGAAAAACACAGGGAGCTTACTTTCTTTCCGAAGAACTCCTAGTCATTTAAGGGTATTACTTTCAAGTTGAGTCTGAGGTTTGGCGAGAAGATTTGTGGGGAGGGGGAAAAGGGAGATTATTTATCTTTGTCACTTTTATTCATTTTTTAGATAGAAGTAATGTTATTTGAGTCTCATCTTCCTTCTCCACCCTTCTTTATTAAACTCATGACTTGATTAAATCCATCATTTCATAGACTTAAGAATCTGACCTGGGGGAAGGTGAAGATTTCATTAAAGTGAATTATGCTAAGGAGGCAGGCCAAGACTCTAGCCTCAGAAGATAGCTGATATGGGCACCATTTGCATTTCCCCACCCAGATCCTCTCCTGGAATCTAAATCCCAGCACCCTGTTAACTTGACTGGAAAGATACAGTAGGGAGGCAGGTGTAGCCTGGCCCTTGTCTAGGAGCTGGGGCCCCTGAGCAGCTCCCCTCCTTACAATGGAAACTTTGTGCCTCTGGACACACCATTCCCAGAGTGGCACAGAACCTCCTGTCTGAACCCTGTGTCTGGGCCTCCAGCGTCTTCCTCAGATCCTCCAGGACCTTCCTCAGATCCTCCAGGACAACTGCATTCTCAGGACTAGGTAGGAATTGAGAGGAAGAGAGGATAGTGATCACGGAATTTTCCAATTTCAAAAAGCAAACCTCCCCTCTTTATATTGAAACCGGAAAAGAGTTGATTATTTTCTATTGCGAATTTAGTATCTTATATTGGGGAGGAGGGTGTTACAGACAAAGAAAAACGAAAGGAGCGGGAAGCAGAAGGTAGGAGAGATTGAACTGAACCGGTTAACTGCCGTCAGTAATAGTTATAAAGTTGGTTGTTAAGTTTCCTTCATTTGCTTTTGTGTATCACTTACATTGAAGAATTAAAATAGTATTGTTCTTAATTACAACAATAAAAAAATTCTGGGGTCTGTGTACCTTGATCTCTGGGGGGTGAACCCCGGGTGCTTCAATCCCTCCGGGGTCAGCGAATATTCCCGACGCATATCGCAGGCCGCTGTTAGAAGGCGGGTGCTGTTTGTTATGGATCTGCTCGGTCGGTCTCTGGCCGGGAGCGAGGAGAATAAGGGGAAGTACCCAGAGGGTGTGTGCTGCCCGGATCACTTTCACTGAGAGATCACCCGGCCCTTGGCTCCAAGTGCCTGGTTAAAACCACCTTCGGAATCGAGTCCTGGACATACCGATGCTAATGTGGGAAGCCCGTTTCTACTGGGGGCAATCTTAACACACTGCTTTCAAATGCCCTTGGGAATCTGAACTTGTTCTCCCTTGAGGGCCACCTAAGACCTCCAGGTCCTTCTGCCCGCATGAAGTCCGACTTTTCCAAGCACCCTCTGTTCCCCTCCCCTCCGGGAGTGAACGTGTAACTCGTGGTAGCAACTGGTCCCCAGGCATATCTACAAAATGCATATACTACTAAGTTTATGTGTATGTGTGGGGGGGGACTGTTTTTGAAAGCGAGCGATTTGCATTTTAATTGAAAAATAAATGAAAGCTGTTGGGCAAATTCCGAGGTTGCAAAAGGGCTAAAAGGGTAGGGGGTGAGGAAAGCGATGCGCCCCCCTCACCGTTGAACCTCGAGACATCCTCGTCTATTTTCCAGTTACTGTTTTAACCTGCCCTTCAGTTAGGTAGCATGAGCGATTCATTTGACCTTCCCACCCTCGGTCTAACCCTTGACTTTATCATAAATGCACAGAATGCGTTTTTAGACTTCTGTTTTAAGTTAAAGGAACAGCCTTCAAATTCAGGGCAACTCCAGGAAGGAATGCAAATAAAACCTCAGCTAAATGTACTTACATTCAGCGGTGGGGAAAAAAATGATAACGGTTCTGCCCCAAATATATTAATGTCAAGTATCAGGATACTCAAGTGTGGCCTCAGAAAGTCATTTTCTAGACTCCCGAAAAGAATGAAGGAACTGTATGTGTGTTTGAGGCCAAAAACCTCACAAAAATGTATTTGCTTGAGTTGTCCAGAAGACTTTAATACCTGCATCTCACCTTCTGAGTGGGGCCTGTTTGGGTTGCACGGAGGACAGTCGGATTTAAATGAGTGTTAATAAAAAGTGGTCAAGCTGGTGGCTACACAGAAATACAGGAAGAAAGAAGAATGTCCCCAAGATTGTACCAATCCACTATCAGGAAAAGGGCAGGAGAAAAGGAAGAGCACTTGGGGCTCTCTCTTAGCTTGCTCTAGACGCTGTGAGGTGGGAACTGGACCTCCACCATACCAATGCTGACTGAAAATTCAGGAGACAATTTGGGAAAGTTGAGTTAGAGAGGGTTCAACAAATGCCCGGTGGCGAAGAGCACAGGAGGATTCTAGGATGGCTGCCTCCCAAGGTCCACACCCAAGAAGTGGGGAAGCATAGATGCCTCATCGGTTCTTCTACGGAAAAGATCTGCAACGTCACTCCAGGACTTCTCTCAGGAATCTTCTGAGTGACAGTCAGCCTTGTACCCCGGCCCTACAGTCCGAGAATGCGTGAGGGACCTCTCCTGGGGGTTACGTGCACTCAGGAGGGAAAATTCTGAAAAGTCCAAGAAGATGGGAAATACTAAAGTTCAGAAATATTTGCAATACCACAACACGAGTTCCAGAATGCGAGTAAATTCGAGAAAATGCCAGTGAATCTGAGTGCAAATGCAAACATTTTCTCATTTGAAAATGAAAGCCCCTTCCCTAGCACTTTTTTTTAAAAAACAGAGACCTATTTACTTCCAGAGAATCCACTTACTTCCGAATACATTACAGAATAGGGAATCAGCGTAGAAGCAAGTGTTTGAAGGAATGTTTTGTTGGTTTCCAGAATTAATTTACAGGATAAAGTCCTAGTCCAGTCTGATGCACCAGATTTAAAAGTATCTGAGATGAACAGTCACAAAAACCTCGTATTTGTGTAAGTAACAATTTTTAAAGCAACTCTGTAAACCAGTCCCTCTTTATATCCTGCTAATAGTTATCGCTCTGGGAGGAGTGTGCTTGAGTTGGCTTTTTGGTCAGCCTCGGGTGTGCAGCCCATTCTCTGGTGATGGGGGAAAAAAATTTACTAGCAGGGCAGCGCAGCTTCATAGCCTCCTTTAAAGAAACCCTGAACAGTTATCGCCCTCTTGTGGCAAAAAACTTTTTAGCGTGTTAGTTGAGCTAGCGAAGAGGAGGTTGCTATATTCTGTTGAGTATTTTCTCAGTGAGGCAGCTGCCTTTGTGTAACCGCTATGTTCTTTGATAAACTTTTGCTTGCTTTTTATCTAAACCGCCAAATTCATAAAGCGAAGTATGGTTCTGGCAGTTGTTGTTTTAATTCAGGTAACAAATCCCTTCAAAAATGAGGATTTTACATCTTTCTTATTCACCTACCCCAGTTTAGGGTTCATTTTTTGACTCTATCAGAATTAGGCAGATCAATTTTTACTAAAATTATTTTGACTTTCTTCATTTCTTTTATGATTATCAAACAAAATTTTACTCAATACAGAACATTTGGAAAGTACAGAAAAATTTCTTAAAAAATAATACCACCCACAATCCCACCTTCAGTGACAAATACAGTGTGCATATGTATATGTGTGTATACCATATATATAAACTTATACATATATATGAAGGTGACAAATATATATATATATATACAAGTTGTATATATATGTACATACACATATACCTTTTTTTCTTTTTCTTTTCTTTTTTCTTTTCTTTTTCTTTGGTACCGGGGATTAAATTCAGGGATACTCTACCAATGGCAAGGTTCCTACCCTGATTCTTCCACTTAACACTAATCCCTTGAGTCTTGGCCATTAGTCTTCAGAATTTTGTGACATGATAATAATAATGATAGCTAACACTGAGTAATAATGTGGTATCTTACAGTATTAATTCAACAGCTCCATGAATTTGATACTACAAATGTTCCCATTATAAGGAATGAAATTAAAGCACAGAGAAGTTAAGAGACTTGCTTGAGACCACACTGCTACTAACTCCCTTAGCAGTCTGGTTCCAGAGGCCATGCTTTTAATCACTATATTATTACTGCTACTCAGATAATGGGTTGGGGTGGAATACTACTTCTTGTTTTGTTTTTTCTTTTTGAGCAGGGGAGTGGGGAGGGAGGGTATCAGGGATTGAACTCAGTGGCGCTTGACCACTGAGTCACATTCCCAGCCCTGTTTTGTATTTTATTTAGAGACAGGGTCTCACTGAGTTACTTAGTGCCTCACTTTTGCTGAGGCTGGCTTTGAACTCCAGATCCTCCTATCTCAGCCCCACCACTGCCCACCCCCCCAACCCTGGCCCCCCACCCCACCCTACCCCACCCCTCACCTCTGATCTGCTGGGATTACAGGTATGCACCACCATGCCTGGCCCAATACCAGTTCTTAATGCTTGTGAAAACATGGGACTGAGGATGTAGGTTAGTGGTAGAGAACTCACCTAGCATGAGGCACAAGGTCCTGGGCTCAATCTCCATCACTGAAAAAAAAAGAGCACATGAAAGCAACCTGAGTATTGTAAATTGTTAAGTAAATATGGAACAATTCTTTGCATATTTTTTACCAAAAAATCAACATTTATCTGATTTTGGAGCATATTGAATTCTTTTTTAAATTATTCAAATAAGAACTTAATTTCCAAAAATAAATTTGGTCTTAGTTTGTACACAAGTCAAATATGTAATTTTAGTTACTTTAAGTTAATAGACATTTTTTTTTTTTGTACCAGGGATTGAACCCAGGGGTGCTTAATTCTTTATTTTGACAGAGTCTTACTAAGTTGCTTAGGACCTCGCTAAGTTGCTGAGGTTGGCTTTGAACTTGCCATCCTCCTGTCTCAGCCTCCTGAGCCTCTGGGATTATAGGCATATGCTATTGCACCTGGATAGACTTTTCTCTGAAGAGCAGTATTTTAAATCTTACTTTTCAAATTTTTTCTTTTACATTTTAACATACACACACCTCATCTTCCCTGTTTCATGAACCCAGTAGGATAATTGGTCATGTATTTGCTTCAGAGGTAGTTCAGACTCAAGCTCTGAAAAGTCATGCAAGAGCCAGGACCTCCAAAACAAATCAGTGAACCTAGTCCTTTTACCATGCAAACTGCCCAGCATGTTATCTCATTGGTCATTAAGAAAATCCTCCAATACTTGGATACTTCAGTATAATGGAGTCATGAACAGTGAATAGGAGTGATACTAAAGCCATCTCACAATCAATCATGGCACAGGCATCAAACAATCAGAACTGCAGCCCTATTGTAAGAATAGATGGATTGTCAGTCTGTTTCAGCAAATCTAACAGGTTCTGATTTATGCTGCACCCCTTCTAGTTGTTATCTTGGGTACGTTAATTATTCTTTATTTTAAACTGGTACTTTATCATTCTAGCAATTCAGCCTCTTGAAAGTTGTAGAATTTGACACATTACCATGGAGCTGTCTCGGAGAGATGATCTTGTAGCAGCTGAAGGCCCCTGTGTACATGAGAGAGTCATTTTCTCAAAGGAAGTAAGCCTTCCTGATGTTGATCATCAATTGAAAATCAGGTCCTAGGAAGAAGCAAGTGACTTGAAAGGCAGAACTCAGATCATTATAAAAGAGGAAGATGATGTGAATGGTGGAGGTTAAAGGTAAGAAGTATTATGTGGAAGCAAACTTGATCTAAAAAGGAGGAATTTCCCCAGGGAATCTCCAGCTGAAGATGAATATGTTGTATACACTAGGGTCATCATTTGTGACACTAATTTTTGTCATGGCTTTCCCCGTGTTATTAGTAAGACTGTCGAAATCTTCTAGTGTGGTCTAGAAGTTGTGCCTCGGCAGAAAGAATGCATTGCCCACATTTGGGCCAGAATATTAAAGGGAGATCCATGACTCTAGACCCACTAGATTGGCTGTAAGTTTCAACTACTCTGTCACCATGGCAGCACTAGTGTGTGTGTCTTTCACAACAGTGGCGGAATACTGACAGAGTTAAAGATTACAGCAGACCATGATCACAAGAACCATACTAGTTTAGAATGGTTGCTTTCAATCTCAGCAGAGTTAGTGTTACCATTGTATAACAAATATTTGGTAATGATCCTTTACTACCCTGAATTTAACATTCATAGGTAAATGATCTGTTTATTCATGTAATTAAAATAAAATCAATACAGGACTTTAACTATAATATAAAGAAGAAATGGCAAAAAAATATATTTTAATAATATATAATTCTGTATGTAAGTTCATAGGAGCTTCCTACATTGCAGATATGATGAAACCATCTGATATAGCTAGAAGTAGAATCACAATAAATGCAATAGCCACTCCTGGAGCTGATAATGGAGATTCAAGTATGAGTGACATTGGTATTTGATGAAGAAGGCTGGGGATGTAGCTCAGTGATATAGCACTTAGCACTTGTCTAGTA
This sequence comes from Sciurus carolinensis, assembly GCF_902686445.1. NCBI lineage: Eukaryota > Metazoa > Chordata > Mammalia > Rodentia > Sciuridae > Sciurus > Sciurus carolinensis. Next base: position 71,740,033 of record NC_062222.1, on the reverse strand, counting down.
TGTGTGAGTCCCTGGGTTCTATCCCCAGCAACACAGAGGAAGAAAAGAAAGAGAGAGAGAGAGAGAGAGAGAGAGAGAGAGAGAGAGAGAGAGAGAGAGAAAAGCTCTTAAATGAAACAAATTATATTCTTCCCTTAATTTACATAGAAGTAAATTAAGGGAAGAATAATTCCTGGATAATTCAGTGTTTATAGAAACTATATAAAATGCTTAATTTTAGTTTAAAACAGTAAGTTCTGAGCTCAATAATAAAGTTATATAAATGTTCATTGTTATCTATGTAAATGTCCATTGGAACATTTGAAATTTTTACTTTTTGTGGGAATGTCCCATGTATTGCAGAAAGTTTAGCCTCCCTAGAACTTTCCTGCTTATTAACCTCCAGTATTGTCCCTAACTAAGCTGATAAGGGAAAAACACCCTCAGATTTACTAAATGCCCCATTAAGAATCACTGTTTTAGAAAATAGAATTTTAAAAGTATTTTCATATATTAGAAAATAGAATTTTAAAAGTTTTTTCATGTATATTGTTTACAAAGTATTGTCACATCTAACATTTCATTTATGTTAGATATTATTTCCCCCAGATCCCTGAGAAGAACAATAATACTGTAATTTTATGGTTAAGAATCTGAAACCAGGTACAGTGGCACACACCTGTAATCCCAGTGACCCAGAAGGCTGAGGCAGGAGAATCACAAAGTTTGAGGCCAGCCTGGGCAACCTAGTGAGATCTTGTCTCAAAATAAAAATAAAAAATAAGAAACACTGAGGATGTAGCTCAGTAGTAGAGTATCCCTGGGTTCAATCCCCAGTAGCACCAAAAAAAAAAAAAAAAAAAAAAAAACCTGAAGTTCCCAAAACTAAAAGTCTTCACCACAGCACATCCCTTTGGTCTCCTGGGCCCATCAGTCTGGAGCATAGTGGAGCACAGGTAATAAAGGGAAAACAAATGGTGTAATTCTGCATATAACAGAAAACCTCATTGCTTCTGGTTTGGCTACCCAGGCCTAGGATGTGCCATATAGTAGCCAGTAGTCACATATGATTGAAGTTTAAGTTAATTAAAATTAAAAAACAGTTTCTCTGTCAAATAACACATTTCAAATGCTCAAATGGCTAATGGCTACAAATGGCTAATGGCTACCTCCTTGGACAACACGGATATAAAACCTCTCCATCATTGTGAAAGTTCGATCAGACAGTACTGGTAGACTATTTCAATTTGTTTTCTCTAAGCTGCTCTCAGTCTCTCTCTCTCTCTCTCTCTCTCTCTCTCTCTCTCACACACACACACACACACACACACACACACACACACACAAAGACACACACAGAACCCAGCTCCCTGACTGTATCTTTGACTGTTCTGTGCCTAGTAGGCCTACTTTTTCACTGTTGATCCTATTTGCTTACATATTGTCTCTCTTGTCAGACTCTAAGCTTCCTGAGAGCAGAACCATGACTTGCTCCTCTTTCCATCCCCAGTACCTAGCTCAGCACCTGGCAGTCAGTGCCTAACATCCACAATCAGCACTACCTCACAGATCATTTCTTTTTGGTCCTGATCATGCATGGATGACCTAGGTGGGAGTATGTATGATCCTACACAAAGCAGATGTGGCTATAATTTTGAACTCCAGATTACAAATCAAATTTCAATGAAAGGGGACTGGAGTTGTGGTTCAGTGGTAGAGCACCTGCCTAGCATGTGTGAGGTCCTGGCTTCTATACCCAGCACCACATATAAATAAAATAAAAGATCCATTGATAACTAAAAAATATATTTAAATTTTTTTTTTTAATTTCAATGAAGGGGTTAGGTACTTACTAACTCAACTCCATGTACCTGTCACTACAATGGAAGTAGATAGTATTATTGTTTGAATGTGAAGTTCCCCCAAAAGTTCATGTGTGAGATAATGCAAGAAAGTTCAGACAAGAAATGATGGAGTTGTGAGAGCCTTAATTCAATCAATGAATTAATATCCCCTGATGGGATTAACTGAGTGGTAACTGGAGGAGGTGGGGCATTGGGGGCATGGCTTTGGGGTATATATTTGTATCTGGTGAATGTAGTGGAGTCTCTGCTTTCTGATCACCATGTGAGCTTCCTCCCTCTGCCACACTCTTCTTCCATCATGTTCCACCTTATCCAGAGCCCTGAGGAATGGAGCTGATCTTCTATGGACTAAGACCTCTAAAACCGTGAGCCCTCAAATAAACTTTTCATCCTCTATAATTGTTCTAGTTGGGTCCTTAAGTCACAGCAGTGAAAAAGCTGACTAAAACAGAGAAAGCACAGCTCTTGACCATGTCCTTATTCCATTTTTCTTGGAGAAGCGAGGTGTAATATATGAAATGTCAGGATGTCTTTAGGAAATACTTTGTAGAGTTTGTGACTAAAAAGTATAAGCTAAATGTTACAGGAATTAAAATTTCCTTTCTACCTTGTTGAAGGGTGAGACTTGGAAGGGAAAAATTGGTGGAGAAAGGGGTCACTTACAGTGGGCCTTAAAGAAAAAGCAGCATTTGCATAGAGAGTGAAAAGGATTCTTGTTCTACAGAACAGCATTACAGAAGCTGGACATAGTGGCACAGGCCTGTAATCCCAGCAATTTCAGAGGCTAAGCCAGGAGGATTGCAAGTTTAAGGCCAGCCTCAACAACTTAGTGAGATCCTATCTCAAAATTTAAAAAAAAAAAAAGAAAGAAAGAAAGTTTGGACATGGAGCTCAGTGGTTAAATATTCCTGGGTTCAATCCCCAGTACCATTTAAAAAAAAAAAAAAAGCATTCAATCAAGGAATCAAAGGATAATTGATGTGATGTTGGTAAGAAGATGACAGGAAAACACATCTTAGCCTTTACTAAGTGCTTAATTTGTACTCTTAACAAAGATGGAGAGAGACTAGTAAAGGGAGGTGCTTCATGGGCGTGGAAACTTTTGAATTCTGCCTGAAAATATTAACATTCCTCAAATTTCTCTCTAATTGTGCAAGACTTTTGGGTTCTTGCCATAAGTGTTTGCTCACTATTCCCTGGATTCACTTTTTCTAATTACTTGACCGCCTACACCTTAATCTGGTGGGGAAAAAACCAAACAGAATGGAAGCAAGCGGAGCCAGATCAGGCCAAGGGAGGAACCGGAGCACTTTACCCACCCCTCAGGAGGGTTAACCTAAAACACATGGAAATAATGTACTGAAATCAGTGGTGGAAGACATTAACCCCACAGAGAGATTTGGAGTCACCCAAACCATACTGGGGAATCCCTCCTGGGAAGTCTAAGCCAAAGAAAACTGTTCAGACAACTTGGAGAACAAATGTCACAATAGTCAGCCCTGATTCTCAGAGTTTTGATCTCTCTTGAATTGGAATTAGAATGGATTAGGACTTAGGGAGTCCTGGAATTGTGTGAGCTTGGGCTAGCACGTTACTTAACCTTGGTAGACCTAATTTTGGCCTTCAAAATATTGATGAGTAAGGGAAAAATTGATTTAAGTCACTTCTCTGGTACCTTTCAATATTCCTATTCATTGGAACTAAGTGATCAACAACCTGATGCATATAAAAGGGCAACATCAAGGCAGAGATATGAGCGAGACTGTGGAGCCAGAACTAGGAAGTCAGTGGGGAAGCCCAGCACCCTCTGAGAAGGGTGCAAATGAAAATACCGCTGTTGGTTGCTGCCTTTTGACTTCTGGAGGACTGGCTTTCCTGGAGGTTGTTGCCCGAGGGCTGCACAGTTTCTGTACTTGGAGAAGTGCAGCACAAGTGTGATTACAGCTCATTTAGGCACTCGATTTTAATTTGACATAGTTTACATTATCTTGATTTATTACAGCCGAGTCGTTTGCACAACATTCATTTCCTCGGCATTCTAAGACCCATAACAAGGGTGGTTCATTCCATCAGAACTCTTAACATAGCTACTTCACAATTATTTATTACCCAAAAGGAGTGTATTACAGTCAACAGGTCACAGAGACTTACTAGGATGCCGTTGCTGCCTACCTGCCATTTGGGTTATGAAGAGATGCATAGGCAAATACAAAGATGTTTAAAATAACATGAGAAAAGAAATCAAAATTGTGTTCTAACATGTTGGCTGTAAACCAAGTCCAGAAACAGAAGTGGTGTGTGATATTGGAGTATTTATTTTGGTGCTGGGGGATCTAATCCAGGACCTCGTGCCTGCTAAGCACCTAGTCTACCACAGAGTTACATGAATCTTAAAAATAACTTGTATTTCTAAGATGTTTGGAATATGGTAAACTGAAAGAGTGCCTTATTAGGAGTCAGCAAGCCTAGATTCTAGCACTCAGCATCTGATTTTCCTCATCCTTAAAAAAAAAATAGATGAAAGCACAAATCTACTTTAAAACTTTTATACTCATATTCCTAGCATCATTATTCATAAGAGCCAAAAAGTGGAAGTAACCCAAGTGTTTGTCAATTTATATACGGATAAGTAAAATATGGTACCATAAAAGGGAATATTATTTGGTAATAAAAAATGAGTAAAGTGTTCACACATGCTTAAACATGAGTGAACCTTAAAAACATTGTGAAGAAGTCACAATGACCACATATTGTGTGATTCCATTTACGTGAAATGTCCACAGTAGGTAAATCCATAGAGACAGAAAATAAATTAGTGGCTAGTAGGGAATAAGGGATCTGTTGGGGTGGTGAGAGAGCAGGAATGTGGAGTAAGTATAATGGCTATCAGGGATTCTTTGTGGAATGCAGGAAACATTCTAAAATTAGATTAAGGTGACAGTTGCAAAACTCAAAATAGATTAAAAAGCTCTGAACTGGGGCTGAGGATATAGCTCAGTTGGTAGAGTGCTTGCCTCACAAGCACTAAGGCTCCTGGTTCAATTCCCAGCATCAAAAAAAAAAAAAAAAAAAAAAACTGAATTGTGCATTTTAAATGGGAGGATTTCGTGACATATGAGATATAGATCAAAAAAACTCTTTTAAAAATGGAGGTTGTGAAAAAGTACCAAGATCAGAGGTATAAGCACTCCATAAAGTGTGAAAATTTCTATATGGGTAGGGGGAGTCACCACCATCTTCACCTAAGGAAATCTGCTGGGATAAGTAGTAGCAAAACACCTCAGTGAAGGAATAGATAGAGTAGGAAAGAGCATGTGTACAACTGCCCTATAAAAGAAAGAATAAATTAAAAGGGCAATATGAAAAAAGGTACCACAGTTGGCCATAGTAGCACATGCCTATATTCCCAGCAACTTGGGAGGCTGACACAGGAGGATCAAAAGTTAGAGGCCAGCCTCAGCAACTTAGTGAGACCCTGTCTCCAAATAAAAAAATAAAAAGTATTAGGGATGTAGCTCAGTGGTAAAGTGCCCCTGGCTTCAATTCCCAGTACTAAAAAAAAAAAAGGTAAAGAAAAAATGGTACCATTTTAATTGTTTTCCTTCCAGATTTGCCCTACAGTTCATAGAAAGTAGATATAATGTTGTAAATCACTCCTCTGCTGTACTAGAAACAAAGAAAAGATGTGCAGAGGATTTGAGCCAGAAATGTTGGTGTCCTACTGGGTGTTAATCCTGCTTCTTTTTTTTTTTAAGATATTTTTTGGTTGTTGATGGACCTTTATTTTATATATTTATATGTGGTGTTGAGAATTGAACCCAGTGCCTCACACACACCAGGCAAGCGCTCCACCACTGAGCCACAACCCCAGCCCCTTAATCCTACTTCTTAATCATGATCTGATTACCAAAAAGGATGACAGAACATAAAAGTACTGTAAAGATTTAGAATTTTCACTCTTTTCCATAACTCACACTATAAATGTGCACATTATGACATTCACTAGAGGAAGAAAATTCAGGTGTTGTTATAAGATCCTGTATTACAGAATCTCTGCCAATTTTGATAAATAATCCAGGTTCATTTGCTTGCTCCATAAAGATTGGTAACATCAAGGTACTCCAATGCTACTTCTGTCCCTCAAAAGTACACTATATCTAAAGAACAGTAAAAGTTAATTAAAAATTCTTAATAGGTCAAACACATTTTTAGGCTTATATTTGTACAATGCAGACAGACACCAGTTTGCTGATGATGTAGTTGTAAGGCATTTATCTTGCACCAAGAAAGTGAATCAGCTTTTAATGGGTGATGGAAACAGAAAGTTTTCTTGTAATGTTATGAAAAAGCAAGCCAATAATACACTATAATAAAGTCAATCATTAAAATTCTTAGCAGGAATACTAGATCCTGTGTCCCTTTTCCTGAAGGATTGGGAGTTTTGCAAAAGAAATGTTGAATACCACATTCATTCTTTTATTAGATTAATATACCTCATGGGCTAGTCTCCATAGCAAATTGATGAATTTGCTCCATTTAATTATTTCTATACATTAAGGACATGGAGCAAGGAAGCAAGATCCTAAACAGTTTTGTCTATATCAAAATGTTAAATTCCTTACTGCAGAATATTAGGTAAGACAATTAAAACCCTTAACCATCAATAGCATTAGCTTCCCCCGTATATTCCACCATGGAGCTTTATAGATTATTTCTCTTTTAAAGTAGGACTTTGGTTGTGGTTGAAATTTAAAGTCCCTGGAAAGACTGGGCAATATGACTTTGCACTACACAAGTCAAGATATGATAAGTTTAGCAGCTGCCTACCTGAGAGCAGACTAATGAGGGCAGCAGCATGTGGGTCAGACCCAGGACTGTGTGACTGTAGTGACTATCTGAGACCAGGAGAGGGACCAGGCTGGAGCAAAAGGGGTCTGCAGAAAAGACAGTAAGAATAATGAAGCAGCTTTGATACCCTTTTAATTCAGAATAATAGAGGCAGAGCATATCATCACAGAGCTTCCAGGTGCCATGTCATCACTGGAAGTCAGGAATTATATGCAAGGAAAGGAAAATATTTGTAAAGATTCCCCCAAGTTAACAACACAAGCATGGTTGTTTATTGTTTCCCCTCAAAGCATCGCAGTTCTGTGTGCTTATATTTAGGGATCACAAAAAGGAGTGAGGCCGAGGAGACTCTCTGCCATCTGAGCAGGGTCTGAGTTTATGTCTAAACAGGGTATGTCACCTGGTGTGTGTGTGTGCCTGTGTGTCCCCGAGTTCCATTCTCAGAAGGAGGCAGCGGCACAGCATAGGAAGGCTATTTGGCCTACAGCTTTCACACACTAAAGGACTCAAATTTAAACTTTGGAAGTTGCCTTAGAAAGAAAACTGTAATTCCTCCTTATCCATGGTTTTACTCTCTGTGATTTCAGTTAACCACAGGAAATGGTAGTCCAAAAATATTAAATGGAAATTTCAGAAACAATTCACAAGTTTTCAACTACACGCCATTCCAAGTAGCATGATGAAGGCTCATGCCATCCTGCTCCATCCTGCTCAGGTCTTGAGTCCTCCCTTTGTCCAGCGTATCCATGACATATTCGCTACCTGGCCGTTGATCACTCAGGAGCCATCTTGGTTATCATGCCCACAGTTGCAGTATCGAGTGGCTTGTGTTCAAATAATTCTTACTGTGGTAACTTAAGTTATGTTACAATACCTACACCATCCACCTGGCTTCATCTTACCACATGGACATTGCCTCGTCTCACTGCATCATAATGAGGGTGAGTACAATCCAATGAGGTATTTGGAAAAAGAGACCAAATTCACATAACTTTTTCATAGTATATTGTCATGGTTGTTATATTTTATTATTATTTTTATTGCTCTCTTACTGTACCTAATTTATAAATTAAACTTTATCATCGTTATGTATGTATAGGAAAAAAAAATAGTAGATACAGGGTTCAGAATTATCCATGGTTTCAAGCATCCACTGGGGTCTTGGAATGTATCCCATAAGAATAAGGGAGAATGACTGTGTGCACATAATTGTGGAGAATGACATACATTGACCAATGGGAAGAACACAATCACCTTTCCATTTTTATCCTGTGTCTCATTATCCAACCACTTAGCCTTTATAGGATCTACATTAATATTTTTAATAAATCCTATAATTATCCTGTGAATAATAACAATGTATATGTTAAAAGTGCTAAATTGTTAAGCAATTTTTATAATCCTATTTTAGAACTCATTTATCCTTTAATATGCCAGTAGTTTCAAACATATGAAACTAGTTTGGGCCCCTCCCAACCTTTAAAAGGCTCTGATTCTAAGAAATTGAATTGGTGGTGGTAGCTGCTGAGAGGCAAGTAAATGCAGTTTTGGGGATCTGCAGTAATGGAAAAAGGGGAGCAGAGAACTGAGAAGAGACCCTGCGTTTTTTTCAGTAAAAACATCCTCATGAGGTTCTTTGGCATTATCCTTGACACTACATACCAATCTACTTCTGCTGGAATTATCCTAATATTTTCAATACAACTAGTTTTTTTTTTTTTTAAATCTCTTTGCTCTGTTCATATAATCCACAACATCAATTTTCCCTCTCACTCTGAGGACATAGACTATAGTCTTGATTTCAGATCAGCTAGACTCTGGGAGATATAACAAAAACTATTAGGGCCTGACACAGTGGCACATGCCTGTAATCCCAGCAATTAAGGAGGCTGAGGTGGGAGGATTACAAATTTGAAACTGGCCTCAGCAACTTAGTGCTATCCTGTCTCAATATAAAAAAATGTTAAAAAGGGCTGGGGATGTGGTTTAGTGGTTCAATTGCTGGTACCAAAAAAATAAGGATGGAAGAAAGGAAGGAAGGAAGGAAAGAAGGAAGAAAGGAAGGGAGGGAGGAAACTATTAAGTCCCTACTTAAAGGAGCGCACCAATAGCTTGACTTTTATATATAAAAAGATGGCAATGCAAAGCAGCAATTAACTATAAATATTGTGCCAGTGGCCCAGTCAATAGCAACAGTGGGTGGGATTTCTTCAGGAAGAGAATTCTGGCCAGAAAGAAAGCTGTAGGGAAGACAGAATCTAATCTAGGCTGGATATTCACTTCTGAGAGTGCATTTGTTATTTTTGTTTGTTTTTTATTTCTTTTTTTTTTTTCTTTTTTTTTTTTAGTACTCGGGACTGCACCCAGGGGCAGTTTACTGTTGAGCTACATACCCGCATTTTATTATTTTTTAATGTTGAGACAGGGTCTTGCTAAGTTGCTAAGGTAGTGTTTGAACTTGTGATCTTCCCACCTCAGGCTTCTGAGTCTCTGGGATCAAAGTGTGCACTACCACGTGCTGATTGTGCATTTGTGTTTCCCCCTAGACTGGATATTCTTGTGCACCTGTGGAAAGCTGTAAGGAAGGAAACGAAGGGGAGAGACTGAAGGTGCTAAAGGAGGGGATGAGACTAGGTGGACAGGTGGACCTTGGGGTTGAAGGAATAGAGGCAAGAGTATGTATAAACAGGTGATTAAGTAGGAAAGCAGAGGGGATAAGGAAACGCCTATCAGGGAAATAGGAAAATCCACATGGAAAGATTGAGGACAGAGTTGGTAGTTTGAGAAGGGAGAAAATTCAAGAAAGCCGTTGAGACAAATCTGCGAATCGACTGAGACCCTACCCCTACCCTGGTCATATTTCCTAGACTGTGACCTGGGCATCCAGGTGTCTCTTGGATGGGAAGTAAAGTGTTTAATGTTGCAAAAGCAAAGAAGCTGGCCTTTCCTTTCCTCGACTGGTCCATTGCTTCATTCCCATTGTCTTAGAGTGGAGTCATGGGTAGGCTGGAAGAATGCAGCTTGCTCTACACCAGCCTCACGGTATCTCATGCTGCTATGTTTGCATATAGTGCATACCCCACCTCTGCCTCCAAACTCAAAGAGGAGTTTAATCCCAAAGTCACATGCCAATGGAATTAAGAGGGTGGGAGTTTAATATGACTAGTGTTTAGAGGTTGTGACCTTTAGGGAAATCAGTAGGATTAGGTAAGGTCATTAGGGTGAAGCTTCCATGATTGAATCCTGGTGGTTTTAGAAGCAAAGGGAGAAAGATAGACATAGACATTCATGTTCTCTGTCTCTTGCCACATAATTCTCTTTGTCACCTTCAGACTCTGACCCCAAGAGGACCACCACCAGAGGCTGAACCCATGGGGCCACCTGATCTTGAACTTTGAACTTCGTGTATCATGAACCAAAATAAATCTCTTTTCCTTATAAATTTATCCTGCCTCAGGTATTCTGTTAGAGTACCAAAAAATGGACTAATACAGGGGTTTTGCAGAAAATATGATCATTTTTATCTGTTCTAATAGATATTTTTAAGTAGCTTATAGCTGTGACTATTTCTTTTAACAGTTAAAATGCTTTTTCTGTTTATCTACTTTATTATACAGTTTGAAAAATAAATCTAGGCACTAAATTTAGGCTTTCTGACAATGGAGTTACCTTTAGATCTATTATTGGTTCCATCTAAAAAGCTTATTATAATAGTTGATCAAGGTATAAATTTCTAATACCTCTTGGGTACAAATTCTGACTCCTTAATAAGATTCAATTTACAGGAAAGAAGATGAAACATAAAATAAAAACTCCAAAATGGATTTTCACTGCTTCAATCTCAATATTTAATTAACATATACCATAATTTACCTCTTTCAAACCCTGAAAGTTTCACCTGACAAGAGAGACCCTGGAAGTTATGTTTACAACTACACTGATCAAAGAATTAATTAACTTTCTTCTTTACTTATTTCTTTACTTCTCTCTCTCTTACCATCTTTCTTTCTTCTTTCTTTCTTCCTTCCTTTCTTTATTTTTTTTTAACTAAAAAGGAACAGATTTTTCCACTTGGTATGACCAGAGGGGTCCATTCACCACGACTTCACCCTGACTCTTGCTTCATTGGAATCACTAGCAAGGTAGCACCCACTAGTGGGTGCTCCTTTCTACAGTTAGAAGGAGCTGATGATTACACAAAAAGACATATTTTCCTGCCAATTGATTCAAATGCATTAAAAATACAGTCACCCAAATGACTGCAGATGCCAAGTCACAAATCTGATTAAATTCAGAGTGAAGCATTATTCAGGCATAACATATACACAGTCAAGACCAGTCCTACCTCCTCTATCAATAAGTAAAGAACTATCACTGGAAATTTCACCTGGAGTACTTACTAGAGTTGCTGAGCAGAGAGTGATATGATTTATATTTTTAGCCCTGACTAATGCCACAATTACTTGAAATATGATATGCTTCCATCCAGATATATTTTTATAACTAACATTTTCCCTTAACAAAGATAAGATATAGTTCCTATCATGTAACTGAGTTTAATGTTATACAGTTAGGCTTAGAATAAATTAGTTCTACAAATGGAATTTTAAGTAAGAGTAAAAAGCATTGTGGAAAAAAAAAGCACAAAGAGGTTTCTGAACCAATGGAATAAAATTTAATAAAGTTACACAGCACACAGAAAAAGGAATGCAGGCGGTACAGATATGGAATAACACGGATCAGGGAGGCAGAGGCTGCTGGGAGAGCCGGGGACCCCAGCTTATGCACACAGAGGTGTGGGTCTGGCTAGAAAGAGCAAGGTGGTCACTCCAATGCTTCTTTCCCATTTCTTAGTGCAGGAGACACTGTTCTGAAATCCTCCTTTGAATTTTCCCTCAGTCAAAAATCCTCAGCTTTAGAAATTTTGACTTTGCTATTTTACATAGCGACTGGGCAAGTAAGCACACATGTATTTATAGAGATGCTGGGCTCAAATGCTTTCAAATCTCTTCTACCCTACTTTAACCTTTTAAAATTCTGGCTAAGTCACATGTTGTGGGTTCTCACCCAAATTCACGTGTTGAAGTCTTAACCCCCAGCCCTGTGGTACTTTTGGGGGTTGGTAACCTTATAGAAATAGTCAAGTTAAAGTACGGTCAGTGGGGTGGGCCATAATCCAATATGGCTGGTGTCCTTATAACTGGGGGAAATTTGGCCACAGAAATAAAAGGAAGATGACATCAAAAGACATAGGGAGAAGAGAGCCATCTCCAAACCAAGGAGAGAGTTCTGGAAAGAATTCTTCCCTCACAGCCCTCAGAAGGATGTACCCTGTAGATACCTTGATTTCAGAACTCCAGCCTGGAGAACCATGAAAGATGATAACTTTCTATATTTAAGCCACCCATGGGAGCTGGGCTATGACTCAGTGGTAGAATGCTTGCTTAGCATGCAAGAGACCCCGGGTACTGTCCCCAGCCATCCAATTTGTGGTATTTGTTATATCACAGCCCTCAAGAATAACATAACATACTAAATTGATTTCATGACTCATTAATGGGTCTTGAAGAGCAGTTTGGAAAATACAAATTGAGCCCACTGCCCTTTCCTATTATCCTTTGTCCTTCAAGCATTTGGCTTAAACACTTGTGTAAAGAATTCACTCTTTAATAAGGTAGAGGATATGGTCTCTATGTATCTCTGGCAGGGTTAAAATCTGATGATTGTAACTTTTTCCCATTGTTTGATTTCTTTCCTTTATTGCCATATAGAGAAATCAAATTTCTCCTCCTCTTTCCACATTTTTTAATTGGTGCATTATAGTTGTACATATAGGTGGGATTCATACATGCACACAAGATAGCAATATAATTTGACTAATATCCCTCTCCAGCACCCCTCTCTCTCTCTGCCTCTCACCCCCTGGTCCCCTTCCTCTGCTGATCTCCCTTTGATTTTCATGAGCTTCCTCCCCCCACCAACTTTCTTTTCCTTTTTTTCTCTCTAGCTTCCACATATGAGAGAAAACATATGACCTTTGACCTTCTGAGTTTGGCTTATTTCACTTCACACAGTGGTGGCCTCTATCCACTTTCCTGCAAATGACATAATTACATTTTTCCTCATGGTTGTTTAAAACTCCATTGTGTATGTATGCCACATTTTCTTTGTCTATTCATCTATTAGTGGACACCTAGACTGGTTCCATAGTTTGGCTATTGTGAATTGTGCTTCTATAAGCATGGGTATGCATACTTCTCCCCCTCTTGAAGTCATATAACCTGGCATTTGAATTCTAGTGCTGTATTCTAATGCCACTATATTTGTTCTGCCATAAACTCTCTGCTTTACTTCATTTATTTTCCATCAGCTGTTTGAACAGTACAGACCCTTTCTTTGCCCTTATGCCTGCCCCACCTCTCCTGCAGAGTGGGATTGTCCTCTTTCCCTCCTGCTGGTTAACTCCAGCCAGTTCTAAAGGCCCAGCCCACCCTTACATTCACACACCCTCTTCTGATCCTACCAGCTCAGAGCAATCCCTTCCTTCTCAAAACAAGTAAAGTACTGTTCTAAATGGTAATTTAAAAACTGGTCCATATTAATTAGTATTTAGGAAAACTGTATTTTGATAATATTAACTGAACTTGGTTAGTGTATGGAGTTTGACAAAGCAGCAGCCTCTAGCATTAGATCCCTTGGTGACATGCCTGACTCCCTGCTAATCTCTTCTTTGTTCAAGCCAGATTTTCCCCAAAGTCTCTTCTGACCAGCCACCTCTCACCAGAGTTTAGTAGAAGCTCTGAATGAGCAGCCCAGGAAAGAATTGGGGACTCTTCAAATAGAAAGTTGGAAGCTGAGAGAATGTTGGAGTACTCTAAAACCTCTCTTTCCCTTTTTCATTCCCCTCCCCTCTTTGTCTATCCACTGCCTTGCATGATCTTCACCACTTGTGTGACCACTTGTTTTAAGCAGTAGAGAGAATTCTTCAGCATTCTGAGTTCTCTATCCAGCTGTCCAATGACTGAGTTCAGACTCCTCAAACTGCACATTATCTTTCCCCTTCTCTGGGAGTTCTAACCACAGGAACATGTGTATCACCCTAACTCCTCTCCTCATTCAACTGGTCACAGGCTGTGTTTGGCAGTTTTTCATTGCTGTGACCAAAATATCTGACAGGAGCAACTTGGAGGAGGAAATATTTATTTTGACTCATGGTTTCAGAGGGCTCAGTCCACGGTTAGCCAACTCCATTGCTCTGGCCTGAGATGAGGCAGAACATAGTGGTGGAAGGTTGTAGCAAAGGAGAGCTGCTTAGCTTATGGCAGCTGAGGAGCAGAGGTGGATAGGGAGGATAAACCCCTTCCAGGGCATATTCCAGTGACCTACTTCCTTTAGCCATGCCCCACCTACCTATAGTTACCACCTAGCAGTCCATTCAAATTATTAATCTATCAAATGGATTAATCTACTAATGAGGTTAGAATTCTCATGATCCAATCATTTCTTAAAAGTCCCAACTCTGGATATTGCTGTATTGCCTTCAATGTGTGAGTTTGGGGGAATAGTTCACATCCATACCATAACAAGCTGTTAGAGATTCCATCTTCTTTACATCTCTCAAGTTAACTTCTTTTGTTTTGAACTCTAGCCACTGCCTAAATCCACGCTCTCCTCACCTCTCACCCACTTTAAGGGCATCACCTCCAGTTGATCTCAACGCTTCTATCTTCCTCTGTGCAGTGTGTTAATCACCTGATAGAGATTAGCTGAGTGGTGACTATAGGCAGGTAGGGTGTGACTGGAGACGGTGGGTTTCAGGGGTCTCTATGTAACTCATTTTCCCCTGTAGTTTCAGTAATCGCTCTCAAACATTCATCAATCATATCACTTTTGTAGTAGGATCCACCCAGAAAAGAAACTACTCTGAGAAACAGATGTAATTCAATACCGAAAATAGGTTTCACAGGTGACCAAAGAGCTTGGACAAGAGAGGATGGAGAGGCAACAGTAGAAGAGCCACTACCAGCACAGGAAGGAGAAGCAAAGGGAAATATGAGGATTACTGAAGCCTACAATCTGGGGCCACCCAGCAGATCTACACCTGACCTGTCCACAGGTAGGGCCAAAAGGGAAGTGTTTTAGTTAGCTTTCTTCACTGCTATAAATGAGAGACCTGACAAGATCGATTGCAGGAGGGAAAGTTTTTTGAGGGGCTCAGAGTTTCAGAGGTCTCAGTCCATAGATGGCCAACTCTGTTGCTTTCGGCTCATGGTGAGGCAGAACATCATGGCAGAAGGCTGTGGCAGAGGAAAGCAGCTGATAATGTGGCACCAGAGAGGAGAGAGAGAGAGAGAGAGAGCTCTCTGATCAACAAGGATAAAATTCAAAAACCAAAGGCACACCCCCCAGAGAACCACCTCCTCCGGCCACACTCTACCTGCCTACAGTCACCACTCAGTTAACCTCTGTCAGGTGATTAACACACTGATCAGGTTAAGGCTCTCATAACCCAATCATTTCTCCTTTAAACTTTCTTGCTTTGTCTCACACATAAGCTTTTGGGGAACACCTAATATTTGGGGAAACCATAACAGGAAATATTGCAGCTGGTATTATTGCCTGAAAGTAGGAAGTTTAGGACAGAGCCCTTGATTTCTGCCTTCCCCAAATTATCTCCCTTTGACCAAATCCAGGCTTGAGACAGCAAATACAAGAGTCTGAAACTACATCACTTCTCAAACCTTCTTCATCTGCTCAAGGTCAGCTCCCGGTCGCCTGCAGTTGTCATTCCCCAGTAGAAGAAACTTCCACCTCTCACTCTCACTCGTAGTTTTGTCTTTTGGTTACTGAATGGTCTTGAAGTTCTTAGAAGGATCACTGGATTGCCAAGAAGCAAGTCTGCCTTTGAGGAAAGAAGAAGCCCCGCCACTTGATTAAAACAGCAGAGGAGTAAACAAGAACAGCTTGGTCCAAGAAGTACAGTAGGGCCATAGGGAGGATCCCAGGCTCTCCACAAAGCAATAGACACGGGGGCTCAGAGGAGGTCCATGCCTTCTGTCTTGCCTTCTCCCGGCTCTTTTGGAAGTAAAGTTAGGGAATTACATGTGCAATTATTCTATGGCTGCATCTTTGCTAAGGGGACATCTCCCTGAATGAAAGTTTATCATGTAAGCAGGGTGCCATGCCTGTAAAACACCAGGAGAAAGGAGTTGAAATCACCTAACTCAGATATATATTTCTCTTCTTAAGTACATCAATGACAGCCAGCCTTCTTAAACACCAAAACAGATCCCCAAAGAAGAGTTTGAGGAATTTCACCTTGGAGGCCTTCAATGCACCAAATATGACAGAGGGAGTTTAGTTTTCATTGTTGTCATTTTAACATAATGTCAAGATTTTATTGTCTTCAAAACAAAACAAAAGATGAAACAGAACTGGGCCATGTGGCCCTTTTCTCTTTTTAATCTCCTCCCAGTGCAAAATTCTTGCATCTTTTAAAAGCCAGCATCCTCGAGACCTGCAGTTGGGCTCAAGGCAGCCATGCCTCAGCACAGTGCTCTCTGTAGTTTTAGCCTTTTCCTGGAAAATCAGCTTCATCTGCTCACCGTAGTCGCTCTGCTTCCTGTCATAATGCCACCTGCTTGGGCATGCAAGGAATCCTTACCCTTCTTGTACTGTGTCATTTTGTAGGACTTGTATTTGCCTCATTTATAGAAAGTCCAGTGGATTTTAGGAATGTTCACCATGTTTGCTGAAATGCTGTCCACTCAGAAAGCTGTTTTGTTCTCATCATTGTTGTTGCAAGCCTGTCAGAAGACATTTCCAGGAAGAACTAAGTGATGTCCCCGGGCCCTTCCAGCAACACGACTGAAGAGCCTGTGGCTGTACTCACCAGAGAACGTAGTAGATGGGTAGGGTGAAACTATCACGCTGTAGTGCAGGTGACAGTAGACTTCTGATTTTCAAATAGGTTTTATTAATGTCACATATGCAAACCCTAAGCGACTTTACCAAAGCTCTATGGCATTTTATAAATGCATCCTCACCTACAAGAACATCAATATCCTCTGTTGCAAGTGCCCAACTCCTTCTAATTGTCTCTGTCACCAAGTGTCTATGCAGCCTGGGACAGTTCCTTGCCCTCCCCCAGTCTCAGAATCCTCATCCTTCACCTAGATACAGTAATGCCTATCCATGAAGGTTGTTATAAGGTTCAGGAGAAATAGATATAAAAAGGGTTTTTTTGATAAACTATAAATTTGATACAGAAATAAAAAGGATCTTGATATGGAGACTTTATTTCTCCCTCTCATCTTCTTCATCCATACCTTTAATTCAGCTCAAATGCAACCTACGTAAAATCATAGTTTTACTATTAAAATGTAGACTTAAAGTAGAACCCTTACTTTTCTTTCAACTAAACTGTTAATACCAAATCCCTTCTACATATGAAAATTTTCTATCTTCCACTGTCCCATGTTTTATTTATTAATATTTAGCTATATGATATTTATGCAAGAAGAATTTGAAATATTTAGTGGCTAATTTGTGCAATTACTCATTCAATAAATATTTACTTACCCACTAGGCTCTGATCTAGGCAGAGGGACCACAGAAGTGAAAAAATATACAAAAATCCCTGCCCACATACATTCTAATGGGCAGGGGGATAGAAAGTGAGATGATAAATAAATAAATAAAAAATAGTAACCACTATTGTTTGAATGTGGTTCGAGTGTGTTCTCCAAAGGTTCATGTGTTAGAAGCTTGGTCCCCAAGAGAACAATATTAAAAGGTGGCTGAACCTTGGAGAGGTACAGCCTAGTGGGCAGTAATTAAGTTACAGAGCATACTGCCCATGGAAGAATTGATATGATTCTCATGGGACTCTGAATTCTTGAGAGTGAGTTGTTATAAAAGAGTAAGCCTGGGCTGGGGAGATAGCTCAGCTGGTAGAGTGCTTGCCTCGATAGCATAAGGCCCTGAGTTCGATCCCCAGTACCGCAAAAAAAAAAAAAAAAAAGAGTAAGCCTGCCTTCTGAACCAGTCTTTGACTTCCTGGCTCACCATGTGATCTCTTGCTTTTGCTACTCACTTCTGCCATGATGCCATGATACATCAGGATATGTTGATGACAGAGTGGAGGGTGTGTGTGTGTGTGTGTGTGTGTGTGTGTGTGTTTCTATGGGGGAGTGGGAATTGAACCTCTAAGAGCACTTTACCACTTAGCTACATTCCCAGTCTTTTTTATTTGTAAGACAGGGTCTTGCTAAGCTGATGCCAGCATTATAACTGTGAGTGAAATAAACCCTGTTTCTTTATAAAAATAACCAGCCTCAGGTATTTTGTTACAGTAATAGAAAACAGAGTAATACATTGATGATAGAGTGGAGGCTGTGTATGTGTGTTGTGGGGAGGGGGGTTGGGGATAAATCCCCAGGGGCACTTTACCACTAAGCTATATTCCCAGTTCTTTTTATTTTTGAGACAGGGTCTTGCTAAGTTGCTGAGGGTCTTGCCACATTGCTGAGGTTGGCCTTGAACTTGTAATCTGCCTTAGCCTCCTCCTCAGCTAGGCAGGCACCATGCATAGCTGAGGCTGTGGTTTTAGATGATAGAGTCAGGGCAAACTTTTATTACTAGATGTCATTCAAGCAAATATTCTGTACGGTTATCAAGAAGATGGATCAAGGCAAAGGAGATAACAGGTGCAAAGATCCTGAGGTTTGGTATGATCAGGGACTCAGGAAGCCAAGGTGACTGAGGAGGGCAAAGCAGGGGGAGAAGAATAGGAAAGGGGTAAATGAAAACAGTGGAAAGGAAGTGGGCAGGATCCAGTGGCTTAATGATTCACTAGGAGAGGGCTTTGAGCTGAGGACATCATGCCCTGAGTTACACATGATAAGAACCACTTTGACTATTATATGGAGAATAGAATATTGAGCAACCAGGACAAAAAGTGGCTAAGAAGGCTTAGAAATTGTATGAGAGAGACGTCAGGTTGGTAGCAGTGGAGATGGTGAGAGGCAGAGTCTAGAACATATTGTGACAGTAGAAACAACAGGATTTTAGCAAGGATCGCATGTGGGTGATTTAATGTGTTGACCTGGGCATTAGGAATCCTGCAGGGGGCATTCCCTTAGACGAGGTGGACTGTAGGAGAACCATTTTTGTGGTGAATGAAAAGATTTGCCTTCAATTTTACACATGTTAATTTTGAGATGTCTTTTTGACATCCAAGATGGCCAGGGAGTGACAGTCAGATATAAGAGTCTGAAATTCTCAGGGAGAAGTCTGGGTCAGGTGTAAATTTGAAAGCATCTGCATTTGTACAATATTTAGAACTGAACTGAGAAATGATGATGCCAAGATCATGAACATGGATAGAGAATCGAGGGATTTCAAGACTGAAACTGACCCTTTAAAATCAAGAATCCGAGAGAATCAGCAAAGTAGACTAAGCAGGAACGATGGGGAAGCAGGAGGGAACCTGGAGATTGTCAAGATCTTAGGAGTGTGCCTGAGAGCTTAATGTGATCAACCACGTCAACTGCTGCTGGTGAGTCAAGTTAGATGAGGGTTAAGAATTGACACTTGCATTTGGCAAAGAGAAAGCCATTATGATCTTGACCAGAACAGGGTGATGGTGTTGGGAAAAGTCTGCATGAAGTGAATTCAGGAAAGAGTGTGCAGAAAGGACCCAGTGACAGCAAGTAGAGGTGATTCTGAGGACTTTTGCTGGAAAAGGGGATAAAAAATAAGGAAAGAGGAATGTGGAGTCAAGGAGTCTTGTTTTCCAGTGCATTTGGGATTTTTGTTTTATGGAAATGTTTTTAAAATGCTTATAGATGTTGACTATATTAATACTTTTGTGTATGCAAATATACAAAGAACCCAGGCAGGATATAGATTTATGTTGCTGTTAATCTCTTTTCATGGACATGGTCAGCAACTGTACAATAAAAGGAAGAAAAAAAACCCAAGCCTTGCAAAGAGACTGATGCCCTGTCCCTAGACACAGAGCTAAGAAGCAGATCTTAATTGGCTTCCAACTCTGAGCACAAATGAACCCAAATGGATTCAACTTTACTGAACTATGTATCGTTTATTTTGTTTCTGAAATAAGAGTATCAGGCAACTGGAAATCAATGAATTGATTTAAATATTATGCAAACGATGGAGCCATTACTATGGGTACATTTTTATGATTTAAAAATCACATTTCAGCATTTTCCTATGTCAGGGGCTATGACAGGGCAGCATTGATTAACACATTCAGACCCAATCATCAAGAAAGACTTGGAACTGCAAATTTCTCTGGTAAAAGATGCCTTCCTAGGTCCACATTAAGTTCAAAGTTATTAAATAATGACAGGTTTGGGAGCTTTTTGGTGTGTGATTTGTTTTTAACTTTTTATAATGAAAAATTTCAAACCTATGCAAAAGTAGAGAGAATAGATAATGATCAGACTAATATATTCAGGACTCAGCTTCAACAATTACCAACTCAGAGCTAGCCTTCTCTCCTCTGGAGCCCTGCACTACTTAAGCAAATTCGGAACTAGTTGAGAGCAAAAGAATGAATACTGATCAACCTTCCTGGCTAAAATGAAACAGGTTATTTTTAAGTTGAACATCTACACTATGCTTTGAAAATACAAAGCAGAAGGTAAAATTACAGAAACTTCATCAATACATCAACACAGACGTTTGCTTGTAATTTGGGGTATCCAAAACCTTTTTCCACGCATGGCACAGATGCCCCTTTTGCAGGCACAGCCCTGGCAGTAATGAGAACCCAGTTGGTGCACAGAACTTTAACAATCTGCAAGTGGAGAACATATTCTTTCCATATGGATCAAATCTTGCTTTTTTTGAAGTCGGAGCTTTATTTTCATTCGGCTTTCTTATGCCACTTTCTGTGGTATCCCTTGTGCCATCTTTCCATGTACCTGGAGAAATAACAGCACCAAGGTTCTTTTCATATTCTTCCCAGACCATCCTTCCATCCACAGTACCTTCACATACATCTCAGTCCAGTCCTAAAAAATCATTTTCTTGCTCTCCACAAAGAACCTAAAATTGAACAAACATAACAATGAATGACATATTAGGAAGTTTTACATAAATAAATGGTACCCTGATTCTGGATGTTAGGAGAGATTTGACTGTACCAAAACAAGGAATATCTGCCTGTGGCACAAAAGATAATAAAAGTTAAGCAAATGACCCCTTTACTATACCAATTTAATGCTTTTCACTCTCAGCATCAGAGTATCAGAACCCAGCCCTCTACTGTTAGAAGGGCAGTCACAGAAGCTGAGTGAATTGCAAGAGGTAAAACAGCAGGAAAGGGGGTCCCAGACCCACACCACCCTGCTGTCAGACTGGATCTTTCCCCCTAATGCTGTGCTACGCTGAGTCCCAAATTGCCAGATTACATCTGACCCAAAACTATTGCTTTTCCACTAAGTTTCCCTTTTTCCTGGAGGAGCAGTACTTGAAGGGACTATAAAAATTGCATTTGTCTTTATTTTACCTTCTGCAGTTATCTCAGGAACGTTGTCGACTATTTTAAATGGCTTGCTTTCATTTCACTATTTAGCCTGTTCAATAAACTTCACCCAACTATATACTCTACTGATTATTAAGCTCTTATAATTTCTAGGAAATCCTCTGGCCAAAACAGAATGAGACCCTAGAGCAGTTTCTAAAGCTTAGTAAATATTTGTTCTCTCCAAATTATATTAACATTTACTTTTAAAGACACAGATGTCATATTCGTACACATATATTTATATACAAATAAGTATAAATAATTATGTCATAAAGTACAACATAATATCAGTTTTGACAGGAAAGAGACAATAAACTATGTAGTATTTTAAAAGGAGCAGCACATAATTTGTTGTAATAGCTCCCCCTAGTGAACATTCTCACTATTGTTTTCTGAACACGTTTTAGGGTTATTTTAATGGTTGTCAGTGTCTTAGAAATCTTTCCATCATGCCTGTAAACAAAAGTCATGTCACCAAATGGTCTTTTCAGCTCCATGTATAGGTGGAAAAAATTAACCCTACCCACAGAATGATTTTCAACTTGAAAAGATGGGTGTTAATTTTTTCATTCACTTAAAACAAGAAGAATGAAAAAGAACAATAATCCAACAAATACAATTGACAATAAGAATTGTGACTTACTGAGCAATTACTATGTACTACAGATTCTGCTCAGCATTACATGGGTGATTTAATGCAATCCTTGTGTTACTTGATGATGTTAATGCCACAAGTGATCTCATTTTATGGAGGAAGAAACTAAGGCCTTTACTAAGGACATACTGCTAGCAAATGATAGAGCTGAAATCTGAATCCAGGTCATCTGACTCCAGAGGCTATGCCTCAAGGTACTATTCAATTCTATTGACAAGGCACAGGATTATTTAGGTCTCTAACCTGGTTTTTCTAAAAATAACAAAACCAGATTGCCAAATTCTTGCTTTATTTATCCACTATCCTTTGTTTAAGTCAGGAAAGGCCCAATCTTCTCTCTCCAGGGTTGCCAATCACTCCCCACTCCACAGCCTTTCTGCAGGTACTACTGAGTTAGGAAGTTGTGGTGCTTCATTCCTGGGCAGAGGCAGATGGATGAGATGAACCCAAAAGCACGTTAATTAAGAAAGTGTTAAAAATGGATGAAAATAGGAAAGGAGTAAGTTTCAAGGACACCAAGTGCCACTTTCTGGCAACCTGGAACAATCTGACCACCAATATGATGAATTATAAATCACAGAAAAATTAAGAATTCATGAGTTTATACTAATGGAGAGAAAATGAGCGAGACAGACAAGAACAACAGAGGGCTTATGCTGACGGGAGAGTGTTGAGGGAAGACTGGTAAATGCGAAGGGAAGGCAGGAGGTAAAAATGAACATCTGTAACCAAGATAGTGAGACTGGATCAGACAAGAAACATTAATTGATTCGAAATCTAGAGAGAAAATTTGATAAGGAGTAGACTAATTGCATGTTCTTAAAGAAGAAGAAAATAAAACAGTAATTTTAAAGTGGAAAAATAAGATGACTCCTCCGTCTGGTGAAAAAATGTGACATCACCAGTCACAGGAGGAGCAGCTGGACACCACTTCCTCCAGATGCAAAGACCTTGGAAGAACCTGTCACTTAAGTGGTATTCCTGTGGAGAATGCACAGCCTGACTGTAACCCCTGGAAACATCAGGAAAACCCAATTATGGCTGTTCCTTGTCATAAGAGACAAAGCCTGTGAAAACAATTCAGATTAAAGGGGTGAAAGACAAGACAACGAAATGCAACTCTTATTGTAGACTTGATTTTGTACTGAAGGGGAAAATTCTAGAAAGAGCATTGTTAGGTCAACTGGCAAATTTGAAAGATGAATGGTAGATTACACAAAATATTGCAACTGGACTAGATTTCTGAACTCTATTATATAGGACAATATTCCCATTTTTAAGAAATAAATACTGAAGTATCTAAAGGGGGAAAAGTAAGATAATGTATGCTTAAGTGGTTCAGAAAAAAAATGAGTGTGTGAAGTTTTTTTTTTTTTCATTTTCTTTCTTTATTTTTTTATTTTTTTATTTTTTGTGTGTGTGTGTGTGTGTATTAACAGGTACCAAGTTTTAATTTTGCCAGATGAGGAGCTCTGTGGCTGGATGGTGGCCAGGGCAGCCCAGCTTTGTGAATGAACTTGATGCCACTGCACGGCACACTAACAAATGGTTAAGATAATGCCTATTCAAGCCTCAAAAAAAATAAAATACTTGGGAATCAATCTCACAAAAGAGGTGAAAGACCTCTACAATGAGAACTACAGAACACTAAAGAAAGAAATTCAAGAACACCTTAGAAGATGGAAAGATCTCCCATGTTCCTGGATAGGCAGAATTAATATTGTCAAAATGGCCATACTACCAAAAGTGCTATACAGATTCAATGCAATTCCAATTAAAATCCCAACGATGTACCTTACAGAAGTAGAACAAGCAATCATGAAATTCATCTGGAAGAATAAGAAACCCAGAATTGCTAAAGCAATCCTTCGCAGGAAAAATGAAGCAGGGGGTATTGCAATACCTGAACTTCAACTGTACTACAAAGCAATAGTAACAAAAATGGCATGGTATTGGTACCAAAATAGACAGGTAGATCAATGGTACAGAATAGAGGACACGGACACAAACCCAAATAAATATAAGTTCCTCATACTAGACAAAGGGGCCAAAAATATGCAATGGAGAAAAGATAGCCTCTTCAATAAATGGTGCTGGGAAAATTGGAAATCCATATGCAACAAAATGAAAATAAACCCATATCTCTCACCATGCATGAAACTAAACTCAAAATGGATTAAGGACCTCGGAATCAGACCAGAGACCCTGCATCTTATAGAAGAAAAAGTAGGTCCAGATCTTCAGCATGTCGGCTTAGGACCAGACTTTCTCAACAGGACTCCCATAGCACAAGAAATAAAAGCAAGAATCAACAACTGGGATAGATTCAAACTAAAAAACTTTCTCTCAGCAAAGGAAACTATCAGCAATGCGAAGAAAGAGCCTACAGAGTGGGAGAAAATCTTTGCCAATCATACTTCAGATAGAGCACTAATCTCCAGAATCTATAAAGAACTCAAAAAACTCAACACCAAGACTACAAATAACCCAATCGACAAATGGTCTAAGGAAATGAACAGACACTTCACAGAAGAAGACCTACAAACAATCAACAAACATATGGAAAAATGTTCAACATCTCTAGTAATAAAAGAAATGCAAATCAAAACCACCCTAAGATTCCATCTCACCCCAATCAGAATGGCGATTATCAAGAACAAAAGCAACAACAGGTGTTGGTGAGGATGTGGAGAAAAAGGTACACTCATACATTGCTGGTGGGGTTGCAAATTAGTGCAACCACTCTGGAAGGCAGTATGGAGATTCCTTAGAAAACTTGGAATGGAACTACCATTTGACCCAGCTATCCCACTCCTTGGCCTATACCCAAAGGACTTAAAATCAGCATACTACAGAGATACAGCCACATCAATGTTCATTGCTGCTCAATTCACCATAGCCAGATTGTGGAACCAACCTAGATGCCCTTCAGTTGATGAATAGATAAAGAAACTGTGGCATATATATACAATGGAATATTACTCAGCCATAAAGAATGATAAAATTATGGCATTTGCAAGCAAATGGTCGAAATTGGAGAATATCATGCTAAGTGAGATAAGCCAATCTCAAAAAACCAAAGGAAGAATGATCTCGCTGATAAGTGGATGATGATACATAATGGGGCGTGGGAGGGGTTAGTTTTAGGGTTAGAGTGAGGGTTAGGGAGGGGGGCAAGAATGGGGGAAGGAAGGACTGTATAGAGGGAGGGGTGGGGGGAAGGGGAAAAAATAACAGAATGAATCAACCAACATCACCCTATGTAAACGTATGATTACACAAATGGTATGCCTTTACTCTATGTACAAACAGAGAAAGAACATGTATCCCATTTGTTCACAATTAAAAAAAAAAAAAGATGATGCCTATTCAAAGAATAATTTAAAAATAAATTTATAATATTTTATATAAATAAAAGGAGTGCACACATAAGGCTAATGGGGTTAAATGTTAATAGGCAAATCTGGGTAAAAGGCATTTGTGTGTTCTTTGTACTATTTTTATTTTTGCGATCTTTCTGCAAGTTTAAAAATGTTTCCAAAAAGTATTTTCTATATAAATAAAGCAGTGAGGTTCCCTGTGGCAGAGCAATTCTGTCTGCTGCCTCCTGAGTTGAGCTACCTACCTGGGGAGAGGTAGCAGGGGCCCTGAGGCCACCTGCACCAAATCTGCTTACTCCAATTCAACCTTCTTAGTCGCCCTTCCTTTCAGAAGCCCTTACAGTGAGGTAGATGACCAAACTGACCCTGGTTGGGTTTATCCCTATAAATGACATTCCTTTACTGAATTGACTGGCTTCCTGGTGCCTGGGTAAACTTGGGTCTTGTGAGGTCAAGAGGACCGAGAGCCAAACCCTGCATATCTAGTTTGACTCTGAATTAGTTGTGTGGCATGAGCAAGTTGTCATCTCTGGAGATGAACACTTGGACCTAGAATTTTTCTAAGGTCCCCTGTCATGTTATGGTTTTATATCTTACATCCATTGCTCCTCAGAACAAAGCCACCAAAAAAGCTCTAGACAATATGTCTCTTAATGGTCCAGCCATCAGGAATGAGAAATCTTCCACGTGTTATTTCTTCCTTACTAATTAACTATTGGTGCTATATTAACTATTGGTGCTATAATTAACTATTGTTGTTATATTACATCTAAGGAATGCTAGTGGTGAGGCTGCGTGTGTGTGTGTGTGTGTGTGTGTGTGTGTGTGGAGAGAGAGCGAGAGAAGAGAGAGGGGAGCAGAAGGAAGGAAAGACAGAGATGGAATTCTTTCTATCAGGAATGATAACATGTACCAAGGATGACAGTTAAAAATCTGTTGCACTGTTGGGCACTGTAGTACATATCTGTAATCCCAGAGGTTCAGGAGGCTGAGGGCAGAAGGTTCAAAGTCAGGGTCTTTAGAAAGACCCTCAGTAACTTAGCAAGAGCCTGTCTCAAAATAAAAAATAAAAAGTTCTGGTGATGTGACTCAGTGGTTAAGTGGTTATGTACTGCTGGGTTCAATCCCAGGTACCAAAAAAAAAAAAAAAAAAAAAAAAATCTGTTGAACTGATTCACATGGAAGACCCTTTTCATTTTATCTTCCAACAAATAAGCAACATTATCCCAAATAATCAAGTAATTTTTCTTCTCTTTTTTTTCTTTCTTTCTTTCTTTTTTTCCACAGCCCTTTTTATTTTTTATTTTGAGACAGGGTCTCACTAAGTTGCTGAGACTGGCCTCAAACTTGCAAATTCTTCTGCCTCCTGAGTTACTGAGATTACACATATGGCGTCCCTATGCAGTTTATCCCCATTTCAAAGATGAGTAAATCAATGTTTTTTGGTTGTTTGTTTGTTTTTTAGGAATCAGACTTTTTATTGAAGGATTCTATTTGAGTCAGAAGGAAGACAGCACTGGAAAAAAATTCGTGGAGACTCTCCATTAATCTCTGGTGGTTCATGAGTTAGAATCCCAGTTTTGACCCTGTGTTAATGTTCTTCCCAATCAAAAGTTTCAGAACCTTTGAGATCTCTACAACAAAACAACAAGCTGAATACTTCAAGAATTCTCTGTCATGAAAGGCAAAGAAAGGCTGAGAAACCTTTCTAGATTAATGAAACTGAAGAGGCAAGAGGCAAGCCAAATAAATTAAGCACATGATTCTAAGTCAGGTCTTGGATTGGAGAAAAGAGTTGTTTTTTTAAAAGACATCACTGAGACAATTGCCAAAATTTCAGTTTGGACTGTATGTTTGTGTTGTCTCCATGTTAAAATTTCTGAATGTTTTCACTGCACCAAGTTTATATAAGAGACTGCCCTTGTTCTCAGGAGATATGCAATGAAGTACTTAGGGAAGAAAGGTTCTATAACCCCTGTAACCCACTCTCAATTGCTTCAGAAAAAATGATAAGAATAAAAAATATTGCTTATAGGAGTTTATTATACTTGTATAAGCTATAAACAAAGAAATGTGGTAAATATGTTAATACAAGGTCATTGTGATATTCTTGTAATTTTTCTGAGTTCTAAAAAAAGTTCAGTAAAATAAATAAAAAAGAAACACCAAGATAAACACCAAAACAAACAAAAAACCCCTCTAGCCAGGCACAATGATGTACACTGTAATCCCAGTTACTTAGTAAGCTAAGGCAGGAGGATTGCAAGATCAGGGCCAACCTGGGCAACTTAGTGAGAACTCAAAATTTTAAAAAGGGGGCAGGCGTTGCTGGGAGCTGGGCATGTACTTCAATGATACAGCACTTGCCTAGCATGCATGAGCCCCTGGGTTCAATTACCAGAATAGCAAAAAGAAAAAAGAAAGAATCACTCCAGGAAGTCATATTGCACTTTCTATTTATTTTTATTACTATTATCGCTATTGTTTTTTTAAACATTTTAATTCTATTGCTATTATTTTTATTACTATTATTTTATGTCATGTTGCTCTATGATTTTAATTACTATAATACCATATCCTAATTTGTCATTACTGAGAAATGTGACAATTCATTGAAGTGAACTTTGTAAAACACAAACAAAAGCGGATGTGTACACTTCAAGGTTGAGATAAAATTTCAGACTAATTTTACAAATATATGTAACATCTTGAATATTTCAAACAAAATGTAAGGAAATTATTTAATCTATTATAGATAATTCTGGGTATTTCAGGTGCCAAATCTTCTAAACAAACTACGTGATCACAATTGTTTACCTTGGTGCTTACTGAGAAGTGTAGGGCTTTTTGTGTCTAATCTACAAGACACCCCTTTATACCCCACCCACTTCTACCTGGGACCACTGAGCCCTGCTGGAGAAGCTATATTGCCATTCAGATTGCTGCCACGGGAAATTCAAGCTCTCCTGCCGAGCTATCTGACTACCCTACAATCATCTACACTCCCTGATTCTATTTCCATTTTCAATTCCATTTTCAAACTCTCAAAACTAGCTTCTACCTCAATCCACCAAAGGAGTTTTGTTTATTTTTTTTTTTTTTGTACTGAGGATTGAAGGGTTGGGGGTTCTACCAGTGCTCCACATCCCCAACCCTTTTTTTATTTTTTATTTTGAGACGGGGTTTCGATAAATTGTTTATGACCTCACTAAATCGCTGAAGCTGTCCTCAAAATTGTGATCTTCCTGCCTCAGCCTCCCTAACCACTGTAATTACAGGTGTGCACCACCATGCCCAGCCTGATTTTCTATTTCAAATATTATTCCTTCTACATTTCTATGGATAAAAAGATCTTTTTTTCCCACCTGGGTTTAGCTTTTTTTTTTTTTTTTTTTTTTTAAGAGAACAGAGTTAAAGAGTTTCTTAAAAAATTCTCTATTATTATAACTTCTCCAGAGACAGAAAGAAACGGAGTTAGGCACAGAAGAAGAGAAATGAGATCAGATTAGGAGAAAATGTTAAAAAATATTTTGTTTGTTTTATATTGGGTTCGTGGCTCAGTGTTAGAGTACTTTCCTGGCATGATGAAGGCTCTAGATCTCCCCACCACCAAAAATAAAATAAAATAAAAATGGCGTATGTTCACAGACACATTTCACATGGGAAGGAAATAAAAGGACATGCACAGGACTATCTGTGACCAACTTCCACCTCTTATGCATAGTATTTACCAGTGGATTCAAAGATAGGGCCTTGATTTAAAGAAATGCATTCTGTCAGGGCAAGATCCACCCAGTACCTGGGGGAATGGAGATATACATACACACACACACACACACACACACACACACGGCATGTATATGTATACATACATCCTATATCCCTCCTGGCTTCTAAGCTGGCAGAAGGAAATGGCAACCCTTCAGCAGGAAGATTTCATCCCTATCTCTCATCCCCCTGGATCCTCTCTAACCTGCTACTTTTATTCCATACTTTTGGGGGGTGGTAGGAAGAATGACTGGCTGGGAAGGCAAGGTCGCCTGCCCAAGGCATAGGAATGGTGATGGGAGAAGATTCTGGAAATTCAAAAAGAATATGTCATTATTTAACAACATTATTTAACAGTCACTGCTGTGCTAGACACTGGAATTTCCAGACAACCACCACATAGGTGCTGCAACGGTAGTATCCAGTGGGGCAGAGATGGGGCAAAGCTACCTTCTCAGCAGCTGTCCATTTAGGTGACATGGAGGTGAAGCCTCTGTACTGAGACCAGTTCTGAAGGATGAAGGAGGAGTTCACCAGGCAGTAACTGAGAAGGATTAACTCAACCTTCTGCATAATTATAAGAGAGAGAAGCTGTTGAAGGGTGAGCTGGGGCAGATGGGAAGGGCATGCCACACAGGGGCAACAGCTTATTCTAGGCAGTGATGTGAAGTAACAGGACATCATGCTTCTCAAACAGGGCTCCCCTGCAGTGTGCAGGAATGTGCCAGGAGGTCTAGAAAGTCACAAATAAAGCAGCACATCTATGAGGACACTTTAATGCAGTTTGATATTCATACAAATAGATGTGATCAAATAGCAAATTCATGTGGAATTTTAAAGATAAGCCACAATTTATTTATTTTTTACCGGGGATTGAACCCAGGAGCACTTAACCACTGAGCCACATCCTCCCCCCCCCCCTTTTTTATATTTCAATTAGAGACAGGGCTTTACTAAATTGCTTAGGGCCTCACAAAGTTGCTGTGGCTGGCTTTGAACTCATGATCCTCAGCCTCCCAAGTCAGTGGGATTACAGGTGTGGTCCACTGTGCCTGACCCATAAAACTTTTTTTTTGCGGGGAAAGGATTGAGGATTTAATCGAGGGGCACTGAGCTGAGATACATCCCCAGCCCTTTTTATTTTTTTTTTAATTTTGAGACAGGGTCTGGTTAAATTGCTCAGGGCCTAGCTGTGTTGCTCAGGCTGGCCCCACTACTTTAAATATTTTAAAGTTTGCCCCCTGCCTTCTCTGTCCTTTGTCTGTACAGGCAAATCCTTATTCATTTGCAACACAAGAAGAGCTGCAATTAGGTAGGCGTGATTGGTACTTAAGTAAAAGCTTGCCTTTTTTTTTTTTTTTTTAGCTTTTTAGATCAACAAGGCATTTTAACATTTATGTTGTTAAATTTATTTTTCATTAGTTCCTTTTAGTTTTACATAATATAATATTAGGGTTCGTTGTGATATAATTATACAAATATGAAATATAATTTGCTCTAATTCAGTCCCCAATTCTTCCTCTTTCCTTCCCCCTGTTCCCTCCCCTCTACTCTACTGATCTTTCTGATGTTTATTTATAGTTTTTTTTTTTTAAATTAGTGCCTTGTGGAGATCCATGGGGTGAGATTCACTGTGGTGTATTCATATAGGAAGATAGGAAATTTAGCTCAGATTCGCTCCACCGTTCTTCCCCTTTCCCCTGCCTTCTTGCTCCCCCTCAGTCTCCTTCCTCTACACCACTGATCTCTCTTCTTGTTAAATCTATTTCTGTTGCATTTCTTCAGTTTCTTTATGCTTATGAAGTCATGCAGAAATCAGAGATGTAATCACAACTTTTCAACGTTCATTTAGTTTCCCTGTATTTTTCCTTCTCACAAAAATTAATACTTGGGCTAAGGTTGTGGCTCAGTGGTAGAGAGCTTGCCTAGCATGTGTGACGCACTGGGTTCGATCCTCAGCAACACATAAAAATAAATAAATAAAATATAGTTATAGTGTCCATCTACAACTAAAAACTATTTTTGAAACAATGCTTTAATTCACTTCAGATTCATTTTTATATTTACTGTAGTATAAGATACTAAGTATGAGAATTAAATAGATTTCACCCATAAACTGTCAATTTTTCCTATATATCCTGTTCTTTTCCCTTTTCCTTTATGGTACATAACTTTATCATCTACCAAGTCCTTTTATATTACGTAGATTCTGTCTCTGGCCTATTTATTCAATTGGAAACTTGGACTGTAATTGCATGAAACTTTAAAAGGATTGAGTAAAACAGACCACTTTACAGTAGTGATTGCAATGGTTCTTTACAGACAAGACATCATCTCTGTCTGACAGGCAAAGAAGGAATGAGAACAGACCTGTGGCTGGTCCTAGAGTCAAAGAAAAGCTGACAACCACACAGGAACTGTCTATAACCTTAGTAGCCCCAGAGCTCGGTGTGGCAGGAACAGGATGATCTGCAGGATACCACTCTGAGGTGCATGGGTTTCAATTTTCCAGCTTTGTGCAATCCAGTCCCAAAACAAATGCCAGGGGGACCAATTCAACTGAACCTGCCTGGATCACATGTTCCCCTAAATCCAACCAACATTGCTAGAAGAAAAAAGAGTGAATGCCAAGAACATCACTCAGTGTTACCAGAAATGAACGTTCAGCAAGTAAAAACAATTAGGGATCATTCCGGAAAGTTCCGGAAAGTTCTGGGTATTTTTTTAAGTTGCACGCATTCTTCAAGTTTTTACAATTATTCCATCATATAATTATATTTTCCTTGCTACACAAGAAAGTTATTGTTGTATGTGTAAATATATTTTGCATGGGCCAGGTTGCCAAATTTTTGATTCTTGAAGTTTTTCAGGTGATTCTCTTTGGATTTTTATTTAGACAATGATAGTATCTGCAAATAATAACTGTTTTGCCTCCTCCCAACACTTTTTTAATACTAGGAATTGAATCCAATGGTGCTTTACCATTGAGCCATATCCCCAGTCTTTTTCTAAAACTTTGAGATAGAGTCTCACGAAGTTGCTGAGTCTGGCCTCAAACTTGGAATCCTCCTACCTCTGCCTCTAAGTTGCTGGGATTACAGCTGAGCCCTACCACACCTAGGTCAATACTTTTGTTTTAATGTCCTGAAACTTCTAGATCAATTTCAACTAATTATGGTAATATTAGTCATTTTTGGTCTTCATATTTATTTCTCAATTTTTTATTATAAATGTTCTACTGACCTATTGAAAAACCAAATTTGAACAATGCAGAAGAGACTAAAGGGTTAAAGTCTCCCTCCTTTTACATACCCTTTTAATTGTACCCTATTATCACAAATCCTTTGAATATTTTTTCACCTATTTTCTATGCATATAAAATGGCATATAATAATTTTATATACCTGTTATAATGTTACCTAATGTTGTATATAATGTCACATAATCATTTTATCCCAAATACAATTTTTCTTCATTCTTCTAAAATAGATGAATCTGTTTCCATTTTTTTCCTAATTTTTAAATATAAGACAGTCATCTCCTGCTTTCAATATTTAGGACCTGACCATTCTAGCATTAATATTCTTACACTTGAATGCTTATGTTTTACCTTTTTCATTATCTGGTCACAGATCTTTGAGTAGTTATTTAGGAAATGTATCTCAGCGGTACATTTTCTAAATCCTTATAATATTTGAATACTTATCAATTTATTCAACAAATATATAACGTTGTTCTAAAAACTGAAGATACTGTGGTAAATAAAACAAATTGTTGTGTTATTCAGCTTTCTGTTGCTATAACAAAATACCTGATAAAATCAACTTTACAGAAAAAAAGGTTTATTTTGACTGACAGTTTCAGAGACTGATTAGGCCTGTTGTGAGGCAGAAACATCATGGTGGAAAGTATTGGAGGAAAGATGCTCACCTCATGGCAGCCAGGAAGCAAAGAGAGAGGGGGAGGAACAAGAGACAAGATATAGTTCCCAAAGGCACACTCCCAAAGACCAACTCCCTTCAACGAGGCCCCTCCTTCTAAAGTTTCCACCATGTACCAATAGTTCATTCAAATTATAAAACCAACAATGGACTAATCCACAGATGAGATCAGAGCCCTCATGATCCGATCATTTCCTAAAAACCTTACCTCTGAACAACGCTGCCCTAGGGGCCAAGGCTTCGACTCATGAGTCTTTGGGGGACATTCCAGATCCAAACCATAACTGTGAGTGAGATGAGCAATAGTTCAAACACTAAAAAATGAAAGGTACAAGGTTTCTTTTGGGGGTGATAGAAATGTATTGGAATTTGGTAGTGATATGGTGCCACAACTTTGGTAATATACTAAAAAACATTGAGTTGTAACGCTTCGAGAAAGTGATTTTTTTGGTATATGGATTACATCTCAAATAAAATCAACAAAAGAAACAGTACTGTTTGTATGCTAGAGGGAATGACCTAGGACAGGAGGTGCTCTTGAGTAGAAAAGTGGGGTGGGATCTACTACATGTGCCTTTTTTTTTTTTTTTTAATATGGGGGATTGAACCCAGGGACCCAGGGATACTTAACCACTGAACCACATCCCCAGTCCTAAGTTGCTTAGGGCCTTGCTAAGTTGCTGAAGCTCGAACTTGCAATACTCCTGCCGCAGCCTCCCCAAGTTGCTGGGACCACAGGCATGCACTACTTTGCCTGGCCATCCGATTGTATTCAGATGACAATGTGCTGGGTAATTGACCTACACTGTCTTTCCTCCTCGGCACTGTGCAGGTTGCTCCATTGCCTTCTCTATCAGATACCTTTTATGCCCACCTTTCACACCATCTTTGTCTGACCTGTTGGCCCTTCTCTCATGGTAGGCGGCAGTACTCTCTCTCTCCTGAGGCTTCTCACTAGGGAGACGTAAGGGAGTTCAGCCACACTCCCTACCCAACTAGCAAGGCCGGCCAATGGGGGATGAGGGCTGGTGGATAAATACTCTTCTTCCAACCTTGCGGTAGCTAGTTCTGAGGCTCCTCCAACTGAGGCCTTCAAAAGGTGCATCGAGCCCAGTTGTCTGTAGCACAAACCAGCTCAACAATGCAGCATGATGTCAGCTTTTCTTCCTTCATTGTTTCACCTCTACTCAGGGACCCAGTCCTGTTCCCTGGAATCAATTCCCCACTTCGACTGCCAGCACACAAGCCCTTGTCTCAGGCTCCAATTTGGGGGAAGAACCGAGCTGAAATACCCTCTCACACTGGATGTTATGGAAGACTAGGACCAACCTGATGTTTTTTGTGGATAACAAACTTTTTCTGGATGCTTGTCAAATTTATCCCATATCATTATATTTTTGAAATTCTGTCAGAATATTTTCAGGTATGTTACTTTTTGTTAATAATTTGCCTGGAACATAGGGTTTGCTCAAATTTTCAGACTGAGATCTTTCTTTAGGAAAGAAAATTTCTCTTCTTTGGTGCATCTGCCATGATTATGTCATTCCTTTCTGAAATGTTTCTTAGGGCCAGACTGAATCCCTGCCATTTGTTCTACTTGCAGGTTTCATGATTTTCACCATTGTCTGAACATTGAAGACAACTCTCTCAAGTTTGTCTTCTGCTTCGCTAACTAGATTTTCACTCGTTTTCCAGCTCCTGCCTAGCTAGCCTTTGGGGTGGCTACATTGGCTCAGGTCCCCTGCCTATTCCCATAAGCAGACCTTTCATAGGTGCTGATTTGCTTCCCCTAATGGAGCTCTTTTCAGTACCCAAGTCTCCTGGAGTGGCCAAGCTCCCTGTGAGCCCTGTCATCCTCTGATCCCACTGTGAAGGTTGAAGTGTCATTTTTAGGAAAGAGCATGAGGTAAGTTCAGTTGAAAGTCTTCCACCCACAATCTCACAGGTTTCTTTCTCTTCCAGGCCTAGAGTTTGATGGCATTTGTCTCAGGGTTGTTGTGAAGCTTACATAAAATAATGTACACAGAGAGCTTTGTCAACATGAAAAGTCCTTTGATTTAGAACCACCCAATGATAAAACCATGAATAGATACACCCTAGTCATAAAGTTTTATGTAATTGCATTGTTATCTTCCTAGTAAGTTTTGGGAGTGGACAGATTGTCTGATTAGCCCCTTTCCAATACAAATATTTTTTTGAAATGTGGTTTGAATGTGAGGAGTGTCCCAAAAGCTCACGTGTGAGACAATGCAAGGTTTGGAGGAGAGATGATTAGGCTCTAGCCTTAATCTAATCAGTGAATCAAGGCAGGTGGGATGTGGCTAAAGGAAGTGGTTCATTGGGGGTATGTTTGGGGTATATATTTTGTATATGGAGAGTGGAGTCTCTCTGTCTCTCTGTTTCCATGTGAGCTGCTTCCCTCTGCCATACTCCTCCACCATGATATTCAGCCTCACCTTGAGCCCTGAGGAGTGGAGCCAGCCTCCTATGGACTAAGACCTCTGAAACTGTGAGCCCCCAAATAAACTTTCTCTCCTCTACAATTGTTCTGGTTGGGTCCTTAAGTCAAAGCAGTTAAAAAGTAGACTAAAACAAACTTCCTGCTTATTTGTAAGGACTGGGCTAAAGACAACTAGTGCCTTTGATCTACTGGGCATTCTTTTTCCCTTTTTATAGTACCAGCACTCAAATTTCCCCTTCTCAATGCACTAGTTTCTCAGAGTGTGCCTCTCACTAGATGCACAGTGCAGATTAGGCAAACCCCATACCTACTCTAAGGATGGACGTTTGACTCGGTTTGGGCTAATCGGTGTGAACGTCTTTCTGCTAGGGTTGATCAACCGATAGAACGTAAACCTGGAGTTACTGGTGACCATCTCTTACCACCAATGGAAAGAACTTGCCAGAGAATAGACCCAAAATCAGTGAGAGTAGAACTAAGGCATAGCAAGAGATGGATGAGTACCTGGATCCTGCAATTTCTGAACATGACCTATACCTCCACTTTCTATTTTCTGAACTCACAAAGTCTCATTTTTTACTAAGCTTGTTTGAGTTAATAATCCATAATTTACAACAAAAGATCACTCATTATAATGGCTACATATGAATTTAATCCTTCATTGAGATCCTATTTGCAAGCTGTAGTAGGAAGAAGAGAGGGACTTGAACTTAGGACTGGTACAAAGTTCAATTACTGTCATTAATCAGTTGGTTGATATTGGATAAGTCCTCTCTCTCTCTCTCTCTCTCTCTCTCTCTCTCTCTCTCTCTCTCTGTTGTTATTATTGTTTGGGGATCAAAATCAAGGCCTTATGCAGGCTAGGCATGCGCTCTCTCATTGAGCCACGTCCCCCAGCATTGGATTAAGTCATTTCTAAACATTTTTTATTATCCTTAAAATAGAAGGAGATTCTACCAATTTCACAGATCTACAAGCACCAAACATGAAATCTATTTGCAAGTGCTTTGTGAAATATGAAGCATTTTTTTAAAATAAGTAATTAACCAGGCACTGTGGCACACATCTGTAATCCTAGTGGCTTGGGAGACTGAGGCAGGAAGATCATGAGTTCAAAGCCAGCCTCAGCAATTTAGCAAGAACCTAAGCAACTCAGTGAGACCCTGTCTCTAAATAAAATATTTAAAAAGGGCTATGGATGTAGTTCAGTGGTTAAGTGCCCCTGAGTTCAATCCCCAGTACTTTTTTTTAAAAAAAAAGTAATTAATATCCTATTATGTTGTTTTGTTGCATAACAAAGGGAAAATTGTTTCTGTTTCATGAAAATTGGTGTCACCTGAATGTTTCTCAAAAGTATTTTGTTTTACCTTTCTAGCTAAAATCTTGAGTATGTCTTTAATTCTTCCTGTTTTCCCACTGATATTCTAACTAAAATAGCAGGAAAGTCTTGTTATTCAAATATCCTAAAATAAGTGATAGAATGACTGTCATAAGAAGGGGAGTGGCAGGGAAGTGCATGTGGGTATAGATGTAACAAATTGGCCATGGGTTGATAACTATTAAAGGTGGATGACAACATGGATTAATTACATTATTTCCTCTATTTGTACAGGCTGGAAATTTTCCATAGTATAAATGTAAAAATTACCTGAAATTCTAAAGATGCAAACACCTGATTGAAAAGGTTTGCAAACCTGTAACTCTCTGATTATATATATACCCAAATATCAGTTTTTATAGATGAAATTATATCTTATAGGGTATAAATGGCCTAGATTCATCTACTTAACCTACAGAAGCAGAGTAGTAATAGATAATTCAGGAAAATAATATAGAAATACCCAGCTATGCCTAACGAGAAAAAAGCAGGAAGACCTGGCAATGGTGTGACAATGATGATAATTTATCACAAATATAGCCCAAATCATCACCGTTTTAATTATGACCAGAATCCCAGATCTATACTAGATACTGCTCTTTGTGGTGTTTAACTGTACTTAGAAATTACTGGAAATTACAAAAAAGAAAAAAACAAAAACAAAAGAGTATTCCTTTTTTATTTTTTAAGATGAGTAATGTTTTAGCCAGCTTTTTGATGCTGTGACTAAAAGACCTACAGTTTGCACTGCTAAAAATCTCAAAATTCCTCCAATCAATTCCAAAAAGCTTCAAAAGCTTCTGAACTATATGGGCAGGTTAGTCACAGCACTCTCAGTATTAATTCCTGTTTTAGTCAGCTTTTTCACTGCTATGAGTAAAAGACCTGACAAGAACAACTGTAGAGGAGGAAAAGTTTATTTGGAGTCCTCATGGTTTCAGAGGTCTTAGTCCATAGAAGGCTGACTCCATTCCTCAGGAATGGAGGTGAGGCAGAACATCACAGCAGTAGAGTGTGGTGGAGGGAAGCAGTAAACATGATAATCAGAAGCAGAGAAGGAGACTTTACTTGCCAGATACAAAATATATATACACCAAAAGTGCACCTCTAATGACCGACCTCATCTAGCCACATTCTACCTACCTTCAGTTACCACTCAATTAATCCCCATCAGGAGATTAATTCACTTATTGGGTTAAGGCTCTCATGATCCAATCATCCCTCCTCTAACCTTCTTGCATTGTATCACACATGAGTTTTTGGAGGACATCTCATATCCAACCCATTACAAGTAAAATTTTATTTTGGCTCCATTTCAGAGATTCAGTGTATGGTCCTTCAACTTCATAGCTCTGGGCCTAAGGCAAAGCAGAACATCATGGCAGAGGGTGTGGCAGAGGAAAGCAGTTCAGGACATTGCAACCAGAAAACAGAGAGAAAGCTCCACTCACCACAAACAAAATATAAACCCCCAAATATATAAAGGCACATCCTCAGTGAACTATTTCTTTTTTTTTTTTTTTTTTTATTTATTTATTTTTTTTACGTTTACATAGGGTAATGATGTTTATTATATTTTTCCCCTCCCCCACCCCCACCCCCCCCCCCCCCCCCCCCTCTTTTCCCTCTACACAGTCCTTCATTCCTTCATTCTTACTGCTCTCCTTAGCCTAACTCTAAACCTAACCCTAAACCTAATGCTAGCCCCTCCCACCCCCCATTATATGTCCTCATCCGCTTATCAGCGAGATCATTTGTCCTTTAGTTTTTTGAGATTGGCTTATCTCACTTAGCATGATATTCTCCAATTTCGACCATTTGCCTACAAATGCCATAATTTTATCATTCTTCATTGCGGAGTAATATTCCATTGTATAAATATGCCACAGTTTCTTTATCCATTCATCAACTGAAGGGCATCTAGGTTGGTTCCACAATCTGGCTATGGTGAATTGAGCAGCAATGAACATTGATGTGGCTGTATCTCTGTAGTATGCTGATTTTAAGTCCTTTGGGTATAGGCCAAGGAGTGGGATAGCTGGGTCAAATGGTGTTTCCATTCCAAGCTTTCTGAGGAATCTCCACACTGCTTTCCAGAGTGGTTGCACTAATTTGCAACCCCACCAGCAATGTATGAGTGTTCCTTTTTCACCACATCCTCGCCAACACCTATTGTTGCTTGTATTCTTGATAATCGCCATTCTAATTGGGGTGAGATGAAATCTTAGGGTGGTTTTGATTTGCATTTCCCTTATTACTAGGGATGTTGAACATTTTTTCATATATCTGGTGATTACTTGTACATCTTCTTCTGTGAAGTGTCTGTTCATTTCCTTAGCCCATTTGTTGATTGGATTATTTGTATTCTTCGTGTAGAGTTTTTTGAGTTCTTTATAGATTCTGGAAATTAGCGCTCTATCTGAGGTATGGTTGGCAAAGATATTCTCCCACTCTGTAGGCTCTCTCTTCACATTTCTGATAGTTTCCTTTGCTGAGAGAAAGCTTTTTAGTTTGAATCTATCCCAGTTGTTTATTCTTGCTTTTATTTCTT
This sequence comes from Sciurus carolinensis, assembly GCF_902686445.1. NCBI lineage: Eukaryota > Metazoa > Chordata > Mammalia > Rodentia > Sciuridae > Sciurus > Sciurus carolinensis. Next base: position 71,700,650 of record NC_062222.1, on the reverse strand, counting down.
GTGCTATGGGAGTCCTGTTAAGGAAATCTGATCCTGAGCCAACAAGTTGAAGATTTGGACCTACTTTTTCTTCTATAAGATGCAGGGTCTCTGGTCTGATTCCGAGGTCCTTGATCCATTTTGAGTTGAGTTTTGTGTAGGGTGAGAGATAGGGGTTTAGTTTCATTCTATTGCATATAGTTTTCCAGTTTTCCCAGCACCATTTGTTGAAGAGGCTATCTTTTCTCCATTGCATATTGTTGGAACCTTTGTCTAGTATGAGAAAATTGTATTTATTTGGGTTTGTGTCCATGTCCTCTGTTCTGTACCATTGATCTACCTGTCTATTTTGGTACCAATACCATGCCGTTTTTGTTACTATTGCTTTGTAGTAGAGTTGAAGATCTGGTATTGCAATACCCCCTGCTTCGCTCTTGCTACTGAGGATTGCTTTAGCTATTCTAGGTTTTTTATTCTTCCAGATGAATTTCATAATTGCTTGCTCTATTTCTGCGAGGTACATCATTGGGATTTTAATTGGAATTGCATTGAATCTGTATAGAACTTTAGGTAGTATAGCCATTTTGACGATATTAATTCTGCCTATCCAGGAACATGGGAGATCTTTCCATCTTCTAAGGTTTTCTTGAATTTCTTTCTTTAGTGTTCTGTAGTTCTCATTGTAGAGGTCTTTCACCTCTTTTGTGAGATTGATTCCCAAGTATTTTATTTTTTTCGATGCTATTGTGAATGGAGTAGTTTTCCTAATTTCTCTTTCTGAAGATTCATCACTTATGTATAAAAATGCATTGGATTTATGAGCATTGATCTTGTAACCTGCTACTTTACTGAATTCACTTATGAGTTCTAAAAGTTTTCTGGTGGAATTTCCAGGTTCCTCTAAATATATAATCATGTCATCAGCGAACAGGGATAGTTTGAGTTCTTCTTTTCCTATTCGTATCCCTTTAATTTCTTTGGTTTGTCTGATTGCTCTGGCTAGAGTCTCAAGGACGATGTTGAATAGAAGCGGTGAAAGAGGGCATCCCTGCCTTGTTCCAGTTTTTAGGGGGAACGCTTTCAGTTTTTCACCATTTAGAATGATATTAGCCATGGGCTTAGCGTAGATGGCCTTTATAATGTTTAGGAATGTTCCCATTACCCCAATTTTTTCTAGTGTTTTGAGCATGAAGGGATGCTGTATTTTATCAAATGCTTTTTCTGCATCTATTGAAATAATCATGTGATTCTTAACTTTAAGTCTGTTGATATGGTGAATGACATTTATTGATTTCCGAATGTTGAACCAACCTTGCATCCCTGGGATAAAACCCACTTGATCGTGGTGCACTATCTTTTTAATATATATTTGTATGCGATTTGCTAAAATTTTGTTGAGAATTTTTGCATCGATGTTCATTAAGGATATTGGTCTGAAATTTTCTTTCCTTGATGTGTCTCTGTCTGGTTTAGGTATCAGGGTGATATTGGCTTCATAGAACGAGTTTGGTAGGGTTCCCTCCTCTTCTATTTCATGGAATAGTTTGAGGAGTATTGGAATGAGCTCTTCTTTAAAGGTTTTATAGAACTCGGCTGAGAACCCATCTGGTCCTGGACTTTTCTTTGTTGGTAGGCTTTTGATGACCTCTTCTATTTCATTGCTTGAAATTGGTTTATTTAAGTTGTGTATGTCCTCCTCGTTCAGTTTAGGTAGTTCATATGTCTCTAGAAATTTGTTGATGTCTTCAAGGTTTTCTGTTTTGTTGGAGTATAGATTTTCGAAATAGCTTCTAATTATGTTTTGTATTTCACTTGTGTCTGTTGTGATGTTTCCTTGTTCATTCCGAATTTTAGTAATTTGAGTTTTCTCCCTCTTTCTCTTTGTTAGTGTGGCTAAGGGTTTATCAATTTTATTTATTTTTTCAAAGAACCAACTATTTATTTTATTAATTTTTCCGATTGTTTCTTTTGTTTCGATTTCGTTGATTTCGGCTCTGATTTTAACTATTTCCTGTCTTCTACTACTTTTGGTATTGGTCTGCTCTTCTTTTTCTAGTGCTTTGAGCTGTAGTGTTAAGTTGTTTATTTGTTGATTTCTACTTCTTTTTTTGAATGCACCCCATGAAATAAATCTTCCTCTAAGTACTGCTTTCATAGTGTCCCAGAGATTTTGATATGATGTGTCTTTGTTCTCATTTACTTCTAAGAATTTTTTTATTTCCCTCCTGATGTCTTCTGTTATCCATTCATCATATAATAGTGTATTATTTAGTCTCCAGGTATTGGAGAAGTTTCTGTTTTTTATTCTGTCATTTATTTCTAATTTCAATCCATTATGATCTGATAGAGTACAAGGTAGTATCTCTACCTTCTTGTATTTACTAACAGTAGCTTTGTGGCATAAAATATGGTTTATTTTAGAGAAGGATCCATGTGCTGCTGAGAAGAAAGTGTATTCATTCTTTGTTGGATGGTATATTCTATATATGTCCGTTAAGTCTAAATTGCTGATTGTGTTTTTGAGATCTATAGTTTCTTTATTCAATTTTTGTTTGGACGATCTATCCAGTGGTGAGAGAGGTGTGTTAAAATCGCCTAGTATTATTGTGTTGTGGTCTATTTGATTTCTGGAATTGAGAAGGATTTGTTTGACGTACGTGGATGAGCCAATGTTCGGGGCATAGATATTTATGATTGTTATGTCTTGCTGATTTATGCTTCCCTTAAGCAGCATGTAATGTCCTTCTTTATCCCTTCTGACTAGTTTTGGTTTGAAGTCCACATTATCTGAGATGAGGATGGATACTCCAGCTTTTTTGCTGTGTCCGTGTGCATGGTATGTTTTTCCCCATCCTTTCACCTTTAGTCTATGGGTGTCTCTTTCTATGAGATGTGTCTCTTGCAGGCAGCATATGTTGGATTTTTCTTTTTAATCCAATCTGCCAGTCTGTGTCTTTTGATTGATGAATTCAGGCCATTAACATTCAGGGTTATTATTGTGATATGATTTGTATTCCCAGTCAATTGACTCATATTTGTTTTTGACATGATTTGGTTTCTCCTTTATTTGGCTATTCCTTTAGGCTAGCGCCTCCTGTTGCTGATTTGCATCGTTGTTTTTCATCTCTTCCTCATGGAATATTTTGCTGAGAATGTTCTGTAATGCTGGCTTTCTTTTTGTAAATTCCTTTAGCTTTTGTTTATCATGGAAGGATCTTATTTCATCGTCAAATTTGAAGGTAAGTTTTGCTGGGTATAAGATTCTTGGTTGGCATCCATTTTCTTTCAGGGCTTGGTATATGTTGTTCCAGGCCCTTCTAGCTTTTAGGGTCTGGATTGAAAAATCTGCTGATATTCTTATTGGTTTCCCTCTGAATGTAATTTGATTCTTTTCTCTCGCGGCCTTTAAAATTCTGTCTTTATTTTGTATGTTAGGTATTTTCATAATAATGTGCCTTGGTGTGGGTCTGTTGTAATTTTGTATGTTTGGAGTTCTATAAGCCTCTTGTACTTGGTTTTCCATTTCGTTCTTCAGATTTGGGAAATTTTCTGTTATTATTTCATTGAATAGATTGTTCATTCCTTTGGTTTGTTTCTCTAAGCCTTCCTCAATCCCAATAATTCTCAAATTTGGCCTTTTCATGATATCCCATAGTTCTTGGAGATTCTGTTCATGATTTCTCACCATCTTCTCTGTTTGTTCCACTTTGTTTTCAAGGTTAAATATTTTGTCTTCAATGTCTGAGGTTCTGTCTTCCAGGTGTTCTATCCTATTGGTTATGCTTTCTATGGAGTTTTTAACTTGGTTTATTGTTTCCTTCATTTCAAGGATTTCAGTTTGGTTTTTTTTTCAGTATCTCTAACTCTTTATTGAAATGATCTCTTGCTTCCCGTATTTGGTCTTTTAACTGTTGATTGGTGCGATCATTTAATGCCTGCATTTGCTCTTTCATCTCCTCCTTCAATGTCTGCATTTGCTCTTTCATCTCCTCATTAGCTTCCCTGATCGTTTTAATTACGTACATTCTGAACTCCCTTTCTGACATTTCTTCTGCTGTGCTGTCATTGGGTTTTATTGATGTAGTATCTAGGTTTGTTTGGGACATTTTCTTCCCTTGTTTTCTCATAATGGTCAGTTGTCAGTGGGACCCTGAGATATTGCAGTTTTCCACTATTGGCTTATAGTGTCCCAGTAGATTTCCAGTGTATCACCTCCCAGCTTTCAGTAGCCTGATGTCTTGGAGGAATCTGATAAAGCAGCTCATTCGAAGAATACTGCCCCTAGCCCCCTACTGGTTCCACGTTTTGGAACTGGCTCTGTGCGGAAATGCTCTCACTGTGGGCCTGCACCGTGCAGCTGGCCGTGTGGGAAGAGCCCACTGCCGGAGTGTGGAAGACTACCTTGGGAAGACTCAAGCTGCCCTGCCTGGCTCTGCTAAGCCACCTCTATCTGGGCCTGCCACCCGGGCTGAGCTTTACCCAGTGGGCAGACTCACCCGTGGCTCCACTTCAGTCCGAGTCTCTCAATGCCTCCCCTTCTTAACTCCTGGGTTCTGGAGCGACCGGGGGTGCAGTCTCCCTCTAGGCCGCCATCTTGGATCGCCCTGTGAAGAGAGCCCGCAGCCGGAGTGGGCAGAGCCGCCTGAAGAGGTCTCCGGCTGCCCTGTCCTTATCCCTGAGGCTGATTGCAGATCGAGCCTCTCCGCTGGTTCTTTGCAGGAGTACACTGCACTGCAGGGGCTCCGGGACTCGGAGCGTGCTCTGTTCAGACAGGCTCTCACTAGCGGGCCAGTTCCGTTCCGAGAACCTGGAGAAGCTGGCTGTGTGGGCGGGGCCCACCGCCGGAGTGCGCAGGACTCCCTGTGGATGACTCTAGCTGCCCTGCCCGGCTCCGATAAGCCACCTCTATCTGGGCCTGCCACCCGGGCTGAGCTTTACCCAGTGGGCAGACTCACCCGTGGCTCCACTTCAGTCCGAGTCTCTCAATGCCTCCCCTTCTTAACTCCTGGGTTCTGGAGCGACCGGGGGTGCAGTCTCCCTCTAGGCCGCCATCTTGGATCGCCCTGTGAAGAGAGCCCGCAGCCGGAGTGGGCAGAGCCGCCTGAAGAGGTCTCCGGCTGCCCTGTCCTTATCCCTGAGGCTGATTGCAGATCGAGCCTCTCCGCTGGTTCTTTGCAGGAGTACACTGCACTGCAGGGGCTCCGGGACTCGGAGCGTGCTCTGTTCAGACAGGCTCTCACTAGCGGGCCAGTTCCGTTCCGAGAACCTGGAGAAGCTGGCTGTGTGGGCGGGGCCCACCGCCGGAGTGCGCAGGACTCCCTGTGGATGACTCTAGCTGCCCTGCCCGGCTCCGATAAGCCACCTCTATCTGGGCCTGCCACCCGGGCCGAGCTTTACCCAGTGGGCAGACTCACCCGTGGCTCCACTTCAGTCCGAGTCTCTCAATGCCTCCCCTTCTTAACTCCTGGGTTCTGGACCGACCGGGGGTGCAGTCTCCCTCTAGGCCGCCATCTTGGATCGCCTCAGTGAACTATTTCTTCCACCCATATCCTACCTGCCAAGAGTTACGGTTACAGCTTTCATAATATAACCATTTCACGTCTGAAAATTCTTGGATTTTCCTACACATGAGTATTTTGGGATATCTAACATCTAAACCATAATTTCTACCCCTTGCCTCCCAGAGCTCATACCTATCTCACAATGCAAAATACATTTAGTCCATTTCCAAGAATCCCAGTCTTAACAGTTGCAATATTATTCAAAAGTCCAAGTCCAAAATCTCATCTGATACTTAAAGAAAACTTTTGGATGTTTCCCCCTCTGAGTATCAAAAATAAGTTACACAGATCCAATATGTAATGACACAAAGTAAACATTTCCATTCTATAAGGGAGAAATAGGGGTATAAAAGGAAGAGATGGGACCACAGCAAGACGAAAATCCAACTGGGCAAACAAGTCCTGTAGATCCACGTTACATATACGGGGCACATGGAAATATGAAGCTCTTTCCAAAGAGCTGTGTAACTCTACCCCCATGGTCTTCCTAGCTGCAAACCACATGGCCTCTCTCTTGACTTATCTTTGCTAGATTTCTGCTGCTTTTCTTGGTGAATATTCCATGTTACTGGCATCTCTTAATCTCAGAGTTCTCCACTGCAGCTTTGTCTTCCTTCTCACATCTTCCCATATTGCCCTCTCAGTGGCTGCCTTCAGGGATTCCAACCATGCACTTTGTCTGGCCTCCCAGGTCTTCCTCTGAAATTCCAGTGGAATCCTACATGACCCCCTAACTCTAGCATCCTGCATTCCTGCAGAACTGGCAGTATGTGGTTGATGTCAAACTTTCCTGCCTCTTGAGCAAGACTATGGCTGCAGCAGCCTCTGAGTACCTGAGTGGCTGAGCACAGTGAAACATCTTCCTAGGCCCTCTTTGCAAGATAAACACATGTTCTCTTCCCAAAGAGATTTTTATTTTCACACTCTTGAGTCCAAGATGGGTGTGATCGGGTCAATTCCTGAGATGCCCCGAAGCCATATTTTCTATTGTTTCTGGGTAAATTATTTAGCATCTCTCCTTTGTGGCTGCAATCTCTAACAACTATGTCTCCCTTAGCCCTAGGTTTACTTGTGCTTTTCTGGTCAAACTGCAAGTTTTTAAAATCTTTCAGCTTTGCTTTCTGCTCCTGATTTTCACAATAAACTTGACTAATAGCTGCCAGTAATATCAATGCCACCATCTGAATGCTGTACTGCCTTGAAATTTCTTCCACCAGACTAATTAGTTCATCACCTTTAAATTCAACCTCACAGAGCTGGGGAGATAGCTCAGTTGGAAGAATGCTTGCCTCTCAAGCACAAGACCTTGGGTTCAATCCCAGCACTGCAAAAAAAACAAAACAAAATAAATTCAACCTCACAGAAAGTCTCAGGATATGGGCAAAATGTAGACAATTTCTTTGCCAGATTGTAACTGAAATGGTCAACTGTTCAATTTCCATTAGAGTTCTTCTCCTCTGAAACCTAATAAGTCCAGTTTTTACTGTCCACAGTCTTAAAGACATTCTGGTCTTCTGAGTTCCTACCAGAATTTCCAGTTAAACTTAACTTACAATATTTTAAAACTCTTCCATCCTGCATCTCTAAACTTTTCAAAATTCCTTCCATATATTTCAAAACGCTGCAAAAAGTTTTGAACCACATGGTCAGGTTAGTCACTGTAAAGACCCCACTTCTTAGTACCAATTTGTTTTAGTCAGAGTTTCATTGTTGTGACCAAAAACAACTTAGAGAAGGAAGAGTTTATTTTGGTTCATGGTTTCAGAAGTTCAGTCCATGGTTGGCCAACTCCATAACTCTGGACCTGCGGTAAGGTAGAAAATCGTGGTGGAAGGATGTGGCAGAGAAAGCAGTACGAGACATGACAACCAGGAAACAGTACAAGAGACCATTCTTAAGGACTATTAAGTTGTCTCTTCAACCAAAAGATCATCCTCTGCCTTCATAAAGGTCTACATACAACCCTGCTAAATGGATGGCCTTGTAGTCAAATTAGCAGTTGTCCCTCACTATGGAAACTGAAGCTTGTGGGAAAAACTTGAAGGTATCTGGGATTTGGAGTTAAGAGTAAAAAATTAGAATATCAGCTCAGTTATGACTTGGCTCTTGTTCCTAGGCAAGTCATTGAAACTTACTGAACCTTTTTCTTTTTTAAAGTGAGAACGATAATAATCTTTACCTATAGGGATATCAAATGTGGTACATGCAGATGAATGAGCTTTGTAAACTCTAAGCAGCCTCTTTTTCGAGATGATTTTTGTCATTGTTAAAAGATATTTTCATAGTAAACTATTTCAAAGTCCTGTCTCTGTTACATTCAGAATATTTTTAAAAGTCTTAACTAAATTGCTCTTGCTAAACTAAAGGCCACATGTTTTAGTGAAATAAATGAGTCCATTCCACATCACTCATGGAGCAGCCCATCAAAAATCATGGTCTTTAACATGCTCATGCTGAAAGGGGACCTGGCAATCAGCATAGCCTTCTCACTTCACACACGCGTCAACTAAGGTCCTCAGGGTTGAAACATCAGTCACAATTATACAAGTTGGGGTGAAAATCCAACTGAAATCAAAGTCCCCAGATTCCAGGACAAGGTCCACAGCAGGATACTATATGTTGGGGCCCGGGAAACAATGCCACAGGTACTGGCACTTTGGTATGCTGAGAGGTCTCAGTGCCCACCTCAGAATCAAGGTCCCTCTGACCTTTGTTGTTTCTCTGCCTCCTAGTGTAGGAAAAGGCTTTCCACAGAGTTCCCTTGTCAATCAGACTGAATCTGCCAAAAGAGGAGGACAACTGCCTTCAATCTTCTCACTTAAATTTCATTACCTAGAAAAGACTAAACCCATGCTACAGGAAGAAAGTCAAGCTTGTCAACACACCTGGACAGAATTTTGTCACACACCATTGTCTTCTGTTTCAGTTCCATACAAAATCACTTATAATCCATTATCTGCTTTGTGGACCAAAAGACTTTGTCCCAGGTCCACTGTATGTTCTCTAAGCTCAATGAGTTCCCCTAAAAATAATTTGCTGTTCCCTAAAATTGTCAATATTCAATTATCCCCATGCCCTATGGAAAAAGGACTGTATAAGTTTCTTAATTATGTTGCGCTTGGGAATGATCACATTTCAGTGATTTTTCTCCATGCTGTGATATTTTTCCCTCTTGCACATTAATACATTTTTTTGTCTTTTCTCCTACTTGATTTGTCTATTGTCAGTTCTTCTTATTGAACCTTAAGAGGGTTGAGGGGAATTTTCTCTTCACCTCTACACTACATAAGGATGGGAAAACACTGTGATCAAGACACCCTTTTCCTCCATGATTATGTATCAGATCATGTCCCTTGCAATACAAGTTTTTCAAGGCTTAGTAAATGATACACATAAAAAGCTTCCAGAGATAAATTTCTTCAATGTTAGGTAATTTGAAGTTAAGCAGAATTATTTACAGAGACTTCTCAAAACTTTGCATCAATGTACTAGTATGATGTAAATATGTGAGCAGAATTTCCCAAATATTTGACCATAGAACATTTATTTTAGTACACAGATCCCAGAGTCATAGGCTTTTGCTCAGATGCTCTCTCAAGTATTGTGTCATCTTGGAGTGCACTGAATCATCTATACCTTAGCTTCTGCATCTGAGAAGTGGGGATAATAAAGGTACCTCCTTTATTGTGCTGTTAGGGAGATTCAGTGAGTTAACGCAAGTGAAGTGTCTGGAAGAGTACCTGGCTCATAGCATATACTGCAAGTTTTTGATATTATTCTTATGTTGTTGCTCTTTTAGTCATCATTATTTTAGGGGACTACAGCCTAACATCTCAGTAATTTAGAACATATATGTCAACATGAGAAACTCCACTTTAGGTCAATGGTTGCCCAACCTTGAGAATCTTAAAACAGCGGATTGCCAGTCTTCCTGTCTGAGATTCTGATGGAATTGCTCTGTGAGAGTGACAGGAGTGTGCATTTTTAGAATCATCTCAGGTGATTATGATAATCATTCAGATCCAGAATCCACTAATTGTATCAATGCCATTTCTTTACACTTTTTACACTAGTCCTGTATTTCAAAACTCTGGGAAGATTTTTTTCCCCCTGACATGTGAAAACTTTGGAGATTTATAGAAACAGGAGAGAAAATATCATAAGCAAGCAATGCCATTAACATAGACAAAACATGTTTGTGTCTTTCCACAATGTCAGAATTTATTGAATAACAAAAAATTCAGTTTACACCACTTTCAGAAGTTGCAATTCACCAAATACTTGTGGGTCACCTGATGGTTATAAGCAGGGCAATCACTAGTTTTATTTTGTTTTGTTTTGTTTGGGGTATTGGGGATTAAATTGAGGGGCACTCAAACACTGTGCCACATCCCCAGCCCTATTTTGTATTTTATTTATAGACAGAGTCTCACTGAGTTGCTCAGTTCCTCACTTTTGCTGAGACTGGCTTTGAACTCGAGATCCTCCTGCCTCAGCCTACTGAGTTTCTGGGATTACAGGCAGGCACTGCCTGGCTCACTGTTTTTTATTATTTTTCATTAAAATCTTAACTACTAATGTCTATAACACCCAAGTCAAGCATCACACCTTATACAATCACATATACACACACACACACACACATACACACACACACACACACACACACACACACACACATTGGTTACAGAAATGCTAAGAAAGGGTTAAGTCAGTTACAGGGGTTCAGGAAGCTGAACTGAAAGCAAAGACAAGTGAGTGGATGAATTCAAACAGTCACTGTAGGTGATCAGAGAAGTCTAGGAACCAGCCAGCCCAACAACCTAAGAACTTGTTCAGGGACAAAGCTGTCAAAGCACAGGAACTTATTCTAGGCCAGAGTCCAGATCATTGGCAGTTTGGGAGAGTCAGCTTGGAATAGGCCATATATAGTCAACAAGGACAGGAAAAACTGTGCTATGCTATAGCCCAAAGACAAAGGTTCAGAGATTTGTCACTGTGATAATTTTCCTGGGCAAAGTTCATGACAAGTGATCAGGTGATGGGATCAGGATGCCACCATGTCCAGTCTTGGAATGCTCCTCCTTTTATGAGTCTGTGATGAGGGGCTTGCTTCATTCAGTGATCTGGTATGTTTGGTAAGCTCGTAGGCCTGTATTTTATGAGTTTGATATACCAGTATATCCATGTGCTTCTGATTAATTCATTAAGTTCACAGGTGGTTATTTTATTATCACAATTAATTTATCACTTTGTGCCTTATGGTCTGGCTAGACAGATGGTGGTTGCTTACTTATATAAACAAAGTATAGAATCCTTCTACTTTAGTACTTATACTAAAAAATGAAGTAACTCATGGCAAACTATGGTTTAACTATGGAGTAACTCAGGGTTAGGTACAGCCTGAAAACTACTGTACTATACATCATGGAATAATTCAGGGCAAGGCACAACCTGCTCTACACAGAGAAGAGTCTAGCAAGTCTAGACTTGTCTGTGACCCCACCAATCAAACCAGTCTGTTAAAAAAAAAAAAAAAATATATATATATATATATATATATATATATATATATATATTTTAATGTAGTGGTTTGAAGCAACTACGAGGAAACCTGAGTAAGACCTTCCGAAAGGGTTATTAGGTTCTCATGGCTTAGAGAAGTACAGAGAATGAGAAAAAAATGGATCAGAGGTAGGGCAAGGGACAAAAATAAAATAATTTGCACAAATGATAAATGGATTTCACTGTTTCTTAGACATTGCCAGTGGCCCTGCTGTGTGTGTTACACCAATGAGCAGAATGAACTGCTAAACCTGCAGATTTTTGCATATGAAGTGGAATATATTTTAACTTACGTGGCTTTGGCATATTCTCTTCATATTTTCAGGGCCACTTATATTTATTTTTCTATACACTCTAAAGCTCTGAATTCTTCCCTTTGTCACAAGTGTAAGTTGCCCTACCTGAGTTGATGAACCACAGAAAGAGTTACAGAAAGTAGAACAAAGTGTTCATTTTCATGGTCATGTGCCCTTTTTCATTGCTTAAGGAACCAGCAAACACCCAGAAGACCTGACAGCTATTCCTCAACTAGAGCAGATCAGGCTATTCCCTGGCCCACCCTAGTACCAAAAGCTAGCTGCTCTTTATCAGGCAAATCAAAATGTCATGCTAATTCTTTCAGGAGAAATAAGAGACTTTGTCCCCACTTTTAAAAGGTCTATATTATCTGTCATTTTCTTAATCTTGGATACAAACAATTAACTTCAAAATGTTATCATTTCTCAAGTGCCGATGAACAGAAATGCTATGAAGCTTTAAAAGATTGGCTTCACACCTGTAATCCCAGGGGTTCGGGAGACTGAGGCAGGAGGATTGCAGTTCAAAGCCGGCCTCAGCAACTTAAAGAAGACCTAAACAACTCAGTGAGACCCTGTCTCTAAATAAAATATTTTAAAAAGGGCTAGGGTTGCTAGGGTTGTGACTCAGTGGTTAAGTGCCCCTGGGTTCAATCCCTGGTACCAAAAAAAGAAAAAAAATGGCACACAATTATGATTATTTTTTTCTTTCCTTTCCTTTTTTTTTTTCCAGTACTTGGAATTGAACTCAGAGGAGCCTTATAACTGATCTACATTCCCAACCCCTTTTTATTTTTTTTTTTTAATTTTGAGACAGAGTCTTGCTAAGTTGCTAGGCTGGTCTTGAACTTGAATACTCCTGCCTCAGCCTCCTGAGTCGCTGCAATTACAGGTGTGCACCACCATACCCAGCTCCATTATTTTATTTTATAAACTATATATGGCTATTTACCATACTGTGAAAAACTAAACTATGTATTCAAATGTTGAGCTGATTTAAATTACTTTAATTCAAACCAGGTCTTTAAAAAATTACTCTAATTCAAAAAATGTTACCCATCTGCTAACCATGCATATTTACATAAAGTTTGAAAAGAATTGCCAACATTTTTTCATTGTATTTTCTCATTGTGCTAATTACTTTGCCCAAGAAAATTGGTAACTTACTTGTTAAACTTTATGGAGGAACGTGTGCCACTTAAACAAAACTGAAAATTGAACTCGACATGGAAAAAGTCACTGATTTCAGCCAATATGGAATTACTTTATCCTCTGCAAAGCTTACTAACTAGAAAGTACATGAATGTTACTATATTGATTATGATAGCATAAATATATGCAAAATAATGGATTTTTCCCCAAGCACACACATATTTTCTCTTTTATTCCTAATGTAGGGGTAAGCAGAAAGAGCACTTTTATCCAGTCACTCCATGTGGGCTCTCATCCAATAAAAGGCACACAGACACTAAGGAATGATCATACAAAACACTAAATATATCATTTCCCATTAGCACAGCACACATCCTATTCCTGGTAGTGGAAATTAGGCCATGCTAATGTGAGAGTCCAATAATGAGAGCATAAAAATTAATACACATCATATCATGAGTTTAAAGTTTCCAAGAACCAACCTAATTCTTTGGTGTAAGGCACTAGGAGGCTCTTGGTGAAAGAATAATAAAGAATAGTGTTATGGTTAATTTTTTGTGTCAGCAGTATACAGTATACAGATATGTGGTCAAACATTATTCCAGATGTTTCTGTGAATTTTTTTTTTTTTAATGTGAGAATAACATTTAGAGCAATAGATTTTGAGCAGAGCAGATTACCCTTTGCAATGTAGGGGGCCTCATCCAATCAGTCAAAGGCCTTAATAGAAGTAGCTTTACCTCCAAAGAAAAGAGAATTCTGACAGCAGACTGTTTTTGAATGTATTATGGCATCAACCCTGCCTGGATCACAGCCTGCCAATCTATCCTGCAGATTTTGAATTTGTCTTTCCTCCACAATTGCATGAGCCTAGCTAATTTTTAAAATTCTTTCTCTTCTTTTCCCCCACTGCCCATCTCTCTCTCTCTCTCTTCCTCTCTCTCTCTCTCTCTCTCTCTCTCTCTCTCTCTCTCACACACACACACACACACACACCCACACACACCCTACTGGCTCTGTTTTTTGAAGTACCTTGATTAATACAAATTGTAATGGGTTTGCAGGTGCTACCTGGAAGTAAGAAATATGGGAGAAGATAAGGAGCCTTGCAAGAGGCAGACGACTGGCTAGGCAGCTATATATCTTCCATGAGCTGGACACCCACATGGACCTCAGACCAGCTCAGTACCTTCCAACTGACACAAGTCTTTATACCCATGTCAAAACAATATTCTGCCACAACCACACAGAGGGGTTTCTGGGTGATTAAGTCCTGTTCACAACAAAAGTTGGAATTCTCCCAACTTGAATTAACCTGCTAGTTTCTGATTCTTTTCCAACTACCTCACTTCTTACCATCACCATTCCCTTACCATCTGATGATAGATCTATTTTCCTCACCTAAACTTTGGTATCTTTCATAGATGTGACTTGACATGCACCCTCTGGTGTACCTACTCTTGACATTTTTCCAAACAGGTCCAGCTCTCTTGCTCCATTCCTGTAATTCTAACCATTATTAAATGAGAGACTCATTGTACTTTTAGTAACAAGATCATTCTTCAATGCAGGATGGAAAGACCCCCTCAGTTCAAGGTTCTTATATTCTTATTAATACCAGTTGTTTTACTCAGTTGTGTGTTGCTGTGACCAAAAAAGTTGACAAGAACAATTGAGATAAGTTTATGTGGGACGCATAGTTCCAGAGATCTCCGTCCATAACTGGCCAGTCCATTGCTCTGGGCCCAAGGTGAGGCAGCACATCATGGGGAAAGAGCACAGCAGAAGGAAGCTACTCCCCTCATGGCAGCAAGGAATTGAGGGATAGGGGGTCACAGAAAGAATAATCCTTCTAGAGCATGCCCCCCAGTGACCCACCTCCTCCAGTCAGGCCCCACCCACCTGCCTACAGTTACCACTCAGTCAGTCCATTCAAACTAGAATGAACTGATTAGGTTATAGCTCTCACAATATAATCATTTCAACTCCGAATATTTCTGCATACATAGGAGCCTTTGAGGGACACCTCATATCCAAACAATAATACCAGTAGAAAATTTACAAAGGAAAGAAAATATTACTTGCAAAAAAGGAATACCTTCAAGAGGGTGTAAATAAAATACAATTTATTATAAAGTTAACTATTGTAAAAATATGTATAAAACCATGACTAGTTTGTCCCCATTTTACTGATGAGAAAATAGGCTCCGAATTTTCTCCAATAAGTTTCTCCAAAGTCCCACAGTTGGATAAGTTCTAAGTCCACATTGGTTATCAGATTCCAGAGCTGACATTTGTAACCAGTAGAGACTGACTTCCAAGACTCTATGAGAGAAGGGAATTAATAACGATGACAACAACAACCACCACCACCCAATTATGCTAAAGAGTGGAAGAGAATTTGATGTCTCGTGAATAAGAGAAAAGAAATACCTCAATAATAGAATCCACTGACACCACAGTGGAGGAATTATCAGAGAAGGAATTTAGAAAGATCGTAGTTAAACTAATCTGTGAGGTAAAGGATGATATAAGGAGTAAAATCAGAGAGAAAATACAGGTAGAAAAAGATCACTTCAATAAAGACAGAGAAATTCTTAAAAAAAAATCATATGCAAATCCTTGAAATGAAGGAATTAATAAACCAAAATAAAAATTCAATGGAAAGCATCACCAGCAGACTACACCACTTGGAAGATAAGAGTTCAGGCAACAAAGACAAAATATATAATTCTGAAAATAAAGTTGACCATGGAGAAAAGATGTTATGGGACCATGAACAGAACTTCAAGAAATATGGGATAGCATGACAAGGTGAAACTTAAGATTTATTGGAATAGATGAAGGCTTGGGGATACAAACCAAAGGAATGCACAATCTTTTCACTTAAATAATATCAGAATATTTCCCAAACCTTAAGAAGGAAATGGAAAATCAAATATAGAAGGCATACAAGACACCAAATAAACAAAATTACAACAGACTCACACCAAGGCAAATTATTATGAAAATGCCTAACATACAAAATAAAGATAGAATTTTAAAGGCTGCCAGAGAGGGGGAAAAAAGGTCACATTTAGATGTCAACTAATCTGTATTTCAGCTGATTTCTCAACCTAGACCCTAAAAGATAGGGGTCTTCGAATACTATATACCAAGCTCTGATAGAAAATGGTTACCAACCAAGAATACTATATCCAGCAAAATTAAACTTCAGATTTGATGATGAAGAAATAAAAACCTTCAACGTAAACAAAAATTTAAAGAATTCACACCTAGAAAGCCTGAATTACAAAATACTCAATAAAATACTTCATGAAGAAGAAATGAAAATAAAAGTGAAAACCGGCAAAGCAAAAAACTACACTAGAAGAATATCAATTAAAGAATAAACTAATTCAAATTAAAAACAAGAAATAACTCTAAATGACAGGGAATAAAAATCATATCTCAATAATAACATTGAATGTAAATAGCCTAAACTCATTAATCAAAACACATAGACTGGCATATTGAATTAAAAAACAAGACCCAATAATATACTCTGTCCAAGAGATTCACCTCATAGGCAAAGACATCCACAGACTGAAGGTGAGAGGATGTGAAAAAACATCATTCACATGGATTTTGTAAATAAGTAGGGATTTCTACATTCATATCAAATAAAGTGGCCTTCAAGCCAAAGAATCAGAAGGGACAAAGCAGAACTTTTCGTAACGATTAAGGGAATAATACAACAACAAGAAATAGCAATCATAAATATTTATTGGGGCGGGCCAAGATGGCGGACTAGAGGGCGGCTGCATTTCACGCTGCTCCAGGACGCAAGATTCAAAAGAGGAGATAGTGAGAGACTTGGGACCAACTCAAAGCTGCTGGGTGAGTCTCTCCTGTTGGGGAGGCGTCCCGGATGGGGCGGTAGCCCCGGAACGCAGGGAATTTGTGAAGTGGAGTTGCTTGGCGAGACGCCCCTCCCCCCACTGGAGCGGTAAACACGGACAACTGGGATCATCGTAGAGGAGGCGGCTCAGCATAGCGCTTGGACTCGAGCAGCCGCTGGGGCTCCGGGCGGCTGCCTGGGGAGGAGCTGCGTGGTGAGCTGTTTGGACCCAGAGTGACCGCTTCCGAACACCGGGGGGTTGCCCGGAGGAGGAGGAGAGGCCCGGCGGGTCGCTTGGGTCTAGGAGTGACTGCATCAGAGCCACGGGCGGTTGCCAGAGGAGGAGCTGCGTGGTGAGCTGTTTGAACTCAGAGTGGGCGCTCCTGAGCGCCGGGGGACTGCCCGGAGGAAGAGGAGGAGCACGGTGGGACGCTTGGTCTGGGAATGACTGCATCAGAACCACAGGCGGTTGCCAGAGGAGGAGTTGTGTGGTGAACTGTTTGAACTCAGAGCTAGCGCTCCTGAGTGCCGGGAGGTTGCCCGGAGGAGGAGGAGGAGCGTGGCTTGTTGTTTGACCTGGGAGTGACTGCATCAGAGCTGCGGGCGGTTGCCGAAGGAGGAGCTGCGTGACGAGCTGTTTGAACTCGGAGCAGCTGCTCCAGAACACTGGTGGCCTGCCTGGAGGAGGAGAGCGGTGGGACGCTTAGCCTGGGAGTGACTGCATCAGAACCACAGGCGGTTGCCAGAGGAGGAGGCGAGTGGTGAGTTGATTGGACTAAAAGCAACTGCTCCGGAACACCGGTGGCCTGCCTGGAGAAGGAGCGTGGTGACTCACCTGGTCTCGGAGCCACCGCTCCTGAACACCCGGGCGGCTACCCCAAGGAGGAGGAGGAGGAACAGGGCGGGTCACTTGGACTTGGAGTAACTGCCTAGGGCTACGGGTGGTTGGTGGGAGGAGGAGACCCAAAGTTGAGTTGCTTGGATTCCTAGTGACTGCGTCGGAAACCGGGCGGCTGTCCGGAGGAGGAGGTGTGTGGCGGGTCTCTGTGTCTCGGAGCTATTGTACGGGGCTCCAGGTGGTGGCTCAGGGGAGGGGCTGCATAGCCAGGCGATTGGTGCAGAGCAGGGTCCCAGGAGCTAGGTGGCTTCTTGCTGGAAGAGCCGCACAGAGACACGCCTAGGGGCGGAGCGAAGTTTCCAGGGCGGCGGGCAGACTCTCTGGGAGAGGCAGCCTAAGGAGACTCGCCTGCGAAGAGTGAGGCTCCCAGGCCCAGGACGTAGGTCCGGGCCCCTGGGATCGTTGCAGAAGAAGACAGCCCAGCCCAGGGGGTAGTTGTAGATTGAGGGGAACCTCTAGGAGGGCAACTGACTAGCGAGACGTCCCCACCGAGTGACTCTTCCCGGCCGGGGGAGGTTTTCCCACAGGGACAGTAAAGTCAGAGACATAGGCACAAACAGGCCTTGCCTCAGCCCGCAGCCTACTTCCCCGTTGGATGACCATTGGTCAACAAGTGGAGACACCTCTGCCCACTAGCAGGGAATATACGCCACCCTAGAGAGGCAGCTTCTTCGTGGAGCTCTGCATTATCAACCTCCTCCAAGACTTCAGGCTACTGAAGGATAAGAGGGGATATACTAGCAATCTTCAGGGACATTATAAGTCGATAGAGGAAATCTGCAATATCTTAATGACCCACTGATCCCTGAACAATATGAGAAAACAAGGGAAGAAAATGCCCCAAACAAATCTAGATGTTACATCAATAAAATCCAACGACAGCATGGCAGAAGAAATGACAGAAAGGGAGTTCAGAATGTACATAATTAAAATGATTAGGGAAGCAAACGATGAGATGAAAGAGCAAATGCAGGCATTGAACGATCGCACCAATCGACAGTTAACAGAGCAAATTCAGGAAGCAAAAGATCATTTCAATAAAGAGTTAGAGATATTGAAAAAAAACCAAACAGAAATCCTTGAAATGAAGGAAACAATAAACCAAATTAAGAACTCCATAGAAAGCACAACCAATAGGATAGAACAGCTGGAAGACAGAACTTCAGATATTGAAGACAAAATATTTAACCTCGAAAACAAAGTTGAACAAACAGAGAAGATGGTGAGAAATCATGAACAGAATCTCCAAGAACTATGGGATATCATGAAAAGGCCAAATTTGAGAATTATTGGGATTGAGGAAGGCTTAGAGAAACAAACCAAAGGAATGAACAATCTATTTGAAGAAATAATATCAGAAAATTTCCCAAATCTGAAGAATGAAATGGAAAATCAAGTTCAAGAGGCTTATAGGACTCCAAATACACAAAATTACAACAGACCCACACCAAGGCACATTATAATGAAAATACCTAACATACAAAATAAAGACAGAATTTTAAAGGCTGTGAGAGAAAAGAACCAAATTACATTCAGGGGGAAGCCAATACGGATATCAGCAGATTTTTCAATCCAGACCCTAAAAGCTAGAAGGGCCTGGAACAACATTTTTCAAGCTCTGAAAGAAAATGGATGCCAACCAAGAATCTTATACCCAGCAAAACTTACCTTCAAATTTGACGATGAAATAAGATCATTCCATGATAAACAAAAGCTAAAAGAATTTACAAAAAGAAAGCCAGCATTACAGAACATTCTCAGCAAAATATTCCATGAGGAAGAGATAAAAAACAAAGAAGCAAATCAGCAAAGGGAGGAATTATCCTAAAGGAACTGTCAAATAAAGGAGGAACCAAGATGTGTCAAAAAAATTTTAAATATGAACCAAATGACTGGGAATACAAATCATATCTCAATAATAACCCTGAATGTTAATGGCCTGAATTCATCAATCAAAAGACATAGACTGGCAGATTGGATTAAAAAGAAAGATCCAACAATATGTTGCCTGCAAGAGACTCACCTCATAGAAAGAGATACCCATAGACTAAAGGTGAAAGGATGGGGGAAAACATACCATGCACATGGGCTCAGCAAAAAAGCTGGAGTATCCATCCTCATTTCAGATAAAGTGGACTTCAAGCCAATGTTAGTTAGAAGGGATAAAGAAGGACATTTCATACTGCTTAAGGGAAGCATAAATCAGCAAGATATAACAATCATAAACATCTATGCCCCAAACAGTGGCTCATCCATATATGTTAAACAAATCCTTCTCAATTTTAGAAACCAAATAGACCATAACACAATAATACTAGGTGTTTTTAACACGCCTCTTTCACCACTGGACAGATCTTCCAAACAAAAATTGAACAAAGAAACCATAGATCTCAATAACACAATCAATAATTTAGACTTAACAGACATTTATAGAATATACCATCCAACCAAGAGTGAATACACTTTCTTCTCAGCAGCACATGGATCCTTCTCTAAAATAGACCATATATTATGCCACAAAGCTAATGTCAGCAAATACAAGAAGATAGAGACACTACCTTGTATTCTATCAGATCATAATGGATTGAAGTTACAAATTAATGAAAGAGTAAAAAACAGAAACTACTCCAACACCTGGAGATTAAACAATATGCTACTATATGATGAATGGATAACAGAAGATATTAGGAAGGAAATTAAAAAATTCTTAGAGGTAAACGAGAACAAAGAAACAACATATCAAAATCTCTGGGACACTATGAAAGCGGTACTTAGAGGAAGATTTATTTCATGGAGCGCATTTAATAAAAGAAGTAAAACTCAAAAAATAAATGACCTAACACTACAGCTCAAAGCCCTAGAAAAAGAAGAACAGGCCAACACCAAAAGTAGTAGAAGACAGGAAATAGTTAAACTGAGAGCTGAAATCAACGAAATTGAAACGAAAGAAACAATACAAAAAATTGACAAAATAAATAGTTGGTTCTTCGAAAAAATAAACAAAATTGATAAACCTTTAGCCACACTAACAAAGAGAAGACGAGAGAAAACCCAAATCACTAAAATTCAGAATGAACAAGGAAATATCACAACAGACACGACCGAAATACAAAACATAATTAGAAGCTATTTTGAAAATCTATACTCCAACAAAATAGAAAATTTCGAAGACATCAACAGGTTTCTAGAGACATATGAATTGCCTAAACTGAACGAGGAGGACATACACAATTTAAATAGACCAATTTCAAGTAATGAAATAGAAGAAGTCATCAAAAGCCTTCCAACAAAGAAAAGTCCAGGACCAGATGGGTTCTCAGCCGAGTTCTACAAAACTTTTAAAGAAGAACTCATTCCAATACTTCTCAAAGTATTCCAGAAAATAGAAGAGGAGGGAACTCTCCCAAACTCATTCTATGAAGCCAATATTACCCTGATTCCTAAACCAGACAGAGACACATCAAGGAAAGAAAATTTCAGACCAATATCCTTAATGAACATCGACGCAAAAATTCTCAACAAAATTTTAGCAAATCGCATACAAAAACATATTAAAAAGATAGTGCACCATGATCAAGTGGGTTTCATCCCAGGGATGCAAGGTTGGTTCAACATCAGGAAATCAATAAATGTAATTCACCATATCAATAGACTTAAAGTCAAGAATCACATGATTATTTCGATAGATGCAGAAAAAGCATTTGATAAAATACAGCACCCCTTCATGCTCAAAACACTAGAAAAAATAGGGATAGTGGGAACATTCCTTAACATTGTAAAGGCCATCTATGCTAAACCCATGGCTAATATCATTCTTAATGGTGAAAAACTGAAAGCATTCCCTCTAAAAACTGGAACAAGGCAGGGATGCCCTCTTTCACCACTTCTATTCAATATCGTCCTTGAAACTCTAGCCAGAGCAATTAGACAGACCAAAGAAATTAAAGGGATACGAGTAGGAAAAGAAGAACTCAAACTATCCCTATTTGCTGATGATATGATTGTATACTTAGAGGAACCAGGAAATTCCACCAGAAAACTTTTAGATCTCATAAGTGAATTCAGTAAAGTAGCGGGATATAAGATCAATGCACATAAATCGAAGGCATTTTTATATATAAGCGATGAATCTTCAGAAAGAGAAATTAGGAAAACTACCCCATTCACAATAGCTTCGAAAAAAATAAAGTATTTGGGAATCAATCTCACAAAAGAGGTGAAAGACCTCTACAATGAGAACTACAGAACACTAAAGAAAGAAATTCAAGAAAACCTTAGAAGATGGAAAGATCTCCCATGTTCTTGGATAGGAAGAATTAATATTGTCAAAATGGCCATACTACCAAAAGTGCTATTCAGATTCAATGCAATTCCAATTAAAATCCCAATGATGTACCTTACAGAAATAGAGCAAGCAATTATGAAATTCATCTGGAAGAATAAAAAACCCAGAATAGCTAAAGCAATCCTTGGCAGAAAGAGTGAAGCAGGGGGTATCGCAATACCAGATCTTCAACTCTACTACAAAGCAATAGTAACAAAAACGGCATGGTATTGGTACCAAAATAGAAAGGTGGATCAATGGTACAGAATAGAGGACACGGACACAAACCCAAATAAATACAATTTTCTCATACTAGACAAAGGGGCCAAAAATATGCAATGGAGAAAAGATAGCCTCTTCAACAAATGGTGCTGGGAGAATTGGAAATCCATATGCAACAGAATGAAACTAAACCCATATCTCTCACCATGCACAAAACTAAACTCAAAATGGATTAAGGATCTCGGAATCAGACCAGAGACCTTGCATCTTATAGAAGAAAAAGTAGGTCCAGAGCTTCAACATGTCGGCTTAGGACCAGACTTCCTCAACAGGACTCCCATAGCACAAGAAATAAAAGCAAGAATTAATAACTGGGATAGATTCAAACTAAAAAGCTTTGTCTCAGCAAAGGAAACTATCAGCAATGCAAAGAAAGAGCCTACAGAGTGGGAGAAAATCTTTGCCAATCATACTTCAGATAGAGCGCTAATCTCCAGAATCTATAAAGAACTCAAAAAACTCTACACCAAGAATGTAAATAATCCAATTGACAAATGGGCTAAGGAAATGAATAGACACTTCACAGAAGAAGATGTACAAGCAATCAACAAACATATGGAAAAATGTTCAACATCTCTAGTAATAAGAGAAATGCAAATCAAAACCACCCTAAGATTCCATCTCACCCCAATTAGAATGGCAATTATCAAGAATACAACCAACAACAGGTGTTGGCGAGGATGTGGGGAGAAAGGTACACTCTTACATTGCTGGTGGGGCTGCAAATTAGTGCAGCCACTCTGGAAAGCAGTGTGGAGATTCCTTAGAAAACTTGGAATGGAAACACCATTTGACCCAGCTATCCCACTCCTTGGCCTATACCCAAAGGACTTAAAATCAGCATATTACAGAGATACAGCCACATCAATGTTCATAGCTGCTCAGTTCACAATAGCCAGATTGTGGAACCAACCTAGATGTCCTTCAATTGATGAATGGATAAAGAAAATGTGGTATATATATACAATGGAATATTACTCAGCCATAAAGAATGATAAAATTATGGCATTTGCAGGCAAATGGATGAAACTGGAGAATATCATGCTAAGTGAGATAAGCCAATCTCAAAAAACCAAAGGAAGAATGATATCGCTAATAAGTGGATGATGACACATAATGGGGGTGGGAAGGGGTAGTGTTGGGGTTGGAGTTGGGTTTAGGGAGGGGGGCAGGAATGGAGGAAGGAAGGACTGTATAGATGGAGGGGAAGGGTGGGAGGGGAGGGGGGGAAGGGAAAAAATGGCAGAATGAATCAAACAACATTACCCTATGTAAATTTATGATTACACAAATGGTATGCCTTTACGCCATGTACAAATAGAGAAACAACATGTATCCCATTTGTTTACAATAAAAAGAAAAAAAAAAAAAAACACATAAAAAACAATAGTGTCATGGTCTACTACAATCAATTTCTATGCCATGCTGTTAGATGTTGCTTTGTAGAGTAAAATATGAAATACTGTAAGGACAAAGTCTTGATTTAAATTCACAGATGGTCAGTTCTGCTGCTGTGGTTTCTTATCCTATCAGAACATCTCTGCACAATGACTTGGCTGTGGGAAAGAGTTACCGGCCTGAATAAAGAATAGTTTCTTTAAAAAAAAAAAAAAAAAAAAAATATTTATTACCCAAACAATGGATCATCTATGTACATCAAACAACCTTTCTCAATTTCAAGAATCAAATAGATCACAACACAATAATACTGAGTGATTTAAACATGCTTTCTAATCACTGGATAGAACTTAAAAACAATAACTAAACAAAGAAGCTATGGAACTAGATAATACAATGAATAATTTAGACTTAACAGATATATATGGAATATTTCATCCATCAGTTACTGAATACACTCTTCTCTGCAGCACATGAATAATTTTCTAAAACAGACTATATAGTAGGCCATAAAGTAACTATTAGCAATATAAAAAATAAAGGTAATGCCTTCACTTTATCAGATCATAATGGACTGAAGTATGATAAGATAAAGGAAGCTACTCTAACAGCTGGAGACTAAATTATGTGCTATTGAATGACAAATGGGTAGCAGAAGAAATCAGGGGTGAAATAAAAAAAACACTCAGAGGTAAATGACAGTAATGACAAAACCTATCAAATTCTCTGGGACCCTAGGAAGGTGGTTCTAAGGGGAAAGTTCATAGCACTGAGCTCATTAATTAAAAGAAAGAAAGACCCCAAATAATA
The DNA here is from genome assembly GCF_902686445.1 of Sciurus carolinensis. NCBI lineage: Eukaryota > Metazoa > Chordata > Mammalia > Rodentia > Sciuridae > Sciurus > Sciurus carolinensis. The sequence goes on along the minus strand of NC_062222.1, from coordinate 71,676,505 downwards.
ACCTAACATTACACCTCAATGTCCTAAAAAATGAAGAACAAATCAAAACCAAAAGCAGAATAAAACAGGAAATAATTAAAATCAGAGCTGAAATCAATGAAATTGAAAGAAAAAAATTCAAAAAGTTGGTTTTTGAAAAAAAATTTTAAAAATCAATAAACCCTTAGCAAGACTTACCAAGAGTAGAGGGAAACAGCTCAAATTACTAAAATTCATGATGAAAGATAAAATGTCACAGGATAATCAGAAACTATTTTGAAAATGTATACTCCAATAAAACAGAAAACCTTGAAGACCTCAACAAATTCCTAGAGATATATGACCTACCAAATTGAACCCGGAATGGAGCAAACATAAACTTCAGATAGCCCCACCTATCTTCAGAGAAGGAAAGCTGAGAAAATTTTTGAAAACCAACAGAATTTTCCATTGAGAAGTTCCTTCTTTTTTTCTCTCTCTTTTTTTACCCTCTCTCTCACACACACCTCTAATATCTTTGAATCCAAATATTTTTCATGCATCAATTTATTGAGGAATGGAATGTCTGAATAGTACATGATAGTTTTGTTGTTTATTCTTATATTTTGACTTTTTAAAAAATCTGTACATATTTTTTTCTCTCACCTACCTGTCTACCTGGATTCTCTTTCTCACTATTACTTCCAACCCTATTAGTTCCTCCCTTCCTCTTCCTATAAATTTTTACCTCTTCTCTCCCTCTCCCTCATAAACATCACATCTTACACTACTTCTGTTCCCTCATTGTCCATCATTTGCAACAGTAAATGCTTTTAGCAAATTTACTGTTTATATTGTAGACAATAATTGAAAACTTCATTTCTGTCTATTGTGACAAAACTGTAAACGCCTTAGTAGGAGTCATTTGGTTAAAGGTGGTATATCATTTGCATTGGGTGCTGTTAATATTGATATCCTTAAAGGTGAGGTACTGGAAGCCTTCAGGGACACTATAAGACTACAGGGTAGAATCTATACTACCTTAGCTCCATACCACTAGATGAGAAGACACACAAACAACATGAAAAAACATGGGAACAAAGTGTCTCAGATATAACCAAAATGTTCAAAAAATAGAATCCATAGAGAACACAGTAGAAGAAATGTCAGAGAAGGAGTTTAGAAAATATATAGTTAGATTGACCTTCAAAATAAAGGATGGTATTGGAGAGAAAACACAGGAAGTGAAAGATTGCTTCAATAAAGAGGTATAGATAATAAAAAGGAATTGAGCAGAAATCCTCAAAATGAAGGAAACAATAAACCAAATTAAAAATTCAATGGAAAGTATCACCAACAGACTAGACCACTTGGAAGACAGAACCTCAGACACTTAAGACAAAATATATACTCTTGAAAATAAAGTTGACCACACAGAGAAGATGATAAGAAACCATGAAGAGAACTTCCAAGAAACATATGACAACATGAAAAGACCAAATGTAAGATTTATTGGAACAGATAAAGGTGTGGAGACATAAACCAAAGGAATGCACAATTTTTTAAATGACATAATATCAGAAAACTTTTCAAATATAAAGAATGAAATGGAAAATCAACTACAAAAGTCTTACAGGACCCCAAATGTACAAAATTACAGCGGACCCATACCAGGGCACATTATAATGAGAATGACTAGCATACAGAATAAAGACTACAGGCTTTAAAGGCTGCAAGAAAAAAAATGAAATTACATATAGGGAGAAAACAATTTGGATCTCAGTTGATTGCTCAACCCAGACCCTCAATGCCAGGAGGTCCTGGAATAACATATATCAAGCTCTGAAAGAAAACGGATGCCAACCGAGAATTTTATATCCAGCAAAATTAAGTTTCAGATTTGAAGATGAAATAAAAACCTTCCATGATAAACAGAAGTTAAAAGAATTCACAACTAGAACGTCTGCACTATAGAACATTCTCAGCAAAATATCCCATGAGGGGAAATGAAACAAACAAATAAACAAACAAACAAAAAAAAAATGAAAACCAGCAAAGGGAGGAACTCCACTAAAGGAAAGGTCAATCAACGGAGAAATTAAGTCAAGTTAAAAACCAAAAATAAACCAAAATGACCAGGAACACAAATCGTATCTCAATATTAACCCTGAATGATAATGGTCTAAACTCATCAATCAAAAGACATAGACTAAGGGCTGGGGAGATAGCTCAGTTGGTAGAGTGCTTGCCTTGTAAGCACAAGGCCATGAGTTTGATACTCAGCACCACACACACACACACACACACACACACAAAAAGACATAGTCTGACAGATTGGATTTTAAAAAATGATCCCAGGACTGGGGGTGTGGCTCAGCAGTAAAGCACTCACCTATCTTGTGTGAGGCACTGGGTTAATTTCTTAGCACCACATATAAATAAAGAAAGAAAGAAAGAAAGAAAGAAATTGTCCATCAACAACTAAAAAAATATAAATTTTTTTTAAAAAGGCCAGGCGCTGTGGCACATGCCTGTAATCCCAGCAGCTCAGGAGGCTGAGGCAGAGGGTCTTGAATTCAAAGCCAGCCTCAGCAACAGCGAGGCACTGAGCAACTCAGTGAGACCTTGCCTCTAAATAAAATACAAAATAGGGCTGGAGATGTGGCTCAGTGGTTGAGTGCCCCTGAGTTCAATCCCCAGTACCAAAAAAAAAAAAAAAAAAACCCAACAGTCTCTTGTCTTCAAGAGACTACCTCCTAGGAAAAGATATCCACAGACTGAAGGTGAAAGATTGGGAAAAAAACTATCATTCACATGAACTGTATAAACAAGCTGGGGTTTCCATCCTCATATCAGACAAACTGGACTTCAAACCAAAGTTAGTCAGAAAAGATAAAGAAAGACATTTCATACTACTTAAGAGAATCAAACACCAACAAGACAACAATTGTAAATACATATGCCCCAAATAATGGAGCATCTATGTACATCAAACAAAGTCTTCACCATTTCAAGAATCAAATAGACCATGTCACAAAAATACTGCATGACTTTAACACAACTCTCTCATCACTGGATAGACCTTTCAAAGAAAAATTAAACAAAGAAACTATAGAATTAAATAATACAATCAATGATTTAGACTTAACAGACATATACAGAGTATTTCATCCATCATTGAACAAATACACTTTCTTCTCTGCAGCACATGGATCATTCTCTAAAATAGACCATATGTTATACCACAAAGCAACTCTCAATAAATAAAAAATAAAAAATAGAAATCCTATCCTGTATTCTATCAGATCATAATGGAATGAAACTAGAAATACACAATACAATAAAAAATAGAAGCTACTCCAAAACCTGGAACTAAACGGCATGCTACTGAATGATGAAGAGATAAAAGAAGAAATCAAGGAGGAAAAAAAAATACTTAGAGGTAAAAGAGAACACTGATACAACATACCAAAATCTCTGGAACACTATGAAGGCAGTGCTAAGAGGAAAGCTCATTGCATTGAGCTCATACATTAAAAGAACAAAAACTCAACAAATAAATGACTTAACATTACAGCTCAAAGCCCTAGAAAAAGAACAAATCAGCACCAAAACCAGAAGACAGGAAATAATTAAAATCAGAGCAGAAATCAATGAAATTGAAACAAAAGAAACAAAAAAGTTGACAAAACAAAAAGTTGGTTCTTTGAAAAAATAAAGAAAATCAATAAACATTTAGTCACACTAACAAAGAGAAATAGAGAGAACACTCAAATTATTAAAATTTGTGATGAAAAAGGAACTAGCACAACAGATAATACTGAAATACTGGAGATAAATAGAAACTATTTTGAAAATTTATACTCAAATAAAATAGAAATATTGAAGACACTGACAAATTCTAGAGACATATGATCTACACAATCTGATGCAGGAGGACATACACAATTTAAACACATCAATTTCAAGCAATGAAATAGAAGACTCCATCAAAAGCCTACCAACCAAGAAAAGTCCAGGACCAGATGGATTCTCAGACAAGTTCTAATAGACCTTCAAAGAAGAATTAACACTAATACTCCTCAAATTATTCCATAAATTAGAAAAGGAGAGAACTCTCCCAAACTCATTCTGTGAGTTTAGTATCACCCTTATACCAAAACCAGACAAAGACACATCAAGGAAAGAAAACTTCAGACCAATATCTCTGGTGAACATAGACACAAATATGCTCAATAAAATTCTGGCAAATTGCACGCAAAAACTTATTAAAAAGATAGTGCAACGCGATCAAGTGGGGTTCCTCCCTGGAATGCAATGTTGGTTCAAAATCAATAAACATAATACATCACATCAATAGACTGAAAGACAAGATCATATGATTATCTCAATATACACAGAAAAAAACATTTGACAAAATACAGTACCTCTTCATGTTCACAAAACAAGAAAAACTAGAGATAGTAGGAACATACCTGAACATTGTAAAAGCTATCTATGCTAAGTCCATGGCCAACATCATCCTAAATGGAGAAAAATTGAAAGAGCCCTCTAAAAACTGGAACAAGACGGAGATGCCTTCTTTCACCACTTCTTTATTTTTTTCTTTTTTTTTTTATTGTAAACAAATGGGATACATGTTGTTTCTCTGTTTGTACATGGAGTAAGGCGTACCATTTGTGTAATCATAAATTTACATAGGGTAATGTTGTTTGATTCATTCTGTTATTTTTTCCCTTACCCCCACCCCTCCCACCCCTCTTTTCCCTCTATACAGTCCTTCCTCCATTCTTGCCCTCCTCCCTAACCCTAACTCTAACCCTAACACTAACCCCTCCCACCCCCCATTATGTGTCATCATCCACTTATCAGCAAGATCATTCGTCCTTTGGTTTTTTGAGATTGGCTTATCTCACTTAGCATGATATTCTCCAATTTCATCCATTTGCCTGCAAATGTCATAACTTTATCATTCTTTATGGCTGAGTAATATTCCATTGTATATATATACCACAGTTTCTTTATCCATTCATCAACTGAAGGGCATCTAGGTTGGTTCCACAGTCTGGCTATTGTGAATAAGCAGCTATGAACTTTGATGTGGCTGTATCTCTGTAGTATGCTGATTTTAAGTCCTTTGGGTATAGACCAAGGAGTGTGATAGCTGGGTCAAATGGTGGTTCCATTCCAAGTTTCCTAAGGAATCTCCATACTGCTTTCCAGAGTGGCCGCACTAATTTGCAGCCCCACCAGCAATGTATGAATGTTCCTTTTTCCCCACATCATCGCCAACACCTGTTGTTGCTTGTATTCTTGATAATCGCCATTCTAATTGGGGTGAAATGGAATCTTAGGGTGGTTTTGATTTGCATTTCTCTTATTACTAGAGATGTTGAACATTTTTCCATATGTTTGTTGATTGCTTGTAGATCTTCTTCTGTGAAGTGTCTGTTCATTTCCTTAGCCCATTTGTCGATTGGGTTATTTGCATTCTTGGTGTAGAGTTTTTTGAGTTCTTTATAGATTCTGGAGATTAGTACTCTATCTGAAGTATGATTGGCAAAGATTTTCTCCCACTCTGTAGGCTCTTTCTTCGCATTGCTGATAGTTTCCTTTGCTGAGAGAAAGCTTTTTAGTTTGAATCTATCCCAGTTATTAATTCTTGCTTTTATTTCTTGTTCTATGGGAGTCCTGTTGAGGAAGTCTGGTCCTAAACCGTCATGTTGAAGATCTGGACCTACTTTTTCTTCTATAATCTGCAGGGTCTCTGGTCTGATTCCAAGGTCCTTAATCCATTTTGAGTTTAGTTTTGTGCATGGTGAGAGATATGGGTTTAGTTTCATTCTGTTGCATATGGATTTCCAATTCTCCCAGCACCATTTGTTGAAGAGGCTATCTTTTCTCCATTGCATATTTTTGGCCCCTTTGTCTAGTATGAGAAAATTGTATTTATTTGGGTTTGTGTCCGTGTCCTCTATTCTGTACCATTGATCCACCTTTCTATTTTGGTACCAATACCATGCCGTTTTTGTTACTATTGCTTTGTAGGAGAATTGAAGATCTGGTATTGCGATATCCCCTGCTTTGCTCTTTCTGCTAAGGATTGCTTTAGCTATTCTGGGTTTCTTATTCTTCCAGATGAATTTCATGATTGCTTGCTCTATTTCTGTAAGGTACGTCATTGGGATTTTAATTGTATTGCATTGAATCTGAATAGCACTTTTGGTAGTATGGCCATTTTGACAATATTAATTCTGCCTATCCAGGAACATGGGAGATCTTTCCATCTTCTGAGGTTTTCTTTAATTTCTTTCTTTAGTGTTCTGTAGTTCTCATTGTAGAGGTCTTTCACCTCTTTTGTGAGATTGATTCCCAAGTGTTTTATTTTTTTCGAGGCTATTGTGAATGGGGTAGTTTTCCTAATTTCTCTTTCTGAAGATTCATCACTTATTCTTAAAAATGCATTGAATTTATGAGCATTGATCTTGTAACCTGCTACCTTACTGAATTCACTTATGAGTTCTAAAAGTTTTCTGGTGGAATTTCCAGGTTCCTCTAAATATATAATCATATCATCAGCAAATAGGGATAGTTTGAGTTCTTCTTTTCCTATTCGTATACCTTTAATTTCTTTGGTCTGTCTAATTGCTCTGGCTAGAGTTTCAAGGACCATATTGAATAGAAGTGGTGAAAGAGGGCATCCCTGCCTTGTTCCAGTTTTTAGGGGGAATGCTTTCAGTTTTTCACCATTTAGAATGATATTAGCCATGGGCTTAGCATAGATGGCCTTTACAATGTTAAGGAATGTTCCCACTATCCCTATTTTTTCTAGTGTTTTGAGCATGAAGGGGTACTGTATTTTATCAAATGCTTTTTCTGCATCTATTGAAATAATCATGTGATTCTTGACTTTAAGTCTATTGATATGGTGAATTACATTTATTGATTTCCTGATGTTGAACCAACCTTGCATCCCTGGGATGAAACCCACTTGATCATGATGCACCATCTTTTTAATATGTTTTTGTTTGCAATTTGCTAAAATTTTGTTGAGAATTTTTGCGTCAATGTTCATTAAGGATATTGGTCTGAAATTTTCTTTCCTTGATGTGTCTCTGTCTGGTTTAGGTATCAGGGTTATATTGGCTTCATAAGAATGAGTTTGGGAGGGTTCCCTCCTTTCTATTTCATGGAATACTTTAAGAAGTATTGGAATGAGCTCTTCTTTAAAGATTTTGTAGAACTCGACTGAGAACCCATCTGGTCCTGGACTTTGCTTTGTTGGTAGGCTTTTGATGACTTCTTCTATTTCATTACTTGAAATTGGTCTATTTCAATTGTGTATGTCCTCCTCGTTCAGTTTAGGCAATTCATATGTCTCTAGAAACCTGTTGATGTCTTCGAAATTTTCTATTTTGTTGGAGTATAGATTTTCAAAATAGCTTCTAATTATGTTTTGTATTTCGGTCGTGTCTGTTGTGATATTTCCTTGTTCATTTCGAATTTTAGTGATTTGGGTTTTCTCTCGTCTTCTCTTTGTTAGTGTGGCTAAAGGTTTATCAATTTTGTTTATTTTTTCGAAGAACCAACTATTTATTTTGTCAATTTTTTTGTATTGTTTCTTTTGTTTCAATTTCATTGATTTCAGCTCTGAGTTTAACTATTTCCTGACTTCTACTACTTTTGGTGTTGGCCTGTTCTTCTTTTTCTAGGGCTTTGAACTGTAGTGTTAGGTCATTTATTTGTTGAGTTTTACTTCTTTTATTGAATGCGCTCCATGAAATAAATTTTCCTCTAAGTACTGCTTTCATAGTGTCCCAGAGATTTTGATATGATATTTCTTTTTTTCTCATTTACCTCTAAGAATTTTTTAATTTCCTTCCTAATATCTTCTGTTATCCATTCATCATACTCCAGGTGTTGGAGTAGTTTCTGTTTTTTACTCTTTCATTTATTTCTAACTTCAATCCATTATGATCTGATAGAATACAAGGCAGTGTCTCTATCTTCTCGTATTTGCTAACATTAGCTTTGTGGCATAATATATGATCTATTTTAGAGAAGGATCCATGTGCTGCTGAGAAGAAAGTTTATTCGCTCTTGGTTGGATGGTATGTTCTATAAATGTCTGTTAAGTCTAAATTATTGATTATGTTATTGAGATCTATGGTTTCTTTGTTCAATTTTTGTTTGGAAGATCTGTCCAGTGGTGAGAGAGGCGTGTTAAAAATCACCTAGTATTATTGTGTTATGGTCTATTTGGTTTCTGAAATTGAGAAGGATTTGTTTGACATACATGGATGAGCCACTGTTTGGGGCATAGATGTTTATGATTGTTATATCTTGCTGATTTATGCTTCCCTTAAGCAGTATGAAATGTCCTCTTTATCTCTTCTGACTAACTTCGGCTTGAAGTCCATATTATCTGAAATGAGGATGGATACTCCAGTTTTTTTGCTGAGTCCATGTGCATGGTATGTTTTTCCCCATCCTTTCACCTTTAGTCTATGGGTATCTCTTTCTATGAGGTGAGTCTCTTGCAGGCAACATATTGTTGGATCGTTCTTTTTAATCCAATCTGCCAGTCTATGTCTTTTGATTGATGAGTTCAGGCCATTAACATTCAGGGTTATTATTGAGATATGATTTGTATTCCCAGTCATTTGGTTCATTTTTAAAATTTTATTTATTTGTATTATTTTTTTTGACATGACTTGGTTCCTCCTTTACATGACAATTCCTTTAGGATAATTCCTCCCTTTGCTGTTTTGCTTCTTTGTTTTTTATCTCTTCCTCATGGAATATTTTGCTGAGAATGTTCTGTTATGCTGGCTTTCTTTTTGTAAATTACTTTAGCTTTTGTTTATCATGGAAGGATTTTATTTCATCATCAAATTTGAAGGTAAGTTTTGCTGGGTATAAGATTCTTGGTTGTCATCCATTTTCTTTTAGGGCTTGGTAAATGTTGTTCCAGGCCCTTCTAGCTTTTAGGGTCTGGATTGAAAAATCTGCTGTTATCTGTATTGGTTTCCCCCTGAATGTAATTTGGTTCTTTTCTTTCACAGCCTTTAAAATTCTGTCTTTATTTTGTATGTTAGGTATTTTCATTATAATATGCCTCGGTGTGGGTCTGTTGTAATTTCATGTATTTGGAGTCCTATAAGCCTCTTGAACTTGATTTTCCATTTCATTCTTCAGATTTGGGAAATTTTCTGATATTATTTCATTGAATAGATTGTTCATTCCTTTGGTTTTTTCTCTAAGCCTTCCTTAATCCCAATAATTCCCAAATTTGGCCTTTTCATTATATCCCATAGTTCTTGGAGATTCTGTTCATGATTTCTTACCATCTTCTCTGTTTGTTCAACTTTGTTTTCAAGGTTAAATATTTTTTCTTCAATATCTGAGGTTCTGTCTTCCAGGTGTTCTATCCTATTGGTTATGCTTTCTATGGAGTTTTTAACTTAGTTTATTGTTTCCTTCATTTCAAGGATTTCTGTTTGTTTTTTTTTTCAATATCTCTAAGTCTTTATTGAAATGATCTTTTTCTTCCTGTATTTGCTCTTTTAACTGTCGATTGGTGTGTTCATTCAATGCCTGCATTTGCTCTTTCATCTCATCATTCAATGCCTGCATTTACTCTTTCATCTCATCATTTGCTTCCCTGATTATTTCAATTATGTACATTCTGAACTCCCTTTCTGTCATTTCTTCTGCCATGCTGTCATTGGATTTTATTGATGTATCATCTAGATTTGTTTGGGGCATTTTCTTCCCTTGTTTTCTCATATTGTTCAGGTATCAGTGGACCGCTGAGATATTGCAGATTTCCTCTATTGACTTATAATGTCCCTGAAGATTGCTAGTATATCCCCTCTTATCCTTCAGTAGCCTGAAATCTTGGAGGAAGTTGATAATGCGGTGCTCCACAAGGAAGCTGCCTCTCTAGGGGTGGTGGCCTTCAGTTGGGGTATATTCCCTTCTAGTGGGCAGAGGTGCCTCCACTTGTTGACCAATGGTCAACCAAAGGGGAACTAGGCTGTGGGCTGAGGCAAGGCCTGTTTGTGCCTGTGTCTCTGGTTTTACCTTCCTTGTGGGAAAACCTCACCCAGCAGGAAAGACTCACCTGGTGGGGAGGTCTCCCTGGTCAGTTTCTGTCCTAGTGGTTCCCCTCTGTCAGGGGCGGGCTCTGAGGGCCCCACAGCCGCACCGTGGCCTGATCTCTAAGATGGCGCCTGGCAGCTTGCCAAACATAGCTGCACTCGTAAACAAGTTTTAGGAAGTAACTCTGGTTGGCTGCTGTATATGAGGCGATCCTGGTATCTACCTGGAGACTGTTCCTTGATAGGCTGACTTTCCTGGTAGTCTACTCTCTGATAGGCTGATGTTCTCAATATAAGTCGGAGACTTGTGGAATAAAGGGGCTCTTTTGGTTCCTGTGATCAAGAGCATATGTGTTGTGATTGTCCCCGCGGGCGGTGGGCGATCATAAGTGGTGCCAAAACCCGGGAATGAAAACTTTACGAGGATAAGTAAGAAAACAAGGTAAGATATTCTAAAATTTTAACAAGTTAAACCGGTTAAAAAAAGGTCAAAAATAAACAAGTGAAAGGCAGCCTTGACGTTCGCGGTACACGACTATCTGGACTAAGCGGAAGGCGGTTCCAAAAGGAAAGTAAAACAGTGGACTAAGCGGAAAGCGGTCCAAAAACAGTGAACTAAGCGAAAGGCGGTTCAAGGACTAGATGAGCATGCAGAACGCGGCTTACATTGTACAAGATGGGGTCTGAAATATCAAAAGTTCGTATGCAACAACCCTTACGGGAACTGCTTAAGGCCAGTGGTACACCTTTAAAAACCAAAACTGCTAGAACATTCTTAGATACAATAGAGAAGGTAGCTCCTTGGTTTTTAGATGAAGGATTATTAAATATTCCACAGTGGGAACATCTTGGAGAGGATCTTCATAAACAGGATCTAATAGCAACAGAAAAGAACTCTTAAAGAGAACAAAGTGAGGAAGGATTGAGTGGTAGTAACCTAGAAAACAATTACTCAGAAAATTTAAGAACAAGGGGAAAAGGAGAGCTAAATCTAATACAAAGAACCCCCAAAGAAATAACCAAGTGGTAGTGAAAACTTAAGAACTAGGGGAAAAGGTAGTAGAAAGCTAAATCTAATATAAAGAGCTTCAAAATTTGTAGAACCTGCCCGTATTTGAGGACCAAAATAGAGATACCATCAACCATTAGAAAAACTTTAAAGAGGCAGTTAAGACTGATTGGAAACAGGTATGCAGAGCAGTGTTATCTGGAGGACAATGTCTAATTGGAGAGCTCAGTGGCAAAGAAATAGCTGTTGAAACTGCTTGCAGAAACATAGTAGCAAGGTTTCCTGATAGAAATGTTGATGTTAATAGGAGAAGGCCAATATGCTTCAATGGATGCACAAAATCAGCAGCAAAGAGATAATGCCCTAACAAAAGAGATAACTATAGTAAAATCTGTTACACCTCATGCCTTAGGTCTTTGCCCAAGGTGCAGAAAAGAAAAACATTGGGCAAATTGGTTACTGTTGAGGGAAAGATGTTACCAAATCATTTAAGAAACAAGGCACAGGGCTCTTCAACTCAAGGCTCACAAAATGGAAGCAGCTGTCATAGTCCTTGTAGAGTTTAAGGAGTAACAGATCTTTTTGCTGATATTGATTGCATCACTCGGGCAATTCCCAAATTGGAATTGGTTGAACCCATAGCCCCTCATAAGCTGATTTAGCCACATAGATGATTTCCATCTTTTCTCAGTAAAGCAAGCTGCTTATTTTCATCCTGTGTAACTTTTTAATTCTTCATGTTGGTACCTCACTTTTAAGGAGGGTTTATAAGTAAAGGGAAGTGCACTGATTAGAAGGTTAATGGAGTTAATATTGAAAAATGCAGAGAGGCCATAAAACAAGGGGAAGAGGTTTTGGAGGAAATAAAAGAGGAAAGGTCTAAAGCATCAGAAAGGGCATCAATAAGATCAGAGACAGACAAGGAAAATGAAACTGGGTGTGAGGAACAACTTGTTAGGAAGAGGGAAATCAGTTTAGGGGAGGGTCCCCCATTAGGAGTCTGCCCTACGTTATCCGCCCTTAAGGCCTGCTTCTCTCCAGGACCTCCCAAAGGGGGCTCCAAGTTTCTCCCCAGAGAGCCGCCGCCTAAACAAACCAGCCCAACCATCAGTGGCATGTCCTAGTAAGGAGTATGATATAGTAGCCCCAGTCCCCACAAATATTGGGAGATAATTGTTTCACAATTTTCTGCGTCCAAACCTGAATTGATTACTAACCAGGATTAAGGGTTAAAATGCCCTAGGCATCAAGTTTCTGCTGGAACATTTTCTCCCCTTTCAGATCCAAATCTCAGTCAAGGCTTACATTGAAATGTAAATAGAGAAAGCCTGAAGGCTCAGTAGGAGACTGGTCTCAAACCCAAAAAGAAAAAAGAAAAAAAAAAAAAAGAAAAAAAAAGAGCAAAAAGTCTTACCTGAACTCCAGCAAAAGTAAATTTTATGGTGCTTTACTAAAAGTAATTAACGGCCGTATCATTTTTCCAGGACTCTTGTTTTTTTTGAATTCTACATATTTTTTGAGCTCATGACTTTTTTGATCAGTTCTATTTTTTTTTATTCAACTAGAGTCTTTGAACATCTCTTACATTGCAATGGAGATTCACCTATAAAGTTTCAAGGCCTTTGACTTTGTGTTATGTGTATGTCGTGCTGTCCAATGTCATGTTTTGTCTGTATCAAAATTGAGCGCTCCTAAAATTAAAATTTAAAAATGGATCCAAATATTTTTGATTCACGTGATTTAAAAAGGTTCGATTTAAATTGGGTAAACGAATAGAAGTAAGATGTCTTGAAAATAACTTGCAAGTCTCTAGGTGGTCAAACTAATATAATTTTGATGTTTATAAAATGTCTAACATCAATTTTTCTAGGACTTTCCTCCAACAAGAAAAATCTGGCAAATACTGTTCAGGACACTTGTCTAATATCTTGGTTTTTTTTTAAGAAAATAAGTGAATTAGAGTTGACATGCATGGGATTACTCAAATGTGTTTGTACAGAAAATTGTTTTGTGTCATCACTAAACTAAAAACAAGGTTACTAAGAGTTATGTCCTAACAGGTACAATTCTATACACAAAGGGTTCTAAAAGTATCAACTGTGTTTCAATTAGAGTACTATAAATAACAAAATATTTAATCTTGTTAAAATAGAGTAATTTATCTAAATTCAGAAATTTCATAAGAGTTGTTTCAGAATGTGAACAAAAAGGGGTCAACAAATAGGAAAGAGAAAATAAAAGGTTCTGGGTATGGAAATATATTTAATAAAAGGGAAAAGGAAATGTTTCTGGGTAAGAAAGTGCTTGTGTGATGAAATAAATGAGGGTCTAAGTAAGTGCTAAGAAAGTCTATGTAAGTAAAGGGCAAGTTTCAACAAGTTTGCATGTAACTAAGTTGGTTGTATGTATGTGAAACATTTAAAGCTATTTAAGGTTTTTCCTAAGGTGAAATACTAATGTTCTAATATAAACCAAAGTTTAATCTATATGGTAAAATGACATGGTAAAATAACAAGGATTTCTTAGAAACACTAATTTACTCTTAACTTTGTGTCTATTAAGTTTTATTCTTTAGAACAATTAGTCTTAAAAATAGGGGTTTATACAATTATGGTTAAGCAACTGTTAGAGTATTGTACTACGTTATAGAGTCTAAATTTTTCTTTAAAAACTAAATTTGGTAAGAACCAATTTCTCACTAAATTTGAAATAACTCTAACCACAGGTATACCTTATAACCCACAAGGACAAGATATTGTTGAACGTGCACATCTCACCCTCAAAAATACTCTTTATAAACAAAAGGGGAGAATAGGGGAGACCTTCAGGTCCCCTAAAGATAAACTTTCTCTTTGCCTCTTTATTTTAAAAATTTTTGACTCTGGATAATGAGGGTCGCTGTGCCGCTGAGAGACATGGCAATCATAAACAACATGATAGAGTGACGGTAAAATGGAAGGATGTTCTTATAGGACAATGGAATGGCCCTGACCCGGTGCTTTACTGGAGCCGCGGCTCGGTTTGTGTGTTTCCACAGGACAAAACATTGCCTATCTGGGTTCCTGAGTGACTAACTCGACCAGTGCCAATGCTACCAACAAGTAACTCAGACCAACAAAATGAAGATGCTGAATATACTCCTGATGACCATGATGCTCGTAGCCTTTCCCCCCTTGAACTAACTTACAACCTCTTTTCAGTCTATTAGGAGGAACAGTTCAATTATGTACCTTTCCACCTACCCCAGTTTGTGTGTTTTCCCCTTTTATGTTTCTGAAATAACGAAACAACCGCTTCTCTCAATTGTACTTCAGATTTATGCTATCTCTCTCAATGTTGGAATGCTTCTAGGTTCCCGCTGGCAGTCTTAATGTGTGTTCCTACCTTCCTACCAGTCCCAGTCTCTGTTACAGATGCGGAATTGCCAGTGTTACTATCAAGAAACAGGAGAGAATTTGGCATCACAGCGGCTATGGTCACTGCAATAGTGGTTTCTGCAACAGCAGCACTAGCAACTGCCATACCTACAGCAACAGCAGTCAATCACTTGGCCAAAAATACAGCTGCAGCCTTACAGACTAAAGAGACCCTAAACCAACATCTAACAGCAGGTTTACTCCTTGTAAATCAAAGAGTGGACTTACTACAAGAACAAGTGGATATCTTGCAAGAACTTTTGGGACTGGGATGTGTTTATCCTTTAAGAGCAGTGTGTGTCACCCCTATTGCTTATTATAACCTTAGCTCTGTGGTTATGTTATCTAAAAATCTCTCTGTCTACCTTACTGGTAATTGGTCATCTACGTTTGATACTCAGAGTCAATGCTACCAGGGTTCAAGTTGCATCGGTATCCGAGATGTTCTCTTTGTAAACAGTGGGCTGGAACAGTAGCTGTTCTGATTATTATCTGCTTAGGGACAGCCTATGTTATACGCAGCCAAATCAGAGCTCGCCAAGATGCCCAATGTCATCAACGGGCTATAGTACAGACTTTGACAGCCATTGAGACAGGCACATCCCCCCAAGTATGGCTAAGCATGCTGGACCAGTAGTCAAAGACGGGTAAGATCCGTGGAAATGCATACCAACCTAAGACAGGGTTCTGACGCCTGGAGGTCAGAATTCCAATGACGGGTAAGGATGTAATTTGCCATGGACAACCTAAGACAGGCATGGTCCCAAGTCATCTTTTCTTTATTTAAAGAATAAGGGGGAGATGTGAGGGGCGGGCTCTGAGGGCCCCAGAGCCGCACCATGGCCTGATCTCTAAGATGGCACCTGGCAGCTTGCCAGACATAGCTGCACTCGTAAACAAGTTTTAGGAAGTAACTCTGGTTGGCTGCTGTATATGAGGCGATCCTGGTATCTGCCTGGGGACTGTTCCTTGATAGGCTGACTTTCCTGGTAGTCTACTCTCTGATAGGCTGATGTTCTCAATATAAGTCGGAGACTTGTGGAATAAAGGGGCTCTTTTGGTTCCTGTGATCAAGAGCGTATGTGTTGTGATTGTCCCCGCGGGCGGTGGGCGATCATACCCCTCAATCCACAACTACCACCTGGACTGGGCTGCCTTCCTCTGCAATGTTCCCAGGGGCCCGGACCTACCTCCTGGGTCTGGGAACCTCACCCTTCGCAGACGAGTCTCCTTAGGCTGTCTCTCCTCAGAGAATCTGCCTGCAGTCCTGGAACCTTCACTCTGTCCCTCAGTTTGTCTCTGTGTGGCTCTTCCACCAAGAAGCCTCCTAGGTCCTGGGACCCTGCTCTGCACCTAATCGCCTGGCTAGCGGCCCCTCCTCTGAGCAGCCACCTGGATCCCCGTACAGTCACTCCGAGTCCCAGCAACCCGCCGCACTCCTCTTCCTCTGGGCAGTCGCCCGGTGTTCCGGTGCAGTAGCTAGGAGTCCGAGGAACTCACTGCACACCTCTTCCTCCCGACTACCGCCCGTAGCCCTGGTACAGTCACTCCGAGTCCAAGTGACCCGCCGCACTCCTCCTCCTCCTCCGTGCTGCCCCCTGGTGTTCAGGAGCAGTCACTCTGAGTCCAAACAGTTCGCTGCACACCTCCTCCTCTGGGCAGCTGCCTAGAGCCCCAGTGGTTGCTCCAAGTCCAAGTGCTGTGCTGAGCGGCCTCCTCTGTGAAGCTCCCAGTTGTCCGTGTTCACTGCTCCAGCAGGGGGAGGGGTGTCTCGTTTGGCAGCTCTACTTCACAAAGTTCCCTGCATTCCAGGACTACCGCCCCATCCGGGATGCCTCCCCAACGGGATAGACTCACCCGGTGGCTTTGAGTTGATCCCAAGTCTCTCAATATCTCCTCTTCTTGAATCCTGAGTCCTGGAGCAACATGAAATGCACCCACCCTCTAGTCTGCCATCTTGAAGCCCCCATCAAACCTTTAAAGAAAAACTAATGCCAATCCTCAAATTATTCCATGAAGTACAAAGTGATGGAACCCTTCCAAATTCATTCTATGAATAAAGTTATCACCAAAATCAGATATTGAAACCACTTAAGAACATATGAAGGAAAGAAAACTACAGACCAATATCCCCAATGAACTTAGGTGCAAAAATTCTTAATAAAATAGTAGCAAATTGTATTTAACCACATATTAAGAAGATTATATATCATGTCTAAGTTGGTTTTATCCCACAGTTCCAAGTATGATTTAACACGCACAAATCAGTCAATATAATTCATCACACAAATGGAAAAAAGGACAAAAATCACTTATTCATCTCAATAGATACAGAGAAGGCCTTCAAGAAATTTTATCACTCATTCACAATAAAAACACAGAAGAAACTACGAATAGAAAATACCTCAGTATCTTAAAGCCTGTATGTGACAAACCGAAAGCCAATATCATAGTGAAAGGGGAAACCTGAAAATACTTCCCTTAAAACCTGGAACAAGGCAAAGATGTTCTATTCCTCTTCAATATAGTTTTTCAAACTAACCAGAACCATCAGATAAGAAAAGGAAATTAAAGGTATACAAATAGGAAAAGACAAAATCAGATTATCTCTATTTACTGATAGCAGAAGACAAAGAAAAAAGAACTCTACCAGAAGACCTCTAGAGCAGATAAAGGAATTGAGGAATGTAGCAGTTTACAAAATCAACATGCAAAAATAAATAGCTTTCCTATACATCAATAATGAATCCATTGAGAAAGAAATCAGGAAAGCAATTCCATTCACAATACCCTCAAACATTAAATAACTAGAAATATATCTGACCAAGGAGGTGAAAGACTTCTATAATGAAAACTAGAAAACTAAAGAAAGTAATTGAAGAAGGCATAATAAGATATAAAGACCACCTGTGTTCATGGATAGGCAGAATTAATATTGTTAAAATGGACGTACCACCCAAAGTAATATACAGATTCAATGCAATCTCCATCAAAATCCAAAAAATATTCTTCAGAGAACTGGAAAAAACAGTCCTGAAATTTATTTGAAAGAATAAAAGATGCACTTTAGAAAAAAACAAACCAAAACAAAAAATCATTTTCATTCCAAAAACAATTCCTTTTTACTTATTTTTTAAATTTTATTTAATGAAACCCTAATAACTTTAACTTCTTTATATCATACAGTTGTTTACCTCTTTTTAAGTTTACATTTTGAAACAATTCTTGTAATGTTTCTGAATTTTTTGCCAATTGCTCCTTTTATTTCCAATAGGATGAAGTGCAAGATGGGGAAAAAAAAGGGCTGGGGAGATAACTCCTTTGGTAGAGTGCTTGCCTTGCAAGCACAAGGTCCTGGGTTTGATCCCCAGCACCGCAAAAGAAAAAAAAAAAAAAAGATGGGGAAAAAGAGACAAGGCAAAACTAAGAATGTAAATAAGTTGTAGATGTCTAAGAAAGTTAAAAAATGTGGAAAGTAAATGTCAAAAACTTAGTGTAGGTGATTAATTTGGCTATAATTAGCACAATTAAAGTTATTTAAGCTTTTCTAATGTTGAATTTAATATACTGATATAAAACCGAAATCAAATTTTGTGTTTAGAAGAACAAGGTCGTCTTGAAGCATTGATCTACTATTATTAAGACAATTTTTTAATGTGTGTTAGGTTTTATTACTTTGGGAAAATCATTTTAAAAGTCAAATTTCAGTACTTATTTGTTTAAAAGTCTTTTAAATGATTGTTTTATAATGCTAATAAAATAATCACCTGATATTTCATGTCATTGAAATATTTAATACTCTAAACATATAGGTTAGAGACATTTATATATAGATCTGAGAGCTAAATATGTTTGTATGAGCTTTGTCTAAATGATATGTGAAAGTGTATAGAATTTAAAGAAGTTATGTAGATTTAATACAGGCAAGATATTCAATGAGTGCTTTCTTTTAAATAATACACATTACGTGTGGACTTTAAACATATAAAATAGTCGATAAAACTTTTTACCATTTCTGTCATTTTTATTTGATCTACAGTTGTTTGCTTTAACTAAGTAAGCATTTTGTTATTGTATATATGAGATGCACTTGTACTTAAGGTACTGATTCTGTTTCTGGTTATTAACAGTTTAAACTTAGTTCTAAAGTTATTCTTGATTTTTGTCAAAGATGTAGTTATAGTTATATTACTGAGCCATAAATCCTACATTTTGCTTTAAAAGTAAAAGTTAATATTTACATAGGACTTCTGTGTAACTGTGATGCTAATCATTACCGGCTTTTGTGTGTTGAATAAATTTATGAGTCTATAACATGAAAGCTTCAAAAAAGCAACTACCCAGATGGTGTGCTACCAAGTTGTTTGTAATGATAGTCTTTTTTGTATGTATTAAAAATAAGTTTATTTTGGGGTCTATTTATGTCATTTAATGTTGTATAACTCAATAAAAGTGACCTGTTATCAATAAATTTAAAAAAAGAATAAAAGATGCAGAATCACCAAAGCAATTTAAAGCTAAAAAGCAATGCTGGAGGCCTCACAGTACTTGACTTCAACTTCTACTACAGAGCTATAGTAACAAAAACTGTGTGCTACGGTATTAAAACAGACACATAGAACAATGGAAAAGGATAGAAAACACAGAGACAAATTCACACAGATAACAGTCATCTGATCTTTGACAAAGGTACCAAAAGCTTTCATTGGAGAAAAGACAGTCCTTTTAACAAATGGTGCTATGAAAACTAGTTATCCATATGTACAAGAGTAAGAGTAGACCCTATCTCTCACTCTGCAGAAAAGTCAATTAAAAATGGATCAAAGACCTAGGAACTAGACCAGAAACTATGCAACTCCTGAAAGGAAATGTAGGGTCAACACACCAACATTGTAGGCACAGGCAACGACTTTCTAAATAGGACCCTAAAGCTTAGGAAATAATGCCAAGAGATAATAAATGGGATGGCATCAAGTTAAAAAGCTTCTACACAGTAAAGGAAACTACAGAATTGGAGGAAATCTTTGCTAGCTACTCTTGACAAAGGGGGTTATATAAAGAAATAAAATCTTAACACCAAAAAATACCCAATTAATAAATGGAAAAATGAGTCAAACAAATATTTCTCAAAATAAGAAATATAAATAGCCAAAAAATATATGAAAAAAATGTTCAACATCATTAGCGATTAGGGAAATGCTAAAAAACTACACAGATTTCATCTCAATCTGGTCAGAAGGGCAATCATCAAGAACATGAACAATAAGAAATGCTTGAGAAAATGTGGAGAAAAAGAAACACCTTTATACTGTTGGTGGCATTGTAAATTAGTACCACCACTATGGATATCAGTATGGAGTTTTCAAAGAACTAGGCATGGAAACACTAGATGACCCAGCTATACCACTCCTGAATATTTATCCCAAAGTCAGCAAAATATAGTAATACATGCATGCATACCCATGTTTACAGTAGCACATTTCAAAATAACTGAACTAAGTGTCTATTAATGTATGGATAAAGAAGATGTCACATACACACACAAACACACACACACAAATGGAATTTTATTCAGCCATAAAGAATTAATTGGAACAAATTTTAAAAAGGAATAATTTTTTTAAAAAAAGAAGAACAAAATTATGGCAATTGCAGGAAAATGGATGAAACTTGAGAACATGTTAGAGAAATAAGTCAAACTCAGAAGGTCCAGGGATGTATGTTTTCTCTCATATGTGGAAGCAAGAGAGGGAAAAGGAAAAGAAATGTTGGGGGACAGTCTGATGAAGCTGAAATGATTAGTAGAGTACAGGAAAGGGACCAGTGGGAGGGAGGAGAGGAGAAAGGGGAAATACTGGGGAGTCATATTGATCAAATTCTATTTTATTGTGAGCACATGCAAATGTGAAAGAAAAAACAAGTCCCACCATTATATACAACTAAAATTCATCAATACAAATATAGGAAAAAAATTTAACTGCAAAACTTACACATATGCTCTATTGAGTAGAATATTCCTAGAATTTTCTGAGGCACTATTTTGAGACTGAACTTTCCCTCTGGCCCATTTTATTTTTGTTTTTGTATGCTGTTTTACTGAGACCCTAACTGCAGGTGTACTTTTATTTTAAAATCCAGCATTTCTGGAAGTTCTAGTTAATGCAATAAGACATAAACATGTGGGGGATAAAATGTGAAGAGATGGGAAAACTGTCCCTGTTTGCAGACATGATGTAATAATCTATATGGAAAATCTGGAAGAAAATTGACCAAAAAACCCCTCCTAAAACTAATAAGTGATTATAGTGGATGCAAGTAAAATGTTAACATGTGAAAGTCAATCACTTTCCCAAAACCAGAAATGAACAAACAGAATTCCAAAACAATGCCATTCACTTTAACAATTTAAGAAATGAAGCATGTAGAAATAAACTGAACACAGTAAGTACAAAATCCATATGAACAAAACCACAAAACCCCAAAGAAAGAAACTGAAGAAATAAAATAAGTAGAAAGTTGATATTCCTGGATAGGAAGACTTGATGTTGTTAAGATATAAGTTCTTCCCATGCTAGCCTTATAGAGTTGTTGAAATTCCAATCAAATTTCTATCAGGTTACTCTGTGGGTATTGATAAATTTAATCTAAAGTTTAAAGGTACACTCATACATTGTTCATATGACTTCAAATTAGTGTAACCACTCTGGAAAGCAGAATGGAGAATCCTCAAAAAACTGAGAATGGAACCACCATGTGATCCAGCTATTCCAATCCTTGATATACATCCAAATGGTCTAAAATCAGCATACCATAGGAATGCAACCACATCATTATTTACAACAGCTCAATTCACAATATACAAGCTGTGGATACTTGTCAATAGACAAATGGATAAAGAAGATGTGGTATATATACACAAATGAGTATTACTTAACCTTAAAGAAGAATGAAATTATGGCATTTGGTGGTAAATAAATGGAACTGGAGAACATCATGCTAAGTGAAGTAAGCCAGATCCAGAAAGTCTAAGGTCAAATGTTTTCTCTCACATATAAAAGCTAAACTAAAATAAGAAAGGGAAAAAAAGTGGGGAGAATCCCATGAAAACAGAAGAGATCGGTTGAGTAAACAGAGGAGAACAGTGGAATGAGTCTCATCAAAGTTTCCCAAGTTCATATATGAATATACTACAGTAAATTTCACTTTTTAATATCTACAATGCACTAATTTTAAAAAAACTATAAAGAAACAGAAGAAGATCAGTAAAGAAAAGGGAGCAAGGGGAGGGAAGAGGGAAGGGAAAGAGGCAGTACTGAACACTGAATCAAGGCAAATTGTACTCCATGCTTAAAAAAGTACATTGGAATGAACCCAACATTATGTACATCTATAATGAACTAATAAAAAAGACAAAAACAAAAAAGACTTACTATTAAGCTATAATAATTAAGACAATGTGGCAATAAAGAAAGAATAGAGAAGTAGATCAATAGAGCAGAAAAGCAGGTCCAGAAATAGACCCACATAAATTGTCCAGCTTGATAAAGGAAAAAAGGAAATGCAACGGAGCTAAATATTAGAGTCTTTTCAACAAATAGTCCTGGAATAACAGGACATCCACATACAAAGAAATAGATGTAGACATAGACACACAAACCTTATTCTCTTCATAAAACTCATCTCAAACTGGATCATAAATCTAAATATAAAGTGCAGAATGATAATATTCCTAGCCTATAACACAGGAGCAAACCTAGATGATCTTGTGTATGGCCATGGCTTTTCAGATAAAACAGTAAAGTCAAGATTCATGAAATAAATAGTTAAAAAACTGGACTTCAGTAAAATTTAAAACTTCTCCCTGAAATACATTGTCACAAGAATAAGAAGACACAGCACACTGAGAAAAAAATTTGCAAAAGACATCTGATTATCAAAACATGTTAAATATACTGTTCTTTGAAATATGCAAAGAATTTTTAATCAAAGATATAAAAAAAGACTCTATTAAAAAATGGGTCAAAAATCTTAACAGACACCTCACCAAAGAAGATGGCAAACAAGCATGAGAAAAAATATTCCACATAATATGTCATTGTTAAATTGAAACAATGATATACCACTATAAACCTATAGAATGACCAAAATTCAGGAAACTGACAATACTGTGAATGACTAATGGCATATGGGGGCAATGACAGAGAAAAAGGCATTGAAGTATAGAGCCAAAGAGTTAATTGACTCATTTGGAGGACAGAATTTAGCAGAGTCCATGTAAGTATAACAACAATTGAGTGCCAATTATATGTGAAATATCTTCTCAAATCTTCTACAATTTTGAAGTGAGGTATTATTATCTCTGTTTCTTAAAAAGAAACTGAGGCTCAAGGAGGATTTTGCACTGTCTGTTACAGTAGCCACTAGGCATACATGACTACTTATTTTGAAATTTAAATTAAATAATACTAAAAATCAAGTTTATCATTCACACCAGCCTCCACACCACTGCAAGTGCTCAATAGATACATATGGTTAATGATTGCCATCTTGAAGGGTGCAGAGTTATAGAACACTTTTTTTATTGTAGAAGTGCTATTAGGCAGCTGGTTAAAGCTACTAAACCTGATTCCATGACTTGTAAGTCATGAAACTGTGGTTAAAAGCAGATTTGTTTTACTACAAGGCCTGCTCTTCCCATCAGCAGAAGAATGGACAACCTGATACGGAGCTAAAGATTTCCTAAACAGGGACTTAGTAAGCATGGCCTGATCTAGCCAGAACCAATCTGAAAATGAAGGTTGAGTGAGTTCAAGCCTTTAAGGGGTCAAGCAGGTAGTTGTGGTTGAAATAGGAGCTGATATTGTAGGGAACAAGCAATTACTAATTTGTTGACTTGGTCTACTCACCTTAGCATATGATCTTTAGTTCACCTTTGAAAGTGAAAGGGAATGCTCTAATATTTATGCAAGGACTGGGTGGTGTATTTCGGTGATTTACATGCTAGAACATTTTGCCTAGCACGCTGAAGGTCCTTGGTTCATTCCCCAGGGTTATATGCACACACATAAATTATGCCAGACAGAGCATGAACCAGGCATATATAGTCACCCTGTTAATTAGGTATCATGTGTGTTATAAATATGCAAAATTAATCCTGTGCATTTACCTTTATTTTTTTGCAGTTTTTATGTAATTATTATTTTAGAATAAAGACTGTAAAAAGTTAAAAATGCATTAGGCCTTCTCTGTTCAATGAAAAATGAAACACTTTACAAATTAAGAGTATAACAAGAGACCGTTAACCTGAACAAAAATGTTTTCAAAAAGTGACTGCAAAAATGTGCTACTGATACACTCATTCATTGCTGACAGGACTACAAATTGGTGCAACTACTCTGGAAAGCAGTATGGAGATTCCTTAGAAAACTTGAAATGGAACCACCATTTGACCCAACTATGACACTCCTTGGTCTGTACCCAAAGGACTTAAAATCAGCCTACAGTGATGCAGCTACATCAATGTTTTATAGCAGCTCAATTCACAATAGCTAAACTATGGAATCAACCTAGATGCCCTTCAATAGATGAATGGATAAAGAAACTGTGGTATATATACACAATGGAATATTACTCAGTCTTAGAGAAGGATACAATTATGGCATTTGCAGGCAAATGGATGGAGTTAGAGAATATCATGCTAAGCAAAATAAGCCAATCCCAAAAAATCAAAGCCCAAATGTTTTCTCTGATAAGTGGATGCTGATCAATAATGGGGGGGGGGAGATGGGCAAGGGAAGAATGGAGGAATTTTGGATAGAGCAGAGGGGGGAGAGGGGAGGAGGGAAAGATGGTAGAATGAGATGGACATTATTAATCTATATATGGGTATGATTGCACAAATGGTGTGACTCTGTATCACGTACAACCAGAGAAATGAAAAGTTGTGTATGATGAGTCAAAATGCATTCTGCTGTCATGTGTAT
Organism: Sciurus carolinensis; assembly: GCF_902686445.1. Classification (NCBI taxonomy): domain Eukaryota; kingdom Metazoa; phylum Chordata; class Mammalia; order Rodentia; family Sciuridae; genus Sciurus; species Sciurus carolinensis. The sequence goes on along the minus strand of NC_062222.1, from coordinate 71,652,036 downwards.
CAAACGAGAACAAATTAAAAAATTAAAAAATTTTAAAAGTGTGCTACTGATAAATTTTTTCTAAGAAACAAAACCAAACAAACACACACAAAGAAAACCCATAATGATCTTCACTCAGCAGTACACAGCTAGCTGAGTGATCTTGAATTACTGAACTTTATGGTAACACAGTTTTCTCATATGTAAAATTAATTCCCTGCATTGCATTACAACTTGCCTTAAACCTTAGGAGCAATTTAGCTGGGTAGATCTGGGTGCGTCCACGATATCATCTGGGGCAGAAGTCCTCTCAAGACTTGAGTGGGCTGCAGGGTCTGCTTCCAAGCAGGAGGCTGAGGTTGTTATTCCATAGGCCTTTCTGTTGAGTTGTTCATGACCTGAAAGGTACATTATCCGAAGCAAATGAAGCAAGAAAAAAAATAACCAAGATGGAAGCTGTATATATTTTATTACTCCATCTTGAAAGTGATATAACATTATGTCTGCCATATACTATTGCTTACACAGATCAATTGACACAATGTGGGAGAAAACCATGAAAGTATGCAACTACCAAGATACAGGGATCATGAGGGTTATTTTGGAGGCTGGCTACCACAGGTGCAAATTTGTTTTGTCTTGCTTTTAAACATGCTTTCAAATATTTTTTTAAAAGTACAGTAAGAAATTACCAAATAATTGATGCTTGAATTCCAGATAGATGTTTGTATCAAGAGTACAGAATTCTGATGATTTATATGACACATTATTCTCCTAAAGTTGTAGAGACAGGATTCTTCTCATTGCATGAGAACAAATTGCCCCTATCACTCAGTTATACATTATAAATTGGGGAACCACAGATACATGGCATTTGGAGATAGAAGAATGAAGGGAAAGAAGTATTACTTGAACCCATTTCATTTAGTTAAAAAGTTAACTGAAAATAATACCATTGAAAAAACCTCAGCAAAGGCTGGGCATGTTTTCTCTTTAAGCGCTCTCTTTTGCATGAACAATATATAGAGCATCACAGAATTGAAAGAATCCAAATGATGATAGTATTAGTCCAAACCTCATGAGCATCAGATTCAAGGAGTATGGGATTCAAATTCAGAGACACACACCTGGTTTGCAGCAGAGGCAAGAGGAAAGCAGGGCCTTCTGACCCCTAGTCCAGAATTCCCACACCACTTATCGGGAGGGTACTTAACCTATGCTGCCTCAGTGTCCTCATCTACAAAATGAAAATGATATTAACATTTACTTTGTTAAGGCTGTTGTGAGGATTAAATTAGACAAATTAGATTAAATTAGGGAGTTTAAGTAAACATTTTTTAAAAGGCGGCTTCTTTTTTTTTCACCACTGCAAATACAAATAGAGCAGGGTCCTTACTTAGCAAGGAAGTACATAGCCTGTTCTATTTCTAAGTCTGATATTCACCTGTCTGTAGGACCAGCTGAGCAAGTATCGTAAACCTGGCCACTCATGTGGAATGGAAGATTAAAGGAGAGGTTAAGTTCAAACCAGAAAAACAAGTCCAATGCAAGTCTCCAATGCAAGGGAGACTAAGAGGACATCAGGAGGTATCTTGGGAGAAAAAGGGAAGAGAAGCAGATTCAAATGTGCAAACAGGAGGTAGATTTGTATCCATTCCTAAGTGGAATGGTTTTTGTTTTTTTGTTTTTGTTTTTTGTTTTTTTGTGGTGCTGGGGATTTGAACCCAGGGGCCTTGTGCTTGCGAAGCAAGCACTCTACCAACTGAGCTATATCTCCAGACCTTGGTTTTAATTTTAAATAATATTTTTTAAAAAGTGATTTCCAGATCTAGAAGTGTAGATCAGTATTAGAATGCTTACCTAGCATGTGCAGGCAAGCCCTGGGTTCAATCCCCAGTAACACACACACACACACACACACACACACACACACACACATGATTTCCAATTCTAAAACATATGACATATTGGAAAAAGCAAATCTATGGAGACAGTAAAATGACTAGTGATTGTCAGGGGTTGACATGAGAGAAATATGGATGGCAGAGCACAGAGAATTTTAAGGGCAGTGAATCAATTTTCTAAGTTATTAAAATGGTAGATACATGTCATCATCATACTTTCCACTCAATTTTGCCCTTCTTTCCTCCTTTCCTCCCTGCCCCCGCACCTTTTTCTGGTGCTGGAACTGAACTCAGTGCCATGCACATGCTAGGCAAGTGCTGTACCACGGAGCTACCTTCCCAGTCCCATAAAGTCTATTTTATATGAAGTGGTTTCTATTTTTAAAGTTCTATTATACAATTTTTCAAAAATATAAACAAATAGAATAAATCCATTAAGCCAGTTTCAGTAATTATCAACATGTGGCCAATCTTGTTTAATCTATTCACCCACTATTTCCCTCCACCTACTCCACTGGTTTGTTTCAAAGCAAATCAGGTTTTATCAAACTATTTCATCAAATCAGGTTCATTTCAAGGAACTAAGAAAGATTAGAATGGCATTAGCCAGGGACTCATTGTAACAGGCCTCAGAAATCCTCTCCATTTTTCTCATTAAACAATAAGAGCTAAAAATGGAAGTTCACAAAAGCTTGATTCCATAGCCAATCACCTAAATTAATCATGTGAATGTGTTTGATGTGAATTATTTTATTGTATTTTTCCTTTATATTTCTTCCTTTTACATCTAAACATTTTGGGATAACTTTTCTCTAAATCCATATATAGTACTTCCATTTTCACCAACCTCCACATTTAATCTCATCCGTACCCTGTAAACAAAATGTTTGTAAAAATTGAGAAATACCATGGTCTCTCTACTGACAAAATAAATAATTAACAAACTATCTAGGAAAAGAAATTAAAACACAACAAAAGTAGTGTCTATGACCCTTTAACAGACTTTGAAAAGTAAGGTAAATCCTTCCATCGCCATATTTTTGGGGTACCAGAACCCCTCTTTATGCAGAGTTTTCATTTACCCCTCATGTAAGCTACTATGAGGCACCACTTAGCCAGCAGACCTGGAATGCTGGAGTTGGTAACTTGAGTTTCCTTGGTGAATAGCTAAGCAACATCACATGATGTGTTTAGGCTTACTGACAACATCACTTAATAAATGAGGGCATGGTGGAGATCTTTTTGATAATTGTCATTGTAGGTCACATTGCAATAAGCATCTCTATTTAAACATATTTGATGGTTGGTTTGTTTTCATACTAGATAATGAACCCAGAGATGTTGTAACACTGAGCCAAAATCCCAGCCCCTTTTTTCTTTTAAGACACAGTCTCATTAAGCTGCACAGACTGGCCTCAAACTTGCAATCCTCCTGCTTCAGCCCCCTGAATCACTGGAATTTATGATTAGGTGTGGTGGTGCATGTTTACAATCCCAGCAATTTGGGAGGCTGAGGCAGGAGGATTACAAATTCAAAGCAAGCTTCAGCAACTTAGCAAGGTCCTGAGCAATTTAGTGAGACCCTGTCTGAAAATACAAAATAAAATAGAAAGGGTTGGGGATGTAGCTCAGTGGTTAAGTGCCCTGGATTTAATCCATGATACCAAAATTAAAAAATTAAAAAAAAAAAAAGACTTGGTCTGAATCACTTGGATTACAGGCATGTGCCACTGCATCCAGCTAAACATAGTATTTTTTAAAACAATATCACCAGAACTATTGATTCCACTAAAACTTTTATGAAAAGAGAATTCAAAAGATACAATATTAAAAGAATAAGGAAAATGGAGATAGAGAAACAATGGAGAAGAGAACAGATTAATTGTCAGATTAATTTTGGAACTGGAAAGATGGATGAATAATAACTGTTGTAGCCAAAAAGTGTGAATTGAAATTGAGCTTTTTCCAAGGAAACAAAGATAATTTAATAAAGTATTTTCACTCCCTCTTATCTCTGCCACTGAAAAAGCTTGGAAGCACCAGGAATGTCTGAAGGTGGGATATTAGAAGTTGGGCTAAAAAATGATGGACTTATTAGAAATTATGTTAGCAACAAGTAGAATTATAAGGAGTTGAAGATCTCCTTGCACATTTTAAGAAACCAGACTGGTGCCATTCACTACTCTGGCAGAAGACCGATTAATTCTCTTTAAACTATGAAGTTCATGACTTGGGGACATTAGACACAGCTGGAGGCTGCAGTAAAGGACTGAAGTGAAAGCAAGTGTGGAAATTCGCATTCTCAAAAGTGAGGCATCCAGATTTACTGCATCGGTGTCCTAAATCTATAGGCAGAAGACTGGAGAATTTCTATCTGGAAGACTGATGAAAAAATGCAAGAAAAGAAAGAAAGAAAGGAGAGAGGGAGAGTGAGAGGGAAAGGGAGAGAAAGAGAGAAGGAAGGAAGAAAGGAAGAGAGGGAGGGAGGGAGGAAGGAAGAAATGAATGAATGAATGAATGAATTCAGAGGCTTCTACATGATCATGCAATGATGAAGCCCACCAGTAAGCAAGGCCTACCAGGCACAGGAATGCCTAGCAGCTTTTCAGTGGCTATGTCTCTGGCTACAGTGCTTCAGAGTCTGGCCCTCCAATTGTTCTATAGATTTCTTGTACTTCTCAATGCACTTGCAGAAATCTCCAAACTAGCCAGAAGAAACCCTGTTGTTGACAACTAAGAACTATGACAACTATTGTACAATGGAAAAAGGACTCTAAGAAGATATTAAAGTCATGAGGTGCAATGACGTGTCCTTATATACAAAGAGCTACAAGGTAGCATTTTGTTAAATGAAAAAACAAAAAGATGCAGAACAGTGGTATTCAAAACTAAATAAAATAAAATAGATGAGAAGACCCTTTGATTTACTGAAATAAACTAACCCAATAGGCCTCGAAAATGCCACCATGTTTGGGGAGTCTGAGTGGAAAGAACAAAGCCTTAGCATAAGACAGACCTGTGCTCAAACCTGGGTTTTGTTGATTACTAATTATCACATCTTTGGCAAATCTCTTATCCCTGCTCTCTCTGAAGCTGTTTAAGCATTTGTAAAATAATGACAATATCAGTGGTATGGTAAGGACTAGAAAATAAAGGTAAAGCCCTGAGTGTAACACCAGGCCCATAACATGTTCTTAATACGTGGCCCTCCATTCTGCTGCTAATATTCTCTGCCTCAACCGTCCAGATGGAAAATCCTAGCCCCTGCTTTGGTCTGTATTGTCTGGCATTTGAAGGAAAGGGGGAAGACTGGACTAGGTGATGGAACTGGTTGTCTACCCTACATCAAAGCAGAGTACAGATAATTGGCACTTAAACTGGGCTGTGGGACCTTAGGAAAAAGGACTTGACTGCCATTCCGTTCCTCCATTTTCTCATCCCAATGAAGGTTTGGCAAGTGCACCATTAAAATTGACATCTCCAACCATGGGGGGCTGGACAGGGGCAACTCAAGGGATAAGGATTGAACAACTAAACCATCCAGGCATCAAACTGTATGAGTCTAAGTGTCCGCTTAGGATGGGCTATGAAGGTGAATGATCCAGGAAACAAGGAGCAAGCAGGTAAGATCACCCAGATACCACCAGACTGCAGCACAGTTACAGATGTAGCTGCTTGAGGGTCTGCTTTTCAGAAACGTGGAATTAGAAGGAGAAAAAAGTCCTGAATGTAATCCAGTCCTTAAAAGTTGTGCTTGGGGGCCAGGCACAGTGACATGAACCTGTAATCCCAGCTACTCTGGAGACTGAGGACAGGGGATCACAAGTTGAAGGCTAGCCTGGGCAATGTAGCAAGACTCTGTCTCAAAATAAAAAAAAAAAAATTTAAATGACTGGGGATGGAGTTCAGTGGTAGACTAGACTACTTGATTAGCATGCATGAGGCCCTCTGTTCAATCCCCAGTACTGAAAAAAAAAATTGTGCTTGGGAAAATTCTTATGCTAGATAAACTATTAAGTGAAGGAAGAAAAGTAAGATGCAGAACATGTATATGTATTTTAAAGGTGAAAATACCAGGGGCTGGAGGTAAAGATCAGTGGCTGAGCTTTCCCTTAAGCATGTGGAAACTCTGGTTCAATCCCCAGCACCAGAAAAAAAAAAATAGTAATAATAAAAATACCATAAAAAAGTGGAAAGAGAATATGCTGAAGATCAGTAATGATTAACTTGGATCATGAGATTTGAGGAGTGACTTATTTTCTTTTTTATGCTTTTCTATATTTTCAAAAAAAAAAAAAAACCCAATGGGTTTACGTTGTCTGTATAGTCAATATTCCATACCTTTCACTTTTTAAAGTGTTTTTTTATATCTTGTGCAAATCCAAATCCTGGGAAAAGATAATAACTATCCTAAAGGGCAAGAGTTAATAAATAAACCAACCAAAACCCCATAAAATTCACTTAAATTTTGGCCAGGGAAAAGAAATCAAAGTAGTCATTGTAATAACAAGGATGAAACCACCCTCCCACCCTCCGGCTGCTTCCTTTCATCTCACCACTGGAAGCGCATTGATTTGTGGGCTTTGGTTTTTGAGCTAGATAAGGATCTTTGTTTCTGGGTGAGTCTGAAGATCAGCCAGCAGGGGAGTGGAAGTGGGAACTCCAGAGCCCTTCCATTCTTACTTTTGTTTCTCCTTCACACAGAAAGCCCATACTCTTGAGTTCAGCCTTTTCTTTGGAATTGTAAGGCTTAAGGAGAAGAAAACTTTTGCAGATAAACATGTTGAAATGGGCTTAGAGAAATCAGGCTTTTAACTTCTTCCTTGAAAGAGATACTGTTTTTACTTAAGGACTTTTCAAATTGTATGTGGCACTGGGCGAAGCCCGTGAAAACAGGAATAACATGTTTAAGTGATAACATCTCACCAGATACAATTATATAACACTTTTTTCCCCTCTGCTTAGTGGAGCCATAACTGGCTGGAATGAAATCGCTAATTAGAATGGTAGCGAGTCTTAAATGCTGAGAAACAGAAAGCATTTGTTATATTACAAATTACACACCAGTCCTGTGAGGTCTATAGTACTATTGGTTCAATTTTACAGATGAAAAAACAGGTTTATGGAGATTAAATAGTTTGCCCAGAGGCACAGGTCAGGGAAGTAAAAGAACCAGAATTACCAGGGAGGACTCCCTGCCTGCAAAGTCCGGGTCCCTAACCACTGGATTGCATGGCCTTACCCTAGTCAGCTGATAAAAGTCAACCACACAGAATGCTGAAATTGTCAGGTCACATCTTCCCACCTATAAGTTTTCTAATCATTCTCCTAGGGTCACAATTATTGCCCTCTTACACACTGGCAATGATAACAAGGGCAAGTCTGGAACTATTAGTCTAGACCTCTTCCTGAGGTCTGATGGACTCACATTACAAAACAAGTATATATATCTTCTATGCGTTTAGAACAAGATTTTAAATAAGCCAAGAGAAACTTGATCTTTAAAGTAATGCTATAAATAAGTATTTCATTTATAAGACAATGGTTGTGTATATATGTGTTTTAATCTGGGCAAATTTGAATTTCTTGATATTTAGTTTGGATAGGGACATAAAATACAACCCCAGGAAGCACATTCCAGAACTGAGAAGTCAGGAATTAGAGAATGGAAGGATTAAAGGAGCACACAGATTTATTATGAAATAAAATACTTTTGAAAAAGAGTAGGTGAATTAGGAGAGAGCTCAAACAATGCCTATCAATAAAAAACAGGAAAGCTACTTTTGAAAGTCCTCATATAAAATATACATGGAAATTTGATAAAATGGTTATTCCGAAAGGGATGAAGTGAATTATTCTGTGTAAACAATAAACCAGGTTACACTGCATGGCACATCCAGATGTATCCACTCCAAGGGTCCTCAGCAGGGAAAGCGGGTGAGTAGGTGAAAAGTCACCTTTTAACTCAAGTATTTATGAAATATTTTTGCAAAGATGCCATGTTAATAAGAAGTTTCATGAAATGCTCAAATTGATTTGTATTTCACTATCTTTCTAGATTTTTTGTTCATATTTTACAAATATGCATGATCAAACATAAACACTTTGGATAGACCATACTACTGAATATTTTGCCAATATCTGTGATTTTAAAAAATATTACTTCTCTATAATGAGATGAAAAACAAACTCTTGCAAATGTGTATTCCAATCTATTGAAAGTTAGTTTGTATATGTATTTTTTATTAATCAATGTTGGAAAAAAACAGCTGAAAATGTTGCCCTGGCTAAGGGCAACTACCAGATTTGTTTTGTTCACCATGAAGCTGTTAATTACAGTAGCCCACTCTATGCTCAGAGGACACATTCCAAACCCCCATCAAATGCTTGAAACTGTGGAGACCACATACTCTACAGGCCCTTCAGCATTGCCAGTATATTTTTGTTCCAGAGCATACCTGTTCTTCCATGTTTTTGCCCTGGTATCTCTTTATTTGGTGGTGGTAGAAGTACCATAAATTGAATTCAGGGGCATTTGACTACTGGGCCATATCTCAAGCCCTTTTTACTTTTTATTTTAAGACAGGGTCTTGCTAAGTTGCCTAGGTTGACCTCAAACTTGTTATTCTCCTGCCTCAGCCTCCCAAGTCACAGGATTACAGGATTATATTGCACCTGGCTGCTCTGGTGTCTCCTTTGCATCACTATTCTTGTGCTTTGAGACCACTATTAAGTAAAATAGTGTTAGTTGAACAAACTCCTATGATACTACAACAGTCACCCTAACAGAGGCAGCTAAGTGCCTAATGAGTAGGTATCATATACAGCATGCTGGACCAAGGTGTGATTCGCATCATGGTTGGAACAGAATAGGACAGTTCACAATGCATTGTGCAGCTCAAAAGAGTGGTGTGCAATTTAAAACTTATGAATTGTTTTTTCCTGGAACTTTTCATTTGATATTTTCAAGTCACTGTTGACCACAGGTAACTGAAACCACAGAAAGCAAAACTTCAGGGTGACAAGTTCTATATAAGAAAGTGGGCTTTAGCACTAAACTGCCTGGGTTTCATCTAGCCACTGCCACTTTCTAGGAATGCGACCTCAAGTGCTAATGGATGATGATTATTGAAGTTCCTCTTTATTAAGGGTGTTGTTAGGGTTAAATGACTGACATGTAAAATACTGAGAACCGGGTGGTATAAATGAAGATCAGCTGTTGCTTTTCATAGCTTCGTTCTCAACAGGATTCAGAGTAAATATTTGTTGACTGAATAAATGAATGCCAAAGAATAAATTCCTTTTATTCCTCTTTTGGACCTGTTAATGGTTTTATCTATATGACGATTCCATGGTGTTGATATATGTACTCTGTCGTGTCCAAGTGAATAAAGGTATTAGGGATCTCAGAATAAAAGAAGTCTAAATGAGCAAAATTACCCACCAGTACTCATACTCTATCCATTTCAATTGAAAACACATTTATTTCTAAACAAATAAATTTAAATGTTTTATACATAAGAAAAATGACCTGATGTTCATAGAGTACTATAGCATACTAAAAAGTGAAAAACTTGTTACACAATTATTTTATATCAAGATTAAGTTAAACAAGATATTTAAGACTAAAATGAAGAGCTTTGGGCAGGGAACTTCTATTGCCTGTTTTAAATATATACAAAAATGTCAGAATTGCCCCTAATTTTCAAAAAGATATAGCCAGTGAATGCTCAAATTCACTGTAAAACCAGATAGCTATGAGCCATCCAGACTCAAATTATGGATCTTAGTTCAGTCAAACTGCTAAAACAAAATATTCTAAATGTAGGTAGCATAACACAACAGAAATTTATTTTCACAGTTCTGGAGACTGGGAAGTCCAAGATGAAGACAGATTGGGTATCTGGTGAGAGCCCAGTTTCTGGCTTATAGACACAGCCTTCTTGTTGTGTCTCACATGTCTTGGGGTCCTTCAGGGGCTATCTCTTGAGCCTTTTAAATAAGGAAATTAATCCCGTTCATGAGGGCTCCACCTCCATGACCTAATCACCTCCCACTTCTTAATACCATCACCTTTGGGGTATGGATTTCAATATGTGTATTTTGAGAGTGGGCATTAATATTCAGACATAGCATACACAAATATAATGTTGTTCAGTGTTCGCTCCATAGTCATAATCTCATTTTCTGGAGTGTGTGGAAATCTGGTCTCCTGTTGCCTAGAATACAAAATATTCAGAAAGTATGATTTATAGACATCTCTAGGTGAGTTCATATTGGACACAACCTCAGAGACAATATTTTGTATCTTTTTTCATTTTGTGCCAAGGACTTGCTACCTTGAATTAGTTTGAAATGCTAAGTCAGGAAAGGAAAAAAGTGATCCAAATTTACAGACTAGTTGAGCTATCAAATAAAATGTAGCATGCCCAGTTCAATTTCAATTTTAGATAAACACTGAATAATTATATTTTATGCTATGTTTCAAATACTTCATGGGACATATTTATACCAAAAATTATTTATCATTTATTGAAATTCAAATTCAACTGAGCATCCTGTATTTTTATTTGCTAAGAATGGCAAGAGTACTTTTTGGTCATAATAAGCACATAAACTTTCATTTTAACCACTGTTCCCTTATCCATTTCTGGGTGGGTGGAGGAGGAAGGAACACAAACATAAGAAGCAGTGGAAAATATTTAATATTTGTCTTGGCTTTGATCAGAGAGAAAAGAAATGGAGAAGGAAAATAATACCTACATGATTAACATTTTTACCACATTAGGGCAGTCAGCTCTTTTCCATTTGCAGTTAAAATCTGTTCAGTTGAGACTATCGGGCTCTGTAGAAACTTCAAGTTCTCTGGTGTGGTCGAGAAGGAAAAGAAGTGGCAGGAAACCATGAAATGGGTAAGATATGATTTTCTCAGATTCTGAGCCTGCAACATGAGCACAGTGCAGAGAGCACTCATCTGATAGAGGTTAAGACAGTGACTTTCAGATCTAGCGATCCCACTCCTGAGTATATGGACAAAGTAAATAAAATCAGTATACTGAGGAAACTTCCCACTCCCATGTTTACTATAGCACTATTCATAGTGGGTGAGATATGGAGTTGACCCAAGCATCCACCAATGGACAAAGAAAATGTGGTACACACACGATGTGATACCAGACAGCCTTAATGAAAAAGGAAATTCTGTCATTTGTGACATGGATGAACCTGGAGGACATTATGTGAAATAAACCAGGCCCAGAAAGAAAAATATTGCTGGGCACAGTGGCACATGCCTGTGATCTCAAGGGCTTGGGAGGCTGAAGTAGGAGGATTGTGAGTTCAAAGTCAGCCTCAGCAACTTAGCAAGGCCCTTAGCAAATCAGCAAGACCCTGTCTCTAAATAAAATATTAAAAACGGGGGGCTGGGATATGACTAATCACCCTTGGATTCAATTCCCGGTACAAACAACAACAACAAAGACAAATGCTGCATGAACTCTTGTGAAATCTAAAAAGTTGAACTCAGAAACAGATAGAATGGTAGTTACCAAACCAGAGGAGGGTGGGCTTTGGAGAGATGTTAATCAAAGGAAAAAATTTCTACTGGACTGAAATAATAAGTTTGATATTTATGTTATTAAAAATAACAGTTTTCAAAATTTAGTCCCATTAAACTTATTGCAGAGTGAGAAAGGTCTGGATATTTTTAATTGCTAAAATGAAACAATGCAACCTCCAACTTAACTGTTTTCAGTAAAAATTATTTTTCTTAGTTTTGGTACTGGTGGGGATTAAACCCAAGGCACTAGGTTAGTGTTCTACCACTGGACTACATCCCCAGGTCTTCTGTAAATTTTAGAACAGACTGACAGAGTTCAAATTCTAGCAACTAGTACTTGTAAGGCTCAAATAACAACTTCATTATTTCCGTTAAAATTCTCAAAAGCTATATGATCAAAGTACTGTTGTTATACCACTGCTTGAAACCAAATATGGAGGTTAATTTATCCAGAATCACACAACAAGTAATAAAGTCAAGATTAGGTGGACTCTAGAATCAAGGCCTTTTACCATAGCATGCATCTGAGAATCCAGAGTTTCTAAACAGTGGCTGATAATCATATAGTCCTTATGGTTTACTAGGCTCTGTTAAGTATCTCTTGCATTTGCTGGAAGGGTGCCAGGGATTGAACTCAGAGGCACTCAACCACTGAGCCACATCCTCAGTCCTATTTTGCACTTTTGTTTAGAGACAGGGTCTCACTGAATTGCTTAGAGCCTCACTTTTGCTGAGGCGGACTTTGAACTTGTGATCCTCCTGCCTCAGCCTCCCGAGCTGCTGGGAGTATAGGCGTGCACCACCTCGCCCAGATCTGACATAATTTTATATGCCTTTTAGATACTGAATTCTCACACAAATTTCAGATCTACGATCCCCAAATTGAGGTGTAGAGAGGCATTATATGACTCACTGGAGACTATGCAATTGTTAAATAATGAGTTAGAATTTTCTTTGACTTCCATGGTATGCTAGCATTCTGATTGTCTTCTAACCACTTCATCCTTCCTTTGCCTGTTGTTTCCACTCAGTCCTTTGCATGCTTACTCTCCTCCTCCTCTTTTTTCCCCTCCTTTTCCTCCTCCTCCTTTCTCCTTCTCTTTCTCCTTCTCCTTCTTTCTCCTCCTTCTTTTCATGTTGCTGGGGATTGAAGCCAAGAGCACTGAGCCCACATTCCTAAACATTTATTTTTTATTTTGAAATAGTTCTTTCTAAATTGCAGAGACTGACCTTCAACTTGTGATGCTCCGGCCTCAGCCTCCTGAGTTACTAGGATTATAGGCGTGTGCCATCATGCCCAGATGCACACTCATTTTTGAAATGATGTCTTCCATTCTCTCTACTGCAGGCTTTGCATCTGGGCTGTCAATTTCTCATTTGTACCTTCAATCTTTGTTCTCCTGCTTATACCAAGTCTCACACAACTCCCATGACCTCAACATTTTCACTTCAGGGTTGGATTACTATCTCAAAATTTGAATGTCCCAAATAAAATGACTTAATAGTAAACTGACAATTACTAGGTAGTTCAGTATTTTTTCTTCCCTGTCTTCCTCCAGTTCTATTTATTCACTTCCAGGAATGGTCCCAGCAACTGCCTGGCTACCCAAGTAAAAAAACATGCCCCTTGTTCTTATATTCCTACCCTCCTGTCTCCATATGCCATTGGTCAACCCTACATTTTGATTCCACTTCTTATTGTCTCTTAAATACTTTTTTTCTGAAGTGAGAATTAATGGAGATTACATGAGGAAATAAGTAAGCGTGAGGTCATCATCTCATAGGATTAGTGCCCTTAAAAGAAAAGACACCAGAGAGCTTTCCTCCCCTCTCCATCGTGTAAAGATGTAGCAAGAAGGAAACAAGGGAGAGGGCTCTCACCAGAAATAATCATGCTGGCACTATGATCCTGACATCCAGCCTCCAGAACTGTGAGAAAAGAAATTTCTATTATTTGAGCCATCCAGTCTATAGTATTTTGTCATGGCAACCCAAGCTAACAAATACAAATTTTTGTACTGAGAGGGGGGTGTCTTAGAAGTTCCTAAAACTGTGGAAGAGGCTTTGGTACTGGGTGATAGATAAAGGCCAGAAGAACTTTGAAATGCATTCTTAAAAAAGGCCAGATTGCCACAAAGGGACTATTGATAGAAATATGGACCTAAAGGTGATTCTAATGGGGCTCAGAAAGAAAACAGAAAAGTCAGAGAGAAAGTCTCTGTCTTGTTAGACATTAATTATATAAATAATCATGAACAGAATGTGGATAGAAATAGATGGATGTTAAAGGTCATTCTGATGATGCCTCAGAAATGAGGAATATAGATTATTGGAAACTGGAAAAAAAAAAAAAAGGTTGATCCTTGTCATTAAGTGGCAAAGAACTTGGCTGAGTTGCAATCTAGTGTTTTGCAGAAGGTAGAAGCTGTGAGTGATGATGTCATAAGTAATTGGATATTTAGCTGAGGATATTTCTAAGCAAAGTATTAAAGGAGCAGTTTGATTCCTCTTAAAGGCTTCTAGAAAAATGTGAGAAGAAATGAATTGAAGAAGTTGTTTTATAAAGAAGAACCATAACTTAAAGATTTGTAAAACCCTCAGCCTGCCCATATTGCAAAACTGAAAAGTATGTTTGGAAGAGAACACCAAGGGTGGCTGGAGTATGACATGGTAATGAAATCGTAGATGTTAGTCAGCTTTTTGTCAGTGTGACCGAAATACCCGACAAGAACAATTTAGAGGCTGGTCTTGAACTACTGGGCTCAAGTGATCTTTCCAAAGAGCTAGGACTACAGGCATGTGCCACTGTACCCAGCCTTCATAAGAAAGATTTTGTAGTCATCTGACAGTAATTATCATTGAATTTAACAATAATGCATTTGAGCTTGTAATTTATGTCTTTGGGGATTTGTTTTGCCTGCTTAATTTTTCTAGCAATTCATGTCTATTGTATTTTACAAAAGTAGTAATCTACAACAAATTGGAGAAAGAGGTGGTCTCTCACCACAAATAATTTAAGAAGCACCATTAATTAAATCAAGATTATAGACTTAATCTCTGACCTGGAAGTCTTTTGAGACGATAGAAAATATATTTTGAAAATAATCACAGTACTATCACAGTACTGAAGAATAAGATTCTCATCAGTGGGCCAAAACATTTTATGAATTCTTGGAGACAAAAAAGTAGGTGAATTTAGATAACAAAAAAAGCAAAAGTGCAAAGGAAAATCCCACAGGAGAAGGCTTTTGCAGAGAACAGTTCTGCCCACTAGGGAGTCCAAAGAATATCTAAGCTCAGAGTTAACAAAAACAAGGCAGCTCCAGGAGCCTCAGGACTGCCTGTGGGACATCTGGTCTCTAGCAGAGACTGGCTCCTCTTACTATTCCCGTGCCCCATGATCAGCAGGGATGTTTGCCATTAGGCTAAAATCCAAACATTTATTAGGACTGGGTATATAGCTCAGCAGTAGTGTGCCTGTTTAGCATGCATGAGGCCCTAGGTTCAATTCCCAGCACTGAAAAAGAAAGTAATTAAATAAACAACTTTTAAAACAAATAGCAAAGGACTAAATGTTTGTG
Source organism: Sciurus carolinensis (assembly GCF_902686445.1). Classification (NCBI taxonomy): domain Eukaryota; kingdom Metazoa; phylum Chordata; class Mammalia; order Rodentia; family Sciuridae; genus Sciurus; species Sciurus carolinensis. The sequence continues at coordinate 71,637,013 of NC_062222.1, read as the reverse complement.
CCATCCCAAATTCAGATGTTGAAATCTTAACCTCAGTGAGATCATATAAGGTGCTGGAGCCTTTGGGTAATTTGATCATAAAGGTGGAACTTCTATAATGGAAAATTAGTGCCCTTAGCAGATACAATGAGGGCAGGTGGGCTGGGAAGATAGCTCTTGCAAACACAAGGTTGTGGGTTCGATTCCCAGCACCACAAAAAAAAAAAAAAAAAAAAAGAGACGGCAGGTGGTTGGGTAGCTTTGTGATAGTGTGTGCTTAGCATGTGTGAGGCCCTGGGGCCCTGGGTTCAATCCCCAGTGTACACACACACACAGAGACAGAAAGACAGACAGACAGATTACAGAGCTCCTTCATCCCAACCTACTCTGTTCTCCACCCTGTGAAGGTATAACTAGAAGATGCCATCTGCAAAGCAGGAAGAAGGCCCTCATCAGACCACACATCACATAAGTTAATGGCCTGTATATCTCTACACCACATCATCCTCAGAGGAATTGCTTTCATCAATATATAAAAATTGGTATAATCATTCGGAGGGAAATTTCATGGAATCTATCAAAGTATTAAATGCATACTTTCTTTAACTTTATCACTACATGTCTAAATATCTATGGAATTGCATGTTTCATAGATATATGTTCAAAGATATTTATTGCAGTATTATTTTAATAATTATAAAATTGGGGGGGAAATCCCTAGTTGTCCATCAGTAGGGGAATGTTTAAGTAAGACACATCTATAAATGTAATGTTAAACAAAAATATGTTACATAGAGTGTATACATGTGTGTATATACTTAATAGGTAAGTACATAAGAGCATAGAAAAAGATGTGAATGGAAGTTCAGGTAACAACAGTGGTTATTTCTAGAGAAAGAAATACATTCCCAGGAAGATGGAAAGTGAATATTATATTACTATAAACTCTAGGTTTTATATATATATGCAATATATATGTATGGAACATACATATATGTGTGTGTGTGTGTGTGTGCGCATATGTGTGTATATATATATATGTAAATATATATATATATTCTGTAAAGTGCCTAGCACTGTTATGACATTGTAGATAATCACTAAGTATTTGTTCCATAAATAGAAGAATATCTATTGAATGAAAACAGATATACATTGTTACTGTGTGCAAAGCACAATTTCCAAGTGGGGGAAAGCATAAATTTGATACAAATATAAATTAACACATGACAATATTTTATTTAATGCATTAGTTAATGGGGTTGCACAACTACGATCCCAGCTACTCCAGAACCTGAGATATTAATGTTAGTTCAGAAAGGACTATAATGTAAAATGATTTATATTCTCTATAAAACAAAAGTCACTTACATTGCCATGAACAAGTGCCATGTGTGTGGTTATTAGTCTTCCAGAAACTAACTTTTATCCCTACAGAGTGGTCAAATAACCTAGTTGATCAAAGACAAAATCAAAAGTGCATCTTCCAAGTGCCTATCAGTGGAATAAATGGGTAAAGAAAATGTGGTGTATTTATACAATGAAATACTATTCAGCTATAACAAGAATGAAATTCTGTCATTTATAAACATGGTTGGAACTGGAGGGCATTATGTTAAGTGAAATAAGCCAGAAACAGAAAGACGAATACCACATGTGCCCACTCATTTGTGGAAACTAGTAAACCAATCACATAGAAGAACAGGATGGAATAGTGGTTGTCAGAGACTGGGGAGGGCAGGAGGAAAGGGGAACCGAAGAAGTTCCATAAGAAGCATGCAAACCCAGAGTGGAGGAATTGCTTCTGGTTCTTTAGTGCAGTAAGGTAACGTTGGTTAAAACAAGCTATGATGTATTTTAAAATTAATAGAAGAGTCAAAAGTTTCCAACACATAAAAGTGATTAATGGTTAAAGAAATGGAAATATTATCTTGATTTGATCATTACACAGTGTACACATGCATTGAATTACTATAATGACTGCATAAGTATGTGCTATTATTTTGGGTCAACTAAAAATAAAAAAAAGAAGCCTAGTATGGTGTTGCACAACTACGATCCCAGCTACTCTAGAACCTGAGGTAGGAGGACTACCGGTTTGAGTTCAGCCTGGGAAATTTAGTGAGAACTTATCTCAAAATAAAATAAGTAAACAAATAAATTTCAAAAGAAAGTTATGATGTTGGGCCTGGGGATATAGCTCAGTTGGTAGAGTGCCTGTCTTGCATGCACAAGGCCCTAGGTTCAATCCCCAGCACCACAAAACAAAAACAAAAACAAAAAAAAAAAAAGAAAGTTATGATGTACTGAAAAGAAAAAGTAGGAGTATCTGTCACTTGGGGTTGTTTTAAACCTTCAATGAGATATTGCATACAAATATTATTATTATTATGGCATACTTTCTGATATTTTTTCTTGTAATAATTCTATATAGCCAATCATAGGATTTATCTTTTTCTCTTAATGTTATGTGCTCATGAAATTGACATTTTTCAAAAACATAATCTTAATGGTTGCGTATTTTAGTGTTTGTGCATAATAAACAAATATTTCAAAGTCTGACTTTATAGTCATTTTCATTTTGTTCTTAGTGTTATAAACATTATGCTATATATCTATGTACATCTTTCAAATTTGAAATCCTTCCCTTCATTTCTGTTTTTATTTTTATTTTTGTCATTAAATTTTATATGCGATTATTTTAAGAAATTTACACAAATAATTTTAATTTGTTTTGTTTTGTTTTGTTTGGTGGTGGTACTGGGTGTTGACCCTAGGGTCCAGTGAATGCTAAGCAAGCATTCTATCATTGAGCTACAGACCTGGCTCTTTTTATTTTGAGATAGGGTCTTCCTAAATTGCCCAGGTTGACCTCAAACCTGTGATCCTCAGCCTGTAGAGTCACTGGGATTATAGGTGTGTGCCACTGTACCCAGCATGAATACAATTTTTAAAAAGTTGCATCCCCAGTCAGGTGTGGTGGCACAGGCCTATAATCCCAGTGACTTGGGAGGCTGAGGAAGGAGGATCTCAAGTTCAAAGTCAGCCTCAGCAAAATCAAGGCACTAAGCAACTCAGTGAGACCCTGTCTCTAAATCAAAAACAAAATAGGGCTGAGGATGTGGCTCAGTGGCCAAGTGCCCCTGAGTTCAATCCCTAGCACCTTCCCCCACCAAAAAGTTGCAACCCCTTGGTATCAGATAAAACTGAACAGGTCCACTAGGCATGTCCACCGTCCATGGCAAGGTAGCCAGGAATCTTCCTTGCTCATTCCCCAAACTGCCAATTTTTCCTGACATTGCTAAGTTTACAATTATTCTTGGTGATCTGCAACACTAATGAATCTCTTTTCTAATATTTGTCAATGATCCCATAGTCCGAATAATTTCTTTAACTTGCACATATGCAGTGACACTATTCACTTATTCTCTTGATAAAATTGCTAAGTAATAAGGCTATCTAAATTTGCTTGGCAAGTGAGGTAATTTAAAGCTTTGCTTTATGAAAATCTCAAAGTATTCTTGCATAAGATGGTTTTATTGTGCTACTAATATCCTCCTCGTGTGTTGGGAAATAATTTGGCAAAACATAATTAGAATAAATCATTTTGGCATTTGTCCCCTAAACACAACAATATGATACTTACATTCTGTGTGGGATGTTGCTGGAATGATTTGTTAACAAAAATGAAGAAAACAAAATCCACTGCTGCATTAGGTCTTTCTTAAACATCTTAGGTTAACAACCACTCTTGGTCCTCCTATGGTTTCTCTGACGGTTTCCTGTTGTAGCCTCTTCCCAACTGTCTGGAGGCCACCATAGAGAGCCACAGTCTTTTGATTATTTCCATTCCTCAACCCCTCCCAGCTAAGGGCACAAAAATACATCAGTAACTAAGTGATTGAGGCATACATTATTGCTGTTATAGAGACAGATAAGATCTATTTAATCTCCATAATCATTTGGAATATTAGTATTAATTTGGGAAAAAATCAGTGAAATCTCCAAAAAAAAAACCAAAAATATTTTTTATTAGATCAAACTGTGAGAGAAGAGGGACAATAGACAATAGATATTACCCAAAATACACAGAGCTTAAAAATCTTAGTAATATGCAAGAATTTACTAATGTAATTACAGATTTACTAATGTAATATTTTTTAAAACACACATCCTGGCTATATTTTCCAAATCAAAACTTAGGTTCATAGAGTCTAGCAAAAGAATTTTCTGTTTGCTATGAGAACATGGTAGTTGTGAAAGAGATTTTCAACAATTAAAAAAACTATCATATATAGTTTAATAAATACATTTTACTGAAAAGAAAAAATACAGATAATTGGGACAATATGGAGAAATTTAAGATATGTGATCTTTCTAAGCAATAAAAACTTCAGTCTTTAAAGTGCTCCATTCCATCAACTCAATAAAATCCTCATTTAAAAACTGCATCCTTATTTTATGTACTGCTAAAAGAATAAATAGAATAGATATGTTTGTAAGCTTTCCATCGCTGTGATAAAATATCTGAGAAAATCAACTGAAAAGGATGATAGATTTTTTTTTTTTTTTTTTTTTTGGTTCATCTTTCAGGGGTTAAGTCCATGATTGCTTGGTCTGGTAGCTTTGGCCTGAGGTGAGGCAGAATATCAGGATAGGAAGCATATTTGGCAAAGCGCTCACCCCATGGTGGCTTAAGAGCAAGGTGGTGTGGGGTGGGGGGGAGGTCCTCTTGAGGACACACTGCTAATGACCTAACTTCCTTCTACTAGATTCCATCACATCACATAGTGCCAGGATGGGGAACAAGCCTTTAAGATAAGGGTCTTTGTGGGACAATTGAGATCTAAACTGCAATAATCAAACTATGACACAATATTTTCTTATCACAAGCAGACAAGGTGTTTCTCTTTCCTATCTAAGAACCTTGAGTGTTTCCTCTGAATTTCAGCAATTCATTGAACCCAGGTATTTGGTATGATTGGAAGCATCTCAGTGATCCAGCCTTCCAAGAACAGTTCCACTTCCAAAAGGACATAAATCCGGCCATACTCAATAACAAAATACATGAACCATGTAGTATCAAAGGTACACATATACCCATCTTTTTATTATATTTAAAACTATAACACTCTTGTTTTTGCTTAAATTATGCACCTTATATCAAACGTCAAAATATAATCACTTAAGTATGCTATTCTTTGACAGGATTTGTGAAGTTATAGATGGATTATGCTGCCTATTTTACATAGGAACTAAATCATCAAAATATAATTTGCCTAGAGTTATCAGGATTTGGTGAAGAAGCTGAAATGTAAGGAATTCCACATTTACTATGCTATATACATGGTAGCAACCGATTCAGTTGACAATGGGGAATGACAATTTCATTGATCCCAAGGATAAGACCCAAATTATTTTGGTGGGCTGATGATTTCTTTGTACTTATTTGCAAAGTCACCCTACCCCAGTTCCTAATTTCTACCCTCCTCACCAAAGGCATAATAAAATATGCTTTTTCTCTTCAAAGTTTTCTGGGGTGTTGCAATGAGTTTGGAGGTCTGATATTGTTCTCCTTGGGGAATTCAGTTTTCAATAATATAATTAGAATAAGTAAAATTGGGTAGCCCTCCACTATGCAGATGCTGTTCTCAATATTTTACATATGCTAACTAATTTCATCATCATAAGTACGCTAGGAGGATTGTATTATTACCTTTATCCTCATTTTACTAAACACGAAGACACTGATGCACAGAGGGGGTTTAGCCACTTAACTAAGGCCAGTAGGGGGCAGAGCTGGGATTTGAACTCGGTCTGGCTCTAGAATTCATGTACTTTATAACAACTCTTTAGATGTTACTTGTTTCTGTTACTATTTATTTGCAGTACATGTGGACTAGGCAGAATTTGAAGTATTAAAATTTAGGTTTCAATCCCAAATTTGCTTGGTAAAATTTCACATCATTCTGGGTCTCAGTTCTTTTTCTTGTAAAATGGGAATAATATTTGCAATGGCTATATTATAGGTTGAGTCAAACAAATGAAATGATGTATATGAAGGTACTTTTATTACTTCAACTTCGGGCATGTCATTTAGGACATAGGTTCAGCTGCCTCTGATGAGAATGCTGCATGAAGTAAATTATGTCAAAGCTAGAAGATGGCTTGAACTCAGGATTATGACTATATAAATCCCATGTTTTTAACTATACCACTGCCCTTTCCTCTGATGCCCTCTCACTATAAAACTTGATAGTACACCATTGTTCTCCTGTATAGTTTTACTAAAGATAAGAATATAAACATAAATGGTCCCTCAAGATTTCCCCGCAAAATGTTTCTCTGGTAGGCCTAAATTGGCAATTCCTACTGCCAACTTATAAACAGAGCTGACAGAGGGCAACAAAGAAAGATAGGCCAAGCAACAAAAGCTATAATGTGGGTATCCAAGCAACTGGAAATGCTTGGCTGAGAAAGATTCTTCTTCCCCTGCCAAACTGGGGACATTCCAGCCAGGCGCCTGTGAGGCTCTGATGTGGAAAGCAGCTCTAATTCCCCGCACGAGAGGGGAATGACTATCGGTCTGGGAACCTTCTAAGGGTACTTGGGAAGGAATGATTACAGGTCTGTCCATTAGAAGAGAAGATAAAAACAAAAAATCTAGCTAAAACAGATACCATATAAATAACCATGTTAGCATTCTCCCTTACCCCTCTGGCAAATCCTTTGCTAAGAGTTATACATAATTCCAAGACCACCAAAATGTGCATCTTTAAATCAGTCAAGAAGATATATTAGCTAAATATCTCCTGTCATTAGACTCATGCTGTTGTTGGGGTTTGCTAGAAGCACTTTAATGGGTTAAATTCTAGTAAAATGAACAGGTGAGACCTTAGAAACTATTGCATGCCAGATTCTGTACCATGGAACCACAAATGCAATACATTTAGAGATCTTAAATTCTCTGATGAAAAAAAAGATAGAAGGTGAAAAGGAAAAGAAGAGAGAAAGACACTGGAAAAATATAAAAGCGTTTCAGTAAGGTCAGTTGTGCTTGAATATATTGTAATAGATCTTAAGTAAAATGTAGAAGTCATCACTAGAACCCCTTTTAATACATATCAAAATCAATCTTTTTCTTTTTCATATAAAGTAAAATATGAAGAAAATTAAGTACCCTTATAAGCTTAAAATAGACACTTTTATTAGAAAACATAAACACTAAATATATTTCCCTTGTTATGCTGCACACCTCTGCTGTTCATTCATTTCTTCATTCACTTCTTCAGCAAATATTTCTGACCACCTAAGTGTAGGGGCTGGCACTGGGGCAAGAGCTTTACCTGTGGTTCCTGCTGCTTGGGCTCAGGATAACTGCTCAATAGAATCAATAATTATAAAGAAGACTGAAAGAAATTGCTATCTCAGCTGAAATACAGGAAGTGGTGGAGCTTAAGGAAGGGTGAGGTAAAGGAGTAAACCACTCTATTTGGTGTTCTTTGCACTGGTTCTATTCCCTGGGTTGAAGAATATTATTTCTTCCATTATGAGCTACTGTCCTCTGTTCTTCCCTCCTGCTAATCCTCTTTCTATCCTCTTTTTCTCTTGCTGGAAAGGAGCTAAGGGATTGACAGGGGGGAAAGGGAAAGAGGAAGGTGTTCAGGTACCTTGCTATTCTGAGTCCCCTTCTTTTGAAGCACTAGAGAAAGGAAGGGCTGAATTCTGACAATGTGAGAGTTGGAAGGGACCACAGAGGTCATTCTTTTCCTGTTTTATAGCTGGAACCATATTGTCTAACCATTTACCAGAGGACACCTAGCCAATATGGCATCAGTGGAACCAGAACCCCACACCTCTTGACTTCCCCACACCTCTTGACTTCCCCACACCTCTTGACTTCCCCACACCTCTTGACTTCCAGGGAGGTTAGATGGAACACTTTTCATCCTTCGTATTGTGTGGGGTAGCCAGAGATGGAAACTTCACTACTGCCTTCAGTAGCCTCTGCAGCTATTACTTTGGTTATCTTCCTATTAGGTAGTTCTTCATTTTTGGTCCTCCAAAAAAATGAACAATTGATTAATCTAGTCACCCATTATCTTCTGTTCCTTAGTGACAACCACATCATGTTCACTACTCAAATGATTTTTTTCATACCTCTTGTCATTTTTGTTACTCTTCCTGTAAGTTAACAAGTTATGGTTTCCCTATATTCTTTTGAAAAGGTGGTAACCCAAACTAAACTCATAGCTTTAAAAATCTGTTTGGCGAGGTATAAAGATGTTTCTATGTTCTGTTTTGACGTTTGGTTTTCTTTTCTTCCTCTTCTTCCTCCTCCTCCTTCTTCTTTCTTCTGTTCTGGGGATTGAACCCGGAGCGCGTTACCACTGACTTACATACCACACCCAGTTTTTAATTTTGAGACAGACTCACGAAATTGCTGAGACTAGTCTCGAACTTTCGACCTTCTTGCCTCAGCCTCCTGAGTCACTGGGATTACAGGTTTGCACCACTGCACGCAGGTAAGGGCGTTCTTCTTGAATGCTGTCCTCTGTGTGTGAAAGTCTTTTTTTGTTGTTGTCATTTTGTCTTGATGACCAGGTGTCAGCTACATGTCAAGAAAACGAATCACCTTTTAACAGGATTTGGACTGGAATTAATGCGGATATTATGCTCCGTGTTCCAACTTTAGCAGCCCAACGTCCACAACTGCTGAGTCTAGCTGGTTGGCAACTGTATCCTAGGCATTGAAAGCGCTCTCAGGACCCTAGTGGTGAAATTCTGTGAGATTCAGAATCGAATTTCTCCAAGACAGGATTTATGTTTGTAACTAAAACTCTTGACCAACCCAGACCCACAAACCCAGTAAGGCAAATGCATCTCCTATTTTCAAGGTGATGAAACAGGGCTGGAATGCGGCGGAGCCAACGAGTTCGTCCTGCCAGACAAGTTTGTGCTTCTAGACGCCGCTGAACCTCCAAAACACCGCAGTGTGTCAAGCTGAGACGGCCGCGGAGTCACTTGAAGGAGCGGTGCTGAGCGCGGTCAATATTTACCACATTTACCTTAAACCTCGGAGTAGTTCCTCCAGCTCTCACAGTGGCTCTGTGATGAGGCCCCAAGTTCTCACTCTCCGCTCCCAAGCACCGAGCTGGTGCCTCCTCCCACTCTCTGCTCCATCCGAATTCCCAGAGTTTCTCGCACCTTTCTCAAAGCCCCAACCTGTGCGCGCGGATACGGGGGCTGGGTCGCGGGACTCGGAACCGTGACGTCAGCCTCCGCGAGGGAGGCGGGGCTGTGGGAACCGCAGTGCAGCGCAGAGGGGCGGGGCGGGGCGGGGCGGGGCCTGCGGCGCGTGACCTGGCTGCGGGAGGCAGGCACCCCGGAAAGGTGGGGGGGGGGGGCCGGGACCTGCCGACGCTGGAGTCCGGCTCCGGGAGGCGGGGCGGGGAGTGGCCAGGCCCAGGCTGCGGGTGCCTGGCGGAGCGCTAAAGCGGGTCAAGCTTCCTCCTTCCCTCCTCGCCCCTTCCCCCCTCCCACCTGGGCCTCTGCGTGGAGACGCGCACCTGGCAACCGGCGGCCGCGCCGCGTCCCCGCCTTCTCCACTCGCCCGAGCCTACCCAGCACCCGGAGGCGGTCGCCGGCGCCGCGCTCGCTGGAGACGGCCTCGAGCGCTCGCTCGTTGATGCCGTTTTGGGGGTGACCCGGCGCAGCGCGGCTGCGGCTCTATGGTTGGGGGGTGTTAGTGGCCGCGGCTCGGCTGGGCGTCGAGTGCGCGGCTGCGGGGTGGCAGGGCGGCCAGCCAGCAAGACCCCGCGCGCGGCTCGGTTTTCGGGGCTGTGGAGGAGGCCGTCACGGCCGCGCGGGAGCGGGAGATGTTGGAGCTGAGGCACCGGGGAAGTTGCCCCGGCCCCGGGGGAGCGGTGGCGCCGCCACCCCGCGAGGGAGAGGCGGCTGGTGGGGACCATGAAACCGAGAGCACCAGCGACAAAGTAAGTAGAGCCGCGAGAGGCGCTCAACCGCATCCCGGCCCAGTCGTGGTTGGGGCTGGGACACCTGGGAGCTAGAATGGTGCCCACACAGTGTCAGGTGAAGGTGCGGGCCGTTTGCTGCACCTTCCTGCCTGTCTGACTTTTTCCAAGTCCCGGTGATGGTTCGTTTCCCTAGATGAACGCCACCGCTGGATACTTAACCTTGACCACAATTACCTTCTTTCCTTTTCCAACCCACTTACTTGAGATCTGGGACTGTCACTGAAATCAGGATGGAATCTGTCACCCTGTGAGCTGCAGTTTTCTAGTAGCTGCCACCTCACTCCTTTTCTCGGTAGAGGGGACAAAGTTGGGCTAAACTTAAGACTTGAACTTTGCATGTCATTGGATCTTGACGATGGAGGATTATTTTCTTAAGCTAACTCTAACCCCATCGGCACTTTCATTTCCTCCATCTTTTCTCAATTATAATAGATTTTGGAGGTTTGAGACTATCTTACACGTGATATAGTTGTAAACTTCCAGCTTCTCTTGAGTTCACGGGCAGACAGTGCAATTCTATCAATAGATTTCTTTACCCAACACATTGATTCATGAGGAGTTTCACTCCCTTTTCTATATATTTAACTCGCTTCACGTTTTAGAATAATTAGAGGTAGGACCACTGCCCTTTTTAAATCTAGAAAAAGAGTTCCAGTGTGTTTGGTAATATAGTGGTGCAAGTAAGAACTTTGGATGAAATGCAGTTTTATGACCTATGGGCTGGATAATTTAGGAAGTTGAGCCGAGAATAGATCGTTTTATAAAACCTTCTGTTTGTAAAATTCTGTTTTGTTCAAGAAGCTCAAAACATGTAAACTATTGTAGAAGTATTCTTTTTTTGGAAGCAGGTATCTGTAATGCAGTTTGAATTACAGAAGTGAAGTGGATTGACCAGGGTCAAATTCAATGCCTTTTGGAACTGGAACCTGTTTCCTGATTCCCTTTCTTCTGGTTTGTACCATTGCTTAGACTCCCTGGCATTTCTGATTTGGGGAAGGTTCCACCTGAAAGTTAATATTGATTAACTTGATGTAACCTAAGTTACAATGCCCTGTTAAGAACATATCACAGGGTATTATGAAGCAATAAACATACCATTGATTTTAGGACTGAAACTTCAGTATCAATGTGATGACATTTTATTTTCTACTCTTGATAGGGAGTGGAATAAAATAAGAATCTGTGATAATACGCGTGTCAAGAAATTACAGAAAATATAAGTTTCCAGGTACTGAAAGTTGAAGTTAGTGATCCCAGAATAGTCTTTGTGAAAACTGCCTTGGAAAGTCAACCAAAAATAGAATTAATTAGGTTGGAATTTATTTTGTTTTAGCACTGGTATACTTTATTTTAAAAAAATTTTATTTGTTCTTTTTAAGTATGCATGACAGTAGAGTATATTTTGACACAATATACATGCATGGAGTATAGCTGTCCATTCTTGTGATTGTTCATGATGTGGAGTTACACTGGTCATGTATGCATATATGAACATAGGAAAGTTGTGACTTTAAAATCAAGGAAATACCAGTTTCCACATGTTGATTTCCATAACTGGAGGAAGCTAGCAAATTTTATTAAGGTAAAACATGTTCTGGAAGCCGTGTATAAAATAATTTTTGAATTAGTTTTGTTTTTTAATGATGTATTTAAAACAGACACTATTTCCGTGGTGTGATTTGACCAGGAACTGTTGTTTGTAGTTGTGACTGGGTACCTCACAGCTTATTTATTTATTTATGAATGCTGAACTGTTGGTTTTCATTAATACATGACCAACTGGATTTTGTTTTCTGAGAGTAAATGTTACCATATGTAACCCGTTTTGTTAAGCTTTCTTAGACAGTGTAACTCCACATCATGTACAATCATAAGGATGGACATATTCAAACTGTGCAAGAATATTGCTGTACTTCTTGATTCATCATAAGAAACTCTTTATTTGGCAAGCTTTGAGACGTTGAACTCTTATCCTCTGCCCTCTCTTATCAGGGTGTGTATTTGATTATACCTATATTTTCAGGTCAAGGGCTGTTTTAAAATCAGTTTGCACATTGGAGGCTGGTTAATATTTGGTCCATTTAAACTCTTTAAGTGCCTTTTCTGTTCAAGTTCCAGTAAAGGCAAAACTCTTGGGGAATTAATGAAAGGAGTAGAAGAGGTATACTGTATTCTGCTATTCTTGCACACTCCCATGCACTGCCATTTTGTAGTCTTTATAGTGGTGTTATTAACATGACATTGTTTAGCCCTGTAGACTTAGGCTGAGAGAAGGCTTTGTCTCCTGAGAATTAGCAAGTGAAAAAAGTGCTTGCTCTTACCTGCAGGGGAATGTTCCCAGTCCTTAAATGCTGGGTTGGTACTTGAATGACAGGGACCACCCTCTCAAGGAACCCCTACCCCCAGATATATAGGAGTTAGATTTATTAAACATCTGTACAAGGCTCATTGTTAACATGGGGAGCCTGGTTGGATTCCACTTGGTGGCTTATAGGAAAAGCTTTAAAGAGGAAGTAAGGGTTGACTGGGAATTAAAAGATGCCTGGGAAGGAAGGAAGGAAGGAAGGAAGGAAGGAAGGAAGGGAAAGAGGGAGGGAGGGAGAGAGTGAGGGAGGGAGGAAGGGAGGGAAGGAAGGAAGGGAAAAGAAAAGAAAAGAAAATGCCTGGGACTCAACCAGGTGGATAAGGGTTGAGGCAGAGTGTTCTAGGCAAAGGGATGTGGAACTGTTTCTTGAGTCAGCATCCTGGGCATGGAAAACTGAAAGTAGGTAGGATATCCTGCAGCCTGAACTGCATGTTTGGAAGGTGGGTTCAGAAGCTCAAAAGTCTTGTGAGGGTTTTAGGCTTTATTTATGGATTCTGGGAAGCCTCTAAAAGTTTTGCAGAGAAATTGGGAAAAAAGTGCTTATTGCCTGCAGGGAAATGTCCCCAGTCTTAAATACTGGATTGGTACATTTCTGTGGCAGTGGTCTGAGAAAAATACTAGAAGGAAGAATGATGTACCAAAAAGAAACTAGATAGAAGGGTATTAATAATGCTACAGATACTAATTGATGGGGGCTTATAAAAAGTCTAGTAGGGTGGTGGAATTGGGGTTGAGAGAGAGGATGTATATTTTAGGTACTGATGATGGGTCTTAGACAAAGGTGACCACAGTAAGACCAATAAAAGAACCTACTGGGAGACACATTTTGATAGACAACTTAAGAGATATTCAGGAAAGAAGCAACAATTGGTGGAAAGTTGTTTGAATTAGAAGTGAGTTTGGAAGAACTGAGTTGGGCAGAGTGTCATTCTCCAAAATAGGGAGATTGAGAAATGGGGCCTAAGGAAAGGGGAAGGGTAGGTGGTTCAAGGTGTGATGGAAGCTGAAATGAAAGGTCCAGGACTGGGGATGTCAGTTCTTTATTTGAGAGAGTGAGAGAACTGAAGATTGAGCTTTGGGAGGTGTCCGTGTTTCGAGGAAGGTTGCAGATGCAGGGGAGTAACCAAGATAATGAGGGTCCTAGGTGCTAGGAGAATGTTATTAATAGTATCTAGTAGTAAGGGGACTGAGACATAGACATAGAACAACGAGTTTAGCCAACATTCTCAGTAGAAGCCAGGTTTTAGGTTGAGGAAAATGAGAGGTGAAATGTTGGTAGATACTATTAAGAAGTGGCAGTGAAAAGGAATACAGGACCCAAAGAAAGAAAGAATACAGGACAGCAGAGAGGACAAGGGGGGATCAAGTGAAGATTTTTTTTTTTTTTTTTCCAACAGAAAGGACTGTTTGTTTGAAAGAAGTCAAGTGAGAAATCAAGTGAGAGTGAAGGTGCTGGTAAAAATAGACCCCAGAAGAAAGAAGGTAGATGCGGGGTAGAAAATACAGGTGATGGGGATATGCAAGGAAAGCAGAGGGTGCATACCTCTACCTTAAGAAAAAAGAGCAAGAGTGGAGGAAGATAGGTACAGAAACATTTGAAACCTAGAAGAGGAAGGATCTAAGTGTTTAATCGAGTGAGGCCCTTGATTTTCTCAGTAGAGTATGTATTCAGAACTAGTGAGCTTCAGGGGATCTTAGAAACAACTTTGTTTAAGCTGTAACACCTTTTAAGTGTCATTTTAGGAAGTATGATATGAAATGATCGAGTGGCAGCTAGTGTAATTATCAAACCCAGTGAATATTCAATTGAACACAAACTTGTGTGATAAATTAACATAGGTCTTACTTAACTCACAGTAGGTCATCATATTTGATGCTTGTGGAGTGATTTAGAGTTCACAGAGTACTTCTTTTATTATTTGTTCCTCACAACAATCATACGTTAGAAATATCCCAGTTTAATCACTGAGAAGATGGGTACTAGGAGCAATTTAGGACTGAGAATGCCTGAAGGTCAAGGACACCTAAGTGTATCCTTGCGAAGCCAGGACTGATGTGTTTGATTGCAGGTTTGGTTGGTCAGGGAAGTGGGCTCCTGAAGTGCTGAATGGATTGAGAGGGACTGAGCATTTAAGGGAACCCTATGATCTGAGTTACTAGACCAAGAAGTGGGGGAGAAGGATGTGCACCTTCAAGTTATGATATGCTTTCAGATTAGGCCCTTGGGATGCTTGTAGGAGATTTTGGTTTGTAAAGTTGAGGGGAAAAATGATCTGGAGATTAGTTCACTTCTGTCTTTTCCCATTTGAGATGTGTGCAACTTTCTTTTTTTATAACTATACTAATAGAATTTAAATAAACTATACATTTTGTAATAATTTAGATTCAAGAAAATTACCAAGAAAGCCGCATTTGTATGTACTCATCACCTATTTTCTATCTTATAGAACTGTGGTGCATTTTCAAAATTCAAGAAGTTAACACAGGTATAACATTATTAACTAGGTGACAGACTTCATTCAAATTTCATCAGTTCCATGAACATCCATCTCACACTGCATTTCATTTAGTTTTGTAGTAAACCTTATTTTGTTTCCATAAGTAACTTCTTGATTTTGGCACACTTCACTTGTCTTAGTGTCACCTATAACTGTAATGAACATTCATGTTCTTCTATATTTTTCTTCTAGATCTAGGCCATTCTTCTAGAATTCCATTTAGCCAGATACTCCCTAATTATTGATCATTTTTTAGTCCTTATTACCACCTAAATAATGATTTAGCTTTTATTACTTTCAGCTTTAGGGGTGAGGGGAGCTTCCTCCCCACTGAAGGTTCAGTAATTTTGAGCCTCTGATAAACTGACAATTATGATGAATATGATGGCATAAATTTATTTTGTGCATAGGGTCATCACATGAAGGAAAAGTAATGACCCCCAAATCTAGTGCAACTTGAAGGTTTCCATACATCCTCCATATGAGAAGAGGGAAATGTGCAAGCAACCTAGGGAGGGTGAATGATTTTGGAAAGAGGAATGAACCCTCAGATGACCAGGTAACACACTGTCTGAGACAGATGTAAAATTCTAGTCTCTTCCTCTGATGGTGTCTAGATTGTCCATGATAGACTGGAATTCCAGGGAGGGTTTTCATGGCAATTGCATTGTAATCTGGAGGAGCCTCTTTTAATCACACAGGAAATTCTTAGAAAACCCCCCACCCCTTATAATCTACTGTTCCCTTTAGCTTGAAAAAAATACTGTTGTGGCATATTTTGGAATGACATTTCTGATACTCCCTCACAACAGATTCATTTTATTTAGTAGCAGTATTTGAATGCTTGTTTCTCAAATATTACTGACCCAACCAAGTTGACAAGACTGTGGGAGTTTATGGCTTACCACAATGAGGAAGAACACCCACCCCCTGTAAAACCTTGGTAGTGTCTCAGAGTGGGAAAACCAAGAGGTATTTAATTGAAGAATGGAGACTTTCGCTTAAGGTCAATCTTCGAATGTGGGAACCTAAGTAGGATTGGGTGGAACACAATTTAACAGCTTGGGATTCATGGAAGTAGGCAAGAATTTTGAGGAAATAAGTTCAAAGAGTCTTAGGACAAAAATCAGTGCTTCCTATTGAAGAGCTGATGTATTTTTCAGAAATTCCTTCCTTGTCCTTCAGAAAAACAGTGACATTCTAGGCGGTAGTCAGTTGGGATAGTAAAGTTATATAAATAAAGTCAAATTCTAAAGTTACCTTAACATAAACAGTGAGCTTGTGGAGATAGATGTGGTAGTTTCTCACATTTTAAAGTATATTTTATGTTATATTTGTGATTTCTAAGGAACCATCCTACTGTTACTACATGAATTTTTATATACCACTCATGATCTTGATTTTAAACAATTTATTTATTTTGAGAATTTTTCTGTAGGATGTCATCAACTCTTATCAAACTTTGGATGTGCACTACAGTAGACTTTTTAAAAAATATTTTTTAGTTGTCAGTGGACCTTTATTTATTTATTTATTTTTGTGCGGTGCTAAGGATTGAACCCAGTGCCTCACACATGCTAGACAAGCACTCTACCACTGAGCCACAACCCCAGCCCTGCAGTGGACTTTTTGGTGCAAACAGTATTTTGTTTGTCATGAAACATACAAAAGTGAAACAATTTTAAGTAGTCCTCTGGAAAATTTTTGTAGAGAACATTATATACATAACAGTTTACTCTTTATACTTGTTTATGCATGCTCATTTTTTGTAAAATAGATTTTCACATATTTCTTCATAGATGCCCTAGTTAAATACAAGAGTTTGGTGTGTTTGTTTTCTTTTATTCTGTATTTGGAGATACCTTTTTTTTTAAAAAAATAAAGATTTTAATTCCGTACAAGTAAAACAGGTCATTTAGAAACTTATGAGCATATTTCCTAAGGCTTGATTTGCTTTTGTGTATTTTGTAAATGGGTTTTGGGTGCCTACTGTAAGCAAGGCTTTACTTGAATGTCACCTTTTTGTGTGGCTCTTTATATTCTATACCTTTAAGAAAGTGGTGGAGCTCTACTTTACTTATATCAGTATAAAATAATTTTTACTTTGAAAAATACTTGCTTATACAGAGTACTAGTTTTAATCTCTCAATAGTTGTGTAGATAGGGAGATAGTCATAGTTTACATCTGAGAAAACTAAACTTTGAAAGGCTAAATGCCCTGCACAGGATCACATTGTATTTAGAGCTGGGATTTATTCTAAATTTTATAACTAAAAACTATAAAGGAAGAGGGTCCCAGAGAGTTCCTGAAAGTAAGGGGTGGTAGTGACTCTACTCAGGACAAGTGGGATCCTTGACTTACATGACAGAAATGAATTCTAACATGTGTCAATAGAAGCACAAAAATTTATTTAAGAAAGCAAGGAATACACATTCAAGGGGGGAATATGTGCCCGCTTGAGAGTGAGAGACACTTTTGGGGTTCTCAGTTTCCTCTTAAAGGAAAGTTGGTGAGGCATGGGCATGGGAAGGTATGTGAGGATGATATCAGTCTGATCATTTGAAGGTTTCTTAGGTTGACAGGGTCTCTGTTACAGAGAAGGAGACTGTTGAGCCAGAGTGACTACATGAATCCACACTGTGGGGTTTTTTAATTTATTTATTTACTTATTTATTTATTTATTTTTATTCTTCTTAGATATACATGACAGTAGAGTGTATTTTGACAATAAGCCGTAGGTTCTTGTGATCCCACAGGAAGGATTTCAGAGGACTTGTGCAGAGTAATGAGAAACTGAGAGTACAGATGTTCAGGACAGGCACTAAATAGTCTTGCTTCTGAGGAGGATGGTGTGGCCCTTTTGTTGTTTTTAGGTCACTTTGTTTTCCTTTCCCCTATAGGTGGTTTATTACCCTCTTTGTTTAGCCCTAAGCAACTTACTTTTATTTTGAGGGGGGGTCAATGATGTGCTTGTCCCTTAAGAGGTTATAATTAAGTATGGCTGAATAAGGATTGGCTCTCCATTTTCCATTTTCCAGTTGTTTGTCTGTTTTGATAAGTTTGCCTGTGGTTCCCTGTCTTTGACCTGGGAACTTTCTTTGATATATGTCTGATGTTACCACTTTTCATTTCCTTCCCCCACCCTATTGCTCATGACTGACTAGCTAACTAAAAGTCTCCATTATCTGGTCTAGTAGATAATGTTGGAAAGTCCCCTAAATTTACAAGTTTCCTAAATTGTCATATCTCCTAATCTGTTTATTGGTTGACTAATTGACAGGTGATTTTTATAGGTGAATGATTTATAGAAACTTTTAGGATTTATAGATTTAGCAGAAATTTGGGGGTGATAGTTCTGGGAGAGAGACTGACTTGATGAGTGACAGGCCTAGAAAGGTATAAGGTTATAACCTTATCCTTATCCTTCCTTTATGTCTCATTTCTACCTGTTTAAATTTTTTTCTATCCTATCTCAGTCCTAAATTTCTAAAATTAATTAAAACATTTACTTATGAAAAACTTCTCTGTGATTATTTTGTGTAATGTTGGACTAATTTGATCTTTCTGAACCTATGAAATATTGGCATTGAACTAGGAACTCAGTAGGAAACCTGTAATTTTTTGATTTTTAGGCACCTGGATATAAATCAAACAAAAATGTTTTGAGTATTTCCTCACTTAAAGATTGATTAGGAGAAGAAATCATTAGCTTTTATTTTGTTTTGTAGCTATTTACACTTTGACTCATCTATTTGGGAAATGTTTCAGAACTTATTTAATGAGAATGACATTGCAATTCAGAGTGACTTCAGAAATGGAGAAGAATTAATTAATTACTTTATGGGAAACAAACAAATGGCTTTCCTCTACTCTTCTGGGTTCTTTTGATGGGCTACACATTAAATGACATAAGACATATTAAGAGCAGAAAAGCCATATTTAAGTACATACATATACATGGGAGTCCCATGGACTCTGAGACTTGACAAAAGGTGAGGTGATTGATGTTTTCATAGCATCCTGAACTATAAAAAAGAATGGGGACTTGAGCCTCCTGTGGGAGAATAGAAACCAGTTAAAGTAGGGAGACTTGAGAGAAGGAAATGTAGGTTCACTGGATACTAAAAGTTGTCTTGGTAGGCAGATAAAGTATCCAGCAATATTGCCTGGGAGCCTTCTCTTCCTGATACCAGTACTTCACTAATGTAGGTGTCCTTAATAGATACCGTGTCTTTTATGACAGGACAGCTTTTCAGAACCACGACTGCCTGCAGTTTCTTAGAATAAGCAACTCAAAATATGGCATAGAAGCTTATTTTGGGGTGTTGTCATCTGGTCTCCTGCAGTCATATTTTGGGGTTGTATGCCCCAAGCCCCAATATGACCATCAAATGGTTATTGGTTGTTCCTGAGGTGTGTCAAATTTAGTAATGTTTTTGAATGTTTACTTATTTTCTTTTCTGCAAAAAGAGGTCAGAGTTATTTTTCACATTATTGTTGTCAATTATTTGTCTGCTGAAGACTTTGTCAGAACTACCAAGATTTTGAATTTTCTTTTAAATACAAAAGTGAAAGGCATAGGATGGGAGAAAACAGGAGGAACTCATAATTAGGGAAATTTAAGCTACTTTTTGTAAAACTTGAAGACTAGGAAAGCAGTGTTGCTCTGTACTTGGCTAAGGTTGCCATTTCTTCTTCTTCTTTTTTTTTTTTTTGATGTTGGGGATTGAACCCAGGACCTTGTGCTTGTGAGGCAAGCACTCTACCAACTGAGCTGTGTCCCCAGCCCCTGCCATTCCCTTTATTCGCCAGGGCCCTTAGCTAGCTGTTTAAGACCTCAGTGTAAGTCTGCTGAAACCAATCTGTCTGGCCCAGGTGTGACCAAACGCCATGGCAGTTATGGTTAGGCTCACTGCCATCTTCCTGTCCCAAGCAGACCATTTCAAACGTGATGTGGCACTGTGGGGCACTAAATATTTATATTAAGCCCATCTGGGACTTAACAGTTCACCCTAATATACAAAACCCAGATCAGGGAAACAAGATTAGACTATTGTCTCTTTTGAGTTTTTTATTTTCTTTCTTTTCACTTACTGTGCTTGCCCTTGAACTGTATCAGGGTACAGATTTGAAACAACTCTGTGGGCCACTATTTATGTAGAACCCAATGTAGACAGTGTCCCCTGGCATTTTACATGTGATAATCCTATTTGTAAAAAGTCATAATGTCTTTTAATACATATGGAATTGATACCAAAGGACCATATTTAAGGAATGCCTAGGTCCCTATTCACTACACACCTTGGTTACTAATTGGAACTTGAATTTTATATTTACTCTTTCCTTTCTTCTCTTGATAGGTTTATAACATGCTAGTATTCTGAAATATATTGTTCAGTTTTAAATTTTTTCTTAGCCTTCAGTGTACTTAAATGATCATTAGCACTCAGGTTTAGCAATTACGATTTTACTAAATTTGCTTTATCCTACTGTATGTATTTAAGTAAATATTTTGTTGGTGAGCCATTTGAAAATAAGTTGCAGACATTTTAGTCATTCACTTCTAGTGGTAATGCATGCATATCTTAAAGACATTCTCCTACATAGCCACAATACTGTTATCATATCTCTAAAACTAGCAGTGTGTATAGCTGGGAATAGTGGTGTGTGCCTGTAGTCCCAGAACTCATTACCCTAAGACAAGAGGATTACTTGACCCCAGGAGTTCAAGACCATAGCAAAACCCCATCTGATAGGGGGGCGCAGAATCCATTTTCTTATTTTCCTAATTGCCATCAAAATGTCTTTTCATTTCCTACTTTCTCCCAAATCAAGTTCCCAGCCAAGTTTACACATTGCAGAGAATATTGGGGAACAGGTTTAATTATTTTCAGTTCATATACTTATTTTCCTCTCTGATGGAGGCAAACATTGGCATTGATATTATTGAAGAGCTATTGGTATTATTTTTGTTGGCCCTGAAAAAAGTGATAATGCTTACAGCAAGCAAGCATTAATGAGTTCTCAGGTGTAGTATAAATTTGTGACCAAAATAGTAGTTCACATTTGAAGAAAGTTCATCAATTTTCTTAGTTTTTCTGTGTTTTTCATGGCTTTTCCCCATCAGTTATCTTTATTCCTAATTTAGAATTTAAACTTAAAGTAAATGATGCCATAATACATAGTTTAATGTTATATATACTAGAAAGGTGTATCCCTGAGGAATACAGGGATCAGAATGAGCCAGAAATTTAGGAAAACTCTTAAAATAGGCCTTGAAATTGAATAGGATTTGAATATTGACAACAGCCTTTTAGAAATGGCAAGATAATGAAAGCAGTGATGTTGTTGACCAGCAGACATGGCCTGATTTTATTTGAGAAAACAGATGATGGTCATCACTCCCTTGGCATGTGGGATAAGACTGTGGACAAATAGCCCACTACAGTGTGCCATGCAGACTACAGCAGAGAGGCAGGTTGCTGGAGGGGCCTGTGGGAGCAGCATGAGCTGGTCTGGGAGCTCTGTCCAGTAGTTTCTGATAACTGCTGTAATAAATCATCCCAAACTTATTGTCTTTAAACAACACACACTTTTACTGTCTTATAGTTCTCAAGATCAGTTGTCAGAAATGGTGTCACTGGGATGAAATCAAGGTGTCAGTAGGACCATTTCTTCAGGAGGCTCTAGAAGAAAATCTTTGCCTTTTCTAGTTTCTAGAGGCTGCTTGCATACCGTGGCTTATGGACTCTTCCTTCATCTTCAAAGCCAGCATCACCAACCACTGCTGTCCTTATATCTCCTTCTCTGACTCCTGTCTTCCTCTTCCATTTATAAGAACTCTTGTGATTATATTTAGCCCACCTGAATAATCCAGGATAATCTCTCCATCTCAAGGTCAGTTATTAGCAAACTTGATCCTGTTATCTTAATTCTCCTTTTCATTGTAACTTCATAGGTTCTGGGACTAAGACATATACCTCCTGGGTGGGTGGGCAGTTAATATGTCTTTTACAGGTTCCCTGAAGAAGTAATACCTAAACTGGAACTTTTAAGGATAAATAGACACTAGCCAGCCAAGGTTAGTCTCAAAGACTAGTCTCCTCCTTCTCCTCCTCTTCCCCCTTCCTCCCCCTCCCTCCTCCCCTTCCTCCTTGTCCTCCTCCATTCATTTAGAAAAGCATATACACATTCAGGAGAGAATGTAGGCTATCTCAAGGGAGAACTGTCTTTGAGGATAAAGTAAGAAATACATATTCAAAGGGGAAATGCAGGCCATTTCAGAGGAAGAGAGAGAGCCATGAAGTTTAGTTCTGCAGAGCTTGAAGTGGCAGGTCGTGTGACCACAGCCCTAACAGGAGAGTAGGAGGAAGCTGGGTTTATATCCCAGGGGAGAAGGCTAGACTTGTTCTTAAGTAGTGGGGAACTATTGAGAAATTTTAAATCAGAGGTTGGTGTAATCAGACTTGCCTATTGTTCATGCATTTTATCTGTTGCCATAGCACATCTGGTTTTCTCTTTTCCAGGCATTGGAGGTCTACCAAGTAGTATGACTGATCAGAATACTGTATAGCATGTTGGATGGTCCAGACCTCTTTTAGTGGGTAATAGACCAGGGTTGTAGAGAAGAATTTGGAGCACCAGTCTTTTCCTTTTCAGTTAAATTTGGAAAAATATGGAGGCTCTATCTTTTTAAATTAGTAAGTATATAATAGAACCATAAAGGTCCTAACTGATGAAGTAGTCAGATTTCTATAAATACAATGCTACTAGGTTCTTTGACCCTTCATCATCCTCAGAGGTTTTGGAACCATGTCCCCTCCCCAGTCCCACTCATGGTTCATAGAGCTGCTAACTCACTAGAGAATACATGAAGCACAGATAGGAAGAATTCTCTCCTGGGAGAAAGGAAAGGATTCCACACCTGTGTGGAAGCAACAAAGAAATGACAGAAAGTACTGAAATCAGAAGCACAGATTAATGTTCTTTCAAGTAAGAACTGTTGGAAGATTTTTTAAAGGCACCTTCTGTAAAGCACAGAGCTCTGTGACACTTGCAAGTTTCCTTTTGCTTGATTGCAAATTTTAATGCTGAACTGAGGTACAGGGAATAGTGGCAGGGGACCCACAATGGAGAAGTTGACTGGTTTTCCAACTCATTTTTGGGGGGACCAGGTGTAAAAGAGGTGGAATGTATGTGTTTTCTATTATATTTTCCTTGGTTAGATTCCAAACTGATGCTTACCTTCATTGTTGCAGAGACTTGTCTTTGGAGTCTTTGTCTTGAATGAACTGGATCCTTTACTACCTGATCCCTGTGCTCATATTCCTATCCTTTTAGTCTCCAGCTTTGGGAACTACCTCAGCCCCCTTTCCTGGACCACTGTTTAAGAATCATCATGAGCTATCACTTTGTAACAAATATCACAGATATTCACTAAATTGAACACACTTAGAGTGCTAAGTTTGTTCAAGCTGCTATAACAAAATATCATAGTATGGGTGACTTAAATAACAGGAATTTGTTTCTCACAGTTTTGAAGGTAAAAAATCCAAGATGAAGGTACCGGTCAATTGCTTCCTGGTGAGAGGCCTCTTCCTGATTTGCAGATGGATACCTTCTTGCTGTGTCTTCACACGGTAGAGAGAAAGATTATCTCTCTTGTGTTTTATAGGGGTACTAATTTCATTCAGGAAGTCTCCACCTTTATGACCTAACTACTAACCACTCACCTCCATATATCATCCGCTGGGGATTAGCAATATCAGCATTTGACTTTTGAAGGGACCAATAGTTAATCCATAGCAAGTAAAATTTGATGGGTTTTGACATAATGGACATTATCTTTCACTACCAAAAGTTCTGTCCCTTTCATAATTCTTCCTTTATCCCTAGGTACGCACTTATTTACTTTTGGGCTTTATAGATTGAGTTTATTTTTTTCTGGATTTTTGTATCAATGGAATATCATACATACATACATACAATAGAATATTATACATATAATGGAATATCATACATACATGGAATATTATAATACATATCTGTACATATCTCTACATATCATGTATTTACATTTCACATGTACTTTTATTCAGTTTTCTTATTTGACATAATTATTTTGAGATTCATCCATGTGTTCATCTATTTCTGTTGCAAGAGAGAGTAGTCCATTGTATGAAAGTAGCACAATTTGTTACTTCCATTTCCCCACTGGACATTTGGTTTGTCTCTAGTTTAGAGCTATTACAAATACAACTGTCATAAACATTTGCATACAGTTGTACACAAAGGTATATATAGTGCTGGGAGTGGTGGCACATGCTTGTAATCCCAGCTACTTGGGAGATTGAGGTATTACAGATTTGAGGCCAGCCTGGACAATTTAGTGAGACCCTGCCTTAAAATAAAAATTAAAAAAAAAAAAAAAAAGATAGAGATGTAGCTCAGTGGTAGAATGCTTCCCTAGTGTGCAGGAGGCCCTGGATTTAGTCCCTGGTGCTGCCCCAACCCCCAAAGGTGTGCAGAGGTGAGGGAAGGAATATATATTTCCATTTTTCTTGGATAATTCTTAGGAGTGAAATGTCTGGGTCATTTAGTAGTCATAAGTTTGCCCACTGATCCCTGTACCTAGGGTCAGCTTTCAAATTTGCAGCCAATCAAAAGGAAGACTGCAAGTTTTAAGAAACTACCATAGTGTTTTCCAGAGGGTTTGTATTATTTAACATTCCTACCAGCAATGTTGAAGACTTATAGTTCATCCACATGTTCTCCAACACTTGGTATCTTCAGTTTTTTCAGTCATTCTAACAGATGTATTGTGGTATTACAATGTAATTTTTATTTTCATTTCTCTTATGACTAATGATATTGGACAGTTTTTCATATGTTTATCTGCCCTTCATGTATTGTCTTTGGTCAGACAAAAGTGTCTGTTCAGATATTTGCTTGTGTATTCTAATTGAATTGATTTCTCTCTTTTTTTTTTTTTTTTTTTACTAAATTTTGAGAGTCCTTTAATATATTCTAGATATAAGGCCATTACTAAATATGTGATTTGCAACTATCTTCTCCCAGTATGGCTTCTCATTCTCTTAACAGTGCCTTTTGAAAATTTAAAAAAAAATTTAATTTTGATGAAATTAGTATTTATCATTTTTTCTTTTATGAAATATGCTTTTATTGTCATATTTAAGAAATCTTTGCCTAATCCTAGGTTCCAGAAATTTTAGAGGTCTGTGATCTATTTTAAATTTTATATATGGTGTGAGGTATGGATCAAGATCCTTTTTCAGTTAGTTCAGCACTTTCTATTTAATTACTTTTGCAACTTTGTTGAGAATCAGTTGACCATATATGTGTGAATTTATTTCTGGACTGTGTTCCATTGATTATTTTGACTTTTATGCCAGTGCCACACTGTCTTGATTATAGTAGCTTTGTAAGAACTCTTAAAAACAATCCTTCGACTTTTTCAAAGTTGTTCTTGCTCTTCTTTGTCCTTCGTAAAGTTACATAAATTTTAGAACCAGACTAAATTTCTACCAAAAAAAGAAAAAGAAAAAAAGACTGTTGGTAGTCTACCCCAGTATAACTATGTGAATTTATGTATCAGTTTGAGAGAATTATCATTTTAACCTCCCTTTTGAATGGTTTAAAAATTCCAGCTACATTACTTTGAGCTGTGTAAATGTTGCTGTGTTTATTATCTCTGAATCTAAGTTTTAAAAAAAATGTTGATGGGCACATTACAATTATATTAATGGAATTTGTTGCATATTTGTACATGCACACCATTTTTTTAACCTATAAAATGGAGGTGATTTTTTCTTTGGTAGTAATTAGTAATAAATCAATATTTGTGAAGTGTCTTGCTCCTATTTTTTAAGCATGCTTTCATTGTAGGAACTGAATTTTCAGGTACAAAAGGAAGTATTATTTAACTTTCAGACATAATTTTTCATATTTTTATTCTAACTTTATAGTTGGACAAGAATAGTACCCCCTAATAAGTCCTATTTTGTATATGTATAGCTGAGGCTACAAGCAAGGTGACTTGGTGACTTGCCCAAGATTACTTACCTAGTAAGAACAGGTGATAACTTTTTCTATAATCTTCAGGTAGCATGAGTTAATGAACTCAGTTCATTCACCATGTATTTATTAAGTGCCTACGAAATGTCAGCCATTGTACAAGATCCTCTGCCTGGCTCATGGGACCCAAGGGTGAGGCCAGTGGTCAGCATTTTCTCTCTTCACAAAACTTATAGATTACTAGAAAACACAAAAGCACTGATCATTTTATTTATACTGACAGTTAACAGAAGAATTCTGAAAATAGAGTTACAGAACAGCTCACATGGAGCTGAGGGTCAAGTAGAAAATTTCTAAAAGAGGTCATCTTAAGGATGATGTCAGAGTTGACTTGGCCATAGCCATTTTTGAGGGAGGTTGGGAACAGGGGATGTAGGCAACAGAAAGATTGTGATTTTGTCCTTTGTACAGAGAACAAATATTTGTATGCAAGAGAAAGAGTGACACTGTAAAAATTGGAGAGTCATTAAAGAGGGACTAGAATAGCAGAGTCCCCTCATGAAAAATTATATTAAGTAACCTGACTCTATCCTGGTTGTTCTCAGCTGCAGAGTGTAAAGATCCAGATTTGTAGTTAGGAAGATTGTTTTGGCTGCTCTGATGATGATGAGCAAGGGCTGGCAGAGATGGAGGAAAGGCCGATGACAGGCTTAGTACTGAATAGGTAGGTTAGGTGCGATGCAAGTGTTAAGTTGACTCCACATTTTGACCTGAATCATTGGTTTGCTGGGTTGGGGTGATATCTTCTCTGAAAATAAAGAGAAGGCAGCAGGTTTGGTGTGGAAGAGAGAGAATTTGTAACATAGTAGAAAACCCACCTGGAAATGGGAGAGTAGAAGTTGGAGATAAAGGGAAGAGAGAAACTATGAGGGTATTATGGGCATAAGAAGGAAGGGAAGTTTGAGGATCATCTTTAAATTATGGGCTTGACATAGCAGCTCCAAAATTGGTTTTCATAACATACTTTCATTGAGCATGCACAATGCACGGGGCCCAGTTTGATCATTTAAAGTACTACTTCCTTGTTTCCCTGGATCTCCTTTCTAGGTCTGGCATCTCTCTAACGGACTATCCATCCATGAAGGAGAGAGAGGGGTGGGGGGAGTGAGGAAGGGGTAAAAAAGGGTTCTTACTGGCATACTAATTCTGGCAGTTGAATAACATTGCTCTAAAATGCTACTATTCAGAATTTATCTTTTATTCTTCAGTTATTAGAATGTGATTGAAGAGACCTAGTTTAATCTTAAGTTTTTTTTTTAAAAAAATTGTGTTTCGAAAGGACATAAGAAACTTAAATAATACAACTAAGAGCAGGACAGCTAACAGAGCCTGGGGAGGGGAAGACCAGGACCATTACTGTCAAGTGAACTTTGAAGTGGTTTGAGAAAATTTTTAGTTTCTCCAAGAACCTCAATTTAAATTCTATTCCTGTGCTTTTATTTTACAAATGTGGAAATCAAAGCCTGAGTTTCTTTGGGGCTCAGCAATTTGCCTTTGTTACACTCATATGGAATACGTAGACTTTACACTGGTAACTACCGGTTCCTAGTCTTGTGCTCTTTCTGTGGCATTGTGATGTGGTGTGGAGAACCACTTCCATTAGGTACCACCTGCCACGCACACCACTCCTCTCAGTGCTGTGAGTTACTGAAGTCGAAAAGGGAGACAGGGAGGAAAAAGGAGTGATGTGCCCCATTGCTGTAGATGTCATAGACCTCCTAGCATGACACACTGACACGAGGGACTCTGATGGATTCTGGAGATATTCTCTCTGGTTATTTATTAGTCAATATATCTCTGTTGAAGTTGCTTTGGGACCAGCTGATGCTCAGTGGCCCAGTGGGAATTCAGCATTTGTCACCTTTGGTATAATAACACATTCAATTTCATAATTACTCAATAAAAAGTTACAGTTGATAAACTAAAGTTTATTATTGCTTTATGAAAACTAAAAGTACTCCCCACAGGCTAAAAGTTTTATTTGGTAAAATTTCATTTGGTAAGCTACTCAGTGAGGCATTAGAAGACTTGATTTAATTATAATAATAGCTTGCCACTTATTTGAATTGACTAAGTCCTTGGCATTATATTATTTTTTTCCCTAGGCATTAAAGTCTTTGTTTTATAAATGAAGAAACATTAAAAATGGTGATAAAATTTGCCAAAACTTTGGAGCTTATTTAATCGGTGCTGAGTTTGGATTGAGATTCCTCAATGTTCTGAATTCCTAGCCATTTTCATCCTAGGATTATTTGTGACTCAACATTCTGTTCAATGCCCCATCTCCTCCTGTTTGTTTCCTGTGAATATTCTCTCTCCTCTAACCCAGTTCCGAGCCTTTGCTCTGATTTTCCCCTTTGTAAACCACTCTTTACTGAAAACTGTTGGGTTGGGGAGCATATGGGTGAGGGGACGAGGGTGTGGAAGAGAGAACATGGGAGTGGAGACCACCTTAAAAACTGAACTTTAGATGACATCTCTGTTTTTAAAATTGCTTTGATACCCTATCCTTGAAATTGTACAGTGACCACCTTTGTCTAAGGCTCAGAGCTCCCTGTTGCTCCCAGTGTACACACACAGACAGTTCCTGTATATGTATGCTTAGATGTCAGTTTGGGTTTTAAATAACTTCCATAAAATTTTCTCCACTAAAGAAAATGCTTTTGATCATTGTTTACCTACCATTAAAACAGAAATGGTAATGTCTTTTTGACATTACTTCATTTTGACCTACTTCATTGGCATTATCTCTTGAGGACCTAATAAAAATGATGGAAGTTAAAATGCTTAAGTATATGTAAAATTATTTGCTTGTGCAAGATGTTCTTCCTATCGTTGATGCTTTGATTGCCATCAGTTAAAAAAGCTGATTAGAATCTACATAGAATTAACATTTTGTTTCCCTAGTAAAGCAACAAAACAATATATACTTGATTCTTTCAGTAAATTTCGGCTTTAGAGATATGAGTTTCTTTTATGTCTTTCATTTAAGTTAGTCCTTTATATTGAGATTTTTATCAAAGATAAACTTTCCTAATAAGAAGTATACTAGTTCTTGGATATTCAAGATAATTTAATAGTTGTTTATTTCAGATTATGTAACACTGAGCGTAAATGAATACATTGGCAGGCTTGTACTTTTTTAAACAACTGTTCGGCAAAGTGATTTTTATTTTTCTTTTACTTTTAGGAAACAGATATTGATGACAGATATGGAGATTTGGATTCCAGAGCAGATTCTGATATTCCAGAAATTCCACCATCCACAGATAGAACCCCCGAGATCCTAAAGAAAGCTTTGTCTGGTTTATCTTCAAGGTATGATCGCAGGAAGACAAATATACCTTAGTACACAAGATAAGCTCTGTTTACCTTTGTCTGTGTAATAAATATGACATTCTGTATGTTGGGGACTATGAGAAGAAAGGCTTTTCTTCTTAACCACGTAATATGTGAAGCACAGTCCTAAATGCTTAATGTACATCCTTGAAGTTTTTTTTTTTTTTTTTCCTTCTTTTAACTGATTTTAAAGTTACTATAGGGCTGGGGCGGTAGCTTAATGGCAGTGGTAGAGTGCTTGTATTGCATGTGTGAGGAACTGGGTTTGATCCTACAACCACATAAAAAAATAAAGATATTGTGTCCATCTCCAATTAAAAAAATGAGTTACTGTGTAAAACTTCATAACACTTTTATAATTGTGCTATATTTTTAAATGTTTATTGACCACAAAATTTCAGGTAATTTTATATTGCCTTCCATTATATGCTTTAGTGATATGAATTATAAAATTTATAAAAGCAAATTTCAGCGACTGGGGAGGACAAGACAGGAAGGAGTATTGCAAGTTTGAGGCCAGCATGGCAACTTAGCAAAACCCTGTCTGAAAATAGAAAATAAAATGGGCTGGGTATATAGCTCATTTGTAGAACCCCACAGACTTCAATCCCCAGCACTGAAAAAAATTTTAAAAAGCAAAATAAATGTAAGATTTATCCAGATTCAAATATGAAATGTTACATAGATATAGACTGGTGTTTCACCAACTTTTTTGACTGTTGCACACAGAAATAAATACATTGAATACCATATTCCAAGAGACACACAAATGTGTATTTTACCTGCAACCAAAATGTTATGAAGTACTTCTTGCTGGTACTGTGTGTAATGTCCTATGGTTTCTGTTTGATGTGTGTGTGTGTGTGTATTATTTACCAAAAAGTGGTGGATACCACTTACTCCCTTAAGTTTACTTCCTACGGGTCATAATCTGCTGTTTGAAAACCACATGTTTTGGAAGTGAGCTCAGTGGTGTACACCTGTAATCCCAGCAGATCGGGAGGCTGAGACAAGAGGATCGAGAGTTCAAAGCCAGCCTCAGCAAAAAGCGAGACACTAGGCCACTCAGTGAGACCCTGTCTCTAAATAAAATACAAAATAGGGTTGGGGATGTGGCTCGGTGGTTGAGTGCCCCTGAGTTCAATCCCTTGTACCACACAAAAAAAAAAGAAAGCAAGCAAGCACTGGTTTCATCATTTTTTGTAAATGTAATAGGAGTTTTTCTCTTTTTTGCTTTTGGGGAGTAACCATTTTGAGGAAATAAAGTGAAAAAGAAGTTAGGACTCACAACACCGATTACTTCTTTGACCTCAGAAGGTGTGGGGGCTTCTCCCCACCAGCAAGCAAGCAATGGGTTGTTCTATGGATACCAGCAGGGTATCTTTTGATCCAGTTCAACTCTGACACTGTCTGCCTGGAGAGAGCAGCAGATCCCACAGGTTGAGATCTCAGTCCCACAAGACTGGCCCCATTTCAGACACTAGTCATTAAGTTTGGGCCTGTGGAACTTGTGATGGATCAGCTACATATTGTCGTTGCCTCTTCAGGCTGAAATAATTTGCTAAAGCAGCTCACAGCACCTATTTACATTTGCCAGATTATCATAAAGGCCATTTAAAAGAATGTTAAAATAAGCATCTAAATGAAGAAATGCAGTGTGAGGGCTAGAAGAGTCTCAAGCACAGGAGCTTTCATGGCCCTGAAGTAGGGGTGCAGCACTCTCCTAGCATGCAGATGCATTGTTGTTTACCTTCCTGGTGTCCAGAAGCTCTCTGAAACCTGTCCTCTTGGGTTGCTATGCAGCTTTCTGTGTACAGGCATGACTGAAGCATGGACAACTGCTTAGAAATGTATGCAGGTAAAGCAGGTCTGATATAATGCTAACAGAAACTCAGCAAGGCCCTTCTGTTCAGAATGTTCTTGACTTCCCTGTGCAGCATTCTTTTCTCCCAGGTATAGGTCAGGACCCCTTCTGAAATGTGGATCTTGTCATCTGCTGTTGGACAGGATAGGTCAGAGAATTTCTTTATGGCCAGCTCTAAGACAGGTGAAGGAAGATTAGAGCATATTTTTAGTTTCTGTGACCTGCTTTCAGGAAGAGAAATTCTAGTTTCTATGGCTTGCCTTAAAGAGAAAAAAAGGAACAGGTAAAAGGGAAGCAAAGAAAGGCCTGGTGAGAGGATTAGTTCTTAAAGAAATGAACAAAGGGTAATATGATAGTGTCAGTCTCAAGAAATTTCCGTACAAAGATTATATGAATGTTTCGAAATATGTCTATACGTTCTTTTAGTCTCTTAAATCTAATGACTAAAAAGAAACTACTATGCAGAAGCTTAGAATTTGTAGATACATAGGATTAAAAATCACAGTTACATGAGAAATTTACATGAATTCTAGGGAGAAAAAAGTTCTGTAATCCTCCTGTCATTACTTGGATTCATAATACTTTGGTATATTCCCTTTGAAACTTGCTCTTGTGCAGTGAGTATATGTATGTGTGATGTAGAAATGAGATTATACTGTTTTCTGCCTTGCTGTTTTTATTTTCATTTGTAGTATTATTAGGAGCAACATTTCATATTTTAAAATATACTTTAGCACCTTCGTTTCTTTTTGTTTTGTGCTGGGATGGAACCCGGGGCTTTGCTCATGCTAGGCAAGTGCTTTCCCTCCAAGCTACATTCCCAACCCACTTCAGAAACATTTTTAGTGGCTTCATGATGCATTCCATTGTATGTCTGTTGTCCAGTTTATGCAACTGACATCTAGTGCTGGGTATTTAGTTTGTTTCTGAATTTTCATGATTAAAAACATCTCTGCATTAAACATTTTTCTTTGTAACTCTTTTTAGAATCCATAATTATTGCCTGAGGCTAAAATTTTTTAAAAATGAAATTGCTTAGCCAAGGTTTGTACTCATTTTTAAGGCTTTGGGGTGTAATGCCGGGAGTGTCTTAAGTGGTCTTCATGCGCTTGGCAAGTGGCCTTCATCCATTTCCTGACCTGTGTGTGGGTCTGTATGTCTGTGCGACTATGCTTCTGTGCCTTAGCCAGTTAGGTTTAGCTTTGTCCTTCAGTGGAGCTCTCCTCCAGCCAGTGTTTGGTCGTGTATGGAGGTACTTTAGGTTGTCACAACAAGGTAGAGCCCTATCTGCTGGCTGCTGGTGGGTAGAGGCCAGGAATGCTGCTAAGTGTCATAGGGTAGCCTCTCTCGACAAAGAATGAAGTGTCCCACAACATTGTTAGAGCTAAGGTTGAGAAACTTTAGAAACATGCAGGTGTAGCCTTACTGGTGCTCCTGAACTTTCTAATACCATCTTTCTTTCTCTGCATACTTCCTGTCCACTTGGGCCAGACGCTATTGGTGGACTTCCTCCAAACTCCTGCTCTTAGCCAATGGCCCACCAGGATACCATTCATTCCTCAGGGCTGTCTCTGGGTTCTGTTTGTTGTGAACTGCCAGCTCAAGTGAACTGCCTTGCCAACCCAGGTTCTCAATGACTCATGATGGTAGTGCCTCTACTAAAGTAATTAAAAAAAAAAAAAAAAAGCAACTTTCATTAACTTTTGAAATAAAACCCAACCACTAGTTATAATAACAATAGGACAGTGAACAATGTGGACTACTTGGGATGATTACTTTTGTTTGCTTTTTTTGTGGTGCTGGGGATTGAACCCTTGTTCTTGAGCATGCTGAGTGCATGATCTACCACTGAGCTAACCCCCATCCCTAAGAAGATAATTCCTTTTAAGGATGATGCTTAATTATGTGCTCATTTCTAGTTCATATGGGTCCTGAGGACATGGGATTGGAATGAGATCCTTTATCAGAAAAAAATCCCTAGGTAGTGGTGTGGTGTGATGACTTGGACCTAAAATTAAGGCTTTCCCTAATGTGATCATTGTAGTATGGAAAAGGAAATTGAGAATTTAAAATTATGAGCTAGACTATATATATATTTTTTTAATAGAATGCTTTCCCCCCTCCCACATAATCATGCTTTATTGTGAATCTGGTGCTTCTCCTTGAAAGATGATTTTTGTTTTATAATATTCTCTGGTTTGAATGTGTTTCTCAGAGTTCACGTATGGAAAACTTAATCACAAATACAGTAGTGCTGGGAAGTGAGGCATAATAATTGATTATGTCATGAGGGAAAAGCCCTCAGTATATTAATATCATTATCATGGGTTTGGGTTATTTATCACAAGTGAGCTTGTTATAAAAGTGGGTGTGGCCCTCTCTTGCCCTCTACCTTCCACTATGGATAATGTAGTAACCTCACTAGATGCTACACCTCACTATTGGACTTTCCAACCTCCAGAACTATAAGAAGTAAAAATAATCTTTATAAATTACCCAGTTGTAGATATTCTATTACAGCATCCCAAAATGGACTAAGACATATTATCAATGAATGTATGCATTATGTTTAAATATGTGTTAAATCTTTTATGTTCTTAACCTTACATTAGGTATTCTTTGGAAATTTAGGGGAGTCATTTAAATTAGAATAAGAGAATTAAATCTTTATTCTTATTGGGAGAGGGAAATTTTCTGGGGAGGGGAAATGTCCATATTTAAAAACACAACCAGATGGAATATGCTCCTTGAGGGCCCAGGTTTTCAGTTACTGTGGAATTTTGCCATGGCGTGAATAGAGTAGATTTCCTGTTGAAAATCTCTGGTTCTTAGCAGCTGTCATTCTCTGAAGTTCAGAGTTGGATGTAAGAGCTACCTGCACATGAGCTGCACCCATCCGAGGGCTGATTTCTGCTGCAGCCTTTTCTCTAGAAGATGTTCTTGCTAATTCCATATCTGAGATTCAGTCATAAGGAAAGGAGGGCTAAACATGCTTACAGGTTTCATACAAACAGGAAGGATTATTGTCCCCTGTTTATCTCTGACTAGCTTTGTGACTTAGCCCAGTTTCTAATGCATTCATTAATCCACAGTTATGACTGTAAAACTAAATGGAACCTTTTAGCTATTACATTTTTAACTCTAACCTTTTTTAATTCAGCCCCAGAGCTGATATCTCACGAGAAATAGATGAATCTCCTAGTTTGGTAAACAGCAAAGGGACATAAAGTGGGTTAAGTTTAGTTTGAGTACCTTGCGAAACTGGAATAAAAGTACATGGATTTAAGGTTGTTGGCATTTTAGATCTTTGAGTTTAGAAGTGATGCAATGAAAGGGTTATTTGAAAAAGAAGTATTTAAACTATGTAAGAGAGTGATTGAAAGCAAGGAATGTAATCAGTATCTTACAAATGGATGAAATAAGCTAGTGTTTCTGTTATGAAAAGGGAACAAGGACGAATGCTTTAAAGTACATGTTACTAGACTTTCACGTTGAATCAAAATGTTTTATAACAACTTAAATGCTGTTATCAGTTAGTAAAAAAATCATAAAAATCTTAAAGAACACAGCAACAATTTTAGGTTCAGAAATATAGGTGCATTCAGGTTTTTTTTTTTGGAGACAGGGTCTCACTGGGTTGTCCATGCCATCTTTGCATTCCTGGATTCAAGTGATCTTCCTACCTCAGCCTTACTACTAGCTGACATTGGAGGTCTGCATCACCATGCCAGGCTTTAGAGATTATAAGATGATTTAGATATCATCATCCATGAGTTAGACTCATTGTGGGTTTTTCGTATAGTAGCTACTAACATTTTTTGACATGACCACATAAGGAGTGATATTATTTGTGAAGTACACTGGAGATGAAGCCTGAGGCTCTTGATGGTAGTGGTAGGAGGGGGGCAATTGGGCATCTCAGGCCCAGTAGCACAGGGATTGAGGGGAATCAGTTCTCAGCACAGCAGGACCCAGTGCTGAACCAGCGGGATGCTCTGCCCTAAGGAACAGAGAAAAGGCTCAAGGATAAGAAAATACTTTTCCACTTATGGCTCTGCCCCTCATTACAGAAAGCAGACAGCACACTTTAAGCATGGGAAGGAAGTGTACTTCTGTCCTTACCCCTAGTGATCAATCTGTTACATCACAGGAACCTTCATTTCACTAAAATCACTGTGCTTTCCAGTTTCAGTTCTGTATTA
Organism: Sciurus carolinensis; assembly: GCF_902686445.1. Taxonomy (NCBI): domain Eukaryota; kingdom Metazoa; phylum Chordata; class Mammalia; order Rodentia; family Sciuridae; genus Sciurus; species Sciurus carolinensis. The sequence continues at coordinate 71,601,634 of NC_062222.1, read as the reverse complement.
TCATCTCATTACTTTTTCTCTTTGGTAGGCCATTATGTCTACACCATATTCTTAAATAACTACTTTTTTTTTTTTTTTTTTTTTTTTTTTTTTTTTTTTTTTTTTAATCTACCATCCCAAAGAACTGAGCATCATTGTTTCCTAGGACTTTTGCACCTGACTGATTCTTTTCTTTCATGTGATCCCTGGTGGGATGTATGACTTTCACAGCCAGATTGACCATCTAACTCTCTAACCTCATGACTCATCCCCATTCACATTTAACAAAAATTTCTTTCTTTCTTTGGCTAACATAATCTTAAAAATTACTTAGCTCTTAGTGGCTGTTGTTAGTATATAAAGTAAATTAGGGTATCTTAAAGAATAATTAGGAAAAATTCTTTAAGTAGTGCAACTCACTACTGAAACCACACCAAAAAACTTTAAAATCACATTAAATACTAACTTTATTAACATTTTCTTTGTAGGTGGAAAAACTGGTGGATTCGTGGAATTCTTACTCTAACTATGATTTCATTGTTTTTCCTGATCATCTATATGGGATCCTTTATGCTGATGCTTCTTGTAAGTGTTTGACATTTTCATAAGTGTCTCTTGCTCTATTGTTCAGCATTTATATAAGATTGGAATAATTCCAACGTCCATAAAAACGGTAATCCAGGTTTTGGTAACAGCAAATTTGACTCCTTCAAGCATCTTCTAGGTCATGAAATGATCTGTGCTAATCATTTCTGCCTGTAAAATAGCCAGTGTGTTCAATCAGAAGAGACCAAGTACACATAATATTTCCAAGTGTTCAACATTGTGCTGAGTGTTAGATCTGATGTAAATATACACACAGCTTCAGCATACATAGGATTATAGCTAGATTCTTCAACTTCAAGGAACTCCGTGTAATGGCAGATACCTTTAGGTAACCCTTGACTAAATACTATGGTGAATAAGTGAGATAAGTCCAATGAGAACATTGTTAAAAGAGCACAGTAGAGGAGCATGTAGTCAGTCTGAGGGAAGAATGGAAGGACTTCCAGAAGAGAGGGTGCCCAAGCTGATTCCTGGAGACTAGATAGGGAAGGTGTTCTGGTTTGGATACCAGTTGTCCCCCCTGAAAGCTCAGGTGGTAATGCAGGGATGTTCAGAGGTGAGATCATTAGATTATGAGAACTGTAACCTAAAATGGTGGATTAATTTCTGTGGTAGGTTATTAATTTAAAAGGACTACTGTACTGGGTGGTGACTGTAGGCAGACAGGGTGTGGCTGGAGGAAGTAGATTATTGGGGATGTGCCTTGATATCTCTCTCTCTCTTTCTCTCTCTCTCTCTCTCTGCTCTCTGCCTTGAGCTGAGCAACTCTCCTCTGCTACACCCTTCTGCCATGTTGTTCTTATGCCTTACCTCTGGCCCAGAGCAATGGAGTCAGCTGACTCCATAGATTGAACCTCTGAAACCATGAGCCAAAGTACACTTTTCTTTCTCTGAGTTGTTCTTGTGAGGCATTTTGGTCACTGACAAAAAGCTGACTGACCCAAAAGACTTTCCAAGGTGGGGACATTATGGACAGGGTCAGGAGATAATGAGAATATGGTCCGTTGCAGGATCCGAAGTTGTACATGTGGAGGGATCTAGGGATGAGACTGCAGAGGCAAGTAGAAGCCATTCTGGGAGTTTGGGATTTTGTTGTGTATGGGAATCCCAACAATTGAAGACAAACAGGTATTTTGAGCTGTTATTTAATTTGTTTAATAAATGCTTCCACGATGCCTGCTTTGTACCAGCTTTTATGCTGTTTCTGCCTTCATGGAGCTTGCTACCTACACTTTGAAGAATTGATTGTAGATATAATATGTGATTTATCTATATCTGGTTGAAAACTATAATAAGCATTTAAAATAAAGAATAATACTGTGAGAGCAAAGAAGGAACTAAGAGACTGCAAACACATTGTGCCAAACACAGTGAGCTTTGATATGAATGTTGAAAATGAGTTATCAGTGAGGTAAAGGGTGGACCCTGTTGGGAGGATCCTCACACACACAGGTTTTCTGTGTGTATCCCTGTGGTGGGAGTGAGGAAAAATGCATTAGTCAACAAATTTATCATGCACTTTCAGTTGCTGAGCATGGTTTAGCAGTGAATAGTGAGAGTGTGCTCTTGGGAGTGTGTACTGTGTACCTTTTTATTATTGTTATTTAAGTTCTGCCTTCCCAGTGCACACCTGCACACAATCCCAGGCATGCAGGCCCCCTCTGTTATTTTCTTCATCCCAATTCTCAGCTAATTTGGCCTCTTCTTATATGCTCACCTCTTTATTCTCTCGTTGCTCTTGCCTATTTAAAAATTCATATACCATCTCCCCTGTCTCCCCAACTCCATGCTCAATCCTTTTTGAGCATGTAGTTTGTAGCTGATAAGTTTATGGGCAACATGACATAGTTTTCCTTTTATATTATTAAAGATAAGTCTCCAAGTGAAATTAGGAACAATTTAAAAAATCCACCAACTCATCAAACAATGTGAAATGGCTCTTGAAAGACTATAACATATCTCTTTTATTTTTTTTTCCTCTCATTAATTTTGTACTTCCTTGGGGATACCAAGGTAATGAAAATGAGTAAGAAATTACTTTCATTGTTTTACTAATTTGCTAACATCTTAAGGAAAGCACTTTTTCTAACAAAGGAAAAAGTATAATGGATAATTGAGAGGCCAGAATTAATGTGAGGGCAGAGGATGCCAGTCTGAAAGCCAGATAGGCATGCATGGGCCTTGTCAGGTGTGATTGCTGCATAGGGCCCCCAGTTCCCAGTCTTCTTAGTCTCTGAATCCCCCACAGGCCTGAAGACTCAGGCATTTAATTAGCAAGTGTGTGGAGAGCAGTTGGCTGTGTGATGAGTGGGCAGTCCTGGGAAAGTAGGGACCAAGTAATGTCAGAGGCTCTATAGGGCTTGGGGCTTGAAGGAACCCTGTCTGTCAGGGCAGAGGGCACTGTGAGCAAAGTTCTATACTTCTCGGTACCTTAGAGAAAGGTACTTTTCCTTGAGCACTGGGCCTTTGAACCTAGAAAAATAAATGGGGATCAGATTCTGGAAGACCCTGAAATGATGTGTGAAGTTTGAGTTTTATTTGGAAAGCAGTGAGGAGCTACTAAAAATATTGGGGATCTTTTATTTGGTCCATTGGAAGATTTGTAGAGAAAATTTCGATCTGAGATACTGCAAAACATATCCTTGATACATTGATTTAGGTTGTTTTGGTGGGTACCCCTGTGAATAACTTAATTTTTCCCAAACTATCCTGTTAACAGTGGTAAATTAGGGCATGAATATATGAATGAAGGCTACTTTTTAGCCACTCTTTTATGACAAAATTCAATTTTAAAGACATTCATGCCAATATAGATTCAGATTTTTAAAAAAAGAATCATAAACTTGCCAAAAGGACTTGCATTTTATTTATTTATTTTTCTATATGAAAGGAAAATGTAATTTTATTAAAAGTTGTTTGCTTTGGTGCGTTTCATCAGAAAAGAATACAAGAGGGTCTGAGGTTGTGGCTCAGTGGTAGGGCTCTTGCCTAGCACATGTGAGGTGCACTGGGTTCAATCCTCAGCATCACATAAAAATAAATTAATAAAGGTATTGTGTAAAAAAATAAATAATATAAGAGTGTTGAAGATGTAGTTAAAGTAGATTTGAACTCCTATTGCATATTTAAGTTTATTGCATATATACATACACTCACATACATACTTTTATACCATGCTTATGTCAAGGCAATATGAATGACATGCAGTTGTTACTCAGTTGATGTTTTTTAATGTGTTTTAAAGTCTTTGATGCGTATTTCTAACTAGATCATTTATAGTTTGTAAAGTATAGTATACTTTGGCTTGTATTTGCTTTATAATGTCAGCACTCAATAATGACTAATTCAGCATAGTTTTATTAAAAACTTAATCCTAGGAAATGATACCTACTATTAGATGGAACTCATACTCCTGTTATTTAAAATAAAAGGAACTTTGTCCTTCAGTTTTTTTATTTCTAGTTCTTTGTTATGTTCACCCATTCTAAGTATGTAGTTACGAAAGCATATTTTAATTTAAAGGCATATGTGAACATATAAAAATATTCTAAGAGGTTTTCCCCCTTCTGGGAAATTACTATAATAATTCAGTGTTAATTCATATGATATAGTTTACCTTCAAATAGAGTGTTTACTTTTCCCCCATTGTAATAGTTGAAAGAGTATTTTAAAATTATTTTCAAAAATAATTTTAAGGGCTGGGGAGATAGCTCAGTTGGTAGAGTGCTTGCTTTGCAAGCACAAGGCCCTAGTTTCAATCCCCAGCACCGCAATAAATAAATAAATAAATAAATAAAGTAAAAATTAAATCACTCCACCCCTATATCATCAGCTACCAAAATTCAATAAATATAGCCATTTGATATACTTCCTTACATTCTTTTTTTCCTTTTGATTTGCATTTTTAAAACCATGGTTGTAATAATGCTGTGACTAAATTTTGTATCCTGCTTTTTAAACCAATTATGTCCAAAGTTTTGTATTGTTTAGTGGTCTTTATAATTGTCAGCTTTGATAGATTCAAGATAATGCATCATAATTTATTTAAGTCGTGTGATTTTTAAATATTTAGGTTATGTTCTGGTTATTCTTAATTATGAATAACAATATCTGGAACATACTAGAGTGTAAGTTCTGATTTCATATATAAGATTATTTTCTTAAAATAGGTTTCTCAATTGAAAAGAGCACTGGGATAATCCATAGGTACCAGAGTTCACTTAGCATTTCCAGATCTGAACTTCATTCCTTCCCCCAGCCATCTTGTGTCAATCTGAGTTCCTTCCCAAACTGTTGGTGTCATTCTGTGTTCCTGCCTTCCCTGGCCCCCAGCTTCCTCAACAACCAAATCCAGTCAGTTCCAGTTCCTCAGTGTGTCATGTACCCCTTCTCCACTCCTCTGCAACTGTCCTGTGAGATGCTTATTCAGGCGCAGTGGGGTCACATCATCTAGCCTGTCTACTCTTGCCATCCCCTTTGTCCTCACGTCTCCTGTCATTCCACTCATTAGTGCAGCCTGTAGCTGTTTTTTAGTGCTTTTCCACCAGGCTCATGCTTTCCCCTCATCCACACCTTCATGTTCCAGCAGCTCCAAGCAACTCGAAGTTCCCTTAACTTACCTCTTCTCACCTATACAACTGACTGCACATTCGCCTCCTTTGTCCCAGCTGCTGCCCAACACCACCCCCTGCCATAAGTTTGTGTTCCTGTACATACACACTTCTGGCATCTTCCACACAGTAGTGTGTACTTGAGTACTTCCTCCCTCCTAGACTATACCTTTCTGAGAATGGATATCCTGTGTTATTTCTGTGAGTTCTTAGTAACTAGTAAAGTAGGCACTGAAGTATTGGGTCAACAAAGGTCTGCCAGTGTGTATTGCCACTAGTACCAATTTCTGCATAAATGGGTCATAATCACCCAACCCTGAATAATACTTATATTTTAAAGATTTTTTACTCTGATGTTTTGAATTCCATTTTGTTTTTCCAGGAGTTCCATATTAATTCTCCTTGTAGACTGTAGTTGATGATCATATAAATATATGTGTGCGATTTTAAAATACTTTTCTCTCAGTAAAATACCACATCTAATGCTAATGGTTATTCTCAAGTAAACATGTTCATAGAAATTGCATCAGTGCATTTGATATTTTAAAAGCTCTTTGGTTCTATAAATAGCATGGCTTTGCACTTTATCTTAACATTGAGTATTGTCCCCATTCTGTGATTATTTTTTTAGAAATAATCATGGAACATCTGATGTTATATACAAAGGTTATTTGAGGAATAATTTAATTGTCTTCTTTCCTTTACATTCTAATACATTTAACAACTTTTTCCTAAAAGTACTCTTTAGACTAGTTTGGGATAATGTTTTTCTATTTTCTATCATGTAGATGACATGACACATTTACTTTACTTTCAGATAATGTGTTTAATATTTTCCCATTGTGAGAGCTGAAAAAGTATATTGAAATTATTTTTAAAAAAATTTTTAAAAATCATCCCTAAACCTATTATTAGCTGCCAAAACCTAGTTAACACCAGTACTTCCTTTCATCTTTTTTTTCTTTCAATTTGTGCTTTAAAGACTGTGGTTATAACTAGTTGTGCCACTTTATATGATTTGACCTGCAGAAAATATAATGGGGGAAAACAGCTTAAGAATATTCTAAACAATAAGTTTGGTAAAGCTAATTTGTGAAAATCTTAAAAAGAAATCCTAGAGTATATCTTCAGACTGAGTTTGGTAAGCTTTTTTTCTGAAAAGTACCAGATAGTAATATTTTACGTTTTAAGAAGCTACATATGGTTCTATAACATAATCTTTGACTTTTAAAAATACTCTTTAAACTTAAAAATCTAAGAGCTAAAGATTGTGCAAACAAAAACCCTTGAGTGTGCTCTCTAGAGGTTGAAAAGGGGTCTGTTGCATTCACAAAAATTTTAACCTCTCAGTTTATAAGTGTCCAACTTGCCATTAGCCCTTTGAGTCTTGGAATTGATCTAAGCCAAGCACTAATAAATATGATGCTAAAACTTGAGGAATTGCCTTCACCAATATCAGTGGATAAAGGGGTTTAAATAGAACATAAAAAAATTCAGAAACCCATTTACTAGGCATGAATTTAGGACACTACCAACAGAACTGCATGAACTCTGTTAGTGGGCTGAAGTATGCAGATGTAGAAGGCTGCTGATAATCTGCTGTGTACATAGTACAACTCAGATTGATGAGAATTGTTTCTGGCCATGGGAGGCTTGGCACAGCAGTGAGAATGAAAAGGCCATTCCCAGTTCTTGGGTGACTGGGTAGAAGATGTTTTGACTACTTGTCCTGATGGCATCTTTATTCTTTGTTAAGTATACCAGAATGTATGGTTAAAGATAAATATGTACAAGCAGGCTTTCATATGTGATCATTTTTCTAGGGTAACTTAAGAGACAAAATGGAAAAATTGGACAAAAAGATTGTCTAATATTTTTTTTAATTTGCATTGCTGGAGATTGAACTCAGGGCCTTGTACTTATGAGGCAAGCATTCTACCAACTGAGCTAGATCCCTAGCCCAAGATTGTCTATTTTGATAGGGACAGTCTAAAGAATCAAAGTAGTAATGATGGAAGTAGTCTGAACAACCAGACTATATCCCTCAAGCTTTAAACTCCAAGGCCACTCCCTGCCTTGGGGAGGATCTCTCAAAATTATTAGAATAAGTTTTAGGCCATCACTTGATTTTAGAGACATTGAATACTGAATTTTTGCTACTGTCTTTATTAATTAAAAAATTAGTAGATTAAAGTGTTCTAAAATACATATGATAAGAGATTGCTTTGAAGTGATTAAGCCACAAATGTAAACCTTGAGAATTATGTGTTAATGTTCTTTCTTGGTTTCAGGTTCTGGGCATCCAAGTAAAATGCTTCCATGAAATCATCACTATAGGTTACAGGGTCTATCATTCTTATGATCTCCCATGGTTTAGAACACTGAGTTGGTAAGTAAACTCATATCTCTTTCCAATATGAAAATCTGATTCTTTTCTAAGGTTCATAAAAGCACCATTGTGATAAGTCTACGTATCCACTCACTTCATGTTATAGATTGATTTTGGAGAAAGGCGAATATAAATAATGTAATGGAATTTTGAAAAGAAGAAAATCACCTGTTTTACCACAACAGAACTTTTTTCATAGCTCATATTTCAATCTTTGTAGAAATATCTAATTTATAATGAATATATATAGCATTCTTGTTTTTGCTTAACATTGTTTTAGACATATTTTTATATCTTTTAGGATCATAATTTTATCATAAAAGTTTACTCATAATCTTTTACTTTCTTCTTAGTTGAGAATGCAAAATATTTTATATATGCACGTGCTTGTAAAGTTAGAAGAAGATCACTGAGTGATTTCAGCATTTAAATTTTTATTCATAGCTATCAAGACCTTAACCAGGAGATATGATAACATAAGAGTTCATATTTAACCTAAATGGCCTCACTTTTATCATGTCATTTGATTAGTATCAGCCAAAGAACCAGTGTCCTATCATTTTTGGGGTTTAGAGTAGTGAAAATGGTTCCTTGATTTTGGTGATAGCTCATTTTTCCTCTTACATGTTCTTTGTGAGTAATGGCAAAATTATGGGAAATGTTAGGTAGGTAAAGTAATTGGAGAACAATTAAATGTCAAGTCATGCAATACTACTTACAAGTATGGAAAAAGAAAAGATAAACAAGGATGGGCTCCAGTGATTATAGAAGACTTCGTAGAAGAGAGACTAACTGACCCTGAAATAAAGACAAGCTTCTGGGTTGGAGAAGCAGGACCCATCAGGTTCTAGATATGGCATGTACTACAGATGGTATTACATTTCTGGCCTTCCTAAGCAGAAGATATTTGTTGGGGAATAATAGGCAAAAAATTGAACTGGTGAACTAGGTTAGTCCTTGATAGCCTTCTAGAAGAGTCAAATTCATATCATTGGATAACAGAAGGAGGAAATGCAATTGATGGGGGAAAGAATACTTGCCCATTACTTTGGGACCAGAGAAGTATCATCCATCTGTGAGAACCTGAGAGAAACCACTCCTTTGTTCTTGGACTGTTCTCTAGCCAGCTAGGACTTTGCCTTTCAGAGCAGGAGGCACTGAGGAACTCTTGTCTAAGGCAATTCTCAGCCTTTTCTGAGCTCACCCTCTGCCTGAGGGAGGGGACACACCAGAACTGGAGGAGGGACAGGTGATTTATGAAATTTTAAAAAGTTGCTCCTAAAGAATTAGATCAGAAACTATGCAACTCCTAGGAAAAAAATGTAGGGTCAACACTCCATCATATAAGCACAGGCAACAACTTTCTTAGTAGGACCCCTAAAGCTCAAGAATTAATGCCAAGAGTTAATAAACGGGCTGACATCAAATTAAAAAGCTTCTGAACAGCAAAAGGAAAAATTAGGATCATGAAGAATCCTACACAATGGGAGAAAATCTTTGCTAGCTACTCTCCAACAGAGTATTAATATCTAGAATATATAAAGAACTCAAAAAGCTTTATACAAAAAATCAAATAACCAGCTAATAAATGAGTCAACAAATTCAACAGACACTTCTGAAAAGAATAAATACAAATGGCCAATAAATAGATGAAAAAATGTGCACCATCATTAGCAATTAGGGAACTGTAAATCACTGCATTGAGATATCATCTCATACCAGTCATATTGGCAGTCATTAAGAATATAAGTAATGGTAAACACCAGCAAGGATGTGAAGAAAAAGGAAAACTTTTACACTGTTGGTGGGATTGTTAAATATTGCAAGTACTATGGAAATCAGAATGGAGGTTGCTCAAAAGACAAGGCATGGGACTACCATACAACCCAGTACTCCTTGGTATTTATTGTAAAGAATTAAAGTCATCATACTATAGTGAAACATGCATACCTGTGTTTACAGCAGCAAAATTCACAATAGCCAAATTGTAAAACCAGTCTAGGTGTCCATCTGTGGGTGAATGAATACAGAAAAATGTGGTGTATATCTACACAATGGAGTTTTTATTCAGTCATAAAGAAAACTGGTATTTTATTTGCAGGAAATTGATAGACCTAGAAACCATTATGTTAAGCAAAAAAAGTCAAACTCAAGAATTTAGGGACCTATGTTTTTTCTCATGTGTGGAAGCTAGAGAGGAAGAAGGAAAAGAAAGGTGGGGTGGAGCTCCTAAAACTCAAAGGGACATCAGTGGAGGAAAGGGACCAAGGGGTGAGATGGAGAGGGAAGTGGGAAGTGCTGGGGAGTGATATTGGCCAAACTCTATTGTTATATTGTGTATTGTGTGCATGTACAAATATGTAACAACAAATCCCATCAGTGGTTAAGTGCCCCTGGGTTCAATCCCTGTTATTTAAAAATAAAAAAAAAAAAAAAAAGTGGAGAAAAAAAGTTTCTCCTAGAGAGTTTTATCTACCATTATTAGGTCTGGTTGCCCACTTTCCCTCTAATATCACTGCTCCACTGGAGTCTGTCTGAGCATTGAGAAGAGCAGAGAAATGCCAATATTTGTGTGCAGGGCAGTGGGAGAGAGTTGGATTAACTCTTCTTCCTTTTTCAGTTTTCTTGGAGCGGGTGGGGATGTGTCGGGATGGTTACTATTAAGAGCATTAAACTACTCTGAGCACTTGGGAGTTGATTTTCAGCGTGTGTCTATATGTGTGTGCAGTGTTTTCTACATTGTTTTCTCTGACATTATAGTTTAGGTTAAAGACATGAACTATATTCAGTAGATGGTTGTTGACTAATTTGAATTGGTCTTTTGAATTTGCTTTTAACTTCATACCATAAAGTATAGAGAATTATTCAATTGAGTTTGAGGGGGAAAAGCCTTCAAATATAAAGGAGTTAATTGTTTTTAAATTACAGGTACTTTCTACTGTGTGTAAACTACTTTTTCTATGGAGAGACGGTAGCTGATTATTTTGCTACATTTGTTCAAAGAGAAGAACAGCTTCAGTTCCTCATTCGCTACCATAGATTTATATCATTTGCCCTCTATCTGGCAGGTAAGTCGAGGAATTATTCTGTGTTGATATGTAACTAATGTACTTTCCATGATTATACTATTTAAATGCATAATATCCTTTATGTGTTACATTTTATTCCAGTCTTTCTTTTTTAAATATTTCTCGTGTGTAAAGCTGTTTCTTTTGTCATGGTCTTAAGTAGCATTTACTCCCTGATGGTGGTTAAAAAAAGTACTTGATTAATAGTCACTGAATATTTTTGAAAAATTTCTTTGAAAATTATAGTAAAGAAACACAGTAATTATCATTCAAATAAAATTTACAAGGAAACGTTGGTATATATGTATATGTATAAATGTATATATCTATAATACACATAAACATAGAGTATAGGAAATAGAGCTTTCGTAGGATTCATTAGGGTGATTAGTTTTCCTGACAGTTTATTGTATATGCAATTTGTTTAGTGTGCTATGCCTTGTTTTATTATTTAGATTAAAAATTGGATATTTAGGGTTAAGTTAGAATTAACATATTTCTTTTCCATAAAATTTTACCCATCATAAAAGAAATCTCTGAGCTGATTTTAAAGTATACCCTTAAAAGTCAAATTCCTGATGTGAATCCTAGCTGTAGCACTTACTAGTCAAGTAAACATCAGGAAATTTAATTTTCTCCATGTCTCAGTTTCTTTGTAGAGTTTATAGAACAGTATCTGGCACTACCTAAGTATTTGTTACTATTACAATTATTTTTACTTTGAAAGAAGAAAATGAAATTTGTGAGTTTTCACTTTAATTATTAATAGTTATTGCTTTAGCTCCTAGAAGTTTCTCAGTAAATACATTCTTTTACTGTTAGTACAGTTTTGAAAATCTAATATACTGTAGTGATTCCTTTTCATTTTTCATGAAGCTGAAAATCTACAGAGCATGTGAATAGTATGTCCAATCCTTTAGTTTGTCATTTTATTCAGTAGTTATGGTGATGTTATTCATAGTGCTTCTACTTGAAGGATGTCCTCTTTAGTTCCTTGGCCTTCTGATTCTAGAACATGAAACACAATCTGAAATGATAATGGTAATTTTCAGACTTGAGAGTTTTTTTGGTGGGTTGGTGGGGGTTGCACTTTCTGAAGGATTTTCTTTTACATCATTTTTTTTTTTGTTCACTCCAGTTTTCTGATTCTGTTCCTTTATTTTAAAATTCATTACTAATATGTTTGTAGAAAGTAAAATTTTGACAAGTATTAAAATATTTCTTTTCTTTCAAGGGTAAAGGAAGGTATTTATTTGAAAGTAGTTGGTCTGCTTTAAATTCTGGTCAGTTTGAAGGTTACCATGAAGAGATTTTGGTGATACCAGCTCAAATTTTGTGGAGTAAAACACTGACTCTGATTCTGTTTGTCAAAGCACATTTGTGGCACTCTTTTTTGGGAAAGACTGAGTATTTTTTCTCATTTACCAAACCAACAAACTTGATTTTTCTTTCTTTCTTTTTCCTTCCTTTTTTTTTTTTTTTTTTTTTTTTTTTTTTTGTGGTGCTGGGGACTGAACGCAGGGCCCAGTGTATGCTTGGCAAGAGTTCTACCATTGAGCTATACCTCCAGACCACTGATTTACTTTTTAAAATGTAAGGTAGATTTTGCATGGATTGTTTCCTAGTTATAGGGGAAAAGAAAATAATGTCTTCTCAATTTGTATTTAGAGTGGCAACACTGCTTTTCTGGCATTTTTGAGTTTTTATATTAATATTAGCAGAATAAATATACACAGTGGCTTCTGTTCCTATTATTTTTTTGGCAGAGATTGAACTCAGGGCCACACAACATGTGGGTAAATATCACTGAGCTACATTCCTAGACAGCCTTCTGTTATAGAACCTAACAATTATTTTATTTCATGTGATTATTCTTATAATTATTCAGTAATAATTATGATAAACTAAAATATAAAGCATTTTTATTACATATATTAGTTTTAAAAATCAATTTTAAAGATTTATAATGTAAGCAGCAGCCCTGTACCCCACTACATTCAATTCTTTTTCTCGTTTTTTTAGGTAATAGATCTGTTTTTTAATTTATCTTAGGAATTATCTGTTGACTTCTTACCAAAACATGTCTCACTTCTCCATACTCAGTTGTTTTTAGTCATTGTTTGCATTATTAAATGGCTACCTAAAATGTCATTTCTTATAGATCAGCAGTGTCTGTGATTACATTTCCATTCTTTTACAACTTTTTATTTTCCCTATCCTGAATAACTGCCTCTCTCTTTTCCACATAGGTAAATTTTGGAGTAAAGATGTTTTATTTTTCCTTCAGGTCTTTCCCATGTTCGTTGGTAGTTGTTTTCAAATGTTTGCATAGAATCATATAGTTTGTCAATTCCCCTCGTCTCTGGAGACCTCTGAGTTGCTGTTCCTGTAGACGCGATGCTTTCAGGCCTACCACCAAACTGCCCTCGTGATTTAGGTCCCTATTTTTGTCCTTTGTCTTCCACATTTTTTGGACATCACCCTCACTTTGTTGAAGCATAGCCTCGAAAAATTTCCTGTGAAATGATGCATAGCAGATGAATGCTTCATATTCATACATCTCTAAAAATACCGCTGGTCTATTCTCATAGTTGCTTGCTTTAGCCAGGTTTTTGCACCTGTTGTTAGACTTTTACTTAGCACTCCAGCTTGGAGGCCAAGGCCTCACTCTTGCCTTCCACGGAGCCATTCAGTTTCTCTAGAATACACCTTCAGTCACCCCTGATATGTCATTTCTGCTGAAAGTTAGTCATGTCTTACAGTTTCCAAATGTTGCAGGCATTTTTATTTAGTTCTCCTTGGCATGTCTTCAGTTATCTTTGTTCTTGCGAGTTTTCTCCTTAATTTCTTGTAATGTTGTTTTAGTGGTATACCAGGATAGAACAGATACATTTCTACTTGCTCAAAACAGAAACCCTTACCAAGTTCTTTCATTTTTCTCTTGGCTTAAAACAATTTCTTACTTTCTCTCATAGTCCTATGAATCAACTGGCTTAAATGGATCATTTCTAACTCAGGGCCTCTCGTGATTGCACTAAGAAGGAGGCTGTTGCTAAAGTCATTTAAGTCTTGAGTTGGCTTGATGTCCAAGATGCAAATTACTGCTGACTGTTAATGTGAGCATCTAGAATGACCTCTCCCTGTGATGTGCACATCACAGAGTACAGTGGTTGGGTTCTGGATGGGGAGCATGACAAGAGTTCTACTAGTTTTTTGTAAAACTAGTTTTAAAAAGTGAAAACATAATATACACTCATAGTAAAAACAATTTTAGACTGAAAAGGAGTATTCGGTGAAACCATCTTCCTGCCTCAGAGCCTTACTATCTCCAGGGGCTTACTGCAGTTATTTCAGAAATCTCCTATCCCCCACTCCCCTCCTTCCCCTCCTTTTTTTTTCTTGCTGTGCTGGGGATTGAACCCAGAGCCTTGTGCATGCTAAGCAAGCACTCAACCGCTGAGCTTTATACCTAGTTCTTATGATTTTATTTTGAGACAGATTTTGAGTTGCCCATGTTAGCATCTAATTTGTGATCCTCTTGCCTGAGCTTCCCTGGTAACTGGGATTATAGGCATGCGTTACCATGCCTACTCCTTACCCATTTTCTTATACAAATAAGAGCAGACTATTCTCTACCTGTTTTTTCCACTTAATATAGTGCATAGTTGTTTTTATATCGACACCTCTAAATTGATCTCATTTTTTCCATATCTATAGTTACATCTATGTTGCTGTACAGCGATATTTGGCAGAATGTCAGCATATAAGGTGACTACTATTCCCTTGGCTTACTTCCCCTTGGTGGTTTGCTATAACTTCTCAATTGAGTGGGGACAGATAAGTGAAATTTATTTTCTTTGTTGTTTCTGCTTATACATTTTACACATCTCCTCCCAATCAACCCCTTTTTAGTAGTTTTTGTTTCATACATTAAACCTTTGGACTCATAAAGTAAAATCAGTATTTTTTTTTTAACAATATAGTGATTTCTGCCTTAGTTTCACTTTTGCAATGATTTCTCCTTAATCCTGAAACATAAAGAAGGATCAGTGGGTGCATGAAGAAAGGGAAGAGGGCCTACCTCAGAAAAGGGGTTGGAATGATGCAAAAGTATGAGAGAAGAAATATCAGGTGCCATAAAAAGTGGAGGATAAGCAGTCCTCTGTCCAGCGACTGGCAGGGAAGAGCATCCAGGAAGAGCAGCCAGCTAGCTGTGCTAGGCATGGGACTTGGGGTGGGGGTGTGGTTCTGGGCCTATAGCATGCACCAGAGACTGGCAAGGTAGGCAAGATCCACATCTTTTTTTTTTTTTTTAATTTTATTTATTTTTATTTTTACAGACTGAATTTTGATTCATTGTACAAATCTTGAGTAGCTTTTTATGTCATGAGTAGGGTTTGGACTGTATCCCTGAAATTCCACTTGAGGATTCCACGCTAAGAGAAGATATAATGAGGTTATACTTAAATGAAGGGGTTTGGGAGACATTAGCAGTAAGATGAGGTAGGAAACTACTGCTACAATTCATACTAAAGAGAGTATGGTACAGAATCCTTAAGGTTAGTAATTACTACTAAGAGGGTTATGAATTTGAAAAATAAAGATACTATTAGTTGATCTTAGAACCCAACTGTTATTTTATGAAAATTTATGAAAAACCGTTTTATATCCCTATTTACTTTATTAAGATAATTACATATTTATCTGCAGTTGTAAAAAAATAACAGTTCCCTTTTATGCTTTTCCCAGTCTCCACCAATTGTAACATTTTTCAAAACTATAGTATCACATAGGAAATTGACTTTAGTACAATCCTACAAATATTACTCTTAAAATACACCCTCTTAGTAAGCTAAGAGATACTGGGTGAAATGATGAAACTTTTAATACAAAGTTTTTAACATAGAATTTTATATCTATTACTGTTTTAAGCATGGCCTAAATATGGCTCTTTCAAACTATAAATCCCAGCTATGTGACTTTTGTTTTTTTGATTCCCAGGGCTCAATGCAGGATCTGACATTTAGATTCCTACTACATATCTATTGGATAAATGGTTAAAAGACTGAGACTGTGCAGTGCACACACAGTGCTTTTCAGTGCTACTTTCTTACCATCACTGTTTTACTCGTGGTTTTGAGTTGGTTAGCAGCATTATGAGCTTGGTCTAATGAAGTTAGACGTTAAGAGAGAAGTGAGGAAACAGTGTGCTATGTTGAGATATTTGTACCTTTCACAAATCTTTGGAAGTTGGTTAAGTGATATTCCAGAGGCCCTGTCAGAATTTTTGTTTTATTGCAGTGGTCAGATGACATTGGAAAGTATAGGCCTTCACAGATTTTAAAAGCAGAGATAGCCCATGCTATTCCCTTGATGTTGAATTTTATTGAAATGCAACATAGATATATTTAGGTCTGACTCCCTCATCAAGGGCCACAAAATTAAATGACTTGTTTCCTAGCATTCAGGATGACTCACTATCTAGGACCTGGAAGTCATTCTGACATTTAGTTAATTTTATCATAAAGTGAATTTGATAGATAACAAGGAAAAAAAAAAGATTGATACTGAAACTAATAAGACAAATCTTTAAAGACTAGATACATAGGGGTTGGGGTTGTGGCTCAGTGGTAGAGCACTTGCCTAGCATGTTTGAGGCCCTGGATTTGATTCTCAGCACTGCATAAAATAAATGAATAAAATAAAGGTCCATCAACAGCTAAATATCTATTTTATATATATATATATATATATATATGTATATATATATGTATACACACACACACATACATACATGTGTGTGTATATATGTATGTGTATACATATATACATATATACCCACACATAAAGACTAGACACATATAAAAAAGAATTCATCAGATTGGTGATTTGGATTTAGGGCTTTTTAGAAACTTGAGCAGCCATATGTTTAGCAGTGGTGGGTAAATGAACTTAATGTGTTTGACCCTTCATCACCTCAGTATCTGTTTATCTAATGAGAATTATACACATATTCTATTTAGTAAATATTTTGTTGGGCTGGGGATGTATGTAGCTTGGTGGTAGAGCACACTCTATGTGCAAGGCCTTGGATTCCAGCCCCAGTACCACAAAGAAAAAAATTTTTTCCTTAATCTCAGCTGATATACTGATTGATTTGTATGACAGTTTCTACAGTGCATATTTAAATTTGTTTGTAAATAGCTCAATTGTAGTTTAGTGTCTGAATAAAGGCCCACATAAGGCAGCATGCTTTTGCATTTATTTAATATGATGTTAGACATTTTTGGAGTTTTGATGGTTTTTAGTGAATGTAATGAAAAATCTAACCAGGTAAAGAATGAGGGAAGAGTTGGTGAACTCCACTATTCACACCTGGGTCCATCTTAATGACTGTTTTTAAAACAACTTTATTTTTTCTTGATAGTTTGTCTCTTCAACTAGTCTTTGAATACCAGTACCTATCATATTTATTTCATTTTATATGTATCTTGTGTCTGGCATGTCATAAATGCTCAATATTGTTTATATTGTTTGTCCATTTTTCTGAAATTTCCTCAATCTCATCTTTTGGACTTTTCAGTGCTTCATTTTTTCTGTCCTACTTTTGTGATCTTCTTAATAAATCTCATTCTCTTTTGTTCTCCTTTGAATACACTTTCCTGTGGTCTATTGGATAACTGGTTCTTCCCTAACCACCTGGGGAACTCCTTGATACTGGACAACAGGATGTACAAACTTTATTGTTGCAGACAGCACCAGGGACAATATTGTGTTCGTGAACGATGATCAGTAAGTGTAGTTAAGCATGATTATATATCCAGAGCTGTGTATCAGGAAACCCTTCTAATGAATACTTTTATTTATAATAGTAAAAATAAGGTCTGTAATTTTAATTGGAAACACAGCCATATAAATATCCTTTGCTAATTAGGAAAAAAGTAAGACTGAACCTAAATGGACAAAATATCCTTACCATAGATTTATTAAAATATAGCACATGTACATTTTTTATATTTAAAAATAAAATATTCACATGGCTGTATTGTTGCAGATGAAAATGATGAAGTTCATATATTCCTTTTTCAACATGTTTTTTAAAATTTTTATTTGTTCTTTTTAGTTAAACATGACAGATAATGTATTTTGATATATTTATACAAACATGGAATATATCATATTCTAATTAAGATCCCAGTTTTGTGGATGTACACAATGTTGAAATTCACTGAGATGTATTCATATATGTACACAGGAAAGATTAATTCCACTGTCTTCCCTATTCCTATCCACCCTTCCTGCCCTTCATTTCCCTTTGTCTAATCCACTGAACTTCTATTCTTCCCTCCCCCCCCACCTTGTTAACATCTACATATCAGAGAGAGCATTTGACCTTTGTTTTTTGGATTGCCTTATTTCACTTAGCAGTCTCCAAATCCACCCATTTACTATCAAATGTCACAAAGTCATTCTTCTTTATAGCTGAGTAATATTCTATTGTGTATATATACCCCGTTTTACTTATCTGTTCATCTGTTGATGGGCATCTAGGTTAGTTCCACAGTTTAGATATTGTGAATTGAGCTTCTATAAGCCATTGACTTGGCTACATCACTGTAATATGCGGATTTAAAATCCTTTGGATATATACTGAAGAGTGGTGTAACTGGGGCAAATGGTAGTCCTATTCCTAGATTTTTGAAGAATCTCCATACTACTTTCCAGAGTGGTTGCATCGATTTGCAGTCCCACCAGCAGTGTATGAGTGGGACATTTTTCCCACATCCTCACCAATATTTATTGTTGCTTATATTTTTCATAATTGCCATTCTGACTGGAGCAAGATGAAATCTCAGTGTAGTTTTAATTTGCATTTCTTTAATTGCTTAGAGAACTTGAACATTTTTTCATATGTTTGTTAACTGTTCATATTTCTTCTTTTGAGATATGTCTGTTCAGCTCTTTAACCCATTTATTTATTGGGTTATTTATTTCTTTGGTGTTAAGTTTTTTGAGTTCTTTGTATATCCTGGAAATTAACATTCTTATCTGAGGTGCAGGTGGCAAAGGTTTTCTCCCATTCTATAGGCTTTCTCTTCACACTCTTGATTGTTTCCTTTGCTGTGAAGAAACTTTTCAGTTTGATACCACCCCTTTATTGATTCTTGATTTTGCTTTTTGTGCTTTAGGAGTCATGTTGAGGAATTTGGTTCCTAAGCCAACCTGTTAGAGTGTTGGGTCTACATTTTCTTCTAGTAATGCAGGGTTTCTGGTCTAACACCTCAGTTTGATTCACTTAGAGCTGAGTTTTGTGCAGTGTGAGAGATGGGTTAAAATTCATTCTCCTACATATGGATTTCCAGTTTTCCCAGCACTATTTGTTGAAGAGGCTATCTTTTCTCCTGTGTATGTTTGTGGTGCCTTTGTGTAGTCTCAGATAATTGTATATGTGTGAGTTTTTCTCTGTGTCTTCTATTCTAGTCCATTGGTCCTCCTGTCTGTTTTGCTGCCAATACATGCTGTTTTTGTTATTATAGCTCTATAGTATAGTTTAAAGACTGATTATTATGATGCATCACTTTTCTCACTAAAGATTGCTTTAGCTATTCTGGGCCTCTTATTTTTCCAAAGGAATTTTCTGATTGCCCTTTCTATGAAGAATGTCATTGACTTTGTAATAGGAATTGCATTAAATCTGTTTAGTGCTTTTGGTAGTATGGCCATTTTGACAATATTAATTTTGCTCATCTGAGAACATGGGAAATCTTTCCATTTTCTAAGGTCTTTTTCAATTTCTTTCTTTAGTCTTCTGTAATTTTCATTGTAGAGGTCTTTCACCTCTTTTGTTAGATCGATTGCCAAGTATTTTATTTTAGGCTCTTGTGAATGGGATAGTTTCCTAATTTCTCTTTCAGCTGATTCATCATTGGTATATAGGAACACAATTGATTTATGGGTGTTAATCTTTTATCTGACTACTTTGCTGAAAGCATTTATGAGTTCTAGCAGTTTTCTCATGGAGTTTTTGAGTCTTCTAAATGTAGAATCATGTCCTTCACAAATAGGATTAGTTTGAGCTCTTCTTTTTTCTATTCATATCCCTTTAATTTCTTTCTTTTGCCTGATTTTTCTGGCTAGAGTTTCCAGGACTGTGTTGAATATAAGTGGTGCAAGAGGGCATCCCTGTCTTGTTCCAGTTTTTAGAGGAAATGCTTTCAGTGTTTCTCTGTTCAGAATGATGTTGGCTTTGGGTTTGGTGTATAAAGCTTTTACAATGATGAATTATGTTCCTACTATCCCTAGTTTTTCTAGTGTTGTAAACATGAATGGATGCAGTATTTTGTTAATTCCTTTTTCTGCATCTATTGAGATCATCATGTGATTCTTATCTTTGTCTGTTGATGTAATAAATTGTATTTATTGATTTCTGTATGTTGAACCAGCCTTGCATCCCTGGGATGAACCTCACTTGATCATGGTTTACTTTCTTCTTAATGTGTTTTTGTACGTGATTTGCCAGATTTTATTGAGAATTTTTGCATCTATGTTCATCATGGATGTTGGTCTGAAGTTTTCTTTCCTTGATGTGTATTTGTCTGGTTTTGGTATCAGTTTCATAGAATGAGTTTGGAATGATTCCCTCCTTCTCTGTTTTATGGAATAATTTGAGGAGGAATGGTGTTAGTTCTTCTTTGAAGGTTTGATGGAACTTGGCTGAGAATCCATCTGTTTCTGGGCTTTTCTTTGTTGGTAGACTTTTGATGTTATCTTCAATTTCATTACTTGAAATTGAACTGATTAAATTTTCTATGTCCTTATGGTTCAATTTTGGTATGTCATATGTCTCTAGAAATTTGTCAATTTCTTGAAGATTTTCTGATTTTTTGGAGTACAACTTTTCAAAATAGTTTCTGATTTTTCTATTTCAGTATTGTCTGTGGTGATATATCCATTTTCATCATGAATTTTAATAATTTGAATTTTTTCTCTCTTTTGGTTAGCTTGGCTAAGCATTTATCCATTTTATTTTTTCAAAGAAATAACTTTGTTTTGCTGATTTTTTTTTGAATTTTTCATTTTGGTTTCATTGATTTTGGCTCTGATTTTAATCATTTCCTCTCTCCTACTGATTTTGATGTTGATATATTCTTTTTTGAGGGCCTTGAGATATAATGTTAGATTATTTATTTGGTGTCTTTTCTTTTAATAAAGGAGCTCAGTGCTATGAAGTTTTCTCTTAGAACCACCTCTATAGTGTCTCAGAGATTTTGATATGTTGTATCACTATTCTTATTTACCTTTAAGTATTTATTTATTTATTTCACTCCTGATTTCTTCTGCTATCTATTCATCATTCAGTAGCATATTATTTAATAGCTGAGTGCTAGAGTAGCTTACATTTTTATCTTATTGTTGATTTCTACTTCCATTCCATTAAGATCTGATAAAATGCCAGGCATTATTTCTTTTTTTTTTTTTTTTTTTTTTTTTTTTTTTGTATTTTTAAGAGTTGTCTTATAGCTTATTATGTGGCTTTAGAAAATCATGTGCTGCTGAGAAGAAAGTGTATTCAGTCATTGATGTATGAAATATTCTCTATATATGTCTGTTACAAAGTCTAGATGGTTATTTGCACTTTTTAGTTCTGTAGTGTCTTTATTTTGTTTGTTTGGATGATTTACCTAGTGTTGATAGAGGCATGTTAAAATTATCCTGTGTTATTGGGTTGTGACCTCTTTGATTCTTGATATTGAGGAGCATTTGTTAGATGTACATAGATGCTCCATTATTTGTGGCATAAATATTTATTTCTTCTTCTTGTATAATTCCCTGAAGCAGTATGAACTGGCCTTTTTCTTTTCTGATTACTTTGCTTTGAAGTCCACTTTATCTTATAATAGAAATCCCTAATTTTTTATGAGAACCATGTGATTGATATGTTTTTTTCCCATCCTTTCACCTTCAGTCTGTGGATGTCTTTGCCTATGAGGTGAGTCTCTTGGAGATAACATATTGTTGGGTATTGGTCTTTATCCAAACTGCCAGTGTTTATCTTTTACTTGATGAGTTTATGCCATTTATATTCAGTGTTTTATTGAGAGATGATTTTTATTCCCTGTCATTTTGATTTATTTCTATTTTTTAATTTGAATTAGTTTCTCCTTTTATTGACTATTCTTCTAGTGTAGTTCCTCTTTTTTGGTTTTCAATTTTATTTTTCATTTCTTCTTCATGAAATATTTTATTGAGTGTGTTTTATAGTGCAGGCTTTCTTTTAACTTTTTTTTTAATCAAGGCATTTATTTCATCATCAAATCAGAAGCTTAATTTTACTGGATATAGTATTCTTGGTTGGTATCCATTTATTTCATAGCTTAGTATATATTATTCTAAGACCATCTAGCTTTTAGAGTCTGGGTTGAGAAAACAGCTGAAATCCACTGTGGTGTTGGTGGATTCTGCTATTAAGGTGTTTTCATTTGTTTGGGACAGTTTATTCCCTTGCTTTTTCATACTGTTTATGCGTCTCCCTCCCCATTTATCAGTTTGAATCTGAGGTGGCGGAGTTTGTGCCCTTTCAACTTATAGTGTCCCTGAAGATTTCTAGTACCTCATGTTTTGGGGGAAAAAAATAACAACAACCAATGCAGCATTAAACTAAATACTCAGTTTCTGTCATGACATTATGTTAATTTGCACAATAAACAGAAATGGTATGATAAGCGATTGCCAACAGCAAAAACTTTAAGTTTACAAAGGGTTTGCTATTTTGAAAGGTGAACAGAGACAAACACGCAGAAGACATGTAGAATGTGATGGTTATGAGGGAGGAGGAATGAAAGTATAATTAAAAAATTAAAGAGTGAAAGAACAATAGATTTTAGCTGTTAGCAAAAGAAAAAAGAGAAAGAAAAGAGAAATAGAGAAGTTACAAACAATACAAAACTTAAATATACTAATCCAAAACCCTACCCCTTAAAAGATAGAATCATAAATATCTATCTTCAAAAAATGCTAGAAATGTGAAAAGTGAGACAAAAATGTGTGTGTACATATGTCCATGAGCCATCTAATCAAAAAAGAGGAGAAAAAAGAAAGTAAAAAAGAAAAAAATACATTAAAAATTAAGAAAAAAAATGTTCCTGATGAAAATTAAGGAATTGTTTCCATTGTGGTAGTCAGAAATGTCAGTGAGAATGTATATTTCTTGTCTGTTCCCATCTTTCCAATTTTTTCCCCGAGGATGTACTGCGAATGAGTAGTAGTTGCAGGCTGTCAATCCTTCCTCATTTTGTGTTGTTGGTCAAATTACTTCCCTTTTCCACAGTATGAGGTGAGGCAGGTTGGAGAATGTCATCTGCTCCACTCTCAGGGTGGATTCGCTGTATAGTTCTGTAAGAGGAGTTCCCATACGTGAAGCTCCCAGAGGCAGGTTTCCATTTAGGTATGCCCCAGGTTGAATGGCAGTTGGTCAGATTTTAAATCAGTGCACCTCTAGAGCCTGGCAGCTGCTGATCCATGCCGGGAGTCTGTACCCCAAGAATCTCTCCTGTGTTTACTCCTGCTGCGAAGGAGCCGGTCCTTAACCCCTCCGCCACCTGCAGATCCCATCCTTCCAAGCCTCCTGGGCCCAGTCCCCTAGTGCAAAGTCATTCCTACCCACCAGATGAATTCCTGACCCGCCCCAGCTGACTTGCAAGCCACCAGACTCAAATGTTTAGAGGGACCTCTTTTCTCTCAAGGTCTAAATGCCCACATTCCCCTGGATAAAACACTTTATCTGCCTGAATTTCTCCTGGGTTCTAGGCACAGTCTAGGTCATGTGGAGGGCCCCTGCCAGGTCGCCTCTTAGGCACAAGGAGACATGGGGTGTCTTTCCTGCATGAGGATATAGTGTAGCTCATCCACCTCACTGAGAAACTGTTTATCTACTTTCCTGGTTTCACGCCATCAGGCGGCTTGGAAATCAGCCACTCCTATACCTCCATCTTCTCATCCCCCCCACCCCCCTTTTTTTTTCTTTAGAACCAATTAAATAGATGAACTTTTGACTTTTTCCTCCTCAAAACCTCAGTGACAGTGGCCAGCTCCACTTACATTCCCATGCAGGCAGTGATGCCCAGTGAGGATGAGCAGATACCATACCACATCTGTTTCTTCAGGAAGTTGGAAGAGCAAAAGCTTGTTTTTCCTAAAAAAATGTTTAGGTATGCTAGGGAAACACTTTATATCTCCTAGGCTTGAGTCAGAGAAGTATATGATCTTAATCTATCTAGTAATCAGCTAATTAAATCCTTTAGGGGAAACTGGATCAAGTAAGAGTTGAGTTTCTAAGACTGTTTAAAGTGTCCATTAGGAAAATATTGCATGATTCTGCTGGTAATTTTGTTTGAAGAAATGCTTAAGGGTGAATAATACTACATACTTTCAAGAAAGAAAAAAATCCATGTATTATGGAGTTATATTTGTGAGGAGATAAATCACAGTTAATGAAATTGAAAAGCTCCCAAGGATGTCCTGGGAGAGTTAAGGGCTCTGTTAGACAATAAAGGAGGTTCCAGCTGCATGTCCCATGTCTCAGCTTTTCCCTTTCTCCGTCAGCCTTTGCACCAAGTCCAGTCTACATTCAGCTTCAGCCACGGATCAGTTGACATAAATCAGCATAGAAATTACATTATTACTTCAGCTGCTTGACAAATCTACCTGCTACGGAAGAAAAACTTTAAAACAGTGATATTAAAAGGAGTCTTTTATATGGTTGGCAACTGCAATGCCACAAATTCCAGTTTTGGCCCCCTCCCCATTCTTGGTCTCTCAGATAGCATAATGACTTTCACTTATGTTTCCACTCGAAAAATATTTGTTACTTTTGCAGTTTAGTTAAATTACTCTATAGATGACAAATAGGAGGTGGGAACCTACCTGCTTCCTTTGGCACC